>NW_027042752.1:1492434-2238652 GCF_036872675.1 Lithohypha guttulata | reverse complement strand
ACGTGCTGTCTGAACCTGTAGTGGTCGTGCTGTCTGAACCTGTAGTGGTCGTGCTGTCTGAACCTGTAGTGGTCGTGCTGTCTGAACCTGTAGTGGTCGTGCCACCTGCAACTGGCTGTGCAATACCTGATGAAGTGGCAGCAGCTGTCGTAGAGGTTGGTTCATTCAGAACTGCTGGAGTCGTGCTGCTTGCACCCGCAGTGGTAGTACCATCGACCGCAGGTTGGCCGAATCCCGATGAAGTGGCAACAGTGCTAGCAGCGGTAGTCGTCGTAGTAGAGCCTGGTGCATCCAAAACGGACGAGGTCGTGCTTGCCGAGGCCGTTGTAGAACTGCTTCCAACAGGTGGAACAATGTGGGCTGAGGTAGTCGTAGTCGTAGCAGGCTGAGCGACGTCTGCTGAGGCAGATGTGGTGGTGGTGGTTGCGTCTATAGTCGAGCTAGTTGTGTTGCCAAAGAAGAAGCCGTGGGAGCTGGTAGTGGTAACCACTCCTGGCACAGTGGTCGTTGGCTCTCCAGAAGAGCTCGTTGTCACGTCCCCGGACTCGGTCGTTGTGGATGTTCGAGTATAGGTGAACGTGCTCGAGGTAGCATCGGCTGACGAGCTCGAATCTGTGCTTTGGCTATGTGGTCGGCCGGTGAACGAGCTGCGTGCAGTGGTAGACTGAGTAGCCGACGTAGTAGTGATTGCAGAGGCACTGCTGGAGGTTCCTGGAATGGTTCGCGACGATGTGGAGCTAGACGAGGTACTAGACGAGTTGCTTGGCTTGGACGACCAGTCATACCAGCTGCCAGCCTTTGAACCGTCAACCTTGGATTTTCCACATGCGAAACTGTTCGAAATTGTAGCGTTGCCCTTGTTACCTGTGCTGCCTGTATATGTTGCGGCAGATGGTGGTAGCTCATCCGAGTATACATCGCAGTACTGCTGTTGACCAGCCTTGTTGTCGTGAACGAGGTATGTATTGTAGAATGAACCATTTCGTGCTGTCATCTCGTCCGCACACCTTGTTGTATCGTAAGAGCCACCTGGGAACACCTTTGAGCCGATAAACGAAGCTGCACCAGCTGAACCGGAAGATCGGTCAAAAGCAGAACCGCCGTACCATTTTGGAGTATCGAAGCCGGAAGGAGGAACGACCTTGGAATTAGTATATGTGTTGCAAGCACCGATAGCGTTACTGATGATGCTACCACTGTTTGAATCCACTACACCACCCCAGAAAGAGCATTTTGCCTGTAGGTTTCCGGAGGCAGCTTGTTCATAATCTGACGAATTAGCGCGCAGCATCCAGGTTCGCCGTGACTACTTACAGATCTGAAAGGTTGAGCATTCTGTAATGGTATCGCAAAGTCCAGCACAAGCATTACTGTCGTAATCGTCGATATCCACGAAACCTAAACATCCATCTCCCGTAGCCCACTGAGAGCCATTGCTCCCGGTGTTCGTATATCCGGTCGGAGTGGTAGCCTTGTTGGCAGCATCGGTTACTGCGGCGCTATTCGCAAAGGTCTGGGCAGCGGGACTGAGGCAAGAGCAAGTATCGCGCGGTTGGAGCTGGTCGATCGAGGCAGCAGCCAGAGAAGCAGAGAAAGCAAAGAAAGAAACGAGTGGCAGCATGTTGCTAAAGGCAACAGCTATGGTAAAGAACGACGAGAATGAAAGGAAAGGACGCGCTGTTCAGTGACAACGCATTGACGGTTGGTGTATCGAGAAAGAGAAGAGTAGTGGCAGTCGAAAAGAACTTACCTTGGAGACACAGCACGACGTTCTCGTGCTAAGCTCGGTGGCTTTCCCTAGGTACGGAGTCAGGAAGCTCATTGTATACGTGTTATAGGAGTCAGGCCTGAAAGCGGACCATCAACGTTGAAGTGGTGAGTAGTTCGTGTCGTCGCCAGCGCGTGCAGGCGGACACGTGGGTCCACGAGTGTGGAATCGAGGCTGAACCGTCGATAAGACCTTCCTCGTTATGGTACGAAGTTGATGAGGCTTAGATCTAGAGCGCCACGTTGGTGTCCAAAGTTGACATGAAGACGCATCTAGCGTACGAAATGTGGAAAGAAGATGGTTGAAGCCCATCTTTTTTAGATAGGGGCAAGCTCGTGATAAATGCGCTAGTGAACACCGGAAAGCTTCTACGATTTTACCAGAGATGGTGGACTTGACGGCCTGTGACCACAATTATCATGGCAGACTCTTTTCTAGAACGAAACGTATGTAATTTACCGTCGAGTCTCAGGCTCACGATAATATGCAGCTTAGAAATAACGATCTGATATTGGAGAAGACTTGGCAGGAGCGATCACGATTTTGCGACACGAGCACTCGGGAAAAAGTCAAGGACGGCCACGAGGTGAGTAATCACCGATAAACGACTTAGTACTAAAGCTAACAGATCTTAGCGCAATTGGCACACAACCGGATTCCGATCCCAGACTGCTCTAGCTTCAGTTAGCCGATCTTGCGTGAACACAACTCCGGCTTGACGGTCAGTCTTAGATGTGAACTTGAGTCCAGCGATAGAACGTTTGTAAACATTCTACAGGCTAGGCCAATATGCTCATTCTAAGGGGCTGAGCTCAACGAGACTTTGGAACAGTGTCACTCTCGCATCGAGCTCCCTACGAGTACTTCCGGCTGGGAGAACATTAATCCTGGAATATCGTCACTTCGTAGACAAAGCGGATAAATCATACATACCAACCCCTACTCCTGCTGAATTGTTGAACATGGACAATCAATGAGCTGGAGCTCTTCAGCTTCATCAAAGTATCAGAAACCACTCTTACTCGATAACGTCATGACTGATGGAATATGAAACAAATCCTGTGGCGCAAATTTGGGGGTTCCACGACTTGTGTCTGGAACCCGTCGCCGTTCCTTCCACCACTCGATTCATCGCCAGGCGTGAATCAGGGAAACTACCAAGTACCTGCGGAATAGGTTATGGGTGCATTGGAGAGGTTCAATACATTTCTGACAGCAAACAATACCTAGTCAGATCGAACCCTTCTTTTTGCGGAACAGTTTCGCTAAGCTTGCACATTTCTAGCGATCGCTGGTCGTCGCTCGGGAGTGACCCAACTATCAGCGATTGAGCCACGTGTATCGGATGAATGCTTCAGTGAGCCCTCTTGTCTCTAAGACCATGGTAGTGTGCCCTACTACACAACGCGGGCCAGTGATGCTGCTCCATACTAATACTGACTGTACACTCTGCGAGTATGGCTGGCGTGATCGTTTCACAATTTTTGTTGACTACTGATGTCCAAGCTCACTACAGCAATCTTAGAACCCAAAAGCAGCCCGGCAACAGCAGAGAGGTGTGCTGCTATATTGCTGTACAAGTACATTCATAAGGCTGGCGTTTGCAGAAATACATCGTCCCGAGTGGTTCGGCTAATCACATCTTTCACCGATTCGTGCAGCAATATGGGAGACGGGTGTCGGCAATGTCAACATGATCCCCGCACGTCAACCTGCTGTAAGGCTCTAACCAGGACCTCGTGCACAGAGAAAGGGTTGATATTCAATGTTGAAACACTACCAAAAGTGAGGAGATATATCACCGCCAAGAACCAACGACCAAGGCAAGCATGTCGTCGCTACTTGGACGGGCATCCGTCGCTGCAAAAGCTGTCGCCAAGTCGTGTCGACCACCATATGTCCCAGCAATCGTGCACACACGACGCGATATGGCAACGGTAGCACCATCACACGATACCATGCCCGGGTTTCGTTTCGGTGTATACCCTGTTGTGGGTGGCGACCAGGCCAAACCAGTCCATAAAATACGAGTTCCAAGGTTCGAGTCATTAGAGGCGGAACGAGCGCACAGGAAGCTACACCAAGCAGCAGCTCTTCGATGGCTTGGGCTCAATGGCTACAACAATGAAGGAGCAGGTGAGCAACTATGCACTCTGTGAATGTAACGACCATTCTCATAAGATGCAGGTGGACACGTTACTGTCAGGGATCCTGTTATGCCGGACCACTTCTGGTGTGTAAACTTCAACTGCTCGGTAGGAGCGATGTGATCAGAAGATGCTAAGGCCAAATCTAGGATCAACCCACACGGGAAGTCGTTTAGCCATATGCGACCTGTAGGTAGATCATTGGCAACATTAGCTCTAGCCGAAGCTAACAAGCATACAGGACGACCTCTGCCTGGTTGACGAAGAAGGTGTGGTCAAGGAAGGAGGCAACATGCATTCCATCAACCCAGCTGGATATGTAATCCATTCCGCTATCCACAAGGCTCGACCAGATGTCATCGCTGCGGTGCATTGCCACTCTGTGCCCAGCAAGGCCTTTTCATCACTAGGCATCAAGCTCGATCCGATTAACCAGGACGCATGCCGGTAAGCACGGCAGAACCGCTTCCTTGCTAAAGTACCAGATCTGACACATCCCAGCTTCCACAACGACCACAGCATCTGTTTCCACCACGGTGGCATCGCCTTCAAAAAAGACGAAGGCACACAGATCGTCAAAGCTCTCGGCCCTCACAAAGCCGTCATTCTCGGCAACCATGGCCACCTGACAGTAGGCAAAACCGTCGATGCAGCAACATTTCTCTTCGGCGCCTTCGATCGTTGCATCCAGGCACAGATGCTTGCTGATACCGTTGCAGCTGCGAGGGGTATTCAGACGGTTAAAGTGGCGGAGGAAGCGGCTGACTATTCGAGGAAGAATTATACTGATGAGATGACCTATATCATGTTCCAGAGCGCTTTTGAGGACGTGGTGAAGTCGAGTAACGGAGACTTGAGCTTCAGTGTGCCAGGAGAGCTGCCGAGGGAGGGGTAGAGGTCTCGAGAGGTATCCTAGTGCACATACCATGTTATCTGACAAATTGCACGGACAAACAGGTGATGTTCAAGGTGCCAATAACCAGGCTCTTTCAGTATGATACCCTCGCCTCTTCCGACGCGTGTTCTTAGGCCTCAATAGCCATCCCAGAACATCTCCACCTTCATGCTCGTCGGCCCATTCGCCACCTTTTTCTCAACCGGCAAGCGAGGTAAAAGGTCCACCAATTCCGCAACACAAGTCAACTCCAACGTCTCGCTAGCTTTTCGGACCACTCCCAGCACCTGCTGAAAACCCCTCTCCTGCACCCTCATCTCTCCCAAGTACTGACAAATAGCCTGACACTCCAACCTCGCCCTAGGCACTACCCACCACATCGAATGAAAGAGTTTGGAATACCACAGCGCCAGCAACAGAAGAGCTCTCGGGTCTTTCTTGTGTAGTAGAGCTCGGAACTCTTTCTTCATGCCTCCTGCAAAAACCATAAAAGTAAGTACATTGTCGGGTGTACCTGGCACGGCAAGTAGTGTCGTCAATCGACTTGCGGCGGTGTGGTAGGGGTTGTTCTCGCCGGTGCTGTTCTTGTCCAGTCCGCACAAAGTGACTAAGATGGGTAGAATTCCATTGATGCCTGGTATGGGCTCGGTCGGGTGAACGCAGTTTGAGGAAGGTGGAGTGGTCGGCTCGATTTGGCTGAATGCGCTGTCCTGTCTGTTCATCTCGGTCATTTGCCAGACGATTCTGAGACCAGCTTGCATTGTGAGCCATTCTAGGCTGTTTTGGTTGGACGATTCGAGCGGCCATGTGTGCTGTGGGACCGTAGTACTTATATTGAAAATGGTCGAGGCGCATAGATAGGCTGATGTTGCCCATATTGCGTCTCGCTCGGCAGCCACGATCTTGGTAGACAATCTATGGTTGAGCAGCGCGGCTGCTTGGCCGAGGTGGTGAAGTTCGTCATGTTGAGGGACTTGGGCTCCCGTCAACGCCCGATCGTGTAGCAAGGTAGTTGCTGTGACCGCATGGAAGAGGAAGCCGTACCGCAATGCTAGCCCAGGGACAACTCGAGCGTAGGCCAGCCTGGTCTGAGCGTTGCCGAGCGATAGTGCTGTACGATTCTTGAAACGAAGTAAGACGGCATGCTTTGGATCGTTTGATGGACTGCACACCAGAGGAAAGCTCTTCGTGTCAACGTTCCTGTCGGGCGCACCTACGCGGCAAGCCTGAGGACTAATGTCAAAAGTTGTGAAGACCATCTCACCGAGCACCTGTAGGTCAGCATCTTGACCACCGTATCGGCAACTCACCAAATAGTCTCGGCACCTTTTGCATCCGTCTTTGTTCTCGTCGCATTTGACCCTGCGGTACCTACAGTTGACACATCCGTTTCGGCCCTTGGTATGGTGTTTGCGGAGTCGAGAGGCACGTCTTTCATCTCGCATGTTCATTTATAAGCCTTCATGCAACACCTATACCTATAATGTCGTCCTTCGTTCAGGTCGCATTTTCATATTGAATAGTATGACAGACGTGATCCAGTTCCAAAGAGAGTCAAAGACGTACACAGGGTCTTGCGTTTATCTACGGACTCGAGACCTCTGCTGACTGCTATTCAGACCATTGATTTACCTCAATAAGACATTGTCTTCCATCTGGGTGATATTTGGACTTCGTCTGAGATGGTGGAATCTCTCTGATTGAATCATTGGCTGTGTGTGACGTACTTGCTAAATTGACCTACGCAAATGACTCTTCAGATATTCCGACCTCTTTATTCCACTCGATATGGGACGTGGTTATAGAATACAACGAATAAACTCATGCCTCTAAGTAACGACCAAAACCGACAGAGCACTCTGATGTCGGCACGTCGGAGGTTTCGTGCTTGTCAGGTCATGACATAGACGAATAAGAGCCTTGAACAGCCGAGAAAGTTGCTCCATGCCGTCGCTCCGGCATCTTGGTCCATGTAGGTGTATGTTGGTCGTTCTCAGTATCCATACGATCGATATTTCTAGCAGCACCGCGATGTGGCATTATGGTCGGTTACCGCAAATGCTAGCTGCTTGGCATGGCATAGGCTATTCACCTGGAACCTCGAGCAAGCACTAGGAAATGTGCGTGAGTACAGCGGCTTTCAGCCTTACTAGAGTATGCTCATGACCCAGTGAATTCACCCCTCTTCAATGGCAGTGAGTATAGCATGTTCGGTAACGGGAAAACTACCGAGCATAGGTGCACAGATGCGCTTGGAAACGGCATGAACTGTATCTCTTCTGGAGAGATGGTGGCTGTGTCAAAACAGGTCCATTCAAGGACCATACCGTCGTTTTTTTGGCCACAGTTCTCTGGTCTCCGATCCGGCGATGGTAGCTCGACAGCAGTTGATTCGTCCTTCGCCCACAATCTGCGATGTTTACGCAGGCGCATTTCGCCGTTCGTGTCTCAAGAATGGTCAACCGACAAGGAGTCCTTCGACTTGATCAAGAACTACCAAACAATCACGCAGTTCCAACATTAAATGCAGGACGGCTTCCCGGTTGGCTTCTATGGTGTCCATTCTGCTGGCCATTACACAATTGGCGGAGATCCAGGTGGTAATTTCTTCGTTTCTCCTTCTGAACCAGCCTTCTATTTGCACCATGCTCAAATTGATCGAATCTGGTGGATCTGGCAAAACATGACTCCGTCAGATCGGATCAACGCTTATGATGGCCCAACGATTGTATTTGACGGAAGTTCGCCCTGTGAGAAGCTTACGGATGTGATGAGTATGGGCAACTTGGGCGTCTCTAGGCAGGCGAGGGAGGTCACGGACACTACACATGGTCCTCTTTGCTACATATGTCAAACACGACAAATCTGGGACACGGACGTGATTTGCGCAATAGACTAAGAATTTAAATTGTTAATATTGATGCTATTTTGCACATGGCCATCATGGCCTTGAATAGAACCGAATGCACCTTCTAGATCGTAGGCCACCTATTATCATCGTTAGTTGATGTTGTGTCAGGTTCTTGGAGCTACGAGAAAGAACAAGCATGTCAATACGATAGTACAAGGCATATATCTGCTCCCATTCCCGTACATCTGAGAAGTTCCTACGAGTACTGCGGACAGCAAACGGAGCAGACGGGCCCGAGACGGACATGGACGACGACGTCATTCAGTTCCTGCTTCCAAACTTCGAGACACAACGCGATCAGACAGTTCTTAGACATCATCAACGATGTATTCGTTACCTGTTCTCATCACTCCTTCGTCAGTGGCTAGGCTATCCATGGTCACTTGGAGATGTTTGCCTTTCGCGCTTCGCCCTGCTGGCTGAAAGAAAGCGGCAAAACTGGCAGCAAGTCGAAACATGTCAAGCATGCTATTCGTCAACATCTATATGTTGAAAAGAAAAAGCTGGAGCGAACGTCCCAAATTCCTGTGGTTCCAAAATGTCCAGCTCCAAGTTGCGAATGTGCAGATATGCCAGTCGATTTGGATATTGAAAGAGGGAAAGATCTTAATGGAACCATGGCTGCCTATTCTCAGCAGATCTTGGTCTCTACAGGTTTGGCGGACTGGAAAAGCAAGATTGAGGATGAGAAAGATACTGCTCCTTGGGGCGGAGTGGTAGCCCAGATAAAGGAAATGCTTGGACCAAAGGGCCGCTTCCACAATGTAAGTTCTTTCGATGAGGTTTCTCTGTGAGTGTGACTGATGACCAGCTTCAGCCATACCGCAACGTCATTGTGAGTACTTCCTCCTTTGGCACTTCAGACAGCCAAGCTCCGAACCCTCCGCAAGCCATCCTCTTTCCTTCCTTTCAAATGGTCAGCAACATTGAGCCCGAGAGCTCCAGTATCCTGCAATTCTTGGAAGCTTTCGTGTCGCCGGACGCTTCCGCAGAAAGTTCAATGGGAAGGGAAGAACGAGAGCGAAACACTCCTGCCGCAGCAAGTTGGTCTGAAAATATGCATCCAATTTCTACACCCACTATATTGATATGCAGTCACAATTCAAGAGACACTCGCTGCGGCATGCTTGGACCACTATTACATTCTGAGTTTGTGCAGTACATCAATAAGAGGCATACACTCCGAAGCCAAGTGACGTCCGACGATGTAAAGCACAACGGGCAGGATAATGAAGCAGTCGTGTCTTTTGCGTCTCATCCTATCTTTCGGCCAGATGCAATAGACATCAAGCACGGTGACCAGCATCCGATCAATGTGGGCATGATATCGCATATTGGTGGACACAAGTGGGCTGGGAACGTGATAGTCTACATACCACCAAATTACCGACTCGCAGCTTTGGAGCGACGAGCCAGGGGGGCAAAGCCTCGAGACAAGGTGGTGGCTGGACAAACCGAGCCTCTGGCTCTGCCTGCCGATGAAGCCATTTCTCCCGAAGAACAGGAGGTAGGTATGTCTCCCCTCGCCGGGAAGGGTATCTGGTATGGCAGAGTTGAGCCGAAACACGTTGAAGGTATAGTGGAACAGACGATTGGGCACGGGAAGATCATTCGTGAACTCTTTAGAGGTGGCATTCACCAAGATGGATCGACGATCAGGATGGACTAAAAACAGAAGTGAAGTCTAGTCCTTCCTTCACGAGCTGGACCTGACGAGCAGACCGTCCGGGGGCGTGCTTATATGGGTCAAAGATTTACTGAACCTCCTGGTGATGTTGACACAATATTGCAAAGTTAAAAGACCACGACGAAAATTATATGTTTGAGGCTGGAGTTGACCTACTAGACAGCATGAATGTACAGATACACGAGAAAGACTAGCACTATTTGGCCAGATTGCTTGGTAGATGAGATACCGCAGTCAATGTACTACCAGCTATGTTCAGAGCAAACGCACTGTCACTCATCAAAGTGACATATTCAAAACGAGCAGGTATTCCGAAAGATACTCGAGCTGAGTAGTCGCGGTACAAGCCCAGATGACGTAGAGCAGTTTCTTGACCTTGAAGTTCGAGCTTCGATCTATAACTTTGCTCGTGTGGCCCAGCCTTTTCGCAACCGCATCTTTTGCACTATCCTTTCATCGTACTAAACATTGTAGTCGCCGTGGAGCGAGCGCTGACCAACCCTGGACAAGCCTGACCAATCGAGACAGACAATCCTTGAAGCTCGAAACGAGCGAGGATAAATATTCCGACTCCAAAACCGCGCTCCATTTTCCAGTCCGATATTTTAACCCGAAGGTCTGAGATGCAACTGCCACTTATGGATGAAGATGAAATGCGGCTTCCAAACTTTCATCTTGGTCAAGACATCATCACTTATCTGACCAATATCAGGAAGGTAGTCTTCTCTCAGACCCAGCACAGAGACGTAACAATAATACTGGGCAACCCATCTTGCGATCTTGACAGCATTTTATGCGCTTTCACGCTTTCTTACTTCTATAATGCTAGGCCAAACGCGTCCAAACATCACAGAAACCCAATATACGTGCCGGTGCTGAATTTGCCATTCATACATACAGGCGATCTATGGCGCCTTCGACCAGAGTTAGGAGTAGCTGTTCGGGGTGCCGTTGATGGGTTGACGCCTCAGTCTGAAGATGGACCATCAACGGAGGTCAAGGCTCGGGAGCAACAGCGCGACAAGACACTACTCGAAAACTTGATCACGATACACGAGCTCGCGAACAACGAGAAGACACTACCAGCTCTGAAGAAAGCGTTTGCACCATCCGACCACTTCACTACTACCAAATCGACGGACAAGGTCGACGTTATCCTTGTGGATCACAACGCGCCCTCAATTGAGTCTATCAATGAAGAAGACATCGAAAACCGCTTCAACATGGTGGGATGCATAGATCATCACGTCGAAGAAGATTACGTGCCGAGAGAAGCCAAACCACGGATCGTACGCTTGGGCATTGGCAGCTGTCAATCTCTCGTCACTCAACACCTACGTAATATCAATCTATGGACCGTAGACAAGGATCATGAAAATTTGCCAGGGTTCAGACAGATATCGAGGTTAGCACTGACACCCATCTTGATCGATACCTGGGACTTGAAAGCTCCTGGCGACAGAGTTTCTGATGTGGATCGAGATCAGGTTGCCTTCCTGGATCCGCAAACAGGGGACGATTTCGATCGAGAAGACTTGTTCCAACAAGTACAGACAGCAAAATCGGAGTCTTTGAACTTACTCCATATGCAAGAGATATTCAATCGAGATTACAAATCGTACCTGGAACGACCGCAAGATGGAAAGCAGCTATTCATCGGAATTGGAAGTGTCGTACAAGATCTTGAGTGGCTGTCGCAGCACGCAGGAGGCAAGCAAAACCTGATCAACGAGATTGAAACCTTTGCTAAGAAGGGCGACAAGCAACTCGAGATATTTGGGTTGTTGACCAGATCTGGTGTTCGCAAGGAAGTCGCCTTCTTCACTTTTGGAGAGCACGGGGCTCAAGCTATCGACGTGTTTGAGAAGAACGCAGATGTTCTGCAACTACAGCCATGGGACGAAGATCGCGAACTCTCAAGTCTGCTTGACAATAAGATCGGTGATAAGTTCTGGAAAGTATGGTGGATGGGTGATACTACAAGAAGCCGGAAGCAGGTTGCGCCTCTCATTCGAGACGCCTTACAGGGGACTTCTGCAGCAAATCACTAGGTATGGGAAGCTGATGTTACGGACGACATGGGGAGTAGTTGCATGAGAACTTGCTGGCTATTGCTTTTGCACCCGACGACCTGAGGGCACTCAAAACGTTGGCTAACAGTTTCGATTACTCATGCTTGCTGCGTGTCAAACCAGTGACGCAGGTCTATCTAAGTTGGTTTCAGCGGACGAATTCCCATTAGCAGAATCATGCGTCCAGTGACTGGACAAATACATATCCTATTTGTCGTTATCGGTATGGACCAATATCTGTTGAACTCGGCCTTCGGCAGGTTAGCTTCGGGCTAGATGTTTCAGGTGTTCAGACAATCACATCGCCTTTCTCAAGTTGTTCTCACATTTGCCCTAGGCCTTGGTCTCCTGAGCAGACTATTGCACCATATCAAGTTTGCAAAAGTATCCTGGTCTTCGTTAAAATGCTGCTTTTGAAGTGAATGCAGCACTGTGGATTTGTGGGTACCTCCATCCACGTTGTACAGTATTGCACGATCGAAATTGAGTAGGCGGACTTCTGGCATAGTCGTCAATCGCTTCGAGGTAATCTGTTCGCAACAACCGCAAGATCTGATAAGACTCAATGTATCGGATGTTGCACGATTCAGACGTGCCACGTACGGAAATCACCATCCAAAATACCCCATCATGATGCAGTGGAGGTGTCAGCCTCGCAGCGCACTCATCGCATTCGGCTTACTTAGTGCTTCTCTTGTTCTAGATTGTAGATTTGTGCGTCCATCCATCACGAAAAAAATCCCAGGCGTGCTGTCGTCGTTGTGCGGTTGACTCATCACAGAAGAGCGAATTTCCCCTGACAGCGCTTGACTCGCAGTAACTTCCATAAAAGGTGTAGCGTGCCGACTCTGTGCCGGATCTGGGTTACTCTCATCCACAAGTGGAACCATCTATATTTGATCTCAACTTCATCCTTCCCAACTTCATCCCCTTCTTTTTGTGGCGTCCAACCTGGTTGCTCTTCCCATCTGATCTCACAGTTTGCGCCAGGAGCAAGCTAGATCCTGCGCCGACGACACGAAAGTCATGTTGTCCCTGATCACTCAATGGACACTGCAGGCAAGTCCTTTCGCAATAGTTCGAGGACAGACAGACATGGACAAGCTTAGTGAGGATCATCCATGCTCACCACTCTTAAGCAAAAGCAAGCGTCCTGGATCTGCGGAGACCAGAAGCACTTGCTGTCTATACCTGACTAGCTTTGTGAGTATCGACGCTATGCCTCGGTGGATCTCACAACGGGGCTATTGCTTCGAGGTGTGTTCCCTCTTAAGGTAGGTTGTTGTTCTTTCCGTATCTTTTCCCACACTGCGATTCTGTTGCGCATTCTTTTTGCATTGGCAGCCTTTGGTCTGCCGTCCAGTCTTTTAACAAAATCGGGTATCTTTTGCCCAGCCACTCTTTCTTTGCTTACAATGTTTTCACTTCTTACTGCTGCTGCGCTTGCAGCTTCCACGCTCACTACCATCGTCTCTGCCGTGCCTGTCGAAACGAAGATCGCCAGGCGAACCTCAGCACCCAAAATCGCTGTATACTATGGACAGGGAGAAAATCAGCTGGACATTGAGAATTTTTGCAACGATGACAACATCGACATTATACCAGTTGGGTTCGTGAATCGTTTCCCAAGCATGAAGGGTAACAACGGGTGGCCTTCCTGGAATTTCGGCAACCAGTGTTGGGGAACTCCGTTGTACGAGGACACCAAGATGTACATGTACTGCGACGTGGGTTCATGGAGTACTCAGATTCAAGCTTGCCAGGCCAAGGGAAAGAAGATTCTCCTCTCTATTGGCGGCGAGGTTGATGGAAGTGACCCATACATTCTCGAGTCAAAAGACGTGGACGTATTGGCAACCGAGTTGTGGCAGATCTTTGGACCTGAGCCTGCAGGTTGGGATGGTCCCCGACCTTTTGGTAATGCTGTCGTTGATGGATTTGACTTTGACATTGAGGGAGCAGCAAGTGATGCCTACGGACAGCTCGCAAACAAACTTCGAGAAAAGATGAATGGTGACGGTTACACAAGCAACATACTTACCGCTGCACCTCAGTGTGTCGTTCCTGATGCCTCACTCGCTTCTGCTATCATGGCCGCTTCCTTCGACTACCTATTCATCCAGTTCTACAACACTCCTCAATGCTCCGCCCGTTCTCACCTCGACAAGTCCTACGGCACAGACATTTCGTACAATGACTGGGTCTCTTGGCTCACTGCGAACTCGCACGGCAGACCAAGCAACCTGCCACAGATCTTTATCGGTCTGCCAGGCTCCCCTGCTGCAACAGTTGATGGATACATGTACTTGGACCAGACTGATGCATCAAAATTGCTTAAGGACTTCTGCGACAGCCCTCTCTTTGCTGGTGTCATGGTCTGGGAAGCGACTGCTGCTTTGGGTAACAACGATTATGTTGGTCAGATTGCGCAAGCCCTTGAGGTGTGCCCCTCTCGAGCTACCACGACGACGACTACGACCACTATAGCCACGACGACCACTAGAAGCAGCACAACTACTGTGAGTGTTTTTCAGATATAACTAACGTAGGCCTGACTGATCTGTATAGACCACAACCACAACGACCACGACCTCGAGCTCGACCTCCACCACCACCACTACCAGGGCTCCGACTACGACTACAACTACAACTAGGACTACAACGACTACTACGCCAGCGACTTCTACCACAGCGTCTACCACAGCGTCTACCGCGACTGCTTCTACTGTAAGTTATCTCTGCGCCAAAGCAACTTATACTAATGACGATAGACCACTACTCGATCACAGTCAACCTCCACTTCCACCTCAACTTCCAGCTTGACCAGCAGCACTACCACAACGCGTTCAGCCGGTCCAACCAGCTCAACAACTTCTGCCACCAGTAGATCGAGCACTACCTCTGCGACCAGCACGCCAAGCACTATCTCTACAGTGAGCACATCAAGCACCACTTCTACGGCGAGCACTTCAGACACTACCTCTATCACAAGCCAAACAAGCACTACTTCTACGACTAGCACATCGAGCACATCGAGCACCACCCCCGTCACAAGCCAGTCGCCTAGCACTACTACCACAACAAGATCGCGTCCGTTTGGTCCTATAACGACCACAAGCGAGAGCACTACGGCCACAACGAGTGGGTCGAGCGCGACATCGACTACAACGTTCTCACACTTTTTCGGTAACACAACGATGACGACTGGCTCAGGGACAACAACCACATCGACAACCTCTGGCAGCACAACAGCTCAACCAACCACGACAACGAGCTCTTCTAGCTCTAATGAGAGTACGAGCAGCACCACCACAACCTCGCAACGTGGTCAACCGAGCTCATCCTCCACATCCTTGATCGATACAACCGGCTCAACCAGCTCCTCTACATCTTCCAGCTCATCTTCTGAAAATGGCTGGGGCCCATGGCCAACCTCGAGCTCCACCTCATCTAGCTCTACCTCGTCCAAGCCTGTAGATCCTACCAGCAGCACTACTGACTCTACGTGGGGTCCATGGTCAATAAGCTCATCGACAACAAGATCATCGAAGCCAGTCGATCCAACATCTAGCACTACTGCGGACAACACATGGGCACCTTGGTCTACAACGTCGCCGAAGCCAGTCGACCCTGCAAGCAGCAGCTCTACTGAGTGCACAACAACAGTAACTTCAACCTACACCCCAACCTATACGATTGGGGGCTCGGAGTGGGCAACATGGTCTAGTGCTAGCACAACCTCACCCGCTACAGGCAACGGTAATGGCAATGGTAGCAGCAGTGGAAGTGGTAATGGAAATGGCAATGGAAGTGGAAACGGCAAGACAATTACAACAACCACAACGATCACTTCCTCCTCCTGCGCGACTGCCGCAATTAGCACCACGACAAGCTGCTCAACATACGCCGTTGAGACAGCTAAGTGGATTGCTACCTCAAGCTGCACAGCTGTTGTGGTTACTGCTGCACCTGTCTGCTCTACCACGACAAAGGTCTCAACAATCACCCAAGCCGTGACTGAAACCATCTGGAGCAGCTGGGATTTTTCTAGCAGTGCTTCAGCAAAGGTTTCTGACGCATCTTCAGCCACTCCTGTCATTACCATGACTGTTGTCCCAACGCCTGCAGCAAGCGATGCCGGCAAAGCAGCACCATTAGCCGCCAGCTCTACTCCCGTTACTGCATCTGATTCCAGCTCGTGGAGTGTATGGGCTACTGGAAGTCCTGTTGCCGCGGCTACTGGTGTCAGTGACATCAAGGGTGTCAAAGCCTTTACAGGAGGCGCAGCTGCTGAGCAGGCTCCAGTCACTATCATGAGTGTTGCTGCTTGCCTGCTCATCGCGGTCGCTGGGTTGATCTTGTAAGTTTCGCCTTCTTGGAAGTAGACAGTGTCATCCACAGACTATATAGCGACAAATGTACAGAATTTAGATGCATCTACATGACATAAGTCTTATCTCACAGCGGTTGGACATGCTTTTTCTGACTCGAGAAGATTTATTCCAGCCATGCCAGTGCATTTAATTCGTGCCTCGCACCTGCTAGGTCGAAGGACGCGTGCTGAAAATATCCCACGTTCCCGAACGCGTGACGCGACCTCGATTTGTAAGCGGCCAAAACGTGAAGCTCCTTCCTCCTCATCTCGAGCTCCTCACAATCTTCGATCGGCCATTCACGTCATGGGGACTCCACGATCCTTGTCGATACAATGCCGAATGAACAGATGTCGTGATCGATCTTGCTGCTCCGTTCCGTTCTTATGAGACGTTTCGTTAACGAAGAGTCTCTCCTCGATGAGCAAACGCAGACTGACAGCCCTTTCTCGACAAATCGTAAAGATGGGTGATGCTACTGACAACTCGCAAGGAAAGCTAACTTTGTACACTAATCACGGATGCCCGTGGGCCCATCGTGCCCACATCATAGTGAAAGAGTTGGGTCTTGACTATGAGGAAACGATCATAGACCTGGAAAGGCCTAGAGATGAGTGGTATCTGAGAATGTGAGTTCAGACTACTAGGTCAGGAGATCGAACGGCTGATCCTGTCATACAGCAACCCGCGTGGACTGGTCCCGACACTCCAACATACACATCCAGTGTTCTCTTCGTCTGAGCCCGAAACTGTCATTGAGTCCGCCTTAGTGGTTCACTATCTGATTGATGCCTTCCCATACCTTTCGGGTCACATATACCCTGTGGCGAAAGACCCCAAGTCAGCATACCATCGCTATACACTCAACTTGCTCCTTGATACCTGGATGAACAAAGTCAATTCATCTCTCATGAGGGCACAGGTCATGGCTGGCACGGATGAGGTGCCTACAGCGGCAGACGATCCGTTCGAGGCAATCAAGACACATATTGAACCTCAGCTGGCTAAAGTGACCGGGCATGGAAAAGGTCCCTTTTTTGGTGGTGCTGAAAGGCTAACTTTGTTTGAGGTAAGTCTTTCGTGTACAGCGAACCAGGTTTTTCAAATGCTCTTCTGTGATTCTCGCAACCGAACCCGTTCGTCATACCACCTATTCAGAACGACGCTGAGAAGTACAGATCCTTGTTGCCCCCTTCGTTCTTCGTGCACACGAGTTCTCGAACGACAAGATCCTTGCGAAGTCATTCGCTGAACGGCTCGACACTTTGCCAGCGTACTCCAAGTGGGCTGCCGCTGTGCTCGCCCAGAAGAGTGTCACGTACATCTGGGATCGAGACACAATGACTGAGAGAACATTGAGGCGTGCCCCTGAGATGAGGAAGAAGTTTGGGATTTCCAAATAGTCCCCAACGAATAGGATGAAGCACACACTATTCACTCTTTATGCTGGAATCAAACCCGCATCGTGCATCCCATTTACGACACGCAACACGGGTACCGCTGATCCAAGGCTGCCAAAGCTCCTCACATCGTCGGTAGGTATCCTTGCACGCACCATATTGCGGACATGATGTTTCAGATTTGGTTCGTACAGATCTTGCTGCAGGTTCACTCGGTTATCTGCACATGTGGTGCCACAGACCCCGGAACAATCAGTCAACTATGAGCTTTCTGGTACCTCTGCCACTCACAAATTTGTATGTCCTCCAATGTACTGCCGGCAACCTCGTCTCAACAGTGTCTTCCCTGCTACATTCTGCGGAGATCCAGCCACGTTTACTGACAACGGTAACAAGATCGCTTCCGCGACCCGCGAAACGGTACTTGTTGCATGTCCATTAACCAACACTCCCGTTGCAAAGTAAATTGAAATTACTCATTGTGCAGCAGATATAACGGCATTGAACGTCGACCTCTCTCGTCCTGCTTATCTATTCCTGCATCAACAACTCAGTCAATAAGGGTCTCGAACTTTACGCCAAGATGCTGCTCTCTGCTGCTGCGCCCATACTCCTGGTGTTGAGTACGTGCCTCGATCTTGCTTCTTCCATCCCTCACCGATCTCGTAGTATCAAATCTGCACTGAGCGAGTTAGGTCAATCCGTCGACCTCAAGGTTCACCGGACGAAGCGCACATCAACAAGCTCAGCATCACGATCATTTCGAGGCGCAAGGCAAGCTTCAACTGCAGCTCTGGACGATGATGGTATCACTATCAGTCAGCTAAAGGACCTTTTCTCTATTCCCGTCACTGTCGGCTCTCAATCGTTCGATCTTCTGATCGATATTGGCAGTGCAGATACATGGGTGGCAGATGCTTTTTTCAGCTGCTTCCATCATGGAAGCATTTTCCCACAATCTTTCTGTGCTCTAGGTGGCACTCTCAACCAGACTTCAGACCCAACTATCACCTCAATTACTGATGTGAATCTTTTTGCAAGATTCGGCTTGGGAGACTTCGCAGCGGGACCAATGGCACGAGCTTTGCTCAGCTTCACATCCGATACAACCTTCATGCAAGAAATGGGCATCGTGTCCATGGTGGAGTGGTCCAATGGTGATAATTTCACTTCTGGTGTCCTGGGTCTTGCACCTCGAAATTCGACATCCAAATTTCCAGGCACAGACTGGACTAACGATCTCCATTGCCCATTCAATTCCTCCACCACTATTTACGGTTACGACGGAGAGTACACTTGCAACCAAATGAACTACGATTCGGTAAGCGTCAATCTCGCCTCAAGGCTCTCACGCCCATACATCACTCTCGCACTCTCCAGAGATAGCTCGAACAGCTCGAATGGAGGCAGCATTACATTTGGCGGGATTGGTGACACTACTGATGCGCGCATCAATTCCTCTGGCCGCTTCACCGATGTACCAATCGAACCGCTAGCTTCCGACGACACCAAATCCATCCGATCATACATCATCTCTGTGGAAGGAGTCAGTCTTCCAGTATTCACAAATCTGAGCACCCCAACCACAACAAGCAGTACCCGCAGAAGCACCCCAACCGATTGGAACCACGTCCGTAAGTCCCATCATCACGTTCCACAAAAACGCTCAGCAGGCACAACATTCATCCCCATGGCATCATCCCCCAACAGCACAACCACAAACAGCGCCGGCAGCAGCCAATTCTTCCTCGAATCCAACCTCCCCTTCCTCTTCTTCCCACCCTCCCTCGCCAAGTCCTACAACAACCTCTTCACCCCAACTCCCGACCACTACTACGACATCTCCCGCAACCACTATATCTACGAACTCAACTGCACCGAACTTTCCTACATCCCTCCTCTCGCCATCACCATTGCTGGAGACTCTTTCCCGATCAACCCCGAGGACCTCGTCATTCGCGAACAAGTAGAGTACTATGATTATGAGTCGGAGGAGTATATTGAGGAAGAGCTTTGTTACAGTGCTGTGACGGATTCGGCGGTCATGGCTGATGAGGTGTCGTTGTACAATGCGCTTGGGCAGCCGTTCTTGAAGAATGTGTTGATGTTGATTGATTTGGAGGATAATACGGTTGCGTTGAGTAGTCGGCCTTATTATGAGAGTTGAGAGGTTATGTATGTGTTTGAGTGACGGAGAGAAAAGGTTTCGTTGTGGTTGCGGACTGTTCGGTGAGACAAGGAGAAGTCTGGTGGAAGTCCCGGCTTCTTCAGGACAGAGATAGATGGTCTACAATTCTTCATCAATTCGATTCTATCTGGGGACAACAGTCTTTGTTCGGAACGTTTGCATGTCAATCGTTGTCTTTGATGCTACAAAGTCTGCGGATGATAGTCATATCTATGGACACTCATCCGTCATCTGTGATCTGTGTTGCTGCGTCTATCACCCTCTATTTCCTCAACCACTCCAGAATGTGTCCTGCCGTGCTCGACCACTGCGTACCGGCAAGCGCCAATAACGCAAAATCTGTGACAAGCCCCAGAAAAGCGATACGCAGGACTGTGCTCGGAATGAAAGTCCCTAGTGTCTGTAATCCGAGGAGGATGGCCGTCCACCTGAGTGTGTTAGCTGTTTCTGGAGAAGCTGGTGGCTTTTCGAGAGCGTTTGAAGCACCTGGCCTGATAACAGAAGCTGGACTGGGAGAGGCTGCTGACATCGGTCCTAGTATCGGAGGTAATTGCGGGATTCGTGCACTCAAGGGTGAACGTGTGGGTGCGGCGACCTCAACAGGAATTGGCTTGAAGTTTTGTTCCTCGTTTTCAGAAGCATTGCGGGTGGTATCTGCGGGCGCTGCTTGATTATCTTCTGTGTCAACGGTCAACACTTGCTGTAAGTATGACCTGGCGCGCTGCGACTTTTGGCGGTCCCAAGGAAGATTCTTTGGCCTTGGGTCTGTGGGAGTGGTAACGACTGTGGCTTGAGACAACTGACGAGCGTGTTGAAGGTCCGTATAGACATCCTTCATCGTCAGCGAGGCATTTATCGTATTGGTGATCGGATGAGGATTGAAAATCGTCGTTGTCGTCGAACTTGCCGTTACCGAACTCGATGGCGAGACTAATCCTGCCGTGCTTGGCGGGCTCTCTACCCTGTGCAGCACTTTGTCGATTGTGTTCTTCAGCCCAGACAATTCGTTCTGATAGGACGTGGTCAATCCACTCATTTCTCGACGTAGACGCTGCAGCTGATCTTGAAGGTCTCGTATTTCGTCCATGGCGTGAGACAAACGCTTCTGATATACAAGCTCAGTATCCAGTCCTGTGTACGAGGGCGGGGGAGAAATACTCTCTTCATTGCTGTTGGTTGATGAGAAAGTAAACGCTGCCGGCGTGAGTGGCGTTGAAACGCCGAAGCCGCGCGGCTGCGTCGAGGCCGCTGGTACGGGTGTTCTTGCTATAACGATCGATGCAGGGTCACCCGTAAACCTCGTGTTATTAGATCTTGAAGAAGTTCTACTAGAATGTTGCCGACGTGGTATGGAGTGAAATTGCAGGTTATTGTAGAAGAACTCATTAATGATAGGTGAACCCCAGGCTGCAACACTGCTGCTTACGGGTGTGAAGTCGTCGTCTTCCACAGAACAGAAATGTGAGGCAGAAGAGTCACGAAGCGAGGTCATAAGTGCATCCTCCTCCAGAACCGTGTCGATCCTCAACTCGGGCCTGCCAGAGGGCGACTCAGTCTCCACTTGAGGTCGACTGCGTTCCTCTAACGATGATAGAGCCCTTTTGATTACTGGTAGAAGTGTTCTGGCCCCCCATTGTTCGATGGCTTGAATCCAGACATTGAAGTGGTGAAAATGCTCATTATCACCAAGTTCAAATTTACATATTGGTGACGTGCAATGGCCGAGTGAGCTGTCAATCCAATGATAGTTGATGATCGCAACATCGTTATCGATTGTGCACGAAAAAGAGACGGGCGGATCCGGAAAGGGCTCCTCGGATGACGACCACACTTGAGCAAAGAGCATCTGCATACTGCTATTGCTCAAAGCACCTGCTATCGCACATTGATTATTGGCCACCTCCAGTCGGGTTTCTCCTGGTCCAAAGGTTCTTTCAAAGATGAGAAAGGGGCAGAACAGAGAAGTACCAGGACGAGTCTTGCCAACACTACATCGAGCAATAGTGCCATGTGCCACTAGGTACAATGGTATCTTGCTGACCTCGAGCCCTGCGAAAGCGTCGTGAGAGAAACCACAGCCGAGATCGGATTGTGGTTTAAAAAGTTCACATAGTGGATCACCGTGCTCGTTGTGACGTTTCGGTAATGCTTCTGCGTTGAACTTGAGGAATGCACATCGTGAGAGAGCTGGCTCGTTGTCTATGGCAGGCAGTAAGTTTGATGGGAAGGAGGGTGACAGTCCAAATCCTCTACCTGCAGCAACCTGTTCTCTAAACCCTTGTCTTTGCATTTCAAATTTGCCGACGTCATTCCCTGCAGCATGTATAAGAGCAATCAGGCTACGAGGTAGAGGGTAGCCAGGCGGACCTTCGAGGACACGTATCCGATGTGGTGCTAAGACATTCTTTCTGAATGTCTTCCAGTGTAGGTGTGATGCATCAAATGACGGCCTCGACCAGTCGTCGCGTATACTCGAGGCATGAATCGTGTTGGTAGCATTTGAGCTGGCCAGGTCCAGAGTTGTTTCACCACTCCCGATACTGTTGATGTCCTCAATCGCACAATCAATCGAGGAACAGGCCGCCTTCGCCATGTCGTGTGCAAGATTAGTGACTCCCTCAAGACACTGGTAGCTAAAATATTCAGCGAGAGGTTAGCCCATACGCAAATTGGTCAAGCATAAATCAACACGGTGATATTGATATTGGTTGAGATCTGCTTGATACAGTGAACCATGCATCGCGGCGTAACCGAGAACGACAAGCGGATGCTGCGAAGCATCCACGAGGACGGAGAAAGCGCTAGGGCTAGTACCCGTCTAGTCAGGAGAGCTTCATAGAACCAGCTTGGAAGCGCACCTGCACCTTCGGATAGTTTGTTCTGGGATTGAACTCATGTGATGTAGCTGCACATCGGGGTAGAGGTTGGGCGCGTAAGTGGACGCTCCGATTCATGCAGAACCTGGGCACTAAAAATTTCGTAATTAGCAGAGCAGGTCTGTCTTTCTTGCATTTCACTATTTCAGGCAGCATATACAGCTCGTGCTGATGTGCTTCCACCTCGATTGTCGTTGTTGAGGAGAATTACGAAGCTTGACGTCCTGAAGGAATGCAATCATGTGACTGATTGAGACCCTGCTTGGTGCAGTGATGAGAGCAACGTCCAGGCTGTAGAGCGTGCTTAGGTATATGTGCCCGCGCCAATACAGCTGTTTTGATTCGTCCCGTTTCGCATGGACAGGAGCGCGCACTAGGTAGAATCGGGCTGTGGTTGAAACGATCGATTCGACTCAGGATTTGGGAGCATTGGTTACTTTTTGATTAGCATAGAACATGGCCCGCTCATATTCACGCTGTACTTAATTTTGGTCGATGAAAACACCCATGGCTGGTTCAATCTTCCAGTTGCTGTCGAGCTGAGATGTGTACTAAAGTTTACTTGAATGACTACTCTATATGTAACGACGACGTAATTCTGGTTGTAATCCGGTCCCATCGTGCTTGCCCGCCACGGAAGCGGCAATTACTGGGAAAGTGGAACAGTCGATCCTACAAGGAAAGCCAATTGAACAGCTTCTTTCTCGCAACGTGAGCCGCAATCTTGAGTAGGAACAGAGCACTCAGCTATATGGCGTGTCTTTACGATTCGGTTACAATTCGGGCTCAGGACATAGACGTCTTTTGCTCGAGGTCATGTTCAAAATGTGCGTGACGAAGAGGTGATCCGCAACGGTGTGGCAGGCAATTGCATTCTGGCATCACTTTTCTACACGTTTGCAGTCGTCTGTCTAACAAGTATTTCGCCGCCCACTCCTCGCTCGAACAAAGGGACTTTGATGTCCCGACAGTAAACAACGTTCATAACATAGGTAGTACTACAAATACAGGATGGTTCACAAGCAGATATCTTAGAACAGATGTCAGCCGCGAGCCTCAAGCGTCGTCGTGGTAGTATTTGCTATCGTAGGGCTCTTTGCCCATTGTCGTAAAGGTAGAGGATGACTAGCATTGTATGCCGCAGCTGCAATTGATTTGTCCATAACACCTGATCCATTGAAAGCCTGACTTGTATTAACGGACTCGGACATCGATCGATTGTGGAGAGTCTCTGAGATGGAGGACATTGGGTTCTCTGGCAATATTGGCTTAGGTGTCCGAATATCGAATCTCTTCTTGTCGTACGCAGGAGTGGGCATAGGAGGGTGGTCTTTAGCACTCGAAGGTGCAGAATTATCCGAGTACTTGGGTCTTGTCAGAGTATGCTCTTTGATCATGCCCAGGCTGTTACTGATCTTCGATTTGAACTTGGAACCTTTAGGTGAGGCACCAAAACTAGAATCTGGTGTACTCGGTGACTTAATCTTCCTGCTTCGCAGAGAGGTGAATGACCGTTTTGATTGAATCGAGACAGTGGATTCCGCAGGACTCTTCATGCTGACGGTACTCGTTGCTATGCCTGGACTTTTGCCACTGTTATTCTGAGGTAGTGGCATGGTCCATACACTGACTGCTGGGCTTTCGTTTACCTCAAGGCCTGCTGAGCCAATAGAACGAGTCTCTTTTGCGGAATTCGCTCCTTTTGAAAGTCCTGCAGACTTTACTAGCGATAATCCAAGGCTAGACTTTTTCCGTTTTGTCATTGGTGCGACATCCGTTGGCGCTAAGAATTCCTGCTCAGAACTCTTGAGTTCCTCGTTCTTGGGATCTGGAGGTGCTGGAATAGCTGTGGAACTATTCAGTGTGACTGAGTCTCTTGCATGTTCTTGCAGAGGCACCGGATCAGCCGAGATTGTGTGCGATATTTCTGGCAATGCAGGCTCTATAGTATGTGAGAGATTCATAGGTGTTACAACAGGTTCAGGTTCAGCAGTAGCTTTGGGACTTCTCATACGCATCGCACTCGTTACGCCCAATGGAGTTCGTCTTGATCGTTCTCCTTTCCATGGTATGTTGTCGAACGCCTCCTTCATGGACCGACTCAGCTTGTCTTGTTTCTCATCAATTGACATGGGAGACAGTGAAGCCTTCGCTGGACCCACAGCATACCCAGCAGCCTTGAGCTCACACACAACTCGGAGAGCTCTTTGCAGATCAGGTAAGAAGCAAGTGGTTGCCCACTCTTCGATTGCCTCTATCCATGCAAGAAAATGCATAAAGTGTTCTAAGTCTCGAAAGTCGAATTTGCAAAGAGGTGCCACAAAGAAGCCACCTTCTGACATCCAATGATGGTTAATTATCCCTAGATCGTTGTCGATAATGCAGGAAAAGACGACTGGATCTCTCACAGGTCGTGCGACTCGGTCAGGCCATGCGCTTTCGTATACCATATTAATGGAGTTCAGCGCCGCGGTTCCGTTCATTGCGCAATAATTCATCGCACATTCAATTTCGTGTTTGGCATTGCCGTATGTCCTCTCAAGGAGCAGAAAGGGTGTGTAGACAGCTGGGTCGGGATGACTTCGACCTCTGCTGCAATCGCTTATTATGCCTGATGCTGCCGCATGTGTAGGCAGTTCCCTGAATTCATCTTCGTCAAAAGCAGTTTGGGGAAATCCTGAAACAAGACCTGGACACGGATTTGGAATTTCGAACACTGGTATTCGGAAACTGTCCTCCTGAGATGGTAGAGTCTGTTGATCGAATGTTGGCTCTAGGTTCCGCGCAAGATGGTTGTCGGATACTGCTGGTAGAATTTCCGAGGGGAAGAGAGCTGAGGAGCCGAAGCCTCGACCATGGGAAACCGCGTCCACAAATTGCAATGCCTGTTGCTCATGCCTCTCAAGATATTGACACTTTTGTTCCACCAAATTCAGGACTTCAGCAG
Organism: Lithohypha guttulata; assembly: GCF_036872675.1. Classification (NCBI taxonomy): domain Eukaryota; kingdom Fungi; phylum Ascomycota; class Eurotiomycetes; order Chaetothyriales; family Trichomeriaceae; genus Lithohypha; species Lithohypha guttulata. The sequence continues at coordinate 2,213,388 of NW_027042752.1, read as the reverse complement.
GCACCTTGTCGGTCATCGGGTTCTCTAGAATACCAATTGAACGCGGTTCAAGGACAGTCTTGCGAAAGGCTTTCCACCACAAATTGCGTCTGTCTTGGACATTCGAAGTGAGAATACTGCTCCGATTTCCTCGTTCCAAGGACGACCTGACGGCTTTCTGTTCGAACATGCTTTCGAGACAGAGGTCTATCGGGGGTCGCTAGATTGAGCTCGTGGTTGATGTATTGGCGTGGACTGACTTCGTTGAGCGAAGTGGTCGCGCTAGACAACGACAGTAGACTGGTGAACACCAAGGTGTTTCAAATTCACAAATGCTAAGATGCCGTTCAGTTAGAAGCGCATCTTCAAGAACATAGCAGGTGCGCATTGAGGACAAGAGCGGAGACAAAGAAAGAAACGAAAAGACAAAGAATAACTTGAGTCAGCCTCGGGCGCGAGGTAACGGCACTCACCAGATAGGGTCTTTCCTTACCACTGCTCCAGTCGCTCCAACCTCAAACGCGAGACTTTGTCCACGACAAGGTGCATAGACACAAAATGCAAGAATTTGAGAGGACTTCTGCGTAGAACTTGGAACAGGATAAGGAGATAAAGGACATTGAACGGGAGAATATGTGATTAGTGGCAGTCGGCATCAGGGGACTAGGCCATATGAATGTACTGGAACGTGCACCTCTGCACACTTCATTCAGCTGAGAAGTCGCGTCGACATACAGTACAGCAACGTCTGAGTACGTGGAGAGCCCCGCCACCCCATTTCAGGCAATTGGGAAGGTAACACCTTCAAAAACCCAAGCTTTGAGTCGCAAAAGACTGGCTGTAGATTTGCGGTGAACTTGCTCAGATGCAGCGAGCAGAGCAATCTAGTTCATGATACGAGAAAAGAGGTGTGACGTGCAATGCCGTCTCCACATATGGCGCCTATAGAAAGGTTCCACTTTGATAGTAAGCGCTTCCACAGCCAATCAGAACTCAAGTACCATGATTTCACACAACCAAGTTGTCAGGCACTGCGCCTTCTCGTCCCAATAGTCGACAGAACGCCCTGGTAGATGGTGCCGTTGCAATACCCGGACTAGAACTCGGCGCGACAGGTGCTCAAATGCCCAGACAGATAGACAGCAAGGCGCGTGTTGAGCCGTCCTATACTGGCAGCAGATGATCAAACACTTTCTACCTAACGTGCCGACAATGGTATACCAAAAAATTCCATAGAAGGTTCGACAGACACTGGCAGATTTTATTGCCGTCACTGAAGAAGGAAGCGAAATGCTTCCATGGTTGATAGTGCGAATGCTGTTTCAACAATGGAATTAATCTGATCAGGTCTCAAATACTTGTACCCGAGTAGCCAGCTCTAAGACTCTACTTAAGCTTCTCTGGGTATTTCAACGCTGTCGGCGGAAATGTAACGCAGCTGGTGGACTTATCGGATTTCGGTCGAGATCGAAGTCATTGAGGAACTCCCAATGCAGCTTCTGCTTGCAGCCTTTCTTGTGCCATTCATTCATGATGTGTGGGTAGAACGGTAAATGGTTCATAAGTGACTTATCATGGGATATGCATACCAAGACATCGTCATGGGCATCGAATATTTCCATCTTGGCGGTACTGACGCAGGCTTCGTCGTGACTGGACACCACTGGCTCGGCAGGCGTCTCGTAAAAGGACTCTGTGGCCGACTTGTAGGGATGCACGATATCCTTGATGAAATCGCCAGCGCAAAGCAGAATTTTTCGGTTCTTTAGAACAGGTGGACCAGCTTGTGGCCCACGAGGAAAGTGCCACGACGCTGACTTGAAAGCGACTTGCTGTGGAAGAGGGATGTATGGCGAAGGGCGGAACTCACCGCAGTGATAAGCGCAATCGCCACCCAGGAAAGCAAATGTGCTGGTCGGTGTCGCTGTAACGCGTGCGAGCGCGCACAAATGACCGACAGTATGACCAGGGCACGACAGCAGGTAAAATGAACCATCCCCAAATGCATCATGTGCTGGAAACCCGCCTATGGTTAGATCGAAAGATGTATCGTCGAGTTCGACGATATCGCGACCACGGATTTCTGATTCGTGTATCTCGGAATGCATGTACCTGTCGAGAAGGCCGGGTCCGACGATGAGCTTTGTATAGGACTGAAATCTAGCTACATCACCTCGATGATCGAAATGATGATGTGACCAAATTACAGCGGAGATATCGGACGAAGTGATTCCAATATTGCCTGGATCATCATCGAGGATATCGACAATGTCTCTCTCAACATCAACTTGAAGTGGCGCACCCTGTCCATCGTCCCCAATATAGGGTAATAGAGCAGGAGGACATGCTTTTCTCCAATCCTTCCGCATACCCAGATCGAAAAGAACGTTTACGCCTTGGGCACGATTGCTGACGAGAAAAGCATAACTTGGGAAAGTTATAGTTTCGTGACCAGGTATAGGTTGACCAAGAAGATGTGCTGTGCTTGTTTTCTGGTAGCATGTAGTGTTGATAATACGTATTTCCACTGTTGCAGAAGTGACTGGTATACCCAGATCAGGTACAAGGCGCGGTGTTTCCAGTAAAGGGCTGAACCCGTTGTTCAGTAAGCCCATAGTTAGGTGGTCAACGGGCAACCCGAATACAGCTAGCGCTTGATCAGGTATTTCAAGGACGTCAGTGTCGTATTCCCAAATTTTACATGAGATGGACCGGACGCATGTGGCAGGGGAAGTAGACAGCTTAAAGAAACAGGATGCTTCTGTCGTCTGAAGGACACTTGCTGGTTGATAAGCGCGCTCGAGACTCGGAGTGGTCGCAAGTGGTTGGTCAGTTACTGGGCCACATCGCTCACCCAAGCGCTCATCGAGGGGTGCGGCGTGCAGGTCTCCCTGGGCTACAAGAACACTGCAGACGATGGATACTTCGCTGGGCTAGGACAGCAAGTTGATAAGATTGCACAGCACTGTAGGAGTGCTAAATTGATACGCCGTCATTGCGCTTCGTTGTCACAAGGTCTTTGACCTCGACTCAGTACTGAGAACGAGAGCAAGAAATCCACCTGGATATGAGAAATATAGTTGAGATTAAGCTGGTAAAGTTCGGTGGGGGCTTTCCAAGAATTCAGTTACCGAGCCGCGTTTTGGCGCTTTCCTCGAAAAGACAGTTCAAGTTTGTTCACGCGTTCAAGTCGTGGAATATACGATAGACACGCTGCGAAGCACGCGGTTGTCACCATCCGAAGCCTTTACATGTTGGTTCTCCCGGAATGTCTCACTATGCATCCTTTCTTGCTGTCGAAGACGAAGAATGGGTGCCTACTACGTTACAGAATAAGAGCGAAGCCACATCTGTATTACTAAGGTGTTTTTGAAAGGCTCGCTGGTGTCACACAATACAGCTGGAGGTCTTAAGCTTATCTTATGAACAAGAGACATTGTCAGCTAGGAATATACATGCAACCTCAACGCTCTAACGCTTTCCTGTCGTCACGTAACAAAATCTACTGGTAAAGGTCTCGTAGGCTACCTTAGTCGAAGTCCCAGGCTATTTCAGTAGGCTTTTCGTTCTTCAAGCTACTAATCGTAATTTAGCCCATCAACCGACACCATCGCTTACGCATACAGAAGGCAGAATCACAATCGTCAAAGGGCTCCAAAAAGTCCTCCCAACTTCCAAGCCATCCCTCAGAACACGCCACTTTCAAGCACGTTTGACAGATACTGCGTAATGCTTACTTGTGGGCCACCCGACATCGACATCATACAGTAGTCCAACAAACAGCCTAGGAACAAGATTCTCAACATTGTCGCAGGAACGAGAGCACTGATTATATGCGTGGCAGCGACGTGCGACCAGACATTTCGCTGCTGATTTGGCACTCGGATCATCGCTCCATACTGTTCTTCGGTCTCCTCTGGCGAAGCGATATTGAAGATCGTCGGAGAAAAAATCGTTATAGGTGATTGTGCCATTTTGATCGGAGCACTGCATTGAGGAGAATGGAAGCTCGTGGCACTGCTGATACTCACTGCTTCCACGTTCGTGTCAAGACTCAAGACATTCTGCAATCCAGATGGCGTCCTGACTTTCGGACTTGGTGACGGCCAGTGAACAGGCCGAGCTTTCGGGTCAGTCGGTGTGGTCACCACAGAGACACCATGTCTTAGATTGAGTCGATGTTCACTTTGTACGAACGCTTGGTGATTGATAGTCGTCTGAATTGGCGACCGCGGCTTGGAACCCATTTTCTCTTTGCGAATGACACAGGTCATAGTTTTTCGCAAGCCGGAGAGCTCGTTCTGCAGACATGACGTCGACCCACTGATTTCTTGTTTGAGGTGCATCAATTGAGCTTGCAAATCCTGGATTTCGTCCAAGGCATAACCGAGTCTTTTCGTGACCACAAGGTCTGTGTTTTGAGCGTAGGCTCCTGGATTCAGATTTGGTTGTTCCTTGCTTGGCTTGATACCTGCAAAACGAACACCTTTGGGCATGACTTTCGAATCCGAGCAGACACTACCTGGCGCTTTGGCACGTCCAGCTAGGGCAGGTGGTACTGTTGGTAGCGCTGGTAGTGGCGGAAGCATGCTCGGCTGTGGAATAAGCGGGTATTCAAACTTTGCAAATATTGCCTCGTTGATCATGGGACTACCCCAGCTGGCCGTACTGCTACTGACTGGAGAGCCAGCATCACTGTCTAGCCGCCAGGGAATATTGTCGTAAGAGAGTTTCAATGCTGAAACTAGGGCTTGCTCTTCCTGCGAACTCTTGGGCTCAAGCTTCTCCAAAGAACTGTAAAGTGCAGGCAAGCCTGAAACATAGTCACCAAGCAGGCTGATTGCCTTCTTCACTTCAGGCAGAAGATGTGTAAGAGCCCACTGACCGATTGCTTCGGACCATAACAGAAATTGATCAAAGTGACTGTCGTTCGCAAGCTCGAACCTGACTACAGGTGCCATGCAATACGTTTGTGCATGGTCGACCCAGTGGTAGTTGATGATGGCAATGTCGTTGTCGATGGCACAAGTAAACGCAATAGGACGAAGGAAGGACTCGGCAGTATCTCGATCGTCTTCGGACGCCTTTGCATACAACATTTGCATGGCACGAACCGACCAAGCACCATCAATAGCGCACTGGTTGGCTGCTATCTCAAATCCATAACTCTGTTGGCTGAAGACGCGTTCATAGCTGAAGAAAGGGCAGTACAAAGCTGTACCTGAGGAGATGGAACCTGTATCGAAATGCACTGTGGTGCCAGTGGCGAGCATGTGTGTTGGCATACATTTGATCTCTTCCGGAGCAAATGCAGAGCTTGAGAAGCCGCAACCCAAGCCGGGTCGTGGTGCGGAAAGGAAGCTCCTCTGAATAGCCGAGCCTGCTTTACCAACCACCTTTTCTGGGAGTGCATCTCCAGGCAATGAGGGCACCATACATCTTGAGAGGAATGGTCGAGCGTCGTTTGAAGGTAAGACCTCTTGTGGAAAGAGAGCTGAAGAACCAAAACCACGTCCATTAGCTACCAATTTCCGAAACTTTTGCCTTTGTTTGGTGAAGCGGTCGACATTCTTGCGATTGGCCTCGATCCAAGTGCAGATGGATTCCGGGATCGTCTCGTTGGCTAGGCTGTCGACTATGCGAATGTGATGTGGTGCTAGGACCTCCTTCCGGAACTTCTTCCAATGCAGCTGACTTCTTCCTGATACTGATCGGGAATCAGCACTGCCTCTGCTGAACCATGAACTGTTTGTTGAATGTGAAATTGCACTGTTGAGAGACATCCTGCTAAACGTAATGCTAGGCCGTCGTTAATGTAGAGTAATCTTCTTGGATTCTAAGCAAACGAATGAGACTTGATTAGCCTGGCCAGCAGGATGCTATGGAAACAATAGTAGGTGAACAACACAGAAAGGAAGGACGCTCGATGACGGGTCAACGCTCAAGAGGATGAAAAGAGGCCATCAACGCAAAAGGTACTGGCATTGCTTTGTACTTCGGAGGTTTGCAAATGTACTTGAACCTGACCCAATAGCCGCGCGATCATCCACCGAAGAACAAGCCAGCATGCTAGTCCAAGCCCTGGGGACTGCATTCTTGAGAGGAGCGACGAATAACAATAAGATCGTTGACCTTGACCCACGTAGATGCCGTGTTGATGATGAGCGATTCTGGCGCGTAGGCGGGTTGTCCTAAAGTTGTGCGCGAAGCGCCAGCTGGCTCTATCACATCAGGGCAATCCGCAAATCATGTACATGCAAGAGGAGCTTGAGGTGGATGAGTGGATTGCCGCTTGCTCGGATGTGGCCAAGCACATATGGACTGAAATAGTCACCAACGGCGTTCGTCCTCAAACCCTGCTACTGTACTAGCTCCTGTATCGCGCGATAGCATGCCGCGCCAGAACAGCTTGCCAAGCTGTGTAAAGACCTGACACAATGTGGACGTAGTGCCGACAACAGAAGTACCATTTCGGCAACACTGAAGCTTGTGTTGCGATGGTTGCGTGAGAACAGTACTCGTCACAACTCCCGATTACAATTGTCGTCGAAGCAAATTGAGCACAGGCCGATCTTCGACTCTCTCTGACCGCAAGCCTACATACTTCGTGGGAATTAGCCAGTCGAACAGTATCAAGCAGGAACTTGGTAGTGCGTCCATGCATGCAGGCGCTCAAGGTCGCAGATCCGCGACGGTCAAGGACACGAGGGAGACGTACCTGCCACGAGTATTGGAGCCAGCATGCACACCGCCAAAATGAATCTACAGGAGATGACCCATTGATAGGGTTAACAGACTAATCAGAAGGAGTGCAGAGTCGAACGTTCGTCATGTATGCAGTGCCGCAAAAGACTATCTCTACACGCAAAAGCCTGGACTCTCCTCCCAGAATCAGATCGAGCCATGGCATGGTCTCGTTTCATCCTCGTGTTGAGCGTGGGAGCTTATTGTTGGAAAATAGCATAGTAACTGCAAGGTTTCTTTACTATCATTACGTTAAGCATTACTCGCTCATACACGATTTGCTTCTGCCTACTTCTGGCTGGTGGAAGCCGTGTACACCGTACCCCGATAATTTTCGAAAGCAAGCTCACCCAATGAGCATGTTTACCGCTTGAAACGCACCAAATCACAACGCTCAATTCGACATCATTCAGTCATAAGTCGTACGTACATCAACAATCCGATTCTGTCATATCATCGTGACAACCACGATGGCAAGCCAGCCTTGAACACGACCTTGGCTCGATCTGGTCTCGTTGAAGGCTGTAGTTTAAGAGTCTTCAGGCAGTGAGGATCGAAGTCATAACTGCTGGGGCTCGAGTTTAGACCTGCTGGCTGTCCGTGCACTCTTCGTTCCAGTTGGTCAATAGTAGCCATGATCTCCGCCAGCCGGTTGTAATGTGCCCAGACGAAAATGCCATAGATTCGATCTGCAAGAGCAGCGACCTCGCCAGCCCCGCTGAGGTTATAGGTTGCAATCTGCGTAGCCACATGAGGCGCGTGCGCTTCGGCTTTATGGACGCCCAACGAAGCAACTTCGCCATGTATGGATAAAGAAAAGGACATTGCGAATTTGTGGTCGAACATGGAAGGGCTGTAGGGGCGGTTGCTGTTGCCATCAAAAGCAGCACCGGCAACGAGACTCAGAGCATTGTTACATGTTGCAGCTGATATCGCACTTGCTTGACGAGCAGCTGCCATTGAATGGTCTGATATTTCGACTACGAAGAAAGGCCAGAAATGACCTGGTATCGGTTGCGAAAGATGGCTTAGATCATAGGGCTCCCCAGAAGGACCAGCGATGATGCCGTTTTGGAGTTCATCTTGAGCTATTGAAAACGCGTGCCGACTGTATCCCACACTAATTGCTGGTTTTGGACAGGGCAATCGGTTTATCGTATTCTTGAAGGCGTCATCTGTTGGCACAGCATCACCATTGTATGTGCACCGGTTCTGCTGAGATAGTTTAGGGCAAGCAGAAATCAACGACTCAACGAAAGGCTTGATACAATCGTATGTCTGTGCTGCTGTAATTTGTTTGCGCTTGGACATTTTCTGGGCGAGCTTTTGAGTCGCAGCACTTTGCCGTTGACCCTGACGTGCGGCGATTCCTAAAGAAAAGGCTAGGTCGGACCACCTTTCCTCGTCCATAGTCTTAGTCTGTAATAAAATGTTGTTGGACTGAAGTACATCACACCGATAGTCGTTTGCTGAAATTCCTGGCGATCCTCTTCCTCCAGTGGTTCGCGATGGCGTAGAAGAACGACTGCTGGGCGGTGAATACATCATCTTGTTGGGAAAAGATTATGCTATTGGATGCACGATGTTGGTAGGACTTGATGGATGAGATACATATCATCTCGACGTATTGGCAGATATAAATTTACCTCGACAGATACGATCGTGCGTTGCAAGAATAGAAATCGTAGTATTGCCGCCAGTACTCAAGCAATACCAGCCCATCTTCAACTCAGCTCACGAGTCGAGAAGAGCGCACCAATCACATTGCTGGTAGGAGACTTGCTAGCCAAAATGGTTGATTTCGACGCGCTCAATTGCCAAATATAAGCTTAACGCCAGGGGATGACGCGCCTGCATAAATAGCTTGGTCGTCTGCTGAGCATTGATTGGCCAACACCACGTTCGAGTCTTGGCGGCTATCTGTTCACGAATCATTGATTCAGTGCTGAAACAATAGCTGCATTTCGGCTTGAGCCGTAATCTGGCATTCGGTTGCTCTGTTCTCATGCAAGCGCTATTCGAAGCCTTTCAGTCGGTCTTCATAGCTTCTCAAGGTGCAGTAGACAATGTGGAGGCGGTCGCTAAACCTGGGGAAAGCAGAACTTGCAGCCTGAAAGCTGCCGCCTCAAAGCTTTTGTTCTTTCCCTTTAAAGAGTCCCGACTGCGATAGCTAGCATATTAGTCTTCCAATGCTCATAGCCATGCCGTATGTCTGTCTCAGGATCTCCAGGTGTCTAGATTACTTCTTGACACAATAACTGAGGAAGGGCTCTCAATAGTATAGTTCCATCTTCTAGATCCATCCACCCACAAAGTGTATGTTAATATGCTTCTGGAATTTCTGCAAGTTCTGTTGATGATCGATGCAATCTCAACTGTTCCAACCTTACTGTTGCCGTCAGGATAGTAAGCTATAGCCACATCTTCATCATCGGTCTGTTTGAAAGTTCTGAGAGGTAGATAGAACATGCTAAGGGGACCAACACTGAACTCATGTGGGCCAGTAGCACCATCCTTTGAGGAGGACAAGGCACGAGTTGCGCTTGGAGGAAAGCGCACAGCTGCAAACTCGTGGCGGTCGCCAGAAAGGATCACGACCCGGACCCCGAGATTAGCCTCTGCGAAATGCATTGCATCAAGTACACGTTGACGCTCAGTAAGAAAACCTCCCCATGTGTCAGAGGTGCCGACTTTCCAATTCTTTGTGAATGGAACTGAAGAGGCCACAAATTTCCAGTGTACGTTTGGAGGTTCAGGTGTTGTGAGATAAGAAAGAAGTGATTGCAATTGAGCAGGGCCTAGCATACTCGGTGCATATTCCGGTGTCTGAGATGGTGCAGATGAGCTACCATAAAGCGGTTTGGCTGAGAAAAAGAGACTAGCCTGTTCGGACTCTGGTTGCGTGCGATATCTTCGTGTGTCGAGCATGAAGAAAGATGCTGGTCCTTGCGTGAACTGAAAATACGTTGTGTTTGCACGACTGCTTGCTGGTACATCCTGTGGAAACGGCGGGTTGACTGACACGTGATAATGAAGGAAAGGATCTGAGGCTGCTGGAAAAGGCTCGGTCTCATTCCCACCCGCCCAGTCATTGGCGATTTCGTGATCGTCGAGGGTGTGGAGCCAAGGAATCTGAAGACCGGGCAGCTGCCATGACGGCGATTTGTAAGCGCGCCTGTATTCAGACCGGTAATGTTCGACGGTTGAGCTTAGACGTTGCGGTACGTCAACATAGATAAAATCACCCAGGAACAACATGAACGCGGTCCGTGATGGTAGAGCTTTCATTACATTAGACAAATGCTTAAAGCCATGAATGGATAAAGAATGTGAGAAGGGGTTGTATGGAAAATTGGCTTTTATGCAGGATGAAGTGAGAAAGATCAGAGATTTTGCATTCTGGTCGCTGGCTCCGGGTGCGGTCTGAAAATGACCCTTGAGGTCGTTGGACAAGGCATAGGTATAAGCTGTATCAGCTTGCAGCTTTGAGAACGTGATCGGGTAAGTATAATCGCTATCCTCTCCCAGATAATAGAGAGTGTCGACGTTTGACCAAGCCGGGCTGTTGGAAGGTCTTAGGTAGACGTAGATAGGTAGATTTGTGATGTTCGGATCTCGCAGTAACACTTTGGCGCTCGTGTCATCAACGTAGCCTAGACGGGTAAAAGTGAGGTCCTTGCCATCGTAGAGCAGAGGACCTCGAAATATCATATCGAGGGACAAAAGCGTCAGCAAGATGTTCACAGCTATAGCAGTGTAACTGAATTCCCACTCTTTCCAGTCTGGAATACCAAGTAGAAGTGTCCGCCAGATAGCCTTCTCGTCATGGTATACGGCAGGTTCATCATGGTGCAGCTCGTGAAGGGTGTCAGACTTCGGCGCTTCTGATCTCTTCTCGTGCCTGAATAGCTTGGGAAATGCTTCGCGTAGGGTGGGTCTGTGCGTACCGAACGATTTCGAGTTGGCGGTGATCAAGGACAAGTACAGTACTATGGCTGAAATAATAAGAGGAGGAAAATGGTGTCCCGGAATCTCGATTGCTCAGTCAAAAGTCCCACGAAACATGCTTGTCGCTTACCCATCTCAGGAACAGAAAGGCACTGATCCTGACAGTCGTCGACGCTGCTGCGACGGCAATCTCTAGTGTTGATGGCATCTTTACATCCTGCTTGTGTTTGTGTCGCGATGTTTTGAGCTTCTGTTAGCTGTCGCAGCTGGCGCAGAATTGTGAACGTGCTGCTGAAGTCACGCGGGCGTGCGCGACGTGCAGTGGCGCTTGCAGGTCGGAGGTTTAGGCATGGATTGTGTCCGGCTAAGCCCGGAGAAGCCCCACAACCCGTTTTGTCGATCTTGTGTCTGTTTTCCATACTTTCACTGTTGATCCTCATTGCGTATTGAGGGACGACAAGCTCCGTCCCATGCTTACGATTATCGCTGCATCTCTTACCTTGCGCATGCCCATGCAGAGTGTCATGCAGAAGGACCAGATCCATGAGTGTTCGACTTGAGGGAAGGAGCTCCAATACTCCCACCCCATTACGCCACCAAAGTTGGGATATTTTTCAACAAGCACACTGAGCACGGCTGCTGTTAGCTCTAGAGGCACGTAACCACTGCCACCATGTCGAGGATTTGTCAGCATCCCAGCAACCACTTTCTCAGCCGGCCATCCGTTTCGCATGACCTCGTCGTAAGCGGCAGTATTTTGTAGCCCACCCCATCCGTTGTAAAATTGTGCATTATACCAAGCTATTGACCTGCCTCGCGCAGCCTCCAGCAGCCGATAGTCGAAACCAGAGAGGTGAGGTCGGCCAGCCATCAAGGCAGTAGCAACTGGGGCAAGTGTGATGATGAAATCTCGTCCAAAGTCTGCTTTCAAACGATCAATGAGATGAACAACTCCAGGTAGTGACATTTCTTCCTCGACATCAAGATCGATGCCATCCAGGTTGTGAGCTCGGATAAAATTGCGTAGTGGTACGTAGTAAGCCTCAAAGCGAGCCAGTGGCACATCAGTCCTTGACTCGCTGTAGTCAAGCCTTGCGAATGATCCCTTAGCTGCACCACCCAGCATGCACATGACTTTAATTCCGCTATCTTGCAATACCATGGCCTCATCCCATAGCTGTGTATATTTTGGGTCATCAGGAGTGTCATCGTTCAGAGTGAGACTGTTGGGATCCCAGTTCACATGTATAGCACTTAAAATGACATGCGTAACGCCTGAAGGGTTCGTGACAAGAGGTAGCAAACTAATGTATTCACCGTTGTCGTGGTAAGTCTGGAAATAACATACGACTCTTGGACTGAAGCCAGGGAGAGCTGCTGTAGGAAGAGGCGGCATCTCTACGTATGAAAACGATATCGTGGCCTAAAGCCTGCCCAACGGCTAGCATCAGAATCGATAGAGAGTGCAAGTCAGATGACCAGGTCACGCAAGATAGTAACGATATTGATGTGTTTATATTTACTGTGGTCGGTGCTCGATGGTTCCAGGCGAATAAAATTGCTGCCAAGGATTTGGAGACCCGTGTTGAGCCAACTTTAGTCAACGAAGTCGAAACACCGGCACCACACTCACAACTCATAACAAGCAATTGACAAGCACAGGACGATGGTGAGATATGCTTCGGCAGTTTGTTGAATAGAAGCAGCAACAAACTTTATCTTCGGTCGTTCTAAACGATGTGAGGTAACTACCTCTTGACGCGAACATTCTAGCTATTACAAGTGCCAGCTGAATGCTCAGTAGTTGAAGTTTGGTTGTTCATACTGGTTCGGGTCATACTACATAAATCAGCAAGAATTCCTCAAGTAGTGGCGCTGAGGCACACGACTCACCTGATCAGCATCTCGATAATGCTGGTCATACATGTTTTGGGCTGATCGTTCGGCATGCCTCTTGGCCTCAATTCTATCGTACTCGTCCATGCCCTTAGTCTCAGCCAGCCGGTCGGCCTCGGCACCAGCAAAACCTGCTAGAAGCTCTTTGGCAAACTGGTGGTTGACTACTTTGCCTAGCAAAGAGTTACTCGATATTCAAATATCATCTCAATCCACCATACCTTCTTTGCGCTGACGATCTTCAAAGAGCTTCATGCCCTCAAAAGCCGCAGCGCCTCCAATTAATTCGTGAGAGAATTTAGCCTGGTTGTCATCATCGCCATACACCTGTTGGTGGGCATCTCGAGATTCGTCTGTCCTGAGGTCAGTTTACAACTTTTGAGGAGGCACCAAGCTCGACTTACCCCACCCGAACATCTTTAATATAGAGATTCTTTAGTACGAGTATTTCAATAGTTGTAAGAGGTTCGTAGATGTACAATCTTCACCGAAACACAACTAGTAGGAAGAGGGAGAAAGCAGATGACTTTATAAGCCTACTGACAGACTCCATGTTTCCTCTGTCTGTGAAATAGATCACAACAGGTGACGTGGAACGGATCCGCCATCTCCACAGGACACGCAATGTCAGCCCATATGTATCTTCGTTGAAGAAGCCCCTGAGTGGATGACAAGAGCGAACTTTTGGTGAAACTGTGTCACCTTCTAGACCGCTCCGAATTGTGACGAATACAGACTCAGCTGTTGCAGCTTCGGTATCAGACCAGGACTATCCGTAATCTGTCTCGATAGTAACCAGAGCGTCCGGATATTGTCGCTGTCTTGACCTTAGCGAAAGCCTAGCAAGACCATATGAAACACAGTGGTAGGCATAAGAACCAAAAACTGCTGATTCCTCCCTGAGTGTATCCAAAGTCCAGGGCATATGAGATGCACAAGAGACTGCTAATCAGTAGGTGCTCCATCGCCGGCAAGTGGAACATGTAGCGCATAATCAAGCACTACCAAGTTTTGGGGCAAAAGCTTAAGAAGCTTGACATTGCCAAGGGAAGCCAATCGTTGTCTATTTTTGACTTGAAATACCTTGTATCTCGCTGTGAGACAGAAACAAGCACAATAACCTTCCCTCAATACGACGCTCGCTCGAAGAGACCCATATAATTACTCGTACTGACGTTTGTAATTGGGTCCCAGGGTGAAACGAACCATTTCTCGACCCAACCATAGCCACAAACTCTGAAGGGAAGGTGCAGCGATAGTGGGGTTTGCCTTTCCACGGGCACGGAAATTCTTGTCGCCGATACGCAAAGAACTACTCGAATACTAGTGCTCCGGGACCGTGCTCCGTTGTGATCGCAGCCTCTTCATTATTACTATTTTGCGTTCACCGAAATATTACATCCTACGTTCGGCGCGTTGGAGATACCCAAAAGCTAGACAAACACTGTTGTCCTTCGAAGAACTACAGAAGTCATCATATGTTCTGCGCCGTCGGATCCCAGGAGGTCTAAGTCAACATGAGTGCTTCCTTACTGTCACCTTCGCTGTAGCTAATCACCAGGTCTTCTTGTAATCCTACCTTTGTGCTAATGACTTGCCATGCTCCAGTCCTGCCAAACCACCAGTTTCGGTATCTGATAGTATCGACAATACCAGTCAGAAGATCGGCAACGGCAATAGCCACGATTCCGTGCAAGAACGAGACAATGAGAACCAAGCTTCGAGTGTGGGTCTAAGTGATCAAAGCAACGACGACCAGGACGGGACAGCACAACCGCCTCTACCGGACGAAGCACCACCACCTCTCCCCAATGAAGAGCCTGCTGTGCCGACAGGAGACGACGGGTGGGAGCCTGTATGGGACGAGAACGCACAAGCTTTCTATTTCTACAACAGGCGGAGCCATGTAACACAGTGGGCGAATCCGCGACTTCCAGCGGTTGAGACGACAGGCACAGCTACAGTGAAGGATACTGGTCCGCCTGGCGCTCCCACACAACCTGCCAATCGAAAAAAGATAGCAGGCGGATATGATCCTGCAATACACGGCGACTACGACCCAAATGCGGATTATGCTAAAAAGTACGAGCCGGGGAACCTCGATTCTGAAATGGAACAGAGTGCTACAGTTGACCCAGCAGCAGCCTATGCAGCAACAGGTGCCTTCAACAGATTCACAGGGAAATGGCAGAGTGCAGAAATTACAGCTGAAAAGTTTAACGACGAGAACAAGAGTAAGAGGCAGATGAACGCGTTTTTCGACGTGGATGCCGCAGCAAATTCACACGACGGGAGAAGTTTGAAGGCCGAGCGGTCGAACAAGAAGATATCAAAGGAGCAGCTGAAGGCGTATCGTGACAAGAGGAAGGAAAAGAAGGAGGAGAAGAGAAGAGCGTGGCTTCGAGATTGACATTTGGCAAATTGAGTATTTTGAGTAGTTTTCGTAGAGTGAGAAGCATGTAGCACTCCTAGTGGGTCAATTGTCATTCTCAGTTACCGATAGAATGAATTCGATAAAATTTTGTACTTAACTACACATCAACTCAGCTACAATGCTCTTTCCGCTTAACCAGGCAGGACGATGCATGATAGGTTGTGGCCATGCCTTCCATGACTGAGATAGTGGCGTCCATCTGCCTTGGTTGGTACGTTTTTATCGTTCTAGTGTGCACCATTGGATGCGTGCAATTGTTCGTCCCTCCGCGTTTCCTGCGAGACTTCAGAGCTGCACTGACTCGGGGTATAGATTTCGGCACTACTCTCACCTACCGAGTTCTTCAATCTCGAGCAAGCTGCCGATCGCTGACGTTCCACATGTTACGATAATTCGACCATGCAAAGGTCTGGAGCCTTACCTCTATGATTGCCTTGTCGCATCTCTACAGCAGGACTATCCTAATGACAGACTGACTATCTATTTCTGCGTTGCCTCGCGTAATGACCCAGCATGTCTTACTATTCAACGTGTGCTCTCTGACTACACTTACTACGATGCACAGCTCCTTGTGGAGGACGAAGACCCTGCGTTGGTCACGAACGCAAGAAGTAGAAAGAGACTGGGTCCGAACCCAAAGATCAGAAACATGAGCAGAGCCTACAGGAATGCAAAAGGAGATCTAGTTTGGATTCTCGACTGCAATGTCTGGGTGGGAAGAGGAGCATGTGGACGGATGGTCGACAAATTGTGTGGCTTCTCGAACGAAGGCAACCATGCACCCTACAAATTCGTACACCATCTACCAGTGGCTGTCGATATGCCTGTCGAAGATGCCTTCAGCTATGCGTCTATATCGCATACTCAGCAGACTCCCTCTTCAGGACAAGAAGCAGATCCACTTGCCTTACCAGACCCGAAGACCTATCTCGGAGGGCGTCTGGACGAAGCATTTCTTTCTTCAGCTCACGCAAAGATGTATGTAGCGATCAATACCGTTGCTGTGGCGCCCTGCATATGTGGTAAGTCGAGCATGTTCAGGCGGTCGCATCTCAATGCTCTGACGAATATGGACAACTCGATCGAGACTCGGTTCGGCAGTGGCCTCGATTACTTCTCTGAAAACATATGCGAGGATCACCTTATCGGTGACCTGCTCTGGAAAGCCAAAATTCCCTCGTCCATGCCTGCAGTGGCAGCTAAGTGGAAGAATCATGGCTTGGTGTTCACAGATATGGCTTTTCAGCCAATAGCAGGTATGTCAGTCGGCAATTACGTTGCGCGAAGAGTGCGATGGCTGCGTGTTAGAAAATTCACTGTGCCTATCGCGACTCTAGTTGAACCTGGCACCGAGTCTTTGTTGTGCTCAGCTATAGGAGTGTTTGGACTGATGACAGCGCCACTGACGAAGAACTACTTTGATTCTTCTTGGTACAGCTACTTGACGTTATGGGCGGCTAGTGCAATTTTTTGGATGCTGGTCGACTGGCAAGTGTATAAACTCTTACAATCTGAAAGCACCGTCGAGCTGCCCACTACAAACAGAAAAAGTCTGCCACCTTTCATCCGCTCACCTAACGAACCTCGAAGATCGTTCTTAAGCTGGGCAACGTCGTGGTTAGGTCGTGAGGCTCTGACACTGCCTGTCTGGTTCTGGGCAATATGGGGAGGCGTTACAGTTACATGGAGAGATCGGAAGCTTTGGGTAGGTATGGACATGAAGGTGCACGAGATTGTCGACAAGACAAAAGACGTACAGGAAAGAATGGCATCGAGAACAGAAAATGGCGACATTGCCTCAATCAATGGCAAGCATACTGCTAACTCGAAAGATACAAAAATTAGGCGCGAATAGTGGCCTTTTATGTGGGAAGAGTTGATCTGTAGAGCACCTCAATAGACACTTTTGCCAAATGTGCAGCGTTCTAGCACGATCCCTAAGCTAATTGAGTGTAAAAGACCGCTGATGCATTAGATCTGAAGTAGCGAAGTGTTCACCAGTCGCATTCTAGATTTCCTGGTTCAGTTCTACGGCCCCAGTACTATGTAGTGTACTGGAGTGCCCAAGACCGTATTTGTAATGACTAGATATCTACCCGCCAAAACGTTCAGGTTGTAGTACTTGGGTGTGAAAAATACAGGTGCTGTTGACACTGCTGTGGGAGTTGCGGAGGGAGCCAGAAACAACCATGGATCTGACCTCGAGCTTTTCGCATCTTGTCGATAACCCAGCATTACAACACACTATAGGCCCTTGGGTGTACTGCTTGTGCCCCAAGTACGATTCGATAGTAGGCGCAATTACACATCTTGCAGTCGGATACCTCGTGGTCAGAAGTTGTACAGCAGTAGAATTTTTCAGACCACGAACCAAATTCTTTCCATCGCATATGCACCTGTCACTCAGACGCACATTCTCGTGAATCGAGAAACAGCGTTTAGCGTGATATTCAACTCCTGCACAAGAAGGTCACTGACAAAAATGATTGCACCTGTAAATGCTTAAAGGTTTGTGCATGCAGAACTGATGCTCTTTGAAGTGATACCTTGAAAAAAAAATTCTTCTTGCTCACTAGTCGTACCACACTTTCCCTTCTGGCTACATGTTACCAAACAATATCATGGCCAATTCATACGGTCGCTCTGATGCAAAGCTCACCACAGACAACGTTGACGATCTCATCTACGCCTGTCGAACGAACGACATCAAAGACCTAAAAGACCAGATACAAGCATATACGGTACAGCACAACATAACAGAAGCAGAAATAATATTGAATGCTATTGACGTTGACGATGAAGGACTTGGTTCAAGAGCATGCCTCCTACATTATCCAGCAGCAAATGGGAACCTCGAATTGGTGACCTTTCTGCTCGAAAGACTGGGTGCGGCTGCAATCCCAACACACTCAGCGGCCGACGGAGACCACGTGAATGGAATATCGAGTACACAATCAGCTCCTACGGACGACACACCTAGACTGATTAATCATCAAAACGTTAGCGGCAACACACCACTACACTGGGCCGCCTTGAACGGACATCTAGAAGTCGTGCAGGTACTCGTAAGAGCTGGCGCAGACCCTACAATAGTCAACGAGTCTGGAAGAGACGCAGTTGTCGAGGCGGAGTACAGCTCAAAAGAAGGAACAGACGAATGCGCCACATGGTTGCTGAAAGAATGTGATGCGCTCGAGAGAGGTGCTGGTGATACACAGGCTGATGAGGGAGTTGTCTCAGCTGCGGAGCAGAACGCGATGGATCAAGATGTTAGCGGAAGCACTATGAGTAATGGCACTACCTGACAAGATTCGAACCTGGCAGAACACAATTAAAATGAGATGCCAAAACAGTGAGGATAAAACATACACAAGGTGTAGGCAAGCCTTGGTGTTTAGAACCAGCATGTATCAAGTTTTTACTGCCGGACCCGAAACGCAAGACTTCCACTGAAGTTTCCGAGGCCCTTCGTGGTGATCATCTACTTACCATCACCAAACCTGCCATCACATCGCGGCTCAAACTAAAGCATTACAGTCAAAACTTTACAATGACGCTTGAACATGGATCCTCACATCTCAAAAATACGCTGCTCCTTGAACGTGTGGCGACGAAACAGATATTCCAGACCCGAGTCTGCGTTCCTGTCGTTCATGTAAGGCAGTTCTATGAAACACTACATGATGAGCCCTGACTTTCAATCGTCAACATCTTTGAGGCCTAGAGATAGCGAGTTCATGTGAGATTGACTACGCAGCTCTTCGTGTTATGTTCGTTCTCAGTTATGGCCATAATGCGGCTATGCAGAATGTTTCGCTCCAAAGCAGACGTTCAGTACAAGAAGTTGTAATGGTCGAAGTAGCATCTCTTTTATTTAGGTGAAAGAAGCATATATCTGTACTTTTACAGGATATAGGGATTGAGTGAGGCTAATGGGAGGAAACTGACGGTAGACGTTGGAGTCAAACACAGGTTCTAGATGGAACCGGTGTGAACTGACCCATTGTTTGGTCAGCTTCTGCAGTTTGGTCAGCTTCTGCAGTTTGGTCAGCTTCTGCAGTTTGGTCAGCTTCTGCAAGTCATTACGGTTTGAGCGTCCATTGGGAAAGTTCCAGTCAGCTAGTTGGATTGTCTATGTATGCACTATCGAATCAAAATGAACATTGTTCACTCCTCGGCCTGACACAGTTGGCATTTCCATTCCGACCTTGCCTTGTAGAGCTCGTCTAATAGAAACGGCACTGTGCTTGCAAGAGAGCCATCACCATGCCTTGCTTTTTGGGCTTCGCCAATACGTTTCAATCCTGCACAATGGCTATGGTAATAGATGCCTGGTAGAGGACACGCAATGCTAGAGCATCGTACAGCGGTTGGGTTGCCTTGCTCGAGATCATGCTGACATGCGCCACATAAGTTTGGCGGTAGAGCTGATATGGCCACCTTGTGAAGACGTCTTTGCAACGCGTCTGGAAGATCGCTGGCCGCAATCTTTTTCACGCAAGTTTCGTATTTCTGTGCAGCTTCGTTGCGACGCTGTTGACGTCTCGATGTCTTAAGAGCTGCAGCAGCTTGGTGGTCAACGATGTGTTTTTCCTCTTCTGGCAAGGGTAATGCTTCCTTGTCGTCTTCTAGCAGTGCTAGTACATTATTGCACACCGCCCTGTTGATGACACGGCTCATCATGAGCTCGTGCATAAATTCCTCCAAGGCTTCAACGCTTTCCATTTCTAGATCGCCACGATTCGAGGCAGTCGCCCACTCTTTGCTCTTACGCAGTATCCATTGCTTCTCCATTCGCACGAATCTGATCAGAGAATCGCTAATGTACCGAGCATGAGGACTGCGCTCTCGATGCATAAGATGATATGCCCATTTCTTTGCCAGGCGACGTCTTGCATCTAACCAGTTTTGTTCATGAGCATAAACATCGAGCTTTTCGAGGTGCTTCCCAAGAAACCATCGATCGTCCGTCTCATCCTCTGACTCTGACCTAGACTCTTCATCTGGATCTTCAGGGACAACTGGCCGGACCGCTGTAGAAGTAAAAGCAGAAGTCATTTCTCCTCCCTTACCACTGACACGTGTATTCGGATACTTTCTTCTTGTGTAGATGGCAGGCCTGCAGGGCGGCACATGCTGCGGAGATAGAAATCCACCATACTGTTTGCGTAGAGCACTCAGAGGGTACTTACTCGTATCCTCAACGAATTCCAGTTGAGTTGGGGTTTTCTGTGCTAGCTTTCTCGGCTTGAAATTGGGGTCCGCGACCCGTATGATGATTTCTGTATGCGCCAGCTGCTGAGATTCGATTGTTTTCATATCCTCGACAATATAGTCGTACTTGTAGTGCACTGATCGCAGATGCTCAAGGAGTTGTTCTATCGTCTTAGAGCAGTCATCTCCGCAAGAGTAGCAAGAGAATCCTTCAACCTTAGCTTCTCTGTACTTCCTGAATCGTCCCTCCGCTCCATTGGGCTCTATTTTGTATTTGACAGTACGTTTGACTCGACTAAGAACCCCGTTTGTGAGAGCGTTTTTCAATGGCAAAGTCCTGGGAACAGCTTTTGAGGGCTGTGATTTCTGTATGACCGGTTTTACCTTTCCGAAAACAAGACCATCGTCGTCCATCATCCAAGACTCAAGCTTGCTATCCTCTTGCTGTTGCCTCTTCTTCGGCATGCTCGAGATGTCCTCTGTAGACATCCACTTTGCATCAATTTCCAGACCATACTTTGTTTTGAAACAGATCCCCTCCGCATAGAAGAACAAAGACAAAGGGGTCTGCGACTCTGGTGTTAAGGAACGATGCCTTGCAACCAAGCATCCTTCTAGCGTTTTCTTGGCCAACTTGTCCATCTTGGCTGATTGGTCTCCTTCGCTTTTCCCGAGGAGTTTCATCGGAGGCCAGTTTCTCAAATCGTCACGAGTTGGCTGAATTTTGATTTCTATAAAGTACTCCTTAGCCATATCAAGTCTTCGTTCGCCTTTATCGAAGGCCTCAACTCGAAGATCACGTTTTGGAATCCTAAAAGGTTCTTCGAGCTTTACTTCAATGAAGTCGCCAACCGCAGCATCAAAGTCAGTACAGCTTTTCAGAACTTCGCAATCTCGTGTATAAGGTCGAAAAGAGCTTTTGGTTTTCGATCCAGGAGTGTTATCCCATATTGTCAGATGAGCGTGACACGGTATACTTTCGAGCCGCGGTCTTTTGGCAGGTCTGGAGTCTTCCGATGGTCTATTAGTTTTCCAGTTCAGTTTCTTACGAATATTGCAGAGGTCAATTAACAGCTCCGCATTTGGATCATCCTTTACCTTTAACCGCCTTAGTGAGAATTTTCTTGTTTCTCCTGTAGTATTGTCAGCTTGAGCTTCGTTTCAACCGTGTGTCTAACATACCCTTAGGTGGAAGAAGAGGTGGTCCCAGTCCGACGACTGCCTCTTCAGGAGCGTCATCAGGCGAACCAGCTGGCCTGTCGAAAGCAACAATCCCAGGGACAACTTTCTGTCTTGCCCTCGCCTTGGTCATACTCCGCTGTAAATGAAGCCCTCTTCGTTTGACGCGTAGAAAATTCTCGGCACACCAGTCTCCTCGGAACGTTACAGGAAAGGCTCTTTTCAGCGCAGATATGTCCTCCGACTGAGTTGTCAGAATGAAAGCCATATGAACGACCGCCACGAATGGCGCAAGTGGCGCACAATCATTCGTGTAACATCTGAAGAGCGCGAAATATTGTTTGGCAGTGAGCCCGGTGCGTGACTTTAGCAGGAATGTGCTTGCATCTGACCTGAGCGCAATATGCGTTTTGAGTTGCCGTAGTTGTTATGTATACTGAGCTTCCTGGCGATAGCTGCACAAGATTAGCTTAAAGTTGACAAAGAAAGTCTGATGAACAAATAGACATCGCCGTGATTAGTTTGATCTACAAGGCTAGAAGGTACCATGGTTCCAATGGATTACGTGGTTGCCAATCACAGATTGTTATGATGCCAAGACCGGTTCAGAAACACTTGGGTTGCTCCTTCCTTATAGTGCGACCCTAGCATTACAACTACTAGTACTTCGTTACTGACAGTGCTATGAACCAACAAATCGTCGCAGATGGTCTTGCACCCTCATCAATATTTGAACACGCATTTCAGACCACCAACCAGCTTTAGTTGCGCTTTGACACTAGACGTGATCTAACCTAACGACCTTGGCTTTATATGTGTTGGCTTTGAGTTCATCGAACACGACATCAGTACCAATCATCGAACCAAGAGGCCTGTTTTTGAGTGTGAAGATAGGCTGACTAGTTAGTCAATATTTCGGGGGGCAGCATATGGAGATGAACTGACCATCTGAGTTTGCCACAGGCATAATGTATTCTAAGAAAAGCATCGCCGTTTCCTTATCCGTGAGGTTGAGGCGGCACGAAGCACTCTATGGATCGTCTTCATAAAATGCAGTCACTTCGCGTTGCCATGATCTGACTTGACACCTTCACCTTGAGTGTGATCTCATACATGCACGTTGCTGTCGTACATAAAGCTTGTTGTATGTAACGTCTCACCGAGACGTTATATTTCGCTACTAAACACCAAGACAATGCATGATAGCCTCGAGCCATCGTATAATTGTATCGTCCCAGCTGGGAACGTCCGTTGTGGCATTTCGGCCATTGTCGTATCACATAAGATGCACATTTGGTACGGCCTATTCATTTACTGGATCCGAACCTCCGGTCGAAGTCTTTAAGCACCGACATGACATTGGCAGCGTCAATCTCCATAGCAGGTCTTCCTTCAACGCTGACAGAGCTTGCCTGAAGCTTGGGCATCCACGAAGCCATGTCGCCACTTGCTTGGTCGTAAGCCGAATGACGACTAAGAGCAGTATAAGCATCGGCGCACGAAAGTGTGATTGGATTCCTGGTACTTGGTTCTGGAAGACGAAGGTTTGAGGCACCAGCTGTCCTAGATCTGGTGGCTCGAGGGGGTAAAGCCACCGAGCTTTGGCAACACCCACCTTCAGCACCTCGTCCGCCACAGCAGCCCGAGTTGCCTCTGGAAGCTGCTAGGGACTTACAGAAAAGTGTCGAGTTTGGATCAGCCACACACTGGGCACATGTTCCAGGCCCAGAAGCGCAGGAGGTTGCATTCGAAAGCATAGACAGATTTGCGACGTCACCTTCTGATGGTGGAGGGGTGAACTGTGCCATTTGTCGCGGTACCTGCCGAGTGTTCAAAAGAGGAGAGCTAGGACGAGTAGCATTCTGGCGGTCCTGCTCGGCCGCCATCTCAGCACATATACAAGGCGTGCCGTCTTGACAGAAGCCACAGGGATCTAGGACACGTGCCGAAGTGTGACTTGGTCTGGCATGGTGTTGGCCTCTAGCGAACGCAGCAGTGAAGTCTATTTCCATAGAGGTTGAGTCAGAAGGTTCAAGCTTGATTCGCTTGTGTGGAGAACCGTGTTCGCCCTGTGGTCGCGTGTGATAAGTAGTCTGCTCAGTATCCTTTACCATTCCCTTGACGACATCGTCGATACATTGGCAGTGACTCTCAAGAGTACAATTGCCACAACCCATGGGCTCAGAGTTGTCGACATGATTAGGTAGTGGTGGCAAAGATTTCTGCTGTTTTAGTAATCGTTCGTGTGCTTGGGCCAGCTCTATCTCTAATTTCTGACACTTGGACACCCAGGTTGCAAGATCTGCTTGACATCTTTCTAGAGTTGTACCGAGTTCTGCAATCTCAGATCGTAAGCTATCTTGATCTTGTTCATTTTGATCCTCGATTTCTTTCAGCTGCTCCTCAAGCTCTCCAACACGAGCAGCACGGCGCTCTCGAAATGCTCGCTGTGCTGCTCTGTTTTGTGCCTTCCGTTTCGTGGGAGGGGTATCAGTTGCTGGCTTGCGACCAGGTTTAGGTCTCGGAGGTACAACCCATTCCTTGCTAGTAAGTGACAAAGGCGGGGAAGTAGCTGTCGGTGAAGACACGGCGGAACTTGGGGAGGGCTTGATACATAGTGAAGGTTGTCTTTGAAGAGAAGGAATAAGTGCAGGAGGAGCTGGAGTCGAGCCGGCAGTAGAAGCCATAGCCGATACCTTTGCGCAGACAATCTGCCACGGTACTTGGTTGACTACTGATCGCGCTTTAGGCGACCCTGCCTCATCGATGCACTTGAAGTCTGCACTTGATCGGTTGTGGCAGACTCACAATCCTTGTCGTATATGCGAGGCTGTCCCAGATAGTACTTTCGCAGTCGAGTCAGATCGATGGCGGCATAGACAAAGTGAATCGAAGCACTTCAGAACATGAATGGTGGGCTTGATCTTATCAAATTTTATCAGATCCGAATTGTTGCCGGCATCGGGCTGGGCAGGTGTGATTGACCAATCGTCATAAGGGTAGAAGCGGGGCTGCATCAGACCATCACAGGAAGTGTGTACAGCAATTGTGCTCACCTGCGAACACACTGACTTATCAGATTACGGCAAGATCACCAGTTCCATGTGATGCTCCCAGGCAGGTACTGCCTCTACATCACTCTCGTTGAGCCTAGAACTTCTTGTGAGTAGTGGTCAGCCAGGGCAACAACGAGGAATCCAAGATTGCAAGCCTAAACTGAGCATCGAACTGGGATACAGTCGGAAAGGCCCGTTGCGATAATATTGGGCACGCCTGTACATAGGTCTATGTGCCGTAGTAGAACAAAATAACATTGCATGCTTAGGGTATCTCTGCTATTTTCATGGAATTCGTGAGGCGTATCTCCCATATCTATCCACAGCATACAAATTTGGAACTTGTTTCAATCAATCCTCCTCGTCGGAATCATATCCAGCCAGACCTAAGCCACTGGCAACAACCGGCACGGCCGCAGCTGCTGGCGGTTTTGTAGTGTTGCTTATTGCTTTCTTCAGCAATATTGTGCTGTTGTTCACTTTCCTGGGCCTTGGCTCTTTTTCGAAACTGTAAGTAGCAGGCTTGCTTTCAGTCTCCCTGTCTGCCACAGAATCGAGCTCTTGCTCCTCCTCTAACCTTGCTCTTTCCACATTGTCTTTTGCAAATACAAGCCGTGCAGCTTCTTCCAGTTCCTGCTCTTCACGCAACCTTGACTCGTTGCTCTCAAGCCGTGCCTGCGCCAAAGCCTGATCTTCCTTGCCACCTTTACCACCACGCTCTATGCGCGCATTCCTCGTTCGAATCTCATCTAGCGCGTCAGCAACTTGCATTTCTCGCTTGCTTTCCTCCATCTTCGCTTCAAGCTCTTCCATGGCATTTCGCTCCTCCTCTTCGGCAGCCTCTGCTTCTTCTCTCTCCAATCTGTCGAGCCGCTGCTCGTCTGTCTCTTGCAGTTCCTTGCTTGCTGGGTCCCTCCATGGCTCGAAATTTCGCTTCGCGCCTCTTTCAGACGTATAGTCCATGTTCTTGGGATCTGTCTTAAATGTGATCTCGGAGCTACATCTCGTACACCTTATGTAGAAACGGTATATCTGTATGTTCAAGTACTTTTCTTCTGTAGTCTCCTTCCTTGCGTTAAACTTTCGTCCCTTGTATATATACTCGCCGCAGGACGTACACTTCATGCTGTAAGGCGCCATCAACCGAACGCTAATGGTCTTCGGACCAGTGGGCCGTAAGTGCTTGGGTGTTCTTCCGATCTTCGACGGATCAAAGTCTGGAGGGTAGTACTTCGTGAGTACCTTTCGTTCGGACATTGCGGCTGGTACAGATTTGTGGCAAGGTCGTTAAGATAGATTATGGCTATCAAAGGTTCTGTCTGCACTTTTCAATGGCGATCGTATGGACAAACAGTGGGATTATTCGCAAGGGCAAGTTCATAATATTCAAGAAATTAAAAGTAGACTAGGCACAGCGGTATACCGAAATGCAGCACCGAAGAACTGCCGTCCAGGCCTTAATTAGGCCGTCATCTCCGGCCTCCTCAGGCATTTCTACAGCTCAAAGTTGGGTGCTGAATCACTCGTCTCTCGTCCTTGCAAGGCACAGGCAAGTACCTGATCTGATCCATTGTGGCATCTTCCTACCACTATCACGGCAAGATCCCAGATCCACTATGTCGGTAGGTTGCATCGTCTCCTTACATCTGAAACCCAACCATGGGCAGGGCGTTAACTGCAGCTATACTGTGACTCGAGGCTTGAAGCTGAGACATGCCAGTGCTCGAAGAGGTCGTTCACTCATACTTTGAGGGTGTATCCGATGTCGTTGATTTCAAGGTAAACGTCTCAGGAAGGAGGGAACAGTTTCTTCAAAAACCCGTGCTTGCGATTCGAATCTACATCAGTGCGTACGCTCAAAGGAGTCATAGGCGCCTTAGAGTGACCGATTTTCGCAGTGGTTCCCACAACCTTTAGTGGTAATGGAGCAGGTTTGCGCCTTGCCATCGGAACAGGTTGACCGACAATATTCGATCTCTCAGAAGATGATGTGTTCGTATTAACGGTCAATCGAAGCGAATCCCTCAGTCTTTCTGATGCTGACCGTCTGTGAATCTTTTTCTGCTGAGTTGTGTGTAGATCGGAGTCCTCGTTATCATCGTAGGTCGAAAATTGCTGACGAAAGTCGCCGAGTAATGGGTTTCCTGTTCTGGGTGTTTGCGCAGTGAAAGGACTTGGCAATGGTGATTGCTGATATGTCTCCTCGAATTTGCTCGGTTCTGGTAGCGTTGCTTCAAAGGTGGTTTTTCTGATATGCTCGACCGGTTGCTCCATTGCCGGTGTTAATGGAGAGACTGGGCCTTTAATCGTCACATGTGTTGTCTTCTTCTGACTGTCGCTCACTAGTGTGCTCATTTCAATTCCCACAGTGCCTGGCTCCTTCTCTTCATCAGTTACTGTAAATTTCACGTCCTTAGCTGAAGAAGAATCGGAATCACGTGACACACGTTTGACATCGCTGAAAGTCACATCTTTACTTTCCTTCTTACGTCCGAATTGACTAAAGCCAAACCGCGACCTCTTTCGCAAACTGCTCTTCTTGTGCGCTGCGCCACCGCCTTCCATCTTGTGAATAGCATTTTCGGATTGACGGTACTGTAGGCGTTTCCGGATAACAAAAAAGACCAGCCATGCTAAAGCCACACCCCCAATGAGGCCACCAAGAATGGCGCCTACCATGCCCGTCTGTACGAACTTGTTCACCTTGGGCCGGCCCAGTGGGACCGGAGCTTCGCCAGCACATAACGAACGCGGCTGGACGTAGTTGTCGTACACTTTGGCATCAGCCAGATAGAAGCTGGAGTCTTCATAGTCAACTGTCATGTACAGATGGTGCAGAAACGCGGTGCCAAAGACAAATGGTCCGTCTGATACAGAAATGTTCGTGTCGAGCGTGGCCGCTGAGAATGGCGTAATTTCAGAAGCATTAGAAATCCACTCTGAAGGGAAGACTATCTCGTAGTCATCGTCGAGAGTAACAGTCAAGTTCCCACTGAACTTTTGTGCCAATTGCAGTGTATTTTCTGGTGTTCCTGCCGGCACACCCTGTAGAGCATCTGCGAGATGCTTTATGACATATGGTGGCATCTCCATTGCATACTGATTTGTTGATATGTGCCCGTCAAAGCCGTTATCTGTGACCATGCCAATGGAAGAACCATCCCCAGTTGACAAAGACATCTGTTTCACGCGGATTTTAAAATTGGAAGATCTCGGGCCTGCATTCGGGGCTTGAGGATATTTGTGTACAGCTCCTTGAAGACGGCCTGCATCGTACCCGCCAAGCACAATAGAGCCATTCTGTGTCCCTCCAGCTTCTGGATAAGCAGTACCAAGGTATATGCTGAACACATTCCGACTGATTCGGCCAATATCAACAAGTTGTTTCAACAAAGTGCTTGCAGAACCCAGACCTAGAGAGCCAGACTCGTAAAACACGTCTCTATCCAATGAATAGTCTGATAGTATCGTGAGGCTATGATTCTTGACAATAAAACTTGACGCAGGACTCGGATCGAAGTAGTGAGTATAGATGTTCAGATTGTCCACACCATATGTCGTGTTCACAGACTCAGCCTCCACTTCGACGTCGAGTGAATTGTATTGTGGTGTGCTGGCCCAAGTAGCAGAAGCGTCAGGTCCAAAATGGCCATGAGTATACTTGGATTCGTGACAATGGGCTACGCTGTTAGAGCCGCAGAAGTCGTTGCTAGCAAGCCTAGTCTCGTTGTAGGCGATGGAAGGCCAAAGTGACTGATTTTGCGAGCTCGTACCAGCACCAATGAAGAGGCCGTAGGAGTAGGTTTCCGCTTTTGCATCAACTGCCCTGCTCTATGTCAATATGTAGAAGCACTAGACGATTAGAATGCTGACCTGTAGTGGATATCAATGAACATCCAACCATCGGAGCATGTGTCATTCTCAGCTCCGACAAAGAAAAGGCTGACTATAAACAAGTACAAAGTGAAGAAGGCCTGTACGAAAGTCATTGTATTACAACTTCGGCTACCGCTCTGCGTGCCAAAAGAAACGTCGATGGAAAGAAACGTTGATGGGAAGTGAATGTCTCAATTAGTGCACGTCGTTAGCAAAGGGTGTCGAGTACCAGCTCGTCAGCAATTTCTGGAATTCCAGTCACAATGGAAACACGAGAGGCATGTATACGAGTTTCTGAAATGGTGGACTTACCCGGTAAAGGTTTCATTCCTGGCATAGCGCTGCCAAAAGTTAGACAATTTAGTGCATCGTACTCGTTGGTCGAGACCTGCCACCATCTCTTCACCCGAGCAGCTACATGGTTCGTTGCATAAAATGTCTTGATAGCAAGCAGAGATCGACGCCAGAATGGTAAAGGTCTGTACAACGACACCGAAGGCAAGATATTTTTGGACGTCGGCGCTTGTTTCGTCCAACCGTTACTCAATATGTGGAGTTGGCGATCCACTTTTGATGCCGATGGACTTTTATAACGCGCTTCGAGCTTTGAATTCCGACAGCAAGCGAGCAAACAATGCTTGGAAACGCGAGAGACTGGTCGGAAAAGATGAATGGGCTGGAGCTCTTGTATGCCAGCCGATTCGACCGCTTTGCGACCACATGTGTCGTTCCCGTTGTTTCAGAACCTCGATTGATCTGCTCTTCGGTCGGCAACGATTGGTTCAGCCGCAACTCACCACGGTGCCCGGCCTCGTGGATGGGCGTTTCCTGCCCTACTAGTATGGCGTGTCTTGAACAAAATGAAGTTTCGCGGCAGCTACGCCCGTGACCAAACAGGCGTGCCTTAGAGTTTTTGTGGTTCAACATCGATTAGGCTCATGCATCTTTGACTGAGGCAACTGCGTATGGAAAAGGGTTTACAACGAGAAGTGTATTGCTCTCAAGACTGTACTCAATGGTCCAAACGCCGATAATCCATATAGCATGTAGTAGAGACCAAGGATATGGCTTTAGTCGACTGGCTGCAGCAAGGCTAATAACATCGAGATCTGCTCCTAAGCTTCAATTGGGGCAATCAAACAAAGTGCTATAATCAATATATTATCCTTGCTAATGGCAAGTCAAACCCCGATGCGAAGCTGTCCATAATCCTTCATCTGTCGATAATACCTCTCGTGGTTAATGTATATTCAGGTCTGTAGTCGCAGAGTGCTGTGTCGGTATCTGATGTAAGACTTCCGCCTCGACACAGAACACGCACTCGCGCAACTTATGTATTGTACTTCGAATGGTGATATGTGTCAGGGTTCCTGCTCGTGTATACTCGATCAAGCCACTGTCGCATTTGGCCAAGGATGTGATGAGACCATAGGTACTAAGCGACCCTCCTCCCAATCTTTCAAGACATCGCGATTGCGTTCTATCTCGTCGTCAACAAGAAGACCAACTTCCATGATCAGTGCTGGCGCAGGATACACTACACTCATCGTTAGCCCCTTTCGCCCTCCCAGACGGCATCACCTACCAAATCTGTCCCTCGCCATCCACCTTTGACACTCTTGACCAGGAACGAAAAGAGGCTCGTTGCCTTGGCAGAAATGTTGGTCAATGTGATCGCCAATATCAATCAAGTTAGAAAGGCGAATCGCATATAGCGCCAGTATGAGAGACAGATCACCAACGAGATGGCATGGTATTTCATCTGTTTCTTCGCCCCCTTGGTCTTCGCCCCCTTGGTCTTCGCTATCAAATCCTTCTTCATCTACCTCATCAGTGTCCTCCTCCTTCACTTCACGAAAAAAATTTCGAGGTAGGAAACCTGCAAGCGCTTGTGGCTGTGGGAAAGGTAACAACAACTCAGTCCCATGGTTTAGTATCTTGTATGATCCGGGTTCAGAGTACCTCTGGTAACGAAAATATAGAGTATTCCAATCCTTCATGGGCTCACGGTGCATGAGTTTCTGTATGTCTGCTTGAGTGCAATCGTGTGGTGTGATGAAATAGTTCTGGACATGTGGGGACCATACGATTGACATAACACGCTCGCGGACAACTTCGTCCTCTGGTTGTAGCGACCAAACTCTGCTTCCACCTGTTGTACTCGAGTCCCATCCATACCATTGCGTCTCGGAACCTGCTTGCACCCATTCGCGTGGTGGTCTGAGGTCTCCGGCAGGTCGTTGGCCTTCCCACTCGCCATCTCGCTCAGGTCTAATTGCCCGTACTCGAAATGCAAAGCAAATGCTTGGGATCGGCATATCGTAGGATCGAGGAGGACTAGCAAAATTTGCACGCGACAATAGAGGGAAGCGGGAACGCAGTCTATGCAAAGTTGATGCAGGGCAGCAGGTCGAAGACTTACTTTATGCTAGAAGCGCTTCTTCTTAGACAGTCCGAAATGAGTTCACACTTTCGCGCAATCATTGAAAGACTATTCTCATGTGCCGGTTTGCTTTGCTCAGCAGCAACAACGCAGGAAAAGTGCTCTTTCGGTTCTGTTCCGCAGCTCAAGCCATAACTCGAAGTCTCGAAGCATTTTCCATGTTCTGACGCGCAGTAGATATCGCAATAGGCCAGCGCCCGAAACCCGGCGAGAGCAAAACAGCGAATCGAGAAGACCTTCCAGATTGGCGCCGTTCGGTTATACAGATAACGACCCATACTCTTGCAAAATCTGGTACATCCCGCCGGTTCGCCTGCGATTGCCGCGAATCTTGCCACACTGACCTAAAGGATCGACCAAGATCCCGACCTCCCTTCGAGCGACATTGTTGCATGTTCTAGCTTACCACAATCGCTCAGCTCGAACAGCTTGGTGATTGCATCGTGTGCGGAGATGCTGCCATGCTTCACATCCGTGACGTGTCTCTCGTGAAACGCAGGGCTCCACACCATCACTGCAATGCCAGAAGGTCGAGTGTGCTGTATCTTTACTCCGAGTGATGGTGGCAGATGGTGTTTGCTTGACCAAGTTGTTCAAATGGCCGAGCGTTGTGTAGAAGTGAGCGTCTCTATACAATCTCAGTACACGTGACCTGCCGTCGATGTGTTAAAGGCGTTCTGCATAGAGTTTCGAATTTCAGGAAGCTTGCTGTCTGAGCTCGCTGTCCTGAATGACCAGAACACATGACCACGTCCAGAAGTGCATTTCAGGTCTCGAGCTTCCACGTTTGTTTGATATGAACAGAACGAAGAAATTGTCGAGCCAAAGCGAGAATTGCTGTAATATTTGAAGCACACTCCTTTTCTGTGATGTGGGTCATAGCATACCTTCTATTGGTTCTTAGGCGACTGCGGATCACACTTCTAGGAGAGCTTGACGCCTTGCTTTCATGTAAGGCAAGCTTTTGCCTCCAGGACACATTCTTGTTGTAGTCCTTCTCTTACTGCATGAGCTGGAGATCAGAACGTCTGATTGCATGCCTTGCTTTTCTGGAGGCGGACTGTCTATGCCACATTGCGGTGTGGTACATGAGTTTGTCCTGATTTTTGCGGAAGCAGACGCTCAGCAAGAGACCTCCAATGCTCCACTGAAGGGCACTTCTCGTTGCGTACCTTTCGGCAGCTGGAGAACTCCATCGATGCATCGTTTGTTGGAAAAGGACAATGCTACCCTCTAGGTTCGTGGGGTGGATATCATAGCTGATTGCACGGCCATTTCTCACCATACGCGGCATTGTGGCTATGCCAGCATCGACTGCCAGAAACGCTGCCTTCGTCCAGTGGGAGGACAAGCAAGCGCTATACTGAAGTCATAAGACGTCAAGCCAAAATGTGTCAGCAAGGTAGGACAAATATTGCGGGGACCAATGATAGTGAGTAGGTGAAATCGTGAGTAAGAGGCTACAGTACAGGTGGAGGACAAGATTCCGATTATGTGCTGATGGTTTTTAGGCAAAACAGAGGTTTTATCCAGGTGCAGGACAATTGCGAAAAGTACTTCGGAAGCTTCGACCACGCTAACAGTCAGAACAAGCAGGAACGGTGAAGAAGCGAGGCAGGCCACGCGACAGACCACTGTGGCTCTTTCTTGGTAGTTCTGCAAACCTTTCGGTCTGACACTATGAAACAGCACTGCTAATCAAAGCTGCTAATACTAATGTGAATGCTATCTAAGCTCTATGTCTACAGTTGAATCGTATATAGTACAGTAAAGTACACCCTGCTGTTACAGCTCAAGTTTCTCACAGACACATTTCTTCTGACCTCCAACACATAATGCAAATCGTTACAGTGCCGGCCAGCGCACTCTGAGACCATCGAGCCACCGATCGTACATACACGATTCCATCGCGGAGACATGAGGCAATACCCCACTACCTTCAATCAGCTTGTCTAATTGTTTCTCTTCGACATCCTTCGCAGACAGCTTTGGTGAGTAAACCTGGCTGCTCTCTCTGCTCATGACTTGCGTACTCTGCCGACGTCTGTGACTCTTGAGGTGAGGATTATTTTGAGCAAGCACGAGCTTGGTAGGCGATCCATTCCGTGTTTCGGAAACCTGCTTCGATCTTGGTGCTTTAGATGGTGTACGCTGGACGGTGCCGATATCTTCCTCCAGCTCGGAGTGTTGGGCCGCTGAGATGGCCGCCGGCTTTGGAAGCATATCCTTAAGCCTATCGTCAGCCTGCATTCTGCCGACTATACTTTTCATGATGTGATAGAGACCTTCTGGGTCCGCGGCTTCGAGGTCGGAGAATGCCTCAGCTACCCTGCTTACCGCTTCTCTTCGAGCTTGATCACCAGTCTCATTGAGCACATCTTGACATGACAATCCGACTACTTGTGAGTAAAGTGCTTTGCCAAGGCTGGCCTCCTTGCTTTCACTGTTGATCGTACTTGCTTGTGAAGAAAACCGAGACAGATTTGAAGAGGTAGAAACTGCCGAGTCTTGATCTATACTCATCGGGGTACTGGTGTATACGTCCTCATCTGTCGGCAAGGACTTCATCGACCAGGACTGGAGAGGATCTTCGTTCTCGGCATTGACAGTGGGCGACACTCGCCTGAATTGTCGGATAGTTGAGGGGCTATTGCCAAAAGACATGTTGATTCCAAGGGGTGGACGCTGCTGCTGCGTGCTGGATATACGTTTCTTGGTACTCGAACGACGAACGGACGAGTTGGCAGGGAACTGTTGGGACGACCTTCGTGTCGGTGTTTGGTCGATACTCATATCCTCCATCATCGTGGTGGCTTCACTGCACAAGCTCATCTCCGCTGAAGTCCGCTGACTCTTTCGTCTTCTCTGTGTGTACGATGCACTTGGTTGTCTGACAGGAGCAGCTCTTACAGTGTCGAACAGCCACTCGTCTGCCTGCTCAGCCTGCGGCACTCTCAGCTGTTTCAGTGTCTCAGCGTAGTATTTCAAGTTACGTTCTCCTCCCCTAGAGGATTCCCATTCCTGCTTCTTCTGTACGAGTTCTTGAAGACCTTCCACCCTGCCAGCGTGACGTACGAATCTGTGCTTGAGCATCTGTCGCGCGGTTGGACGATGGTCAGGGTCTTTTGTCAAGCACAAAGCGACGAAATCTCTGAAATCCTTCGACCACTGAGCTCCTTCTAATTTTGGTGCTGGCTGTTTGGGTATCTGGAAAAGGACTTTCATGGGATGAATATTAGCATGAGGTGGTTGACCATTAGCCAACTCCATAGCAGTGATGCCAAGCGACCAGACATCTGCCCTCGCATCGTGACCTTCCTGTTGAATGACTTCTGGGGCCATCCAGAATGGCGTGCCCACGAAAGTATTGCGCATGCTCTTCAACCCAGTCAATTGAGCAGCCACACCGAAGTCTGCAAGTTTAACTCTTCCATCCATACCAAGGAGAACATTCGCAGCTTTAATATCGCGGTGCAGTTTGCCCTCGCCATGTAGATAAGACAAGCCCAGCAAAAGTTCTCGACAGATGATAGCGATATGTGATTCGTGAAGGTGGTGAGGAGGCGGTTTCAATAAGTCAGCACATGATCCTCCTCCTAAGTATTCCATCACGATCCACAACGTCTGCTTGCGCAAAAAGGCCGACTTGTATTTAGTAATATGAGTTGAGGCACAGGAGCTGAGGACGGCGAGCTCGGAGAGGATGTCGCTAAGGTCTTCTTCCGATGATTCCAGGTCGACCTATTTTCTCTGTGTCAGTGTATATGTTCTGCACGAAGTCAGGACTTACTGACATGTTTCACAGCAACAATCTCGCCCGTAGACTTCTCAATGGCTTTGTAGACTACTCCGAACGAGCCACTGCCCAGCTCCTCGAGCATCTGATACTTTGCAGCCAGCTGCTCTCCATCGGTATCGTCGCTGTGGATCTGAAAAGGTGATGATGGCTCATGAGTCGTATAGATAGGACCGTCGCTAGCAGCCCGTCGTAGAGGCGGTTTTGGCTCGAATCTCGACTGTGGAGGGAGAAGTGTTGCCATCTTATCGGCTGCCTATATCACAAGACGACGCCTTCTGAGTGATATTGTATGTATGCTATAATCCCATGTTAAGCTGAGGATATTTGTCTTCCACCAGTAATGTGAAATAGGATGTCAGTACATTAATGTCGAGGCTGCGTTGCGAAGCAGTAAAAGACACTGTGCAATGACTTCATCCGATGTTTATCATAGCAACGGCGCTAGAACCTTCGTACCTTCCTCCTATGGGAAAACTGTAACACATGGCTACTCCACCATAGTACTTTAGCTTCAGGGGTGAGCTCCACTAAACATGATCCAGACATTTAGCTACCTACAACTTGGGGATCTGACAGATGGCTCTTTCCGAGAAGTCCAATGAGAAAAGCAGCTGTGTCTGCTCGTGATCTTCCCTGCATCGGGACCTTGCCGTGCTTGCATTGAAACACTAAATGTGGAGATTCAAGGCATCTGAGTCTACTTGGTACACACCAGTGCTGCTGCTAAACGAGATCTCCAGCAATGGCTTCACGTAGTCAGTAAGGAGCTCATTGTCGACCAGACGACCGCACTACCGCACCACAGGTCGTGCTGATCGCAGACTGAGGTTTTACTGCATCGTCAACAATTGCAATTGAGCTACGCGAGGCAAGGAAGCAAGTGTTGTAAGAAGTGATGAATATCTCCTACAAATCATATTGAAAAGAAGACTCCTCTACCGCCCCGCAAGACTGGCCGTTGAGTTGTCTCTTTTCTGTGGTAGAGGCTCAACCAGACTTTCCTCTTCCATTTCTCCGTCCTCGCTCGAGCTGCGTATCACGACGTGGTTCGTACCATGCCTTGGTGCACTAGGCGAATCCACAGGCCAATTGTCCCAAGCCTCATCGTCTTCGTTGACGTCCATTAAGTCAGCGAGAAGACTAGGTGGACATTGAGAATCCGTACTCGACTTGGATTCGTGCTTCTCTTCCTTGGAGGATTTCTGCTCTCTAGATGCTTTCTGCTGCGCTTGCCTTTGCGCTTGGGGTGTTTCGAGACCGAACTCCTTCCAAAAATTGTCCTTGTCTCCTTTGAGCTCATCCGAATTCTTGCTCTTTTTCTTAGTTTGCTTATTACGCGCATCGTCCACAACAAGCTTTTTATTCGACCTGGTGCGTGGGACTGCTCCTCTGTGGTCTGAAGGTGGACCATTCACAGGCTCATCTCCCACAGTGGCCTGCCGGATGTCCTCGACGAAAGTCCAAAATCCTTGGTTGATACCATCGTAGACCTCCCTGCCCTGCTTGATGAAGACATCAGTTCCTGGGGGCAGTGATTTTCTGCTAGCTTGTGCCAAATCCTTGTATGTCTTGCCAAAGTTCAGTTGTGCTGCACCAGTAGCAGAGCTGGCAATCAATTCTTGGAGAGTAGGTTGTCGCGATATGGAGGGCCGTGATAGCCTCTTGACATCCTCCCGGCCCTGCTCCAAATCTTGATCGGCGAAAGTGCTCTCTGTCTTGGATTTGTGCTTGGACTTGGTAACGTTTGAACCATTCTCGTTGTCCACAGTAGGCGCATGGCTCTGTAATAAACTCAGAGTCCTCGTATGTCTTCCAGCAAGCACTTTCCTTTTCCCGCCATTCGGGAGTGATCCCTCCATCCCAGCTTCTTTCAGCGCTAGATCCCGAATCTTCTTCTCGCGAGCTGCTTCGCGTCTTCTGACACGTTCGGCATCCTCTTCACTGTTCGCATGTGCAGTCTTAGGTGAAACAGGTCCAAGCTTAACCGACTTACTTCGCAGTTCTGCATGTTTCTTTTTCGCCTCGAACGTCGCCCACTGCTTCTTCAAGCTCAACAAGTTACTCTCAGCTTTCTGAAGCTCTTCCTTCAATTCCATGACTCGTCGCTCTTGACCAGCAATGAGGGTCAGAAAGTCTGGACCATCTGCTGCCTCAAGTATCTCATCGGGCGAAGGTATAGGCTGCCCCGAAATAGGTGTGCCATTTCTATACGGCGACATTGCTGATGGTGACTGGCCATATGAGGAAAGCGAGCCATTTGAGGGCAGAGGTGTATCGTGTGTAGCAGGAACCAGAATCGGAAAATTCAAAGATAGCTTTTTCGAATGTTTATGTCTGTGACTGAAACCTGGTGATGGATTGTGGATTGTGGTTGAGCGCTGTAGAATTGCAGGTCGTTGTAAGTCATCGATGCGGTCATGGTCTGAAGGTGCAGCAGCAAGTTGCACTCTCTGCGTCTCAATAACGGTGGCCGTCGCGGTGGTCATGATCGTCGTCCTTAGAAAAGAATGGAAGAAAGTCGGTGTATTCGTTGACTTCAGTTTATCATAATCATGGCAATCGCAAACCCGCGTAGAAGGAAGAAAACCAACCCAAAGCACTCGCGGATAGGCAAACCAACGCTCAGACCAACTGCATGACAAAACTCAACATGCAAACAACGCACGGGGAGGTGGCTATAAAGCCAGCGCTCGAGTGAACGCCCAGAATTCGACTTCAGCCTCTTTAATTTCACGTGTCCTTGTGAACCTTGCAGGCCAAACCCCCCCATTTCCCCTGGCAATGCTGCAAGGTCCCTGGCTTTATCTGCCACTAAAATCACTTTCCGCTGCAGCCACTCTTCTTGGGCCACATCGAGCGACGGATCAGAAACCCGACATCAATCGTAGATTAACACATATCTCGTGGTCTTACTCGAGTACGGAAAATACAGCTCAAAACCTATTAGAGATCGTGCAGAGTAGTGTACTCAAATGTATGAAATGATTTTGGAAAACAGTCGCTATTCGTTAATGCTTGTATAAATGCCTGACTTCCAAGTAATCTACAACACTATCCAAAAACTCAACCCTACAATAGAGCCAATAATGGCAATCGTCAAAATAGCAGCCCCAGCTCGATCAGCTGTGGTGATGGGGTTCTTCTTGAACTCATCCTCGGGATTATGTGGAGCATCAAGTCCAGCCCCGGGGTCGCTCTTCGAGGTGCCTCCAGTCGCGGCGGTCAGGGGTGCCATATCTGATGTGATCTGTGTTGCGCCAATCACGGCTAACGCGCACATCTAAGAACATTAGTGGTTGATTTTAGATCTGAGGGATGAAACAACTTACTTGCTGGCCAACACCTTTCGTACCATCCCAGGCACTTGAATACCATTGTCTTCCGCACTGGCGTCCATTGTCACCCCCAATACATTGCCTTGCTGCAGCTTGTGCGCTGGCTTGCAGTTTCGGCATGACTATATCGTGTGTGTACGGTGCCAACAGTGTTGTGACAGCCATCCATCTTGATAGATAAGCTTTGAAACTGCTCTGATCATTGTTGCAATTCTTCTGATCCTCGCATAACATTTCCGTCATGATGTTTCCACCATATTCAGCTGGGAAGAACAAGAAAGCCGCCCCATCGATAATGCTGTCAACACGGGCCTTCCACTTCGGATCGCCGTTGGTCATGTTATACATCATAGCACAACCCATCAAATTGATACCGTAATTGTAAGACCAGACATAATGTTCAACCTCAGTACAGTTTCCGTTCGCATCGGTGTTATCCCAGATGTACAGATGGCTATCTTGGACCTGGAACAGCAGAGACTCCTCCATCCAGGTGTAAACTTTGTCTGCCCAGTCGGCATATGTTTGGTTACCAGTATACCTGGCCAGGCGGGCGGAAAGCTGGAAGAACCCACCGTTGGAAACAGTATTCTTCAAGTTATACCCAGCATTGAAGGAATAGACTTGCCATCTGAAACCGCCTCCACAGGTTGCGGTCTCCCATAAAGGAACCTGAAAATTCCACACAGCTTGAGCGAGCGCAAGCCACGATGGAAAATCGGCCTCGTCAACATCGGGAATGCCAGCTTCAACCGCCTCCATGGCAGCGAAGCCCCAGAAATCCTGGTCATCAACACCCATATTTTTCGACTGGTTCGGTGGATTATAATTCATGTCGGGTCCGATTTGATGTTTCAACGCCTCGATAACTGTTGGCTGGTAGCTGTCGTCGCCAGTGTACTGCCAGTAATTGATTAAGGCACCCCACATCGCGCCTGCCTGCCACCAGTAGTAACACGCTGGATCTGAACAAGGACCTGGTAGTATACCAGGTGTTTGTCCTGTCAAATTTCCAGAGTAATATGTCATCATGTCGTAAGCAATAGTCGACGCTGCTGATCTGACTGAGTCTTGACTGGTAACCTGGAGTTCCAAAGCGGTTGTCATCGAGAACAGGCCGGCCAACGGCAACAGATTCTTCAAGGACGACCACATTTTGCTCTATGTGGCCCGGCTCTTCCCAAAATTGTTTGAATTGGTCTCAAGAGAGACAGCGGCAACAAAAGGCCACTCAAATGCAAATGGTACAAATCAATGTTGTGTGTGAATGGACGTTGTTGTTTAGGTCTTTTCGGTGAAGGCTCGTGGTTGAGGGTGGCTGCAATTGAGCAGCTGGAGGCAAATTAGGTCGCACGTCGGAAAATAGGTACGCGATTGAGCGAACGATAGTGGTTGGGTTCGTGTTGCTCTTCCAAAAGATCGTAGCTGGGATCGGTGTCAAGCACGAGAGACTGTGTAGCGCACTTGGTACAGAAGTTGTCGGATCAAACGAGGGTTGCGAGACGTGCCTCGAGGTCCGAAGTGATCAAAGAGAAACCGCAGACAAGCCTGGCAGTCACTCTCGAAGAACGATGACAGGTCGACCGTGCCCCAAGCCACGCCATCCCTGGGCTGCAGTGCTGGGCGGAGTGGACTTTTCACCTGTAGAGAGCCAATGATGCTCGAATCCTACCATGTTGCGACCCCAGACTCAGGGGCCCTAGTGGCTGGGCATTTCTAGGCA
This sequence comes from Lithohypha guttulata, assembly GCF_036872675.1. NCBI lineage: Eukaryota > Fungi > Ascomycota > Eurotiomycetes > Chaetothyriales > Trichomeriaceae > Lithohypha > Lithohypha guttulata. Next base: position 2,173,762 of record NW_027042752.1, on the reverse strand, counting down.
TGGGCTGAGTTTAGCAGCAATCCGCAAGTTGCCGCTCGTCACGCATTTCATAGGTTCGATATCAGCAAACCTCGAGCTCGAGCATCACAAACTCCAAACTCCGTCGTTGTGGTTATGGTATTGTGGTAACGATATTGTGATAAGAGTTCGCTAGCTATGCAGCATGTGTGGTATTTCAAAGATATCATCGTTGCAGAAACAAATGCAGAAGAAAGGAAGATGGATGCAATAATTCATGAGCACGCTATGGGAGTGCACTGTACCAGTCTAAAGAATGACGTTAGAGTTGTGATTGCACTACCACCCTACCTTTATTTACATAGCAACAAACCCCTCAGTCGAGACTAAACACCAATGAATTCGGCTCTTGGCCGGTGTATTCTGCTATCAACACCGAACACAATCGTGTCAGTGTTGGCAGTGGCAGCAGCGCTTTAGTCTCGCGACCTATGCGACCTGGATTTGAGGACGTATCAAAGTTCCAAGAGTACGAGACGATATTCACGCATCGAAATAGACGCGAGAACCGTATAGCGCACGCCATAACAATGCTAACCACTTCACTGCCGTTGTTGCCTCCTCCAGCGTCTTCATTGCTTCCCCCTCTGAACAGTCATCCCTTTTCAGATGCGTCCCATACACATGATGGACAAAACTCACTTCAATCGCAGCAACGACGAACTCGCAGTCACCCACATGCTTCACACCCCAGAAGTCAGCTTGCAATTCTCACCCACGATGAGCGCCTCCTCTCACAGAGAAAACTGGCGATACAAATGTATGGCTACTCATGGTTGAAACCGGCAGGATGTGCTAAGACTATGCTTGGTCGACGCGAAGAAGAGCTTGAACGAGAAGAAGTTGAGCGACAGCTGAGAGAAGCTGAGCTACAGGAACAAACTCAGGCGCAGGCCGAGGAGGCACACAGAGCCGCACAGCTAGACGAACAGCGAGCTCGAGAAGCACGAGGTGAAGACGTTGGCGAAGAAGGTGAACGTGATCTTGACGAGGAAGTGCCTGATATGGATGCTACTGACGAGTTTGGGGATGAGGGCAGCATCGAGGACGAGGACGAAGAGGATGGTGACGTTGATCTAGACAATGATGTTCCTGAAGGGGACAGTGGCTGGGTCTACGACACGACTCGAGATCCTGATACTGAATCCGAAGACGAGCAACCAATATCGTCACAGTTACGACCACCTCCACAATCCAGACATTCTAACCATCTACATACGCAGCAATCTCCCAGCCAGGATCATGCAACAGCTAATAGTCTGTATGAAGTTCACGAGTACACACGAGATTTCTATGATGATATGCCAAACATGGACGAGGAGGCTCCAGATCTCGATGATGATGTGCCAGACGCTGACGCCGATGGGGGCTGGGAGCATACCGATACTGAGATGGAGGAAAGCGACATGGATATCAGCATAGTGCCTCCAGGCGTAGTAGCACACCATACGTCCATGCCACCCCCACAGTCGAACATGAGCCAGCGTTTACATCGTCAGAATTTTCAGCAGAGTACTGCTAGCATGGAAAGTGACATCGGCTCCAGCATGCGCAGAACATCAGGCAACGTGCCTCTTTCAATGCCACCACCAGCTCGACCAGCGGCAGCGAGCCGGAATCCATTACAGGCTCATCATTCCCCTCCAAACTTCACTCCAGACCAAGCAGGAAGCGATTTTAGCGTTAGTGCACTCATCAGCACTGGCAACACAGACCAAAGCGCGAATCGAGGAAATTTAGTCCAACAGGCCTGGCTTGACCCAGCCAGTGCCCGACGAAATCTGTTCGGGGTCAATAGGAATGCTCCTGCACAGCCTATAGTGTCGTCGAGCAGGGGGATGTCGTCGCATCCACAGCCTCAAGCGTCGCAGAGAGTGGGAGGTGAAGCACTAAGACAAGTCAGTAGTGGAGGCTTGTTTACGCCCTCGCCACAACAACAGAATGAGCAGAGACAGCAGCGTGGTGTATCTTTCAACGATGAGTCTCAGAGCAGGACGAGGAGTGGAAGGGTTATCAGCAGAGTTCGTGGAGGCAGGGCTGCCTAGGTCTATGTTCTGCATAAGTATGGCTGCAGCACTTTTACATTCGGTTATAACCTTGCTGCTGCACGACCTGACCAACAACAAACGAACGTGAAATCTTTGCTGCTACTCGTGCGTAATATCAAGCCGCAATTGTTTTCTTGGCCGTAGTCCTCGCAGTTCGCTTGTATACAGTTTTGGGTCAAATTTTTACTACCACGCGTTATAGACCTCGTCCTGCCTGTGTTCATACACGACCAATAACTCATATCAGGTTCTTAGATTGTACACATGAAACGTACAGCGCTCCTGCCCAGTTCGTAATGCCCCAACGCCATGCTAGTAGACCTCACACAAACACTCTTGCCTGCGTTGCAGCTACACCTCAAAACAACCACACGTAAAAGAAGATCAACCAGACAGCCACGAAAAAGCCCAACCACACCTTCCACCCTACGCCTGTTCTTTCAGCCATCCTCAACATCCGCCTCATCGTTCCTTTTAATCTAACACTGGTGTTCTCAAAGGAATCGTTGATCGTCTGAGCCAGTGAACTGCTCTCCCGTATCTCGTCGCCAATTGCTATTGTCAATTGTTTCAGCTGCGACACCTTCGAGGAAAGAATACTGGTCTCATTGTCGTTTTGTGCTTCGAGATGGTCGAGCACTGCAGTGGAAGTATATGCATTGTTCTTGCGCTTCGACGAGTCGGACGTCGAGTTATCGTTCTGTGCTGGCTGAAAGGGCGAGGATGAGAACTGGTTCGGACTAGAGGCGTAGGGCTGTGATTGAGGCGGCTGTTGCTGAGAGTAGTAAGGTGAGGCGGAACGATTTGGGTCTGAGTAAGCGTATGACGGGCGATTTTGCGATGAGCTCGACGACGGCCGCGAGCCTGGGTAGTCTGCGAAAAGGCCAGATGCCGCCGCGCCTGGACGCCGATTCAGTGAGGAGTATCGGTTGGCCATGTTGTACAGTGTTGACGGAGTGGTAGAGATGACTGCTATGGTTGCATGGCTGGTTGAGACAGGCTGTCACCAAGGGTAAAGGAAACCAACACCGGAAGAGAGACGAACGACTATTGACGGATATCTAAAGTTGCTACTCTATCTGTTTCCACTGCTGCAATTCTTTGTGCTATATCGAGGCCTGGCACCTGTGATCATGTAGACGACCGTAGGCATGGCAGGAGATGGTACGGAAGACTTTAAGGACTAACGGCGTCATTACTCTACGTATATGGCAGGGGCGTTGGCACTGTTCGCGTTTCTGAGGAAGTCGCCCGGTTCTGTCGCTGTTCGGTATCAGGTTGAGCCTTGTCAATGGTTTCACACGCCCACGAATATGCCCGCAATGGCACCGCTGCTTGAACGTTTACTCTATACGATTACACGAGCAGAATAAGCGTGTTGGCTGAAAGCTCGAGCAGGATCCATGTCAAAATACCTGCCAGGGCTTGGATTCGTCTATTCGAGCAACAACAATGGTTTGACTGATAGCGAAGTCGCACAGCCTTGTCCTTGTTCAGGCGAAACAACTCTCGGGCTCAACATAATCACGTGCTTTGTCTTCATTGTTGTATGACCACAGGAAGTGTTGATTGAAGTGTCCAACGAACCTCGTACTGAAAATACTCAATCGAGAACAAACTGGGCCAAACGACACAGCGCAACGATTCCAGAAGTGCATAGTTGGTCCCGGCATCACAGCAGGCCACAACGATATCAATCTCTGCGTTCATCGGGGTGCGAAGCAAGGGCGTATTGATAAATCTGTAAGTTGAGCCGCCGCCTGCAAGACAGAGCATCGAGAGGCTTGCATCGGTAGACTGTCTTCGATGGTACACAAATAGTCAAATTACGCCATGCCCAGCATACTCCTTGCTCTTGGACACTGACGGCGATCAACTTACTATACATGGAATATAATTTGCGGCTGTGCAACGTCAACATTGCCTGCGATTGGCGATGAGAGGTGTCTCGAGATCGTGTCACCAACCTGCGATAGGGTGTTTAGCTCTTTCGCCAACCTCCGAAGCCCACATCTGTGTGACCTACGATATGAGTGCAATCGATCTGTACTCTGTCAGGACATGTCCAGAAGAAGCACCTCCATGCACGGCAGATCTTCCGAGGAGCCAGTACCAGAACAAGAGGACATATCCCAGATCCCGACTCCTAAGAATGTCGAAATGGTGGGAAGAATAAGTCAGACGACCTGCAAATTCTAGAAAGAGGACTGGGGCCTCAAAAATCTCGACTTGAAGAGCAATCTAGCAGTACGAGAAACAGTTGTTGTGGAGTGATCACAGTTCTAGCTACGACTGGATCGAGCACATGTTCTAAGGATGTTAGCGCTCGCTTCAATCGACACCATCTTAATTCGAACTTTACACATTGACACGAACACGTCAACTTTGTGGGTAGGCCAAATGCAGATCACTGCCACTTGCGCTACAGAAGAGTTCGATCTCGCCTGTGTAGCCTGAATATTTCAGAACCGCCACAATGGAGAATCGCGATCCAGAGTTCGAGCGTCAGACACTGCCATACCATGCAACTGCATCGGTCAGGTTTAATCACATGGGTCACAAATGTCCCATGGAGAACAGATCTTGGACGTATTGACGAGACTGATTGCCACTCGTGGGTTGCAGAAGTTGTACTGTATGCCAGTATACTATGATCTGAGCGTCACGGCGTTCCTCTCTGATCCTGAAGATGTTCACAATTCTTATATCGCCTGTCAAGTAGGTCAATCTCACCTTGTGTCGGTCCAGCCCTGGACTGACAGAAATCCAACACCGCAACGACTATATCGTGGCGCTCGGTGTACGGGAATCCGAGATCTCCATTGTGAAAAAGGGGCAATGTCGTGGCGCGGTCAAGTTGATCGAGTGTGTACAATACAGATAGCCGCGAATGACAACGACTTTCCGCCCAATATTTCGTTGATGGTTGGCACCTTCTATCTCACCACGGCTGCCATTTCGTCGGCGTCCGACCCAAGGCTCGACTGATGAATAGTCCTGAAGAATAATGGTTAAGCTTGGCAAGACGAATAACAGTCAGCATATTCTCGGTAATGCTTCGGTCTTCTTTACCGAAACCTGTCGGTCGAGGTTTCCGCTGCAGCCGCACTAAGAGCAACAGCGACCCAGGAATGAGCCTTATCAGCACGTGGTAATGAGAAGCGTTTGCTTCAGCCGGATCGTGTAGCTTTGTTTTCCAGGTGATTCGGTATGCGGCATGCCTTGCTTCCTATTCCCATCGGACAATCAACACCTCATTTCGGTGTTCAGTGGCCTGACTCCGCCGAATACAATTTGTACCGGCTAGCTATAACTCAGCGACTAAATTCTGCTCTCAATCCTCAGCAAAACTATTGTACCGTTGGCTTGGTACATCTTGCTCTCGAAGTGACACTTAGTAGTATTTCCGAGACAAGTCTCGAGTATTTACACTCACGTATAACTTGGTGTGGTGTACCACTCGTTCGGAGCTAAAGCAATCACAAAGCTTGAGACTGGTACCCCTGCTTGCTCCGCGTCCTGGCTACTACTCAATGCAGCACTAATACCAACGCTTGACATGCAGGTTATGTTAAAGACGCATCGGCTCAAATACCTTGACTGAACGATCGCCATCGTAATAACAATTGAGAACCCCGACCACTTACTCCTCAACGTTGCACGGCGAATCATCTAGGCTGCATAACACGCTGTATTGTATTGGGCTTGGCCAATCTCTTGATGCTTCTCGAAATCGACTCTTTAGCTTCTTCTCTCTGAAAATGCGGGGTTAGCGTGGAGTTTGTTTGCCTCGTATGGCCAGGATTCATTCATTCTTTGCATTGGTGCAGGGTGACCCCGAAGGAGAGATTCACAGTATTCGTACTGATTTAAGAGCCTTGTTCAAATTTTGAGATCATTGAATTATCGTGCCAGACAAATGTCTACTCCGTGCAACGCCGTTTGTGGCAGAGGTACCACGTTACCTCCGGAATGGAACCGCATCCTAGCGCTGTTCATTGCGTCAAACCTTGTCGATTCGAAGATTTCCAGCCACCGAGCCACCTTTCCACACGCGGTAACACGACAAGACAAAGTCAACGTGTCATTCGCTCAGGGAGCATTTAGCTCGTCAGCCTGTAGATTCTATTCGTTCTTCCCTCGAACTCTTTCCGCTCGGATCAGCCTCGGCTTCACAATCACGAGCGCTGGAGTTCCTCTTCACCGGCTCCTCGTGGCAATTGTTAGCGCTATCGCGATCACCGAACCATGCACCGAATGCACCGAAAACACCATTCACTGCTTAAGCTTTAGACGTGTGTAACTGGTGAGCAAGGAATGGTCACGTTATGCTAGCCTAGGTGCTTCTGCTTTGGACCTCAGGCAAGACTCCAGATTGCGGTCCTCCGCAACAATTCTGGAGTCTGGAGAGTCCACGGTCCATCAGTTATGCATGAAAACCACATCTGGAAACTGCTGCTTGTGCGGGAGCTACTTCAGACTCTTTTATGCATTGCTAGTGGCGTGCCTTGGCACCTGGACCACCATGTTTTGAGTCGATTGTGGTCATCTAGCAGGGGCTTTATGCACCATCCTGGCTTGTACTCCATTGACCTTTTCAATATGTCAATTCGAGAGGCGGACAATAAAAACCCGCTGCCCTCCCCTCACAAGGTAGATTGATTCCTCATCCACGAGTTTCGACCTGTACACACTCTATTCATTGACTGCCATATAAACGAACACGGCATACATTTCAGCTACATGGCCGAATTGAAGAGTGCTTCTCCATCCTCAACACCCCCAGCGACCCATGCTGAACATATGGATATCTCGGGAAGAGATTATAGAGCAACATCTGTAGCTGGTCTACCAGCTCTCGAGGAGCATGGTGTTGGTATCGACCACAAAATCCCACAAGACGATGCCATCCAAGCGCAGCCAGATCTAGCATGGAGCAGAATACGACACTACCTGCGCGAGCCTCTCGCAGAATTCTTTGGTTAGTGATCTCGCATCCGTATCAGCCGCCAAGCTTGGTTCCTTGCGAAAACCGCTTTGACAATCACAACCCACACCATTTCATAAAGAGATCTATAGTGTCGATACTTACCAATCCATCAGGCACCTTCATCCTTATCATGTTCGGTGACGGTGTTGTGGCGCAAGTCGTCCTCTCAGGTGGTGCAAATGGTGAATACCAGTCAATTACGTGGGGTTGGGGGTATGTACCGCACCCTCTCAAGACTGTTTGATATACTAACCTCCACAGTCTCGGTGTTATGCTAGGTGTCTACACAGCCGGTATCTCCGGAGCCCATCTCAATCCAGCCGTCACATTTGCAAACTGCGTATTCCGAAAATTCCCATGGCGAAAATTCTTCCCATACATGATTGCACAGATACTAGGAGCTATGGTTGCTTCTGCAGTCGTGTATGCCAACTACAAGTCTGCAATCGATGTTTTTGAGGGAGGAAGATCGTTCAGAACAGTACCAGGATACTCTGAGACTGCTACAGCTGGTATCTTCTGCACCTACCCTGCACCCTTCATGACCAAGACTGGTCAATTCTTCTCTGAGTTTATCGCTTCGGCTATGCTCATGTTCTTGATCTATGCTCTCAAGGTATGCCTGACAATCACTATATAACCTCACTCAAAAAGACTGACATCGACACAGGACGACGGAAACATTGGTGCAGGACCACTTACACCTCTCGGTCTATTCTTCATCATCTTTGGCATTGGTGCATGCTTCGGCTGGGAAACCGGCTACGCCATCAACCTTGCCCGAGACTTTGGCCCAAGACTCGTCAGCTACATGCTCGGCTACGGTCATGAAGTCTGGTCTGCTGGCAACTACTACTTCTGGTAAGAACCAAACCCCTAGTCCATCATTTAATTGTTTTACTAACCATGCTCAACAGGGTCCCAATGGTTGCACCATTCTTCGGATGCACATTCGGCGGCTGGCTCTACGATATGTTCTTGTGGACTGGTGAATCACCAATCAACACCCCAGGTGCTGGCTTGTACAGACTGGCACAGCCAAAGAGATCAGTATGGTCGAACACATACCAGGAGAGACGTGGACAGATCACACATGCATAAACGATTTGATGTTGATGAAAGAGAACACATGATGCAACGAAATTGAGTGCCTCAGAGTCCAGGCCTCACATATCCCAGCGGATGAGAACCAGGCCAGCAACAGCTTTCACGAAGTGACGATCACGATATAGGAAGCCAGACTCATTCACATTGTCTGATGAACATATCTGGAAGATCCAGATCGTTTTCAGAGGACAATAATATCGCTGAAGTAGTGAAGAAGAGACATATATGTTTGCTGCTCGAGTATTCTTCAATGCTAGTAAAATTCAAACCCACAAATTATAAATGCTAGAGAACTCGTCTGTGTCCCACACACTGCTTGTAGTGTCATAGAGATTGCTGACTCATCCACACCAATCTTCAAGTGCTCATGATCTGGTGAAGCAGAGGTGATGGGATGTGTCTGGCAGGCACAAGGGTTTTACCGCTATACCTGCCATTCTCGGGGCTCCAGTGCTTTAGCCAGGGAATAATTATTGCGTAGAGCTGCCTTCTCACAAGGCAGGCGCCTTTTGCGAGTCATCGTCACCAGACTAGCCGATCAGAAAGTGGTCTTGCCAATTGACCAGAAAGCTACCCACATCTGCAGCGAGTTTATGCTCCGCTTCGTCCATCTTTTCTGGAGGTGCAGATATCAGTGACGGCTGGAAACATACCACTAAGCGGTCTGCAGTCATCCGATTGTGATCGGACTTGCTCGCAAAAACAGCTAGAAGATCAAGTAGGTAAAGTAAGAGCTGTCTGTGAAGCGAAGGAAGTAGTCTCACGAGGCCCTGGTAGATTTTCAGTACTTCTTTATGCTTCCCAGAGTCAACATTGAGATTCGGCGATATAGCGAGTTGTCTTAAGGGTTCAGTGAACCTCGTATAGAACGCAAAAGGTACTATTGGCTCCGGTAGTGACTTGAGGTATCGAAGCATGATCGTAGCTGCATCAAAGACTGTGTATCCGGTCCAGTCTAATCCTTTACCATATCGGGGTAATAGTCCGAACGCTGTGTACAACCTTTGCACTCTCAGGGCGTTGCCGTTGTGGGCGAAGACTTCCGGAACATCGATCCCTGTCACAAATTGATCAGTAATCTCTTGGCATGTAGATGCGAACTTGTTCGACATACCTTTCTCTTTGAGATAAACGCATACTTTTGCAACGATGATTGGTATATAGCCGTAAATAAATGCTTCACCCTGCTCGTTGGTGAGAGATATTGCAACATTAGCATGCCTTATGCTCTCAGCGAGCCTAACATCAAATATATGCTGCTCAGGTTCTGCAGATATTGCAAGTGGTGAAGTCAGAGACTGATCTGTCTTGTTAATGGATTTCCACCAATCCTTAACCCTCCGATGTGAGCTTGATGAGACATTCTCTGGACGTGTCAGATCAGAGGACGGTAGAGTACTGAGGTCTTCCGTCCGCGGCGGCTCAAAGTTATAGATGTTTTTGTCATTCAGATCCACTTCATAGACTGGCAAAGCCAAAATCGCAATATTTGACGTTTCTGATAGGCTGATTCCAGACAACATAGACCATGTGGCAGTCCTACCAGCAGAAGTAGCAACTGAGAGTGCGTCCGTATTGTTGCGCGCCGCGTTGCGGTATGCTCGAGAATTCATTAGCAGTTCCTCGAAAGCAAATCCTCGGGTATTGCGCTTTGCAAGATTAGGGTCTGAAGGTATGGGCGGACCAGGATCTGTACTCAAAGGTTGGTCGATTCCAGCTCCGTAAGGAGAACTGCCAGATATTGCCGAAGAGTTCCAATATACAGCGCCTGGAAGGGTCATCGCGAGCTGAGCCTGACTTTGTGTCATGCCGACATTTGACATGTCAAAGGCTAGCATACGTTGCGCAAGGATTGTGTTCTGTTTGAGCAGCAACTCCGCCATATTGCAGAGATGGTCGACCTTATCGTCAGCATCATCCTGCTTTTGACTAAACACTCGTTTAGCTCAACTTCTAACACGACTTGAACTACTCACCACGTCAAGATCGTCAGCATGAGAGTGAGTGACGACTTATGTGTGTCCAGGCGAGCTAGCAGCTGCTTCAGCTCAGTCGTCTTCGTAGTCCAGCGAAGTCTGTCGAGTAAGCCCATTGTGGCATCACTCTGTAAAGCTTCGATGAAGAGCTTCAGCTCGTCAAAGGTAGTAATGCAACTAGCTAATGTTGCAGCAACCTGATCCACCATGATTAAGGCTCGCCTTGACCTTGATGCTTGCTTGGTACCGTTGGTACAAAGACAGCTGTTGAAGTACATTGCGAACATCATCTACTTCGCTGCGTATTCTCTTACACTCTTGAGGTGCGTGTCGCGCTTCGCTGATGATATTAGTCAGAATCAGAGAGATTTGAGCTGCAGCTGTCAGTAAGCCGACTACACCTGCAGCAACACTCAGCAGATCTGACATATTGCCCCTGTCCTGCCATGTGTCATGCAAAATCTAGAAGAGAACGACAAGGCAACAGCTGGGCCGAGCAGAGGTCGTGGCCTCGTTTGTTGGAAGCATTGTATGCATTAGAAACTACTTTTCAATTCTTGCACCGCGAGATTGCGATGCCCTCCCAACATAGGCAACGAGCGAGAGGCAAAGATCGCCATGGTTGAGAAGCAGGTTGTAGATGTTGGGGGGACATCGTGATAGTACAAAGAAAGAGAAGGGTCGATGGGTCAAATACCAAACTCGATCAGTGAACTTGAGTAGGTACGACACGAACAGCCCCACCTTTCGTAACTACAGCACACGTATGTTGTCTTTACAGTATTACTCCGTACCGATATTGCTCTGTCTTCCAGGGCTTTCCTCTTGAGCCGGATACTGCTCTTGCTACTTCACTAGCAACGACTATATTGCAGCTATGCCTACAACATCATGTTGTCGACGCGTGACGATCGGTCTTTAAGGTCGACTTAATCAATCTCATGGATGCTTGGTATTGAATCAATTGCGGAAAGCATCAGAGGAATTTAGATAATCTTCCAGGTGCGGACAGGTTGAAAACAATAGTGCGGCGCGTCTCCAAGATCGGACCATCAGCTTGTCTTCTGCTGTTCATACCTACTTACTTGTTATGTGCTTTAACGACTAGTTTGCACTCCTCTAGGAAATACCACTAAAAGGTGACGAGGCTCTTAAACCAACTAGCATTCTGCCGCATTTTTACTGGACTCCGTAGGTAGCTGGACAGCCTTGAAACAGTATGTCGGGGTTAGGTGGTCTCAACAAAACTCCAGGTGGTATCGTTATCAGTGTTGTTCAGTCGCAATTACTAGATGTGGCAACACCTGCTGATCTGAAGCAAGCGGTAGAGCATGTATGCTCTCTCGTCCGTCGGACCAAGCGTGCCTATCCAGCAACTGACTTCGTTGTCTTTCCTGAATATTGCTGCCATGGCTTATCGATGCGTACAGATCCAGCCATAATGTGCTCGCTAGACGGGCCAGAAGTCAAAAGCTTCAAAGACGTGTGCAGGGAGGAGAAGGTATGGGGCTGCTTCAGCATTATGGAGAAGAACGACTTATCACTATCGAGTCCTTGGAACTCTGGCATTACTATCAACGACAAAGGCGAGCTTATAAACTATTATCGTAAGATGCATCCTTGGATTCCAGTCGAGCCGTGGTATCCAGGTAACCAAGGCGTCTCGACTTTTACTGGGCCAGGAGGTGTCAAGATGAGCTTAATCATATGTCACGATGGCATGTTCCCAGAAATGGCTCGTGAAGCCGCCTACCAAGGCGCTGAGGTTCTCCTGAGGACAGCAGGCTACACTCCACCTATTCGACAATCGTGGGAGCTTACAAACAGAACGAACGCCTTCACGAATCTGATGTATACGGTAAGTGTCGCGCTAGCAGGAACAGACGGGACATTCAAGAGTATGGGTGCAGCCATGGCTGTAAATCCAGAAGGTGATGTGCTGATGTCTGGAAACGACTGCCCTGATGAGATTTTTGCCTGTGAGTTACAAGTGGAAGAGGTAAGGAGACGGAGACGCCACTGGGGTGTGGAAAACAACCTGTACCAATTTGGACATCGTGGGTATGTCGCTGTGATGGGTGGAGCAAGCGATTGTCCATATACATATATGAGGGATCTTATGACTGGCAAATGGTGTGTCACCCATCTCTGTCAATTCGTCCCTACAGTATGCTAATGTTGTCTCAACAGGCAAACAGCTGAAGATGCACAAGTCGAGGTCAAGGATGGCAGGAGTTGTGGATGGGAGGTACCAAAGCAAGCTTTCGAGAACGAGTTCAAGTCATGACTGGAATACGTCCAGCTCTCCGTCGATGTGCGACTACGTTGGAATGGGCTTTCTGGACATATACAAGCTTTAAGGGATCTAGCCGAGATCTTCGTTCATGCTCTCAGCAGTACTGTTTCACGTGTTCACATGCTACAAGACGATGGACGATACCGACGGCCACATTCAAAAATTATTGCCTTGACAGTCACTGGTACTCTTGATGACATAAAAAGCCGTGGTATTATGCCTCAGTGGAATATAGCAAAGGTTATAAAATTCTAGCTGCTAGCTCATACTATATAGGACTATTTGAAACAACGCTTGCTAATACATCAGAACTAGAAACGCTCGATAGAATAGATCATGCTCATCTCCTAAGCACAGCACCGCCACTACGCCTTCGTGGCTGGAACTCAGACTTCTTTGAATGTGCGATCGCAGCACTTTTGATGAAACTGCCATTAGCCAAGGCTGCTGTACCTGCAGCTCCTGCAGCCCTCGGTGGCCCGCCCGGTCTCACCTCTGTCCCATTACCACCAGCACCACGACCTAGTTTCCCATCATCCTGGAATACCTGCAAAGTATTCACAGCCCAGTAAGCCTCAATAAACGCTGCCGGGTTCTTACTAACATACTCCTCACACGTCGGCGCCAACGACGCACAACTACTCTGCTTCCACGTGTTTCCTGCCCAGTCCCCACAAAAAGTTGTATCAAACACTATACTGAGGTTCTTGAAGTACTGATCCATATCGAAGTCACCAGTGAACATACTCGTCGGTGGGCCCCAGTTCTCGCTCGGCGAGGGTGACGCAGGGGCAACATCGGAGGGAAAGGAGCCGCGAGGGAAGAACCAGATCTTGATGAAGGAGCTGGTCCATTCTGTCGCGTAAACGCCACCGCCGTTGGTGTTGAAGTCGGCTCCGAATGTGAGGCTCGTGTTGTCGGCGATAGCGCAGCCTGCATTCCTGGACTGGTCGGGTGCATTGACATCGCAGTTTGAGGTGAGGACTTTGCCGGTGAAGAGGCGGGATTGCTGTGATGGGGTCTTGCCGTTGCTGCCGTCCTTGCCTGGATGTGTGTGGTGGCTACTCTTGGAGATACTCGCGCCAGCGCTCGTATGTAGAGTCATCTGATTGGAGGTTTGATCGTTGACACCTTCTACTATATCGATTTCGCCTGAGAATATTAGCATGAAATTGTTACAGTGGTTCCGAGAAGTAGCATACCATTGTTAGGCCAGTCCTCCCCAACCATCCAGAAAGCAGGCCACGTACCACACACAGATCCAGGCATGTGGACAATATCTGCAATCACAAGCGCATGCTGGTAGCTCTTCATACTCTGCACTCGGACGCTACTTCTTCCCTGAGGTGTCTCACTCGTGGTGTCCACACCCATATATACCGCCTTCGTCGCATTCCCACCATCCATAAAGCCTGCTAAACCAGTAGCATTGGCTTGGCTCATCGACTGGTACTTGACATGCCCATTCGTCGGATCGGCATCTGTAAAGAATGAAAATGATTTAAAGAATTCCTCGCCCGAATAATCATCTGCCAGGATGTACGCGCTCTGCGCATACTGAAAACAAAGAGATAGAATGCCGGCCGGCAGCAATAAATGTGAAGAGAGTGATTTGTGCATATTGAACATCAATAGTACACGAAATAAACGAATGGAAGTGGAAGAGGTAGGTAAAAGTGGTGAACAATCAGGAACAGACAGTGCGTGGAGGTAGTGGTGGTGACAAATGCTGAATTTTCGGCGTTGGTAGGCGAATATATGGTTGCTGGCTCAACCAGAGACACGCAATACCTTCACTCTGACTAAGAGCAGCTTTGATCATGGTAGGCTATAGCAATGCCACGACGTTTCAATGCATTGAAATAAGCATCACAAATACTCCGTCCTTTTCGAGTCTCACCCAAGCATCACGCTCCTTACCTGTAGACATACAGTGTTTGTCACGACATCCGGTGGCTGCGACTTAAGCTTGAATACCACTAAAAGGAACACGGACGTTCTTGACCATATGGCAGAGAACTAGCAGATGTTCGACTCAAGTGGCGGAGCCAATGGTAGGTTGTGATTCAGCGATTTATGAAACAAGAAGATCTGAAACGAGACGCGCTGAAATGAGGAATGCGTAGCCACGTGCGTGGCAGGTCGGCCGACATGGCTCAGACGGTTCGTTTCGATACAGCATGCTGACTCAGAACTCGAAGCTTGCAAACAAACTCGACAATCGGTCAAGCGTAAAACAGGGTGACCAGCGCCTCAAGAGTTCGGAGAAATGATTCATGTACACAAGGCTCTTCTACAACGCGTGCCCATCCATCGCGAGAAGCATTTTATAGCATACAAAAGGAAGATCCCTGCTACTGCAGGCATTTTGCAGCATATTGAATATCTGCCGCGAACGCGAATCGGCCAGCCTGTTTATATCAGGACTACAATCACGACTTCTCGAGCTCGGCCAAGATCTGTCGAGTAAGTTAGCAATGTTACATCCCGTGTCACATGTTGAACGTACCTTTTCACCCTTGGCTCTTGCGCTCTCGAAGTCACCGACCATGTAGAAAGCACCTTCTGGTAGATCATCACCCTCTCCTTGCATGATCTGCTGGAAAGACTTGATGGTGTCCTTGACATCGACGAGCTTGCCCTCGATACCAGTGAAAACTTGAGCGACTGTGAAAGGTTGGCTCAAGAAACGCTGTAGCTTTCGGGCTCGCTCGACAGTAAGCTTGTCAGCTTCTGACAACTCGTCCATACCCAAAATGGCAATGATGTCCTGTAGCGACTTGTACTCTTGCAACATCTGTTGTACACGGGTGGCAGTGTCGTAGTGTTCCTGACCGACGACACGAGGATCAAGGATACGAGACTTGGAATCAAGAGGATCCACAGCTGGGTAGATACCAAGTTCGGAAATACCTCGAGACAACACAGTTGTGGCGTCCAAGTGAGCAAAGGTGGTGGCGGGAGCAGGATCAGTCAGATCGTCAGCTGGGACGTAGACAGCCTGTACGGATGTGATGGACCCCTTCTGAGTGGTGGTAATTCTTTCCTGCATGACACCCATGTCGACGGCAAGAGTTGGTTGGTAACCGACGGCAGATGGAATACGACCTAGCAGGGCGGATACTTCGGAACCGGCTTGGGTGAATCGGAAAATGTTGTCAATGAACAGTAGCACTATCGAAGGTCAGTAGTTGCTTAGCGAAAAAACTGAGGTATCTTACCGTCCTGTCCTTCCTCGTCACGGAAATATTCAGCAACGGTCAAACCAGTCAAGGCGACACGAGCACGAGCTCCAGGAGGCTCGTTCATCTGGCCGAACACCAGAGCGACCTTGGAGTCACCATCGAGCTGAATGACAGAGGTCTCCTGCATTTCATGGTATAAATCGTTACCCTCACGAGTTCGCTCACCGACACCAGTGAAGACAGAGTAACCACCGTGAGCCTTGGCGATGTTGTTGATCAGTTCCTGAATAAACACCTGATAGGTTATTAGCTTGTGAACCCTCTAATGAGCCGCCCAACTCACAGTCTTGCCGACACCAGCACCACCGAAGAGACCAATCTTTCCGCCACGGGCATATGGGGCTAGCAGGTCTACGACCTTGATACCAGTGACCAGAATTTCAGCAGATGTAGATTGTTCGACGAATTCAGGAGCCTCGGCGTGGATGGGAGCATATTTGGTGGCCTTGATAGGACCTCGTTCATCGATAGGGTCACCAGTAACGTTCATGATACGACCAAGAGTACCTGGACCGACTGGAATCTTAATGGGAGAACCAGTATCTGTGCACTTTGAACCACGGACCAGACCCTCGGTACCTGTAATGGTTAGTCGATGCTAAACCATGGTGGCCATTTTCTAAACGTACCGTCCATGGCAATGCATCGTACTGTATTTTCACCCAAATGTTGCTTGTCAGTGTCAGTAGATGTACTTTCTTTCTTGCTTCATGCTGTTTAGACGTACAGCGACTTCCAATACGAGTTTGTTGTCTCCGTTCTGGGTAGTTAGAGCGTTCAGGATCGAAGGTAGTGTCTCGGTATCGAACTTGACTGTAAGAGAACCTCATCAGCTCTGTTTTTCTTGGGTTTCATAGCTCTATGTAGAAGTATAAAGCTCCGGGTACTCCCTGGGAGCGGCGAGGGGTTCTCTTACCGTCGACGACGGCACCAATGACCTGATGAATCTTGCCATCTCCAACACCACTGCTGGCGTCTGTGCTGGCGAATCTCGTGCTCAATGCTGGTAGAGCTTGTGTTCGGAGAGGCTCGAATGCGCGTCGAGTAGCTGTTGGTCGGAGAGCAGACCTGCCCAAGGCGCGGGCGATGCCGCTACAATTCCATCGTCAGCACCTGCATTGGTCGTCCAAAAGAGCTTCGAAGGTCGTCAGAAGCTGTGTACTCACTGCTTGAACATGGTTGCGGATATATTGAGACGGTATATGAAGAGCGGAGATGGGTACTTGACTGGCAAGGAGGAAGGTCGAAGCTATGAAGTTTCGAAAGGTGCGATTCGGAACGGAAGCTAACGAGTCACGTGGAATCTCCCAATCACATTCTGGTGGGTCTTGAAAGTCACAGCATCATTCATAGAAATTATGGCCGAAGCATCCAAACGAGTACGATCACTCGTCGCAAAAATATAGTACTTGTTTCTATGATAGAGAACTCGATTAGACTTCACGACGAGTTAGGTGTTTCGCAAGGAGACCTTTCATGCTATTCACAATCGATCAATGAAGCAAAGCCCGACACAATATCATAGCTATTCAAAAAGTCAAGACAGTAGCTGAAATGAGTGCTCGGGGTCGTGGGCATTTTCAAAGCCGGGAGTATTACACTAGACAGCAGTTCTTTGGGGAAATTGCTGAGCCACCCACGACACCAACACAGACTCAGTATCAATATCTTGCCTTCTATTGCACCATCAATAAGATTCAGGTTCTGTACATGTGCTATCGAATTTGCAATGCCAAAGAAGACATCTCGTATGTGAACCCAGGAGCACGCCCTATAGCAGAAAGTTTGTGGTAAAAGTAGGATCTTCGAGACGTTCTGAAGTCGTCTATTCCTCCTCTTCGATCTTGACACCAAGGGCTTTCGCAGATTTGCTTTGCACGTAACCCTTGCCAGAATACCCTTCACTGCTGATACCATAGATAGGGTTGACTCTCTCTTCCTAAGAAGCGTTAGACTGTGTCCATCATGCATGTCGTGCTTAAGGCTCACCTTGAGGTACTCATTGGTTGCTTCTTGCCACTCTTTAGTCATAGTTCGTGGTGGTGGACGTGCGAAAGACTGAACACCGAGGAATAGTATCGCGGAAACAGCCACACCAATTCCAGTATATAGCCAAATCCTTGGCCATTCGCCTGGGGGTGATTCAGCGCGGGGTCCGTGAGGTCCAAATGCAATCCACCAAGCTGCAAAGATTCATATTAGCGATCAAGGTCAGATGTCAATACCGTGCCATAGCACGACTGCACGTCATTCATAACGTAGATTCAAGCATACCAGCTTTCTTTTCTTGCAGCGTCATCTCATTCCAGTTGACCTTCATCCTATCTCGCAGCTGCATCCATAGCTCAGCCTGTTCCTGTGGTGGCATGCCCTCCCATCTCTTCTCGATACCAGCCAGGGTTGGGTTGGATATCGCGTGAGCTGATCTCGTCGATTGTCGAGATTGACTTGTAACAGGCGGCTGGTGGCTGGCAGCGAACGTGGGCGCAAGAGCTCTTGCTGATGTCTGGAAGGAGCGTTGTGATGCTCGAGTGCACGACCGCGCAGCTATCGAGGAGCCGGCCAGACGGGGGTTTAAGGAGGGGAGAATCATGTTGCTTGGTTGCTCAGTGGTGGTCTCAGTTCATGTGTAGCTGGATCGTGTTCGACCTTGACAGGTCGTAGACGCTTTGCAGGTCACGGAGCGTCGAGTTGTTGGTTGCGAAGTGTCAAAGTCTCGTGTTCGGGGTCAGAAGTCTCGCAGGAAGAGCTCGAAACTAGCTTGGCAGGCGCTAGTCTCCACTACGGTTCTTCGGAAAGAAAGGACGCGCAGCTATTTGAGTGGTGTGATGATAGCGTCAGAAACATGTAATCGTAAGAAACCATATCGACGGTCGATCGCAGACTACAGCAATATGCAGGTTGAGAACTCTGATGAATATGTGTATGTAAGTCCAGATCGCTCAAGAAGTGATTGTACGCTCATATCCGTAGCACGTTTGAACGCTTTTCATTCTTTTCCGCTGTCGCGAGTGTGGTGCGTTGCAGTCGAGCTCATGTCCACAACTTATCTGAAAACCCTGCTCGCGTGCTTCATCGCAGTAGGTGACCATATAGGTCTTCCGGACGTAAATAGTCATGCTTCAGACAAATCAAATGACCTAAACCGTGCCCTTCCCCTTACTTGCCTCCTTGAGCAGATCGGCCCATTCGAGTTCGCCAGAGTCGTTTGCTTGCCAGTTCATTGCGATACCATTCAAAGCGTTCTTGAGGGTTTCTCGAGAGCTAGCGTAGACCATGCGAGACTGCGATTCGTTAGCTAGGATCAAGCATGTGAGGAATGTGCTAACCTTGACACCAGTATTGTCCTGGTCAATGTAGGTAATAAATGTGATCTTGGACCTGTGCTTGTTCAGTATAATAACAGCATACCACGTAATTGTCTCACCTCTTGCCCTCACCACCTTCTAATTCGAAGCCGACATCGTAGATGGCATACGAGGGTCTCGATTTGCCATTCTTCTCCTTCTTGCTGATGAGCTTCTCTCTGAACACATCGTAGTCTGCATCATTGCCGACTTCGTCCACTACAATCTCTTTCTGGTCATCTGAAATCTTGTAGATAATGTATTTGGGACCCCCACGACCTAGTTTCAGTTCGTTGAATGTAGAGACACACTCTGGGTTGACTGAAAGACTGCGATGAATATGTTAGGCTGGCCTTTTCTAGACCTCAAGTTGGATTTGTGCTCTTCGCGGTGTGCTTACCCTGAGACAGGCTAGCGACGATCAGTATGGACAGCAGATATGTTTTCGTGATTTCGTACCATGATTTCGGGATGTGTTGTATTGAGATGTTGTCAAATGTTGAGCAAAAGAGGCAGAGTGTGTGCAGACCTCAGATTTCGGGGACAGAGGAATGCGGTCAGGCGTGTGAACTGATATTGGAAGGCGACCGGAAATGAACAGGACCGTGAGTTCAGGCAACAAGAAATGGAGAGTGTCAATCAGTAAAGATTTGCGAGTGTGCACTCGTCAATGTGACAGACACAGCACTGTTGGTGTTTATGGTGGGGCATCAAGAAACGCCGGCCAACGTGGGCGCAAGCCCTGAAGCTTCGGCATGCGGCGGCGCAGTGTGACCGCTAACGTCATTGCAGGCGGGTGCCTCAGTCGAAAATACCTACACATTCACTTCTAGAGCCCATTCGCTCAGAGCCCGTCATCTGCTTTCCGAGAATCTGATCCATACTCTCATACGTAAAAAGCCTCCAGCTGGAGTTGACAACAACGACACGTCAATGATTACGTAGTCCATGCCCGTGGATGCTTGGACCAAGCTCAGCAGGTTATGCCGCTGCCTAAACATGGCGAGCTTCAGTATGAAGACAGAAGTTCTACCTTCTCTCGGAGTAAGGTAGCACTAAGTTGACCTTGACTGCCTCTAGAGCGGTTCTCGGGACCCTCGCCCACGGTCGACCCTCGAGACGGCAGGTCTTTCTGCCAAGGTTCGCTCATCGTTAAAGGCTGCACAATCAGCCTGGCCATGACAAAGGCATGCTCAGTGAAAGTCGAAAATTCCCATGATCTGCTGTAAAGGACTTCAAATGGAAACTGACGCTGTGTGACATATCTTACAACACATACACTATACACTTGTTGAGGATGTCTCGCTATTGCATGCGACGATCGTGCTGCTATCAGATTCTGAAGCCCTGGAGAGATGCAGGACGTTAGTGATGAAGGTTCCTCTAGCTTCGGAGTATGTACGAGTCCACGAGTTAACAGGATGTAACAGCAGGTGAGCTGTTACTTGGAGTACGACCGAGCTGACTTGCCCTTCACTTCTAGCTATACAAAGGTATTGTTATTAACATGTGATTCTATAGATTTTCTTGATTAGCACCGTCCTTTACCTTTCTCAGCTTCGCCTTTACTGCTGTCAGTAGATACTTATCGACTTTCTTACCCATTTTCGCTTCTCGACTACGAACATCTCTCAACTTGCCTCTCATTTCGATACCTCTCGCAACTATGGCCCAAGCAACATCCTCATCTATCGACGACAAGCTCTTTCTTATGACAATGGTGCTCCATACTCAGGTCCCGGTCACGAAGACCTGCACAGAAATTGCTGCCCAGCTGGGTGTTAAAGCGGGGACTCTACGGTGAGGTTTTCTTCCTATCCATGTGCCATCTTTGTGATAAAGTGTATATAACCAACATATCGTGTGCGCAAACACCACCTCGCTGACTTATATCATTCTTCAAATTTCTCCTGGAACCGAATATCTACTCTTCAAAGAGTGATTCCAAGAGCCTACCACCCGCCTTTAGGAGCCACTAGTTGGACGAGTCGACACTTAGGTAGCAAGCTGAAGTGAAAGTAAGGCTTTTACTTCACTAGCTCCGCCAGTTCTCCCTGCGTGCTGCCTATAGATCGACTTATTTCGATCGTCTTCTTCACCACTCCTACTTACCACTTCCGATATCCTCTTCCATCTCGATCGGTTTCGATCGTTTTTCCACTCTCGAGTCTTATCACATTCAGGATTATGACAAAATTCACTTCTATTCATTCCCACCACTAGGACATCTCCGAAGAAGAAAGCACTCCAACACCACAATGCCGTTCAAATGGACTCCAGAGGCGGAGCGAGAGATGCTGTTCCAAATCATCAAGAGCCTTGATATCAAGCCGCCCCAATCGATGTTTGCAGACGTGGCGGCCGTGATTGGCGGAGGCGTGAATGCTAACGCCTGCTCGTTCGTGTTTTCTATCCTACCAGCACTTTTGTCTTTCACTTTGTATAAGCACTAACACTATCCTCTCGCAGACAAAGATTCTACAAACTCAAGCGCGAAGCTGAGGCTCTGCATGCCAAAGCAGACGAGGGAGGCGTCGGCGTACCTAATACACCTTCCACCAAGAAGTCGGCGGCAAAGGCGAAGCCGACCCCCAAATCGTTGGGCAAGAAACGAAAAGCTGCGATTGCCAACGAGGACGATGAGCCAGACGCGATCGACACTCCTACTAAGAAACACAAAAAGGAGGAGGACGAGGACGAGGATGGTAACAAAGAAGACTAGAGAGTTGTGAATCAGCATACTTTTACCTACTAGTAGTGAGTACTATATTCTAGACACATGTTATGTGCCACAATGTAATGCATACATACGGCGATTACCACGACACAGAAGAGTCCGTGTAGGAGATGAGCGAGGACGAGGCAGAGGAAGTGTTATTCGAATCACTTTATGAACACTGCGAGTCGAGTGCTTGATGACTATACGACTGGATTGGCAGAAGATGCGATTGAAAGAGCTTATTTCAGTGCTTGTATAAGGAGAAGGTTAACATCGAAGAGTGAAGGGGGAAACGGAGTGCAGCGTCTTATGCAACAAGCTGTCCAATTGTCTTCTTGAAATCCATGACTAATTGTCCCCACTGCTTGCTGTTATTCTTTGTAAATTCTTGTGCCTTCCTTACAGCTTCCCAATCTTCCTTCATATGCTCAACACTCGTAGTTCCATTCAAGATTACAGTATTATCCAGTCCAAGTACGAGACAGTACAAAGCTTCAGCAGGCTGTACATCTAGCTGTCGAGACGTCTCCGCTAGGACCTTACTCTTAAACAAATTCGGATTCCCAGTCAGTGTCCAGAAACTCTGGTAGATGATCCCTCGTTCGTTACAGTACTTCCGTACCGCGGTGTCGTGTTTCGTTGCCGCGTAGAACCTGTTCTGTACGACGGCAGGCTTGACCGTGGCACGCTCATAGAGTTCCATTAAGGTGTACAAGTTCGTGTTGGAAATACCTAGGTTGCGAATTTTGTCGGGCACGTACTGTTCCAGTGCTGACCAGACTTCGAGCGTCTCCGGCATCGATGGCATTGGACTGTGCAGAACTAAGCTATCGAGATATGGCGTCTCAGATGAGGAAATAGTAAAGTTTCTTAAGGACGTCTCGATCGATTTCTCGACTTGTTCTCGTAGACTCGACTTTGGATTGTACGGAATATTGTTCGGATCCTGCCCATGAATCGATGTGAATTTGGTCTGGATGTATAGGTCTGAGCGGCTGATATTGCTGTTTAAAGAGAGGTATTTCCGAACTCCTTCGCCGACGAGGTCCTCCCGATAGTGTCGTGGTTGACAAGCTGTGTCGATCGCAGTAAAGCCGTTTTGTAGGGCTTGTAAGACTAAGGAAGCAGTGAGGTCTTTCTTCCAAGCTGTTCCGTAGACGAAGGCTGGAAGTGTAGTGGCAGATTTGCCAGGCAGTGGTAGGTGGCCGAACAGAGCGGAAGGCATGGTTGGTTGCACTAGTGGTACTCTAGTCAGTCTTGCATGCGACCTTAGGGACCTTTGCCTGTATCAACTTGAGTCACTCAACCCTACAATGTTGGTTTAGAGGTTCAATGCTTCAATGAGTTGTTTGCCCATCGAAATACACGTGTGTCCAACCTCATTCAGCTATGGCTGACACGATCATGACGCAAGCGATTGTCCTTCACCATACTATTGCTTTACTTCCTTCCTAAGAAGTTGTCAGATACGGAGTGCAGAGACATAGGAGCAGACAGATGTGGCATGGATTACTGATCGCAACGACGAGCATCAGGATGTTGAGATAAGGCTATCAGCGTCGAACTCGTGCATCTCGTTTATTGTGTGCACTTTATTCGAGGTCTCTACTGAGTCATTGAAGCGCTGGCCGTTGGTTTGTGTGAGAGGTGAGAGGCAGGCGGCCATGTCGTAAGCAGTCACCAGCATGCTTCATGGAGAGTTTCAATGAGATGCGCCTCCCAGGGCTTGCCGGGAATAACACGGGTCTACAATGTGGGAATTTTCCGACGGCTATTAATTCCAGTGTATTACCATACGTAGTTGCGAGAACGAGAGCACATTGTCAATATAGAAGACAACAGATTTCTGAGTCGGAAAGACTAGCGACATGGCTACGTGGAGACCAAGTAACCAGGACTCTCCTACTTGCAAGGACTGGTTCGTATCACCAATCTACCTGTGTTATAGGGCTGAGAGACAGCATCCGGTGCGCGTTGGGCATGATCCAGAATCCTGCTCACTTCGGCTGTCTAGGGATGTTGTCGTGCGTAAATTTCGTACTCGTATGATATGTGATTTGTGGTAACATGGGATATGATGTATCAATCGATACGACATAGAATCTGCCACAATCCATGATAGGCACAAGCCTGGGCATGCCAGGCTTTATCTTGGACCATTGGCCCAGGAGTCATGCGGTTGCACGAGCAAAAATAACTGTTGATCGACAAGGTTTCGAGCATGAGGGATGATCCGGACGGGCCAGGCGGACAGTGGAGAGACACCAAGCTAGAATATGGAATAGGAGAACCATTAGGGTGGAATTGAAGATGATGAAGACATGCACAAACGAAAGGCAATGGAGTAGATGAGATTGGGTGTGGCTCAAAAGCAAGGGAGGGGAACGGTTATGCAAGGAGGGAACGGGTCACAAGTCACAAAAAGGTGTCAAGTGCCTCAATCGACACAAGTCAGGTGCGTTGCAGTGGTTGTCTGCTACTGGAGAAGCTGCGAGGCGACGCGACCTCAGTTAGATCGTGCACGAAAGGCTTGACATATCGACCCAGCATGGATTGTGCGATCACAGATATTGATCGTTTTGGGTTGTGTTCAATCACCATGTCTATCGTACCATGCATCGTCTATAGTGAGGCGAAGGAGATTGGTTGGAACTGGCAAGGTGGTTTGTGGATTTCAAGACGTGGCGTGGACCTCAAACCTGCCCCTGTTGTTCAAGACGAATTGTGGAGGGTTTTCCAGGTTTGAAGATGAGGAAATCCGTGGCTTCTGAAGAGGTTCGATAATCAGGCAACGGTTGGCGTTCGGGCAGCCAGAAGAAGACACTAATAAAGAGCTCAAAGAGTTTCAATGCTTGGAACCGGGTATGGAGGAGCATTTTCTCCCTACTAACCTACGAGTAGAATACGCTCAGGCTAAGGCTCACGCTAGTCCACCTCAATCTCTCGTGGTTGCTTGAGATGTTTCCTCGTCCTTTACCACTTTTGCAGATTACTTTAATTCCTGTTTGTACTCAGCAGTACATCTTCCTTGTTACGATTCTGAAACCCATCGTTCTAGTTGTTATGTCTTTTCGATGAGTTTTTGATGCGACATTTGGCCACGACTGTGCGCGAATTCATGAATTTTTCCCACTCCTTGCATTGCGACGCTACCTAATCTCCTCTCCTCAACTTCTGCGAGTTCGAGCATCCCTCCTACTGTGCGCTTTACGACTTTGTGTGAGACAATCAGCAACTTTGAGGTAGGAACCTCGAGACTAGAGTTTAAACTTGATTTTCTGGTTCCGACCAGCAAGTCTGGCAAAATCCCTTGTTGTCAGGGATATTTGAGACGTATCAGGCCGTCGCGTTTGAACAGCAAGCAGGATCTGGAATTTGGTCGACTCAGCACAAGAGATGGCCACTTTTTCCAACATGAACGACGGCTTCTACGATGATCATCCCTCCCGATCACCTCGATCCTATCGCAATCCTCAGCTGAATCGAGCAAACTCTCGACCGATGGATAGCGCGTACGGGTCAATGCAGGGTGCCATGTTTGCAAACAATAATTCATTCAGCAATAACAGCAATGGCCAGAACCTACGTTTTGGTGTAGGACCATTTGGACCTCATATGCGGAACGGCATGCCTAATGGTCCGGTTGGCAGCGTGAATTTCCCATACGATTCAGCCGCAGCGCAGACCTGGAACGCTGGTTCTAACGGCCTTCCAAATTTTGGGGTAGGGCTGGGTGGCCACCAAGATCCTTCTCGTAGTGTTCGACCAAGTCGTGGTCGCGTTGGTCTGTCAAATGTGAGTTGAGTGTGATGTTTCTAGAACCAGTGACTAACCATGAAATAGTTGTGGGACGAACCTCAGTACGGCCAACAGCCATCGCTTCAGCTAGGTCGTCAGCCATCCCTTACCGGTCACCAGGACCAGCTGGACGATGACGAACTCATCCCTACAGCTATAGTAATTAAAAATATCCCGTTTGCTGTCAAGAAGGAGCAACTTGTCGAATTAATGGTCAACATGAACCTGCCCCTTCCGTATGCTTTCAACTACCACTTCGACAACGGAGTATTTCGAGGTCTGGCTTTTGCGAACTTCACCAGTCCGAACGAAACTGAACAAGTCATCCAAGCCTTGAACCATATGGAGCTGAGTGGTCGAAAGCTTCGTGTTGAGTATAAGAAAATGCTGCCACTGGCGGAAAGAGAGAGAATAGAAAGAGAGAAAAGAGAACGTCGCGGTCAGCTGGAGGAGCAGCACCGACCTCTTCCACAGAACCCGCTACATACCCAGCTGTCTATCTCTGCTTTGTCGCAGGCAAGGAATACTCCATCACCCCTTTCTCAACGACAGCCAGCTAGGCAAGCTCCATCAGCGGACATCGATATGAATGACCAGGTTACCCTTGACTTCTACACGCAGCTTACTCTCTTCAAGAACAGTACTGAGCCTGAGACTTTGATCTTCCCTCAAGATCTGCCACCTGAGCACCGTCGCCTCGTACACACCCTGGCTCATCATATGGGTCTCTCGCACACATCGCACGGAGCCGGTGAACAACGTCAGGTTCATGTTCAACGACCTGCACCAGGCTCAAACATCAGTCCACCTAATCCGGCCATCAATACCCGGCAACCACTGGCAAGAACCTCCACTTCCGACTTCGATGTCAGTCGCCCCTATGATGGACCAAGCTATGCTCAGCTACGTGGACAGGCTTCTGTGGGCTTGTTGGATGTCGGCGATAATAACGCGTTTGGTCGACCAGACAACGCTAACCTTCGCAATGCAAAATCATATGCTGATCTGAGATCGTGGAGTCCATCTCCTGCTCAATCCTCAGCTAGCTTCCCTGCTATCCAAGCTAACGGGCGCATTCACGCCATTGGTGATACAGTTGGCTCCAACACACCAACTCTGACTCCAGTACCATCAAACTCTGCTCTTGGCATTGGCAGAGATGAGCCATTCTTGATATCCGGATTCAATAACCTAAACATCGGTAACAACAACAGCCAAACAAGCCCTCGTCGTGGAAGAAGCCACTACTTCAACAGTACCTCGACCTGGGAGGACCAACCATCCTATCAAGCCACCGCACCAATTGGCAGCAAACGTACTGTAAGCATTGGTCAGGAGAATGGCGCACCACTCCGTCAATCTCGAGGACCCACCTCGAACGGTGTGATGGGCTTCCGTCGTCACAATGGACGTGGCAGCGATGAATTGCGATCTGCTACCTCAGCGATCGCCGAATGAAACTTTTTGAACAGATACCCCCTTCTACTGACGAAGCTCTTCGGAGCCTTTGATGAGATAAACGACCTGACGATGTGACGAATCAGCAGTTCTACCAGGACGGCAAAAGTTAGACGCACGAGGGCAGCCTTACGACTGCGCATATGAAACTCAACGGCTTAGAGACGAACACGACCAAGAATACCACGACCCTGTCACAACATCTGATAACCCCTTACGAACGAGGAAAGCGTGCAAAATTTGGGCACAGGAGTCATACTCGGTGCGGGAAATGCGATATGAGCATTTGTGCAAAAGATCTATTGGAGATACTGATTTAGTGACTTTGAAAGAATTGTTAAAGAGAGTAATTCTAAGTAAGCAACGAGATACATGGTGCAAGGACAATACAATGCATGAGAAGGTGTTCTACTGAGAGAAAGGTGTTTGTGCCATTAATAATAGCAAGAAATCTTGCGTCAATTAAGCATAAAGGTCATGGCATCGCCTTAGTCAATTAGTCTTATGCTCTTGGTATCTCACACACATATGGCAGTAACTTGATGCCACTAGTATATTGAGCCCTCTCGTGCCAGTAAGGTAGCCTCAGTGAAATGCTTTCGGAAAAGCTGCCTTTCCTGATACCCACGTGATGAGACTTTCGTTCTTTCCTACTGCCCAGCTTGAGCAAGACAATTGTAGCAGTTGTCCTATCTGTGTTGATAGCAGAAGCTTTGATACTTTGCCTAACGTTCTGTTCGTCGCCGGTCAAAGAATGTTGTTGATGAGCCATCATGCTGCTTGCACACATACCCTGTGCTGCATGGCAGCCTTCGTGCACTGAGAATTGGTAAGAACGACTCTGGAACGAGTTGAGAACTTCACAACCACGGATCCCGCTGTTATACAGTCTTCGATATTTATCTAGACTCATGTTGAATGGTAAGCAGCACAAATTCCGCATATTGACCATTTTGTAGGATAGTCCAGCTCATCCCAAGCATCACACACCATTGTTGTGACTTGGATTGAACAAGGAAATATGCCAAGCACGCAGTGGCCCCACCAGCAAACGCGCCTGCCTTCCATCATCCACTTCTCGGCTCTGTGACATCTTCCTTCATCAACCCCACGCGTCACTTTTCTTCACTTCACAGAATTGTGTCGCATACATATCACGTTCGCACTATATTCTCCCGGAACAGACGAATACCAAGTACAACACAATGGCAGGAGGCAAAGGAAAGAGTATTGGAGGCAAGGCGTCAGGCGCAAAGGACTCAAGCACGAAGACGCAGAAATCGCACAGCGCAAAGGCTGGTCTGCAGGTAAGTCGCCCTGTCAGCAGTCATATTGGGGTCAAGGTGAAGGTCGGGATCGAGAACGCGCGCGTTACTTGAGGCCATCGAGAGCGCTGGTTCCTGCCGACGCGTCGCGACCAGTATTCTGGGCTGCAGTCGGGTTTGAAACCAGAAAGCATAGCTTACGCGCCGAGCTTGTGACCCTAATCTGAATTGCGAATAACGCTATCATGACAACAACATACTGACGCGTTAACAGTTTCCATGCGGTCGAGTCAAGCGTTTCCTCAAGAACAACACTCAGAATAAGATGCGCGTAGGCGCAAAAGGTATGCCTGCCCTACCTGAGTCCGCGCTAGCTGCTGACGCGTTCTCAGCCGCCGTATATGTAACCGCAGTCCTTGAATATCTCACCGCCGAAGTCCTCGAACTTGCCGGCAATGCCGCGAAAGATCTCAAAGTCAAGCGTATCACGCCTCGCCACCTGCAGCTTGCTATTCGAGGCGACGAAGAGTTGGACACTTTGATCCGAGCCACAATCGCGTTCGGTGGTGTTCTACCCCACATCAACAGAGCGCTATTACTGAAGGTCGAGCAAAAGAAGAAGAAGGGAGCAGAAGCCTAAGAGATATGTGAAAAGTACGATACCAGGAAGCGCATGAAAGGTTTGAATCATTGTTTTCTTGCAACTATGTCGACAAGCAAAGCAAGCGAGCGAGCGAGCAGAAGTGAGGATAAGAGAAGCCACTACTCGTTCTTGGAGCATATGCTTCTCTATCACCTCTTGGCAGATATATACCCGTTTTCCTCAGTGCTTGCAAGTAGCCAGCAGGCACTTGGAAGGTGTACGTGGGGTGTTCGGTTTCGGGGGCGTGTTGGGTTGGCGGTTTGAATGCAAGTTCCTTCATTTTGTCACTTTTGCGCTTTGTTGTCGTATTTGTCGCGTTTTCGTCTGCTTGACTTACCTCTGCTACTTCCTCTCATGACAGAAAAGCAATTATCGTCGTCGCCCTCTGTTGACTCCATTAAGGATGAGCAGCGCCAACGATAGTAGCACCGACAACGAAGACGAGAATCCTGACAAGGGCACTTCCAAGAACATTCTCAAGAACGCTCACAAGAATACTGACGAAGACACTACTCACAAAACCACCAACCCATCCTCATCCTCATCTCCCACCCCTTTCTCCTTCACCTTCTCATCCCCACCTGACTTCTCATCCTCCTACCCATATCCATTCCTCTCACAATTCGATAACCCACAGATCCCAGCATCATCCCTCCAATCCTTCTACCGTTATCAACCTGGCCAACCACGGACCTCACCACCCAGTCCACCATTTCGAGGTCGAAGAAACGCAATCTCCGGCCCGTCAGGAAAGTACTGTGATACTGATACTGATCTTGAGTTGCCGTCTGCGCAGGAGCAGTCACGTCCTGTGGAACTTCCTGTACGGACAAGGAGTGATGGGACGGTGAAGGAGGCAGAGATGAAGGCAGAGTTCTCTGGAAATAAGGAAAGGCGTACGTGAAGAAAAAGCAAGTAGGCTCTAGTGGAAGATTCAAGACTGAGTCGCGGGTGAGAGATCGGGACGATGGAAAGAACGCGGTCTGTGGCTGCGAAACACGATAACAGGGTGATGATCTCTTGGATAGAGGAAATGGTCGAAGAGATCCAATTGAAAGGCTCTATATGCTCTCTCTCTGAGTTTCGTGCTGGTTTCATATGCCATTGGCATACGACCCAACATTCTTCGTTCTTGAAGGGAATTTTATTCCGCACTCCGAAAGAGTCGCCTAGCCTCTTCCCGTCCAATACCAAAACACTCCACAAGATAGCTAACACATCCTTCCTCAAGTATGCCTTTCCTCGTCTTCTCAAACTCGGCGTATACGCTTTTCAGAGTCTGTTTCCTTTTCGCCTCATCAACTTTCTTAATCTGAAGCTTGAAGATCCCGCTCACTGGACGATGATCAGAATAGTATACTCTTTCGTGACGACGATATTCAAGCTGCTTGACCCTGCCAGCAGAGGAGCGGAACAATAGACGATCGCACCAGGCTGGACTACGTTTCTTATCCGAAGAATCGTACCTGTCACTACCGACATCATATTTGTATGTTGGTGGGAATGTGATAGGAAGCTCGGTGAAGGGTGCTAAACGGAAACCAGCAACACGACGCCTTGAGACATTGAGTTGGTCTCTTTCGAGGAGTTTGGACAAGTCGCCAGATTCAATTTGCTTGACGACTGTCGCTCTGGACATAGTGTCAATACGATAGTTGAGGTCACCATTCAAGATGCAAACTTCGTGGTCAAGTATTTGTGTGCCGTCGCCACCTCCCACATAGTGGTTCGTACGGACATCCACGTCGAGCTCCGACGGTAGTGATTCTGCCTCGAGGATTGTCGCGACGTCGTTGTTGCGATGAGAGGTATGCGACTGACCAGCTGCTAAATGACAATTGATGAAGCATAAGCTTGAGGAATCGAGAACGAAGCGACACAGAAGAGCGCCTTTGTTGCCGTAATGCCCACCCATACCACATTTGACGTCTGATCCTGCGTGATTGGTGACATTGCGTCTCTCGTTAGCACGCACGAACACACACTGAAGGAGCCCTATTAAAGACGACGTATGGAGCTCGGTGTACTCGTGTTGAGGAATGTATTTGTTAATGCTTCGTGCCAAGTAGTCTCGCCAATCTCGATACACTCTAGATTGGTATTGTTGATCGGCAGCCTTGTTCTCCTTCTTCTTGCCAAAGCCAAGAATGGACTTTGCAGTTACTGTACGATCTTCGAGATCCACCACCTCTTGGAAACCAAAGACAAGAATTTCGGGAGGGCTTGGTTCATCTGCATGTATCGCATCCGCAATGAAGTCTGTTCGGAGAAGGGCTGGATTAGTGGCACCACAATTCCAGGTCGTCACTGACGCTCGGATTGTTCTGAAAGTACAGTAGTCAATATCTCTTTCGTGCATTCTGTTCTCGACCCAGTCATCCTCTAGCATGCCATCCCACAGTCGAACGTGCTGATCATGACCAGTAGTGGCCACTTGCACGCGACCAAGCAGCCAGACACTACTTCGATCAAGGACAATACCTGTTGCCGGGCCTTCATGGGCTTTCCAATCCTTCTTGATCTGCCAGGGAGTAGTCGAAATGTCGTAAACGTATACCTTGCCAGTTTTGTAAACTGCCCACAAGTTCTTGCCGACCATGGTCATGGAATTAATTTTGTAGTCACTGATCTTCATGCTGCCAAGGCAAGAATGATCCTTGAGTGAGTACATCGTGACCTTTCCATCGGTGTGTCCGAGGTAGACTTTCCCTTCAGCCTCTGAGAAGGTGCCACAAGTCACATCACCTGCGCTCGATGAAGTTTGGAGAGGACCTTTGTGCACATTGAATGTCGAGTCGCGACCAGGACGATACACCCTGACCTCCTTGCCAGACATAGCCCAAAGCGTATCTTGCACCACCATAGCGTGCGTGGGCCTGATGGAGAGCTTATGCGAGATTGGCGTGTTTTTCATACTTGGTACTCCTGTCTCGCCCGCCTCCCAGACAAACAATTTGCCAGCTTCATCAAGGGTCCAGACGTCTTTTTGATGCCTCATGATACGCAGAATCTCAGTTCTATTGTGAGCAGAACTGGTGGCGATTGTTGCATGACTTTCCAGGTCGATCTCTTGCAGATCACCAATGTTGTTACCGATCCAGATTCTTTTGCCCTCAGATTTGATGTCTGCTCCGGGCTTGAATATCACAGCCGTCTGTTTGACGGTCTCGCCGTGGTTCAATGCAAGGACCTCTTCGCCGGTTTCGAGGTCGAGTATCCTTGTATGATAGCTCGCAGTGCAGTATAGTCTTCCACAAATATCGAAAGCTTTACCGTCAGTCTTGGTATAAAATTGCCATCTCTTAGGGTGATATTGCGGTGGTCGACGGTTAGTGTGACTGCCGTCAGGGTAATCGTGCCGGGTCGTGACTGGCTCTGGCTGTAAGTCCTCGGCATCATCTGAATCATCACGGATTGGAGGATTGACGTCGAACGACCTTCTTCGACTAGGTAAAGACGGCGGTATGTTGGACGGTTCCAACGCCTCAAAGTCAGCATTATGAAAGGTTTCGCGTTTTGGAGGAGGTGGAAATCTGACATCTGAAGAAGACGGGATTGCCTGCCTAGGGACGTCCTCAGACCTTCGTGCTGGTGTAGTGCTTGAAGTAATGGAGGGGACCCGTGGAGCCGGAGGTGCTTTCATGATACCTGGAGCATAAGTTGGACGCTTTGAGTCTTCGGTTGGACGTGGCGGAGGTATTCTAGGAATCGTTCGTTGGAGTAGGTCCGGTCGAGCGGGTTCTACAAGCGTGCTTGGAAGACTGGCTTCTGAGAATCCAAGCATACGTGCATCCTTGTGGGAGCCTTGTTGCGGCAAGGTCTCTGGTTTTGGTGGAGATGCTCTGTTCTGAGGCATCGATGGTGCTGTTTGACGATTTGTTGGTGTACTCGCACCAAAACCTAGCTCACGAGGATCCCTGGGGGGTGCTGTCGTTGCTGGTGGGGTGCTTCGTGTCGGTAAAGGAGTGCTTTTTGCCTCTCTGCTGGGTGGTCGAGGTGGTTCAGTGGTAAAGCCGAGCTGACGAGGATCCCTCCTTTCAGTGTTTGTCTTCGGCTGACTAAACCCAAGACTTCTTGGATCGCGTTGAGATTGGTGGATACCTGCATCAGTGGTTTGTGCTACAAGGCCTTCAGCAGATCTGCCTAACACGTCAACCGATCTTCTTTCGCCCGACTGTCTTTGAGGCTCGACGGGAGCTTGTTCCTCATCACTGCTAGGTGGAGTACTGAAAGGGGACACTCTTCTCTCATTCAAAAAGGATAAAGGTCTCGCAGACAGGTCAGAGTTGGGCGTAGATGCAATGTTCAGTGGTTTGGCAGGAACCTTAGGCTTGTCTGCTCGGTTGATTGGGGGAGGTATAGGAGATTTTGGTCTTACGGTAGGCTGAATAGGCGCAGAGTTGGAAGTGGGATCAGGTATTTCATCGCCTGGAGTAGGTGGCTTGCTAGAAGACCTACTGCCGTGCTGGGAGACCAGGGCTTTGACCTTGCCGAAAGGTGTGGTATCATTCCTTTCTGGTGAGCGCGATTTGGGTCGAGCAAACAGGGTTCGTGGGGGTGACTTAGGCGAGTCTACCTGAACAGACGGTGTAAGTTTAGGCGAAGACTGTATTAACATGGAAAGCGGTCTCTTGTGGTTCGATCTCGAAGGCGACTCAGAACCTCTAGGGGCTGGGCCCGGAGTTCGAGGTCCATTCTGAATATCAATCTGCTGAGTTGACCAGGGAGATTGTGGTCTTGGTAAGTCGAACGATGCTCGTACTGTGGCAGGCGGCTGTTTGCTTGGGTCGACAGGCCTCAGGCCTGGTGTAGACTGCTTAGTGGTGGTGCCATCGCTGCCAGATGGGTTCGGGGTTTGAGGATTTTCGAATTTGGCCCTCAAGGAGGACACGGGTTTCTGGCAGTGGTCAGACATGGCAGGCACGACTCAAATTGCAAGTATACGCACAATAGAAGCAGTATCTGGACCTTGGTCGCCATCTCTTTCCATGATCGTCTTGCATGGTCAGAGGTCTGCAAATCAGCCTACCGCGAACTTCCGCATTAACGCACACATTAATGACTTGACGTGTCTTGTGTAATCTATATCCGCGAAAAACAGGCCTGCCTGGTGTGGTGGTAGAGGTTGAAGTGATCGAATTGGAGCTGAGCGCAAGCCACGAAACGGATGTTTGTTGCTATGATGTGTAAAGTCTGCCGACTAGCGCACGAAGGTCGGATTGTAGCGGCTTTGTTTGGAATATACGCATACGCGAACGGTGGTTGAGGGAATACCAAGTCATTCACGCGGTCTTTGTGGTTTCACGTGGAATGCGCAGCACATACGCAAGTAACGTAGTGGTTCCACCTTTTTGGACTACTAAGCGAGTCCGCCAGGCACTAAAACTCCGCCGACCCCTCCCCAGGCCCTGCATTCTCCGCTCCCCAAAGATCGGCGCTTGCTATAGAATGTTGTAACTTTTTGCAATAGCAGCGTCTTTCCAACTAAACAGGCTTTACAATGTGGTAAGGGAAAATTTTGCTGCAAGAACAACTTGACTAAAATCTGAAGCGTGCATGTTTTGAACGCACAAGTGTCTATCAGATCGCCATGCTGTATGTCCACATTATCGTGATCCTGTAGGATACACTGACATAGGAGAAGGCCGCAAGTGGTTCGACTGCGCAGAGTGCCATGCTGAAAAGGAGACACATCCACTACAACGTACTACACAAATGACCTTTGCATGTAAAAAGTGTAAAAAGGCTTTCCGGGTGAATATGGAAGACTTCGAAGAGAGGCACGTGAAAAGCCCAGTCAGTGTATTCTAAGTCTGATAGATGACCAGTGACGAATATTGTCCTCATTGTGACAACCATTTCGTGCTCGAAGCCAAGACACCACAAGCAGCGTTGAAAGTGGAAAGTGAGGATACAAGAGTCGACGCAAGGTAGGCAAGTTAAGTCTGACTAACGGCCCAATTCTAACGTAGCCAGGATGATCAAGGACGACCGAGTCCAGCAAAAGGACTACAAGTCGATTTTTGACGTAGGAACGTCTGCGGACAGGCTTGGTTGAGGCTAAGTGCGAGGGCTAAACAATCGTTTCGAACCAAATCTCGGAAAGACGATACTATACAGCGCCACTCAAAATAAGCGGTTCTGTCTCGGGTATGCTTGAGGATTGTGTGCAGGACAACCCTGAACTACCCGTACGAAGATACCCTGCGGAAAAGTGGTCAAGCTATGGAGAAACAGATGTTGGACACTCTGAGCTGGCGGCCAGATTGTGAGAGCTTTGAGCCAATACACCGGCCGAAGGAGATGTGAGCATATGCATCATTGGTCCAGAGATGTGTTCAAACTGTCGCACCCTTTTAATGAGCGAGAGACCATCCTTGGCCTGCCGTGTCGAACTTGAACACGGGATCTCGTGAAGCCGATACACTGGCTCTATCAGCGAAGAAAAGGGATACCTGGGAAAGGGCAAGCATCGCATTCTGCTAATTCAAAGCAAACAACTCCATGCCATGCTGACCACAAACTCCGTCCCATTGTACAACACATATTTGTATTAGACGCCGGTCGAGCCTTCTTGCTCTGTGACAGGCCTCGATGGCAAAGAAGCTGCACCAGCTGGCCCGCCTCGACCAGGCTTCTTCTTAGCTTGCTCCTCCTGCTTCTCTGCCTCTATAGTCTTGACATATTGCTCTATTTGCTCGGCTGGCAGCATTTCTATCGTCTTGCCTGGTGCCATGATTGCAATTTCGATGTTCTTTGCTCCTGTCTGTACCACTTCCAGTAACGACTTGACCGTCAGCGAAATTGTGGCTTCTCGGTCCATGTCGTCCTTGTGGTTTCGTTCTAGGAACTCCCTGACAGTCTTGCTCGATCGACCGATGGCGTTGGCTTTCCTAGAACGCTGTCAGTGTTGTCGGCATCAGGGCTTGGAAATGCTTACCATGCTGAGTAAATTCCCGAAGGTTCTGTCTGGTACAGCTTTGGCTCGGTTTCACCCTTGTCAAATCCGATGATGAGAGTACTGATGCCAAAAGGTCTTACACCACCGCTCTGCGTATATCTCTGCTGTACACCGGCGACGTACTTTGTGATGTATTCGATGGTAACTGGATCCTCGACCGTCAGACGATGCGATTGAGCTTCCAGTCGCGCCTTGTCAATCAGGATACGTGCATCAGCATTGAGACCAGCAAAGGCCAGACAGACGTGAGTATCGATCAGACCAATCTTGGACGGCGTTATCCTTGTATCTTGTAGTTTCATAGCTGATCTCTTCTCGCAACCAAGTACAACAATATCCTTTCCTTTCACTCCAACAGCACATGTTCCTCTCTTCACTGCTTCGAGTGCATATTCGACCTGAAACACGTGCCCATCAGGACTGAACACTGGTCTTGTTAACGCTGTCTCTAAGAGTTTGCCATGGGACAGACCATACCTGAAAGTGCTCGATCGTAGCCCGAAGCCATAGTGAATTATTATTTGTGTTTCGTGCAGTTTTGCTGACCCGTATTCGAAGGCAATATAAGACAGAGTCGACTGGCAGGCTTGTTCGTAGAGTCTGATCTTTGCGGACAAGTAGATTATGATTGTGGTTAGTATTCAGTATTGTAGCAAGCACACCCGCCGCGTCGACCTGCGATTGCCTTGGGACGAGGCTACGTCGGTCAAGGGTCCACCAAAACTGCATTTCCACGCCGATTGGCTGAGAGCTCGACTTGATCGTTCAGTAGCAACCTCTCGATCTCAGTATATACGAGCTTTACGGGTCCATACCACAGCACCTATACAACATAAACAATGTCGGCCTCAATATCAGTCGCGCGACTGCGCCTGCAGTCGGTGACTCAAAGATCTTCCAAACAAGCAATCCGTTCCTTCACATCAACTACTCCCTTCGCACGACAAGGAAGTGGGGAGGTTAGAGCACCAGTCAATGACCCTACAACAAGAGTTACTCCTCCCAATGTGTCCAAGACAAACGAAACTCCGGTAGACAGTTATGGTCTCAGGGATGCGCCACTACAGGAAATGGCTACGGACGCGGAAAAGAAGAGGCAGATGCAAGCTCCGAACAGACAGGGAGTTTGGTCACGCAGTCAGATGCCTCGAGAATTGGCCATGTCAGGTCCTCGATTCGAGCAGACTATCATAGACGCACAAGTGAGCTTGCATGCTGTCGAGTAGGCAGGCCATAATCACTGACGAGATCAGCCACGACCTTATGCAGCAATCGAGCTCATTCACAAACAACCAGTAAGATGGGTTGACGGTCATTATGTCGCCTGTGACGGCGGTGGTGGTCCACTTGGCCACCCAAAGATCTTCATCAACGTCAATCAGCCAAAAATCAATTGGTGTACCTATTGCGGGTTGCCATATGTAAGTATAGGTTGTGCACAATCAGAATTGTATCTAATACGACTAGGCTCAAAAACATCACAGAAAATACTTAGAGTCACTACCTAAGGAGCAACTCGCTTTTCCACTATATCCAACTGGTGACCCTGATGAGGTCGCTATGCCGAAGACGAAAACTCAGATGGGCGAAATTCAAGGCGAATTCCCTGCGCTCAAAGGCGAGCTGGACGCCAATTCTATTCCTCAAGACGACACTTCAGACAACAAGGAGGATCGAGCTTATGCCAACAGATAAGCCTAACTTTCGGCTGTTCTGCAATGCTAAATCGGTGTTGAATTGTATATATGCAAGGGAAATGCATTCGTCTCATCACAATCTGGCTTCGTGGATTTGTTTCCCTGCTTTGAAACACATTGATAGCTATTAGGAGCTGACGTTAGCAGTATTCGCCGAGAGCAGCGTTGGTCTTTGTGCTAACTGTTACAGCAGAAGCGTGCTCGGAGCTATTTCTTGCGAACTCCCGATAATCCACTATGACGTTCTTATTACTCGAAATCGCAGTTCATTTCTCAAGAACGAGCAATGCCTTCAATCACACAGAACCACCACTTTTCCACGATCCTCATACTCATCTTTCTGGTAGCCCTCTTTCCTGGCGCACCACAGTTCCTACTCCTCCTACCGTTTCGCGCCATCTTCTCGAGCAGTACGCCAGTTGTGACCTCGATCACTTGTCCAGCAGGCTGCATCCCTAACACTCCCAACATGTCTTGGTTTCAGAAATCCTTCACACTGCCCTCGAAGTCAAGAGGCTCATACTTGATCACTGATGAGGTAGTGAAGAACTTGCCAGAAATCAAAGACTACAAAATTGGACTTCTCAATCTCTTTGTTCAGCATACCTCGTGCGGTCTGTCGCTCAATGAAAACTGGGACAGCGACGTAAGAGAAGACATGAGTGATGCTCTAGACAGACTGGCACCGGAGGACAAGAAGGGCACACTTTATCGACATTCGGCAGAAGGTCTGGATGACATGCCAGTAGGTTGCTAAGCACAAATATATTGAGGTAATACTAAGATGAGCAGGCACACATTAAATCAGCGCTTGTAGGTGCGAGCGTGACAGTTCCGATCTCGAACGGCAAGCTCAATACAGGAACGTGGCAAGGAATATGGTATCTCGAATTTCGGGCTTCGAAGCACTCGAGGAAAGTAGTTGCCACCATACAAGGCGAGAAGGCATAACGTAGTATGAGTATCCATGATGATTTGCGGGTTCGTCTGCTTAGCGACTTTACAATATCGTATTCGAGTGGGAGTATTCTGGGATTGTGAGCGGGCTGGCGACAGTCTTTCATCAGCTACAAACAATGTATGAACTCTTCTTTCTGTAATGTATTCGCCTCGTGTCGCCAATGACACTCAAGAGTAAGTAGGATGACTTCGCGTATTTTGGAGCTTCCTTCAACTCGGGGACTGAGCTTTCTTTTTCTGTTCAGGTTATCGCAATAATTTGGCTCCGATACAGTTTTATTCACTGTAGAATCCTCCGCCTCACCACGGCACCATTCCCAGATCGAACTTCCAACACATCTCCTACTTGCGTATATCGCATACAAACATCCCATAACATACAGACACAATGTCAGGCGCAACCACACCGCGCCTCGATGCGCCACCAAAACAGATGTCCAGCCGACTACTGACCATGAAGGTACCGTAGAACCATCAACAATCCCAAACAACAGCCTCTCACAGCCATAATAGAACCAACTGACAGCTCCTACATAGTTCATGCAAAGATCAGCCACGGGCACACCCACGACCCCCTCCTCAGAACCAACATCCAAGCGACGCAAAACAACACATACTACTACAACCCCAGACTCCTCCGTCCCAACCACACCCATTTCCGAACCTCGCCTCTACGCTGACAAATCTGATGTGCGCGCCGCTATAAAAGCAAACTCTGCGTATGAGGCGCTATTGGCGGCGAGGAGATCGGAGCTTGGGTTTGCGAATAATACGGTTGAGACGGAGTGGGTGTTGGATGTGGATTGGCCTGTTGAACGGCAGGATGAAGACGGAGATGAGGAAGATGATGATGCTACGACTTCAGGGTCAGACGACGAGGGGGTTGAGGGCAACGGGAGGCAGACGTATGGTGCATTCAAGCGCAAGAAGAAGGGTGGTGTGACTACCACGATTGAGACGAGTACACCTGCGCGCGAAACGGATGGTCTTGATTTCGACTTTCTGGATTCCGAGGAAGAAGGGGAAGCATTTTCAGATGAGGACGACGACGACGAAGATGAGACCAGTCGAACACGCTCGGGCAAGAAGCGGAAATCTACGACGGGGCTCGATCTTGACGACGATGTGGCCATGTCAGCGCTCGATAAAGTTGATCTGTCTAAGTCCAGCTACGCGAAGTCGAAGAAGGCTGGCTTGCCGTTCACAGGCGCGAAACCTAACCACAAGCCTGCATTCGATCGAGGTCGGCATCACAACGATCGTAGGGGTAACAAACACCCGAAGAAGGACAAGGGCAGAGGCAAGCAATATGGGAAGAAAGTGAAGTGATTGTATCTGTCCGTATGGACTACAAACAAGTGAGTAATCTTTCCGGAGATGATACTTCGAGCACTGTCGAGGCTTTGGCGATACAGCACTTCAGCGACCTCGGTGTTACGACTTCGTTAAGTACGACCCTTCGTGTTGTTGGCGGTTTTCGCTGTTCTTTCCCCTGGTTTCAGACAAGGACGCGCTACGTGATGAACAGTATGGTGGTAGAGTCCACAATGCACCCTGAGGACGTCGCTGGTCAACACCCCAGACTCGCAAGTCCTTTATATCAACGGAATTCTCGACTCGTAATACTCCGTGCCATCGTCTCAAGGGAATCCATCGCAAGGATCTGACGCGTAGATTCTCGTTGGTGCAGTGCTGGGTACTCTGGCCGCAACATTGCGATTCGCCCGAACAACATCGATATGAAACTCGACACGGTTTCTTGTTGTACTGGTTCATGCAAAGAATGATGTCGGTCAATGCCTGGGTGTGGTTCGCCAACACTGTTAGATATCCAGTCAAGGTTGTTTCACACTCCGGCGATGTGACCAGGTCTCGCACACAGCTCTTGAGCACCATTTGATAATATGGTGTATGACTCAAATCCAACTCCCACATTCCGAGTAAACTGACCATAGATAGAGTTGGCTTGTCTGAAATAGTCATTCGAGCTATCTCGTTGCTCACAATATGGTTCTGAAGCTCGAACATCATAAGCTGATCGGCGGCTTTGTATGCTGAGAGAGAAATAGCTGTTGCTTGTTTCGTATTCGCATCGCACAGCCTACACAATCTTTCAGGCAGGTCACCAGAATACATCCAATCAAAAATGACCTGGAAACCTTCTAAGTTGACCTCTCTTAGCGACAACGGCTCGTTCTGCTGGCCGTCCCAGCACTCTTTCAGACGGATCTCGAAATATGGACACTTTTCGAGCAGGAGAGTTCTGTGGATGTGGAAGACCTGTTCCTTAGCACCGACCAGGACGGCGACGACAGGTTCTTTTGCATGTCTAATTTATGTCAGCTTTCGATTGAAACTTAAGTTATCGAAAAACTTACTGCGATACTTCAATCGTCTTTGTCGCCATATCACCGACTTGGGTGGATCAAAGAGATTGGCTAATTGAAGCGCTGGACCGAACTGTATCGGACTGGACACGGTGAAGGGTTCTGTACCGAACTGATCCTGAGTCTGGTTTGTTAGACGCAACTGCTCATGAAGCTGCTCTATTCGCAAGACTCTAAGACAATAGAAAAGAAAAGGTCTTATTCAAGAAAACTAATAAGAAGGAATATTGGTGACAAGACAAGACAGGAGAGAGTATGCACCAAGTGTTTCCGTTCATTTGTCCTATATTGACCGTTGCATCCAGTATGTTGCTGCACTCTTCAAACACTTCTCTAACCCTGCGCGACAAGCTTCAACTAACCGGCTACATGTGAGAGTGCAAGGATGAAGTGATATGATGTGTTGGCTGAGTAGACAGGTAAGTAATATCTCGATTCGAGCACTTCCACCTTGATCGGTAGATCGACACGAGTACGTGAATTAGTCGGGGCTTCCGGCGTATGGGTGCTCTTTCTTGTGTCATCTGTCTTATCTGACAGCTTCTAACCTCCACTCGCCACATGAAACGCTGCTGTACGAGTACAGAAACACCGCGAGAGAGATCTCGATAACGTTGCTTATTTGACCAGCAGAGTCGTGTGGTCACTTCGCTGTACCACAAACACCTCATTCAGAAGAGTAGCCTCTCACGATGAACGACTGGAGGACCTTCCGAGCAGGTTATTTCGTGGTCTTCAATACTCAGGACTTGGCGGCATTGCGTTTGTTTCCATTGGCGTGGATATGATACTCACACCAATCTCCTGTTTCGACGTGTTGCCAGGGCTTTCTATTGTACTTGTTGATGTGTCGAAGCACGTCCGCCATAGCCGATGGGCAGTCCGATAACTTGGTGATCTCTTCATTAGCAATTTCCTCTTTCGGTGGCATGGCCATGATTGCGTGGACAGCACTCTTCAATATCAACTGATAATATGGTGTGTGGTCCAGCTCCAACTTCCCCATGCCGAAGACATCCACCAATGTCCAGCGCATATCATGGTTTCTCAGCATCCTCAGGTCATTGCTGACGAGTTCGTTCTGCAAGTCCGTCATCATGAGTCTATCAGCGGCCTTGTACGCCAATCTATTGAACATCCACCATTCATTGTTAGATGGGTCAAGGACTCGGGGTGGAAGTCTGTCCGAATAGATCCAGTCCACAACAACCTCGAAGCCTGCGACATTCGACGTCGGTCAGCTTCAGGGGCTCATTGTGTTTTCCATCCCAGCAGTCTCTGAGGCGGGATGCGAAATAAGGGCATTTCTCGATCAGGATGTTCCTGTGGATAGTGAGGGCTTGTTCTTCAGGGCCGATCAGGATAGTAACAACGGCAGCTCTTGCAAAGCTACGAAGACATTAGTGAGGACATCGAGAAAACGTAAATGACCGAGACACTCACTGAGTCGGTCCCTCTGGTTCACAAAACATCTTGTCGACGGCATCGTGCTTGATAACTCCAGTATCGATCTTGTCTGAATCTTGGTTCGACATATTGTGGTGAACTGACGAAGTAGGGTTGAGAACGAGCTTTTGAGGAAGTGGGAAGATTAAGATCTGAAGAAAGTGAGATAAGTCGAGCAATGTTTATGTTTGTGTGCTTCTAGAATACTCTTCTACTGGTGCCTGACTAGTGTTGACTAGTTGAGTGAAGGTGGAGAAGAAACAAAGACGACAGAGTGATGGTCACACAATGCCATATGAAGACGCATCTGATTAAGTGAATTGTACACTAATACATACATTCTACGCAGGTAGAGATATCCATGCATAGTTTGACATTAATAGGCAGAGTTCATTCATCTCTTTGTCAACTTGTGCCACTTTATTCACCACCCATATC
Source organism: Lithohypha guttulata (assembly GCF_036872675.1). NCBI lineage: Eukaryota > Fungi > Ascomycota > Eurotiomycetes > Chaetothyriales > Trichomeriaceae > Lithohypha > Lithohypha guttulata. The sequence goes on along the minus strand of NW_027042752.1, from coordinate 2,130,963 downwards.
TCCCATATCTCCCATGTCACCACCATCGTCCATACCCTGATCGTAACCCTGATCATAAGCATTGTCCTGCATGTCATCGATGCCATCTGCAAGCATCATTCCGCCTATCAATCCTCCACCCACTCCAAGAGCAGCGGCTCCTCCCATACCCATTCCTGGCTTCTTTCGGCCCATACCACCCATACCTCCCATCATACCGTGACCACCACCATACATTGGCTGGCCATAGCCATGCCCACCATAGCCATGTCCACCGTAGCCCTGCTGTGGATATCCGCCGTACCCTGACTGATGAGACGGGTAGCCACCAGCCCCATAGCCCATCATCGGCGCACCACCCATAGGACGGTGACCACCAGCTGGCACGGCGAGCTTGTCTTTCAGCTTTCCTAGAAGACCACCAGATTTGCCTTTCGATGCCGATGTATCTGTGTACTGAGGTGAAGTACTCTGGTACTGTTGCGACTGGTAATTCGGTTGATTGGGGTAGTTGCCTGTGCTACCGCCCTGGTAGTAGCCGTCAGACGAGCCACGATCGCCACCAGCTGCGCGGCGTGCATTCTCTTCTTCCTGCAGACGTCGCGCCATTGCTTCGTCACTTTCTCCAATATTCTGTTGATATGGGTTGTTGCTGTTTGATGACGTCTGTCCTGGTAGTGGACTACCGGTCTTCTTGATGTCTGATCCTGCGTATGCATGTGCGTTTTCACCAGGTATGTACGAAGGTGGTGCGTCTAGTGAGTGCTCGGCATGTGGGTTTGGCGCCGGTCCTGTTGGGACCTCCCACGTTGATTCTTTGGTGTACAGATTGACGTAGAAGTATTGGGAATACTGCGCATTCCATATTGCTTTCCAGCCTTCTGGAACTCGAGGTGGTGGAGGGCCTGTTGGGGGCGCGTAGTCGCTCATTGTTGGTGGTCTTCTTGCGGAGATGTGAGGATTAGGTTGTGACGTGAATCAAAGAGGTTGTCAACAGGTCGATAGTTCTCGCTGATTCTCTTGTTGCGAAAGTGATTTGAGGGAGTAAGTCGGTAATGATGCGAATGGGTTGTGCCTGAAGTGAAGACGGCAAAGTCTGAGTCGTCAACTGCTGATGACGAAAGTGTCGAGAGAATATTGTTGTGTGGCAGTGAAGCAGGCAGATATCATGTTTCAGTTGGCGAAGCAGTGCAGGCGTCGAGTCAAAAAGTATGCCATCATTCTCGAATGTCCCGCACCAACCTACGTAATTGACCTGGGGCCGTGGCTGCGCAAATCCACGAGCTCCGATCGAGATCGAGTTCGACCACCCTCTAGCACTTACTGCCTCCACGCATTGAAAGAGCTGTTATTGCGGCCATATCGTTTTACCTGAGGATCTCAAACTGTGGCGCAGGCTTCCAGGTCACCTGAAATATGCGTCTGCCAGTGTAACTGCTGTACACCAGTATATCGAGTCTCTTGTAAAGCGCCGGTATCAAGCATGGTAAACTTCCGGCTAACTGATCGTTCTATGGCTCGTTCAAGCGAAGCTTCTTGCCTTGCCTTGTAGTTTAGCAACGGGTCTTCATTGTTCAGGCGTTCTGCCTGTCAAGCCTGTAGCCTTGACCCGTAAGTTCACAATGAGGAAACAACATCCACCGAAGCTATTCTTGAGAGGGAGGTCGATGAATAATCACTCACACCAGCGCTCGAATTACCTTCGGCCTAAACAGATCTGGAGCTTCAACCACTTTCTAGTATGGGTAGGAAACTGGTCTCTGTCAATACACAAAACCGCACTGTTCAAGCTAACTAGGCCCGACAATCTGCGTTACGGTAGTATCGCATTAGAGGATAACAGAACAAGGAGAAGCTCGAATATGAAATGATCAGAAATTCAATGGTTGCTATCCCACGCGTGTACCAGTATGGATCATGAGCACGAAAACGCGTTAGGCGCGTTGGGCATGCTAGCGTGTTTTCATTTTGCTACAGCAATTCGCCAGCTCATACTCCTACAGATTGGTCGATCTCAGGCTTCTCACACGAAGATCAAGCTTGTTGGCGAAGTCATTCTCTAGGCGGTTAGCAAAGATCTCAGCGTTTTGCGGCCTGTGCTGCCTCGGCGTCCTTCAAGCATCTAAAACAGTACTCCGATTGCAGGTGGGCGACAAAATGAATTCTGCACAATGTCTGATGTGTTGCACGGAAGCCTTTGCCTTGGTATTTAGCGTCACGACAGCTACCCTTATTCTTCCTTGGGCAATGGTGTGTGGTTCTACCTTTATATCCGGCCATTATTTCGTATACTGTTTGAGTTGGTTATTGCTGTTAGCTGATAATTCTTGACTGAATGTCGATGTGGCTTCGCAGCATCATGGTATACAGCACGAACTATGTACATCGCTGTGTCGATGTTCTTGCTCACTTGACAAAGATTGATATGCACAATGCAAGCTGACGAATATAGGATCGAAAACTACATCAGATTGAGGTTACTCCTTGTCCAAAGACAACGGGCAACCGCCTCTATCGCAAAACTTGTACCAATCAGCCACTTTCGGACGTTAATCCTCACGTTTGGCGCTGACTGAAAACAAAGGCCAGAATCGTGGCAGACTGACCGTGCGCAGCAAGGTGGAGTGCCTTTTCGGGCTCGAGCATCTGCACAGACACTTGGAAAGACAGCAAAGATTGAAAGGAGACATCAGATTTTGAGTATTTTGGAAACTTTCGCGCCCAGCTGTCCATATTTCGCCACTCCAAGGCATTTCTACTGTCAGCAATGGAGAGCTTACTCGTGTCTGAATTGAACCTTGAGTCGCCTATCGATGATTCTAAGTCTGACACGTCGAGGAAGGACGGCGAATCTGATACCTCTACCCTCGTCTACGGCCAAGAAGCTTTCGAAACCTTCAAAGACAAGGTTCCGATCTTGGTACGGCAGGTGTTGAGCACAAGCGATGACCAGGGAATTGAGGTTGAGCGAACGAGAGGTGGTGGCTACAACAGAATAACCGCTTTTCGCGTCATACACAAAGCAACAGATGAAAATGCAGCACGAGAAGAGAAATACATACTTCGTGTGCCTCGTTGGGACGAGCGTCCAATACTAGGGCATGTTCTCTTGCTCGAATTTCTGAAGAAGTGCTTCAAAATACCTGTGCCTGACACCATCGCCTACGACATCACGGACAAAAACGTCATTGAGAGTCCATACATGATACAGCGCTTCATAGAGGGCAGGTCTTTGCTCGAAGGCTACCTGGAACTGGGCTTCAAGCAGCGATGTCAAGTTGCGAAACAACTTGGCGACGTATATGCTGCGCTGAGCAAGATCAGGAGCCAACACATAGGCAAACTTGGTCATTTCGGTGATGTGGAGTCGTACGAACCCAGTTCTCCGAACCAATACGCGATTCACGCGATGGAGGACACAAGTACACCACAGTCCTGGCCATACGATGACAGCCTTCTCTTCCCGAAAACCTCAACGCTGCTGTCGACAATTTTTGAGTACCGCAATTCCGTCGCGGTCGCAGAAACGCCGATCGACGACTTCCGATCAGAATACAATACAGCTTTCATGAAGGTTGCGGAAGAAATGGATCAGGCTGGACTGTTCAAGGATGTTGCGCTTAGCCTTTGTCATCTCGACTTTGAACCGCGCAACATGCTACTCATAGCAGAGAACGACAGTGCACACATCTCAGCAATACTTGACTGGGATAGTGCCACCTTCGCACCAATGTTCGTGGCATGTAAGCCTCCATCCTGGCTTTGGGCCTGGAATAGTGATGATGACGAGGATGAACTGCAAGCCAACGACGAGCCTGAGTCTCCGGAGAACCAAGAGATCAAACGTATTTTCGAGGAAGCTGCAGGACCTGAATCTGCCCGTTTCGCGTACAATCCCGCATATCGTCTGGCCAGGTCGCTGGTGAAACTTGGATTCTTTGACCTCAGCTACAATGAGGATATCAAAGAAGTTGATGCCATGCTGGAGGAGTGGACTAAGTTGAAGGTGTCATATTCGGTGACAGAGGAGACGGTGCCTGAGCAGAGTGCGCCCGCTGATTCATGACAAATTTGATGATGTTTCCACGGCTGTGTTAGACGACTCCTTTCAGTCTGTCTTTGTCGTAACCCCAAACTCCGTGAGCACCTTCATCGGGCCGTACTTCTTCCAATTCTCGAACTGCTCAGGCGTCTTCAGCCATAGCATGCCAATCATGGCATTGGCACCGCCCTGCATAAGCGCACCTTCAATTTCGCCTTTGATCGTTGCGCACGTTCGTGGGAGGACGATGAGCCATTCTTTGACCAGAACGAGGCTTTGTGGAGTGCCATTGGAGATTGCGAGCTTGTTGCACATCGATTTGTAGTGGTTGTAGATATCCTCACTTTTGGTGTTTTCATCTAGCTTGGCAAGCTCGTACCTAAATGGCAACATGACTGCTCAGTCGTCAATAAATCTTCTTCAACAATAAATAGCAACTTTTGACTCACGCTCTGGGTTCTCAAGTAGATCTTCAACCACAGTCCTCCGCTCCGGCCTCGGAAACACCTGCAAATGCTTGTGCGCCACGCTACTCCCTGCATCCGGACCACCATTGAAGATAATCATGTACCGATCCCCCAACTGCTTCAATACCTCACTAGCAGCATGGAAATCAGCTTGCGTAAGCATATCCTTCTGACTCTGGAAATCAAGCGTATGCAAGATCAGCTGAGGCCGCAACCAGCAATACTTGTTGAGGATCAATTTGTGGTTTGGCGCGACCTTGCATAATGTAAATTCTGGGTCGTCGTCGAGAAAACCTGGTTTTCGAGATTTGTCGTTGGGGTTGTATGGTTTGGCGTTTGTGATTGGGGAGATGCGGAAGTAGACCTGGTAGAGCATGAGTATACTAGTCAGGGTGTAGAGTTCATTAGGTGACTGACATCGAATGGCTTCTGCTCATAGCGAATCTCTTCCGTAGGCTCCCAGAACACCTCACCTTTTTCGACCAGGCTGTCAAATTGTGCAAGAGCACGAGCTTCGAGAGAGCTTTCGCTCTCGTCCCGACTTATCATGGTGGGTGCCTAAGTTTGGGATTTTCTATAGTACGAAATGTCAATCCTTTGTTACAATTCAACTGGGATTAGAAGACAAGAGTGTTTCATATTTTTGAGATAGGAATACCTCAACAACGCTAGACTGTAATGGGAATAGCCTCAATCACAGCTAATATAGTACTTAGTAGTATGTACTAATTGTCCTGCTGAACAGGAGGAGTGCCGAAGATTGCCAGTCTGACATATTATACTCAGAAATTATTGAAACCAACTTAAGACCCTCGCACGTATGTGCCATTTTCTTCGTCCTCCCTGTCCATGGCATCCAGCATGGCCTCCATGAAAGGGAATCGCGTGACGCCCAGTTGCCCTGCTTCAGGCTCAGCAGAAGCAGTGTCTGTGTGGCGTTGAGAAGTATCCGCCTTCTGCTCGTCAATACCCGACAAGCGTTCTCCCGGCTTTTCTCCAATGACCACTGAGCTCTTTTTGATCCTCCGCTTCGGTCTTAGCGCAGTTTCGAGATCAGTGATGAGATATGGACCGAACAATTGTTTCAGATGTGACATGGTTACATTATTTGTTAATTCTGAAGTGTCCGCCGCTGAGAAATGGTGGGCAGTTCGGAGGTGTCGTGTCATCGAGTGCCAGAATCCAAATGTGACGACACTGCTGACACGGGGTGGGATGGGGCAGGTGAATTTGCAGTCCACGTTTGCATTGTGGCCTTCATAAGTTTGTGGTGTTGGGAACTGACGTGGGTTGACGGCATCCAGGGTAGCCCGTAACGTGGCGCCTGGTTCTGCCTCCACTGGCCTAAGCAACACCAAGTCTGCGACACCGTTCTCATCATCTGCGGGGCCTTCACGAGCGAGTTGTCTGATCGTATATCCGAGCTCATAGCCGATGTCGGCAAGAAGAAAGAACATCGCTTTCTGGCTCGTCATGTCATTGTGTCCTTGTAAAAGCTCAAAGATATCATCGTAGACTTCCACATCGATTTCGTTCTCTTGAGGTAGGACGCTCGTTGGAATGTAAGCGTGATCTAGCAGTGATCGTTCTGCGAACTTCTGTTTGATTTGCTCGGGCAGCCGTGTGCTTAGAACCAGGTCTCTTGTCGCGTCGCTGATAAGCAACGGAGTGATTGCGGGCGAAGGTCGATTCATATTGTCTGCTTCCATGTCAGTGAGTAGACTTTTAGTAGCAGACGGTACCCACTATAAGATCCCATGGTAAATCGCCAGCAACTGATCAAAAAGCATTGACAATGGGCCAGGATTTAGTCGTCGCAAAATGTCTATCTTGCTATTAAGCTATTAGTTGTCAATTGCTTCAAGTGATATAATACAATTGGCAAACGAACAATTGCGCTGACGTTTGGGGCTGAGCGACCTTGCACTTATACGAATAGCAGCGGTAACCCCAGTGAAGTCTTCGCACTGTTCGTGCTCCGATACTTTGACTTGCAGCTTTGTACGTGTCGCTCAGACATTCTGCCACACAAAGTTTTCTATGCCGCTTGATGTCAGTGTTAGTGGCTGATGTGTTTGTACTGTTGTAGTTGTGGACGTCAAGCAAAAGGTTTGTTCTTGGAAGTGTTCGGTAAGCACCTTTGGCAGACACTTGTCTTACGCTTCCGGCTCTAGGACGTGGATTTTCTTGAGTACTGCACATATTGCCTATGTGTCTTGTGGCGAGCTGTGGACGAAGAAAGACAAAACGGCTCATGTGATATCTGTCTCTGGTTCATCCAGCTACTCATCGTGGCGCGAAGCATTCCTCATTTGCTAGGGTTGCGTGCCGTTGTTCAGGTCGCGTTAGGGTCACTTTCTGTGGATTTGACATAGTATGCTTCTCAGGCCCTTTGAAATATCGTCCATGCTTCTATCTGCTTGATTGAAGTTGATTCTGACCGCTTGGAGTCGCTGCTCGCTGCTAGCATATTCTGATGGACGTCTGACTTGGACTGCTCGTTACTTAAAATACTTGACTTCTTCGCACCAGGATCTTACACGCACCTTCTCTCGCTCACAGGACTGTTGTCGAGAGTCCGCGTCGGAGCTCTTTTACGCACAAGCATTGAGTTGGTTGAAGCTGAGTAAATTGACTTCGAGCTTCACAAATCACTTCCTGGGTGCCGAGAAGTCAGCTACCACTCCTGTTTTCACACAAGCTCATATACCAATGTGAGCAATCAGCACGCGTATGCCGGACAAGCTGTTGGCAACACACGACTGAAACCCAGTATGGAGAAATGTCTAATGCCTCAGGCATGAAATAGTTGTCTTTCAATCATCACTAACGTCGTGCTGCCGATTGCCGTTTACTGCAGGGTCATGATGCCACATCTTATCTTCAATGTAACCTTACTGGTAGCACGAAGCTTGAACAAGTCTTCGACCTCTCATCCAACCAATGAATTGACTCTGCTTTCTTAAAAGTTGGCGGAGAGGCAGGTACCTTGCAGCTCTGCGTCGCTACTTTCTGGCCTACCTTCGTCTCATTCGTTGACACATTACGACCTGCCACATTTGGCACAGATTTACGTCTATCTCTCTGGATGCTCTTTCACAGTCGGAAGCACAATGCTACAGAGTATTCTCAGTATCGATCAAGCTTTGGCCAGAGTCTTGACATGCTTCTCACGCGATCGAGGTAGTTAACATCAATGCACTGTCACCCTCCTTTTCGATATCTCTTTTTGGAATACTGTTACTCAGTCTCTTGAATTGCTCGCGTTCATTATTAACCATCATGAGGCTGATTTCAATAGTTTTGCAATTCTTGACCCTTGGCCTATCAATAGCAGGGTAAGTGTCTCGTTTTCAGGTCTCATACAAAGCTCATATCCAATAGCTTGCAACCAGCACCAGTACATCGTCGCGATGCTCCCAATCCAGCAGACTTGTATCCGGAGCATAACATATCCGTGCCGATAGATCATTTCCAGAATGAGAGCATGTATTCACCTCACTCGGACGGAATGTTCAGTTTGCGATACTTCTTCGATGCCAGTCATTACAAAGCAGGAGGACCAGTGATTGTTCTGCAAGGTGGTGAGACAAGCATTGTTGGCCGGCTGCCTTATCTTCAGAAAGGTATAGTTGCTCAGCTAGCAGCCGCCACGAATGGTATTGGTGTTATTCTCGAGCATCGATACTACGGGACCAGCATGCCGACAGCGAATTTGAGCACCGAGAACTATCGCTTTCTGACAACAGAACAGGCTCTCGCAGATCAGGCCTACTTTTCTCGGAACATCGTCTTTCCGGGTCTGGAGCATCTGAACCTTACTGCTCCGGGAACAGCTCATATTGCTTATGGAGGCTCGTATGCTGGTGCTTTCGTTGCATTCCTTCGGATCCAATATCCAGACATCTACTGGGGCGCGATTTCGTCGTCAGGTGTCACTGAAGCTATCTACGACTTTTGGGAGTATTATGAAGCTCACCGCAAGTATGCGCCTCCAGATTGTGTTCAAACACAGGAGCGTCTGATCAACGTCATGGACAATATTCTGAACAGTGGCGATAATGAGACGATTGATGCATTCAAGAGCGCGTTTAATGCCAGTTCATTCACCTACAACGATGACTTTGCAAACACTATGAGCCTGTCCTTTGGCTTATGGCAAAGCCTCAATTGGGATCCAGCAGTCAGTGACCCAAGTTTCTACTACTATTGTGGTAACATAACAAACAATTCTGTGCTCTTTAATAACTCCGACCTGGCATCGTCAGCTTCGGAATGGATCGAGTCAGGAGGTTGGGGCAATGAGTCTTCAGCACTCACTAACCGAATGTTGAATTTCATCGGATGGAGCAAAGCCGCTTATGTCGACGGAGTCAACAATCTGGATACAAGATATGGTGCACACAATGCTTCGGCTGCAAAATATACCGACAAGTCGCTGAGCAACTACGGCAGTCTCTCCTGGGCATACCAGTACTGTACAGAGTGGGGCTATTTGCAATCTGGATCGACCGTTCCCCAGAACCTGCTGTCGTTGATCTCTCGTTTGGTATCTATACCATACAACATGCTTGTTTGCAATTATGCCTTCGGAATCTACGGACCTCCGGACGTTGGTCGGGTCAACAAGTACGGTGGTTTCAATATCTCTTACCCTCGTCTTGCCATTATCGGCGGCGAGGCAGATCCATGGCGAGCTGCTAGTCCACTTGCAACCCTGGATATGCCTGATCGTCTGAACGATACAAGCACAGTCAGCGAACCTATAATCCTGATAGGAGGTCTGGCAGTGCATCACTGGGATGAGAATGGCCTTTTCCCTAACGAAACCACAGCTGAGTTGCCTCCAGCGCCGGTACGAGACGCTCAAGCTCAGCTCGCGCAGTCCGTACAAGCTTGGATGATGGAGTGGCAGCAGCACTGCATTGTAGAGCCAGGAAGTTGCAACTAAAAGTGAACTTTGGTCTCTGTGGTAGTCCTAGATGAGCATACATATTAATACTATGATTAACCCATGTGTCGTTGAATGTAACGTTATCGTTCGTGAATATGCTCATTATGATGTCGACTAGGTGGTCCACTTGGGGGTCACTGAATCGTGTAGGGGTAGACAGGTGATGTCTCTGTGCCTGAGGCATCAACACAAGTTGCTCGTTAAGCTTCTCGTACGTTGACTTTCACAACATGTTCCATACTATACTCCTGCGGTCGCATACGTGTAGTCAACGATCAACAGGACAAGACTGCTCATTGCTCTTCTGCTAGCTCACTCGTGCGCATCTATTACCTTGAACGCGAAATTATACAGCTAGCAAACTTTCCAGATTCATTCACCACAACACTTCATCATCTCCATTCATTCTATAAGCCCCTGCACAATGGCTACATCAACAGTGGCATCAACCGCAATGACAACAGCCCCATCCTATTTCCGCATCACACTCATGCGATCCGCAATCGGCCTACCCTCGAAATCTGCCAAGGTCCTGCGTGCGCTCGGTCTACGTAAACGAATGGCTACGGTGTTTCATCCAGTCACACCTGACGTCGCAGGTCAAATCATGAGGGTGAAAGAGTTAATTGCGGTTGCTGAGGTCGACCGACCTCTGACGAAGACGGAAGTCAAGGCTGAGAGGAAGCCCGATACTGGATTCTACGTTGAGAAGAGGCAGTCGAGTATTTTGCAAGAGTTGGGGAGAGCGACTCCATGAGTGGTTGTTTTAGATCAAGCGAATTTAGGAACTATTATGAATACCATGATGCTTCGAAGACTACGACCAGTGCGAGAGGTAGAGGCTGGGGGGATTGAGAAAGACTGCATTCGGTCCAACACAATTCGCGCAGTAAGCTTTTGCCAGTCTGATCCGAGAACTTCAAAGAGTTGATTATCAGTCTGCTGCGTCGCTTTTCATCGTGGCGATCAGAAGAGATGGGAGTGATCTTATTTCTGGCCTCACACAAGACTTTGCACACTGGACAGCCGTTGTGATGAGACGCAGGTGTGCCAGCATCAGGCGGGAGAGTCAGGGACACAATTTGATGAAAAAAGTCTTTACATGGAGTTCATGGCGCCTTGCGGCGCGTCAACTCGACTCGACTCAATACTGGGTTAGAAAGAGGTTACAATATTATGGACCATAGAGCATGCACCGTTGGAGATAGGGATTTTTGAGCAACATGAGAACACGGGTTGTCGACAAAAGAAGACGGACTCAAATGCGCTGGGTTTCAGCGTGCCAGAGGAACACAATAAAACTGCAATTGAACAGGTGCAACAAGACTCGACCAATATTTGTACCGAGTACATCCTACCATCTCATTCGACTCCAGGACCAGGGCGAGCTGAAAAATCTTCTCCAATTCACTGTTGCCCTTGATATCTGTCTTGCTTGGAATGAGACTGACTATGGCAATTGAAGTTTCACCCTGGTTAGATGTGGGTCGTACTGGAGGAGCTCACCTCTTCTCGGGTTACCTGCTGTTCTGAAAGGCTGCTGGGATATTGGGACAAGCTGAGTTTATGCACGTGCTAAGTTCAACCACATCTCGCGGCTGTCACTTTAACTCCTTCCTGTATTGTTCTTCTTTGAGGTGCTCTTTCACTATATTCCGCGGCTTACATCTTTGTTCAGGTGAGAAAGCATCGAAAGTGCCGTGAATTGCATTAAGGCAAGTGCATGGAGTGATGCAAGGGAGGTGCAGGTGGAGAATCGACTACCCGCCCAATATGCGCAGTCATATTTGCTATCTGATAGCTGCCACTTCTTATTGTCTAAGCCACTTCCCATCTATCTCATGCTAGCACAATCGTTGAGTTGTTCATGCTAACAAACCAGCTGCGATTGCCTTGTCAAGCACTTTCTTACCCGTTGCCTATACGCGGAGACTCTCTCCTAATTCGTGATCTTATTCTGAAAGTGCTTTTATTTCCGCAATTTCGCGCCTCTGCCACCCTCTGCTTGTTCTTGGGGGTGCATCACACTGACTCAAGCATGTTACCATCGTCTCTCCAAAGCAGCTATAGGCTGTACAAACAAGACACCGACGACATCGCGACATGGCTAGCAGAAACTGCTCGCCTTACAGGCTACACATCAGAGGCCTTACCAGCTCCAACTCAAACTGTGCAAGTCAAGACAAAATCTAAAGGAAAATCAAAGAGCAAAACGAAGAAACAACTTCGTGATGCAGCTAGGCGTGTGCCCAAGGAGCAAAGAGAGCATGTCATACCGATTCGAGAGTTTGCAATGCTGGCGGAACACATAGCTCAACATGTTGAAAAGGCTCTTAAGGTTCCTTTATCCATATTGCACAAGCTACAGAGAACTATTGACTCCCGAAGAGAATGCAGCCTTTGGTTCCGAACATACGAGCAGGACGAAAAAAGTGATGAAAGCCATGCCTACTTCCTAAGCATTCTCGAGGGCGTCTACACGTTGTTGGAGCCTCACAGCTCCTTGCCGTCAGAGAAAATGGAATCCAACGTTCAAGAAATTGGTAATCTGTTCTCACACCTGCACGTTGAGGAGCCATCGCACGAATTCCAGGAGAGTCGACCTTCGGACTCATCGGCCACAGTGCAACAAACGCAAGTCATGTACCAGGCAGAGCATCCGGCCACCAAATCCGAGATGTTGTTTGCAGCATTTAGCATGTTCAACGACATCGGCAGGATTCACACATTCTTGACGAATATATGGGACCAGTATCACCAAGGCTCCCTCGACCTCATCACAGTCTCTGTCACGAGCAACACAGCTATCGATTTCGTCCGTCGGCTTGAGAAGGACTTTTTCGGACAGTTCACTTCCATCGATGGGCCTGAAGAAGTCATCAATACTTTGATTCAGCTCAAGTGCCATGTATCAGGCAACGACATGATACACATGAAACCCCCCAACGGAGATGTGCAGGAAGTGATACATTTCATTTATGGCGACATGTTCCTGCTTCTAACCTCTTTTATGGACGTCTTTTCTCTTAATGCACCCCCAGTCTATCGTCCCGGTCATTTTGGCAAGTACGATCCAACTGTAGATCGGAAAAAATTGACATCTGAGGCGCGTTTCGAAGAAGACAAGATTATCTTAGCTGAACTTCTTTGCGACTTCTGGTTCCTTGCAAGGAGTAAGGACGGTCCAGCGTGGGAAGATGGGCTTACTCAAGGCTTTCGTGTCATGCTTAATAGTCGGAAGGTTCATATCTGGACAATGTTTGCGGCGAAATTGTTCCTGGATGTGCACCATCTACTTCGGTTAGCCGAAGGAGTACCGTTCAAGCAGATACAAGGTCTAGGTAAGCATCTCAAAGAGTCCTGGTTACTGACTCTCCGCATGCGCGACAGTTCTCAAGACACGCTTTGGCCAGATGGCAACGACAGAGCAGTCCAGGGCAATCTGCTCGACGCCATTGAGCAATGGCTCGAAGGTGATATCATACAGAAAGGTATAGAGCAGTTGGTTCAGGGCAAGGTGTCTGCCCCTCAAGGCAAATTCCGACTGCTCCAACAGCACGCTCTGCTGTGTGGTCTTCTCGCTTTCTATCTACAGGCCACAGCGCAGCGTACTGGTGTGCTGTACGCTAACGCACTTGGTGTCGTACTTTACACAGGCCATCTCTACAACGCCGTGTGTCAGGAGCGTGACTGCGAGACAGCATGGGCAGACATGGACCTGATGATTAATATACAGACCGAGGAACGGGTGTTCGTTGGTGGCAAGCCAAACAATGCTCAGGACTATTTCAAACGATTTTGTCTGTGCATGGGTTACTCTGCTGAGACATTCGCAGCTAACCGCAGACAACATGTGCCCCTGGCAGCTAGTAGAGGACCTCGTTCGTTGGAGATCAAGGGCGATATGTCTCACATCTTATATGAGAACAGTTGCGAAGGGTCTGGTTCGTGTTTGGACAAGATCGAAGAACTCATCAACAACAAGTTTGTCGTCGATAAGGACGACGGGAACGAGGATCCTCCTGAGCCAGACACTGAAAAAGTCGCTATCAGAAAACGTACCAAAGGCGAAACCAAGGCCTTCCTTCGCCATAAGCTTCGCAAACAAGCGGCACTCTCACCAGTCGAGCTACTCCTCGCGATGCAAGCAATGATGTCTCAGGAAGTCCCTATGTTAGCATTTGACTACTTCCACCTCCACCGAGCCTGCTGGATGATGCTGGATACGATTCAGCAAGTTCTCCATCAACGATTTTCAAAGTACTTCGAAGCGGGCTATCTGGAAACTAAATCGCAATTGCCGTTCATAGTAGGCTACATTTTCATGGTGGCCTCAGGCAGTCAAAAGACCGCAGAACGTTTGGGCCTGAAAAAACCTAGAGCAGGCATGGAGGTCAGCTCGGAGCTGCTCACTGTAGCAGGACAATTGATACAAACTCTGCTGAACGATCAAAACTTTGGCCCGTACTCTCGACAAGCTACAGCGTACATAGCACGTGATGGCCGACTGTTCTTCTCGCCTAGTGAAAAGGATCGTGGTTCATTGGAAGATGGTATAACGATCGATTTTGGTGATTTTGAGTTGATCTATGCTGGTGATACACAAACGGCAACCAACTAGTATCACTCCAGCGAAAGTACAGAAAAAAATGGGAAACAATAATTTTGGGAGCAGAACTTACTTTTTATGAACACTATAATTTATTTGATTCGATCGAAATCATGGGCCTGTCTTTACTCTAGTATGGCACAATTCACCACGACGCATTCGATGCCTCTATCAACTTCTCGAGCTTCTCCGGTGATATTTCCCATCTTCGCGGCATATCATCGTCATCCACGAACTTGCTCAGCTCCTCATAAGTCTGCAACCAAACCCTAGGCTTCACTATTCGCTCTTCCTCTGACTCTGCAAACACCTGCATTGCTTCTAGTTCTTCCTCAAGCTCACTATCCTCCCCCGCCTTCGCACCCTGCATATCCAAAATCCATGTCAGTACTCGTTCTCGTCTCGTGAAATCCGGCACCTCGGTACCCGTCTCGATCCTCAAACGTGCTAGATTGTCATAATTTAGCAATTGATCTAGTCTTCTTCGCCATGATAGTACCTCTGCGTCTCCTGCGTTTACCGTTGTTTTTGCTGTGAATTTTCGTCGTACTGGTGCCGGGGCTGGTGTCTTTCTCGCTGCTGGAACGACTGCTTTCTGCTTCGAGACCATCGTTGACCGGGCTAGGGTTTCTTTTGGAGTGGGCCATAGGACGGTGTTTATGGGTGTTTGTGTTTGTGTTTGTGTTGAGGGCACTCCTGCGTTTTGAGCTGGATGGCTGAAGGGGTTGGCAGGGATGTTGGCCCATGGGTTTTGCGTTGGGTGGGTCATCTTTGGTATGATTGATGATAATGGAGTACTTTCTTCTGTAAGATGTGAAGTCAAGTCTGGTTGATGTATGGAGTTGTGATTATGCTAGAGGAAAAAGTGTTAGCTGTACGAAGGATTTTGTATACCGTCAACATGAGAGATGCGGTCTAGCTATACAAAACGTGTCGTTTGGACAATCAGGCACATAATGTAGCTTTGTGATATGAAGCCACAAAGTAGCCTTGTCGTCTGAACAATAGTCTTGCTTCTCATCACAAAGCGTATAATACAGTTGGAGGTAAGACACCTTGATACCTCGCACGTATTGAATTAGGCGCTTAGGATTTTGTACTCGTGAGTACGTATAAGTCGACGTTGACATGTACATTGTAAACGATCCCCAATTCTCGAGGACAAGACTATTCAAGACCTGGCCTCTGTGACAACACCCTCAAACTCCCTGCTCTTAATGTACTCTAACGTTCTGTAGAAGTGCTTTTTGGGGTTCTCAAGACTTTGGTTTTGCTGTGCATTGTTTGCGCCTGCTTCGGCGGCTGATGTGCTCAGGTTGCTATGTATGAGCTCGATTAGGCCGTTAAGGTATTTTGTTGTGACCTGCGAACTATGTTAATACCAAATGGATCTGCCGGCTGGGCACCAAGCCAACTTACAGTTTCGTTTTGCTGGTCAAAATAATATACATATCGATTCAATATCTCAACAAATAGCTCAACCGACACGGCAGTATCCATACAGGCATCTGCGACACGCAAAGCACGTTGTAGACACTCGAGCACTCGTTTGCCGTCACGGTAGAGCTGAAGAAAGTCAGTGATAGCCGCTGATCGAACTTCAGTGTACTTACATCCTTAGCATCCTCTTCACCTCTTGCGGGTACTTCTATGGCCCACCAAAGATGACTGGCCAGATAAACGGCGCGACATTGGTCAGGCTTTTTCAGCAACTTGCTTCCGTGCAATGCGGCCTTTGTGATTAGCGTGTCATAGTTCTCCTTGCCAAAATTCCTCGATTGTTGAAGGGCGCCAGCTATTATGCATACGGCTTGAAATTGTGCTCTTGAATCGGATACACTGTCCTCGTAGACTGTGAAGGCTTGTGCAAAGAATTCATATGCGAACTCTTCGAACCCGCACTGATCTGCAATCTTGCCACAATCCACGAACTGCCGTAAGCACAGCTCAGCTGCAGATGGGTTGACCCGTGTATATAATTGAGATAGGGTTTGATGCATGAAACGATACAGTCCTGAGGATTGTGTCTGCCAGTTGTCGTCAAAGTGTTCTCGCTTCTTTAGCGCTCTTGCTAGCTTGAGAGATTGTGTGATGATGGAAGGCGTCGTGTATCTTATACGTTCATTACCAGCCTCGTATGCCCTTCTGGTCTGTTGTAGAAGCTTTAGCTGAGTATCATTATCCTCCGCTTGAATGTAATGCACTATCCTTGCAAGCCACCCTTGCTCCTCTACAACCTCGTCCGAGTCGCCACGCTGTCGACCTGCAATCCCAGGATAGCCTGTCGGTTGGTTGATGCCCTCTTTAATGATAACCTTCAGGATTGTCATGATGCCCTCCAAGTGCTGTAGAGTAGTAATTTTAGTTCGATTGCGCAAAATGCTCTTTGCAACATCAGCTGCCACAGCTCTTCTCGTGGCGTAGGACTGTGCCGTGTAGAGTGGAAGATAGCTTGGAAGAGCCAACGCTGTGAAAAGAGAGAAGTAGCTCCGTATAGGTGACAATAGGAGATTGAGGATGTTGGATTGTGTCGGGGCGGAGTGCAGGTCAGGTGAATCGGTGTATTCTCGTGCCTTCTCAGTTGCGTATGAAAGTACTCGATCAACATACTCAAGCTGATCTGGATATATGTTCAGAGCAAGGTTGGTGAGAGATGTTAGGAGGGCCATAGTGTCCCCGATAGGTAGTGCTCTGGTCTTGACCAAATTCGCGACCTGGTCATAGAAGATCTCGAAGAGTTTGACACCTCCAACCCCATTAGGAGTACCACCATTCTCTTGTGCGGTAAATTGAGATGATTCTGGCTCCGAAGCTGGCACGTCACCATCAGCACTCTCCCCATTCGCTTGTTTCGGTTCCTCTTTCGGTTGGTCCTTCTCCAGCTTGAGCTTCTCTAGTAGTCGCACAGTAGCCTCTTCCTCTGATTTCTGCTTCGCATCCTTGGCTTCTTTATTGTCTGCCTGCTGGCCCTCGTTCTCTCTTTGTGCGTAGGTCGAAAGCCGATCCATAAGACCAATGACGATTTTCTTCATGTCGACATGCGGGTTGAGTCTAGCAATCGCTGACAGCATCTGGTCGAGAGTGTGTAGATGGTATTCATCGGGAAAGACCTTGGTAATGACTTCCAGTAGATATTCTTGAGCCAGCACGTCTCGACACTGGACGACCTGTTCCAAGAGAGGATTTATGATGACCGACTTGTATGTGTCCAGATCTACCAATTGGCTTAGCCGCACGAGGTTGCTTCCCACCAGCAGCTCAAGCTCTCTTCTCTCTTGTGTTCGTTGCTCTCGTTCTCTCGAATGACCCTGATGCTGCCAACGTACCCACAGTTTGTTCATCTCGACAAAGTTGGTAAGTATGAAGTTTATGGAATCTTGCAAGGTGCCCTGTGGACCCTCCTCTTTCGCAACGGGCAGATGGTCTCGTGCTTGGCCCATCAGATAGTAACGCAGAAACAGACCACGTATAGGATGTTGAACTCCCCTGCTCATCTCCATCATGTCTTTCATGATCTCTTTGACTGGCGCATCTTCTACACCCATGTAGACTGTGCCGACGGTAATCATGAGGTATAACCTGGGAATTATGTTGCCTGCGTACTGTACGAGCTCGTAGAGGTCGGCGAGGTGGTTCACGGGATGGGACTCTCGAAGATAGTCAGAAAGGTGTCTCAAGGCGTCAAATACTGCCATGTAGAGTTCGTAGTATTGTTTTGGGCCTAAAGTAGGTGTTCGAAGCTCCGAGACCAGTGTTGACCTATGTGCATGTCAGTATTGACTTGTTCCCGCCTGTCGCATTCACCATACCCGCATTTCAAAGCGTCCATGAGTTTCCCAGGTGTCTCCAGACATCTTCGCATTTGACTTGCTTGCTGTCTGACCATGCCCAGAGCCTCTTCCAACAGGCGTCCTTGATCCTCCACCTTGGGAGGGGACGCCATATCGCTCATCGGCCCTCGACTTGGAGGTATGAGGGCCGTGGGTGAAAGATGGCCTGCCAGCTTGACGTCGGTACTGTGATTTAGACTTGGATGTAACGAGGAGCCTCTTGCCTGTAAATCGTTAAATAGACAGATACGGCCATGTTCTGGGAAGCTGCGGCTCTCCAAGTGCCGTTAACCACTACTAAGCGACGCAATTGCGGAGCGGACGGTTACGTCTTGGCACTTGCCCGAGCTACCAGTATGGCTTGCACGGGCAGATGTGATTAAGCACGAGGAGGGTAACGCGACAATAAGCTGGTATTCTTACAAGTAATGCATTCTGCAATTGTCTATGAAATCTTTGTGTTATCTAGATCATGACCACCAACTCCTCGCTGAATTCAGACCCTGGGGAACCATGTTGTGCTCGACCCTTATCTTGTTCATACATCATTATTTGCGAATACCGAGAATACCTATTACGCTAGGGGCGAAGTCGACAGTAGCTTCCACCCGTAGATCGCTTCCCGTATTAATTGTCGTAAATTTTGTCTTATTGCGCCGCGCTGTTGCCGTCCCGCTCACTCCAATAAGCCCACTGGCCGACATCAATGCTCGTGGTGGGTACAGGTGTCGACACAACAGCGTTTTGGCTTGAAACAGAGGATATCGTGCTTCTAAAGTAGTAGGTCGTGTGCCATTGTCCGTTGTCAAAAGCCGCAGATGTGACTGAAGGCTCGGCCGTCACTGTCGCTGGTGCTTGTGCTTGTGTCATTGTGACGGTCTGTGAATCGACTATTGTCATGATTGAGTTCGAAGGACTAGCTGGAATCGTTGACAATATCGTGGCTGTGTGAACTTCTGTCACAGCATTGGTAACAGTCTTGGTCTCTGTTGGTGCTGCTGATGGCGTTGAGCTGCCGCCGTCCACAGCGACAACCGAGTATGATTGTGGTTGAGGTGCTCGAACTGCAAGCGCCTTTGCTGACCATAATAGAGGTATCGCCTGCGTAACACTTGACAAGAGACTAAATACGCAGATGCAGGATGATGTAGCGAATTTCATGTTGACTTTGGTGCGGCCTCAATCTGCAAATAAAGGAAAAATGATTGTTATTGGCGATCTCTGGATGCAAGTCTTCTGTTCAGTTCCTGATCCTGTGAGCACGACTGTGAGATGAATGAGTAATGAAGCACAACATGAGACAAGTGGTTGACATATGGAAGGATTTTACCCATGTTGAATTGTGAAAACGAATGGCTGGCGTCAAAAAGCCTTCTTCGAAATCGCATGCATACCGGAAGAAGACGACGAACTTGGAAAGAGTCGCAAGTGGCTGGAATCCGAACTTTTGATAAGCTCAGACTCAAATGCGCAACCATGCGACGCTAACGGAAGCGAGCCAATGGGCATGTTGAGGCGGGCACAGCCAATTAGTGCAAGTGCGCCCGGCCACTCCTTCTTGTGGCTGGGCAAAAAGTGGGTGGCTGGTTCATCGACTCAATGCCTTCCGGAACACTGCCCCTGCGTTCGAGGTCTTAGATTCAGTATCCGGATACGACTTTTGTGTAAGAGGATGCTGTTACTGTCGTTAGCGCTGCATAAACTCGGCATGTTTGAAGTTGTTGTAAGAAGTTTTAAGATGTGCCGAATTAGTAATCTAGCTCCAGGCAGCGACCATTTCGCTGGTGCATTAAGTCACGGAGCGGATGTCGTCGACGCTGGAAATTGTGCGATGCTTGCTCAATGAGAACTCGATTGTCTATCCCCATGACAGAAGGAACCACCTATACGCTGGTTAGAGCACCATGTAAGACTCTCCATGAAGGCTCATGATGAGCATGGTCCTTATCGTAATACAGGTCCAAGCGAGCAAAGACTCATCTCTAGACATGTTCACCGGTTCTATAACAACCTTCTGGTAGCTGGCATATATAGTATCCCTGTCACTGTTGCAGACTCACAGTTGTCCAAGCTTGAGACGTATCTACCAGTACTGAAAGCATGCTTGCTGCAGCACCCATTTCTTTCTATTGTTGTAAGGAGAAATGCCAAAGGTCAGAGCGTCTATGCTCGAGCTGATGCCGTTGACCTTCGCGATCACTTTCACGTCATTGACGCTGAGCTGAGCGCGTCCAACACAGCCACTGAGGATACGCTCATCGGTCGTGTTATTGAGCACCTTTGCAACGATCCGGCACTCACCTTCTTCGACACGGCTGAGGTTCTACCACATTGGCGCCTCGACGTATTGCCCTTGCAGGAATCTGCTCACCAAAAAAGAGTGTTTATCTCGTTCACGTACGGGCATACCATAGGCGATGGCATGTCAGGAATGGTCTTCCAGAAGACTTTTCTGGAAGCGTTTCATCAGCTCGGTGCGCAGCCACCTGAAGACACGAATCCCATCTCCAACACGGCTCACGCTGATCTGCCAGGACTACCACATCTTCCGTTGACACTCTCCTATCTTCTAGGACCAGCCCTTGGGCACTATCTGCCACGTTTCGTCGCTGACTGGCTTGGCATAAAGGCGAGTGTAAGCGGATCTGACGAAGCTACTTGGTCAGGAAAGAAGACGTTTCTGAGTTCTGCCTCTTCCGAGGGAGTACCCGTCACGACAGCCGCCGAAGTCCTATCAATCAGTGACAACACGGTGACCGCAGTTCTCGAGACATGCAGAAAGCACGACGCTAAACTTACATCTCTTCTCCATGAGATTGTCGCTCAATGCTTCAATCGTCATTTGTCGTCCCAGCTTGTTCTTGATGCTAGTCAAAACAATTTCGTGGCCTCAACACCAACCAATCTCCGCAGGCTGGTCGATGTTCCGGACGAGACGATCGGCATCTTCAGTTCTACTGCTTACTCGCGACATGACATTGATCGTAGTCTGAATCCAGAGAGCGAAGTCAAAATTACCGAGCACATGTGGTCCAAGTCTCGCGCTGACACTACTCAGCTGCACAGGTCTGTTTCGTTGCTTCGGAACCAGCCGATTGCTCTTCTAAGTTGGATATCAGATATCGACGCTTGGATGGCTAGCCAGCTCAACAAACCACGAGATGTCAGCTGGGAAATGAGCAACCTGTTGTCGTTTGGGAATCGAAGTGCATCTGGAGGAACACCCGCCATAGTCGTGGAGAAGATGTTCTTTGGTCAATCTGCTGAAGCGGCTGGCTCACCTCTTTTCTTGAGTGTAGTGAGTGTCAAAGGTGGTGATCTAGTCATATGTGCTAGCTGGCAACCAGGTGCTTTTGGCTTCAACACAACGGAGAACTCTACTATAGAGATAGTGGAGCGTAGGTTCGTACGGAGTGTTCTTGATGATCTGAAGAGGTATATGGATGTTGCAGCATCTCAGGAATGAAGCTCTAGATGAGCATTTATGGGAATGCTGAGCAGAACAAGGCCTCGTGAGAAACGACAACGTAGAACGATATGTACAGGAACTGTCGTGCCTCTGTCGAGTTAGCTCCACGCCTAGTTCCGCACCCCACACCCCGCACCCGGACCTGGCCCTACTGCGTCACAACCCAGGTCAATTCGGCATGCACGAAAAAGTGTGTGGAAGAACACCGCATCTCCAGATAGTAATACAACAAGTCTGTGATTCTTTCCGAAAGCTCGTCGAAAATGTCTAACCCAAACGAAAATGTACCTACTCCTACCTCTGCAGCTCACCATGGCAGTCTCTCAGACTTACTACCTTCCCATTGGACCACCCTCATAACCTCCTGGCTTGCTGAAGACACACCTTCCTTCGACTACGGCGGCTTCGTAGTCGGATCCGCTCCACGTACAGCTCAGCTCCTTTGTAAATCCCCCGGTGTCCTCGCTGGTGTACCTTTCGTGGACGAAATATTCCGCCAGCTGGACTGCACCGTCTCCTGGCACGCCAAAGAAGGAGATTACATAGAAGCACAAGACAAGAAGATAAAAGTCGCAACTGTACGAGGTCCGACGAGGAAACTATTACTTGGGGAGCGGGTGGCGCTGAACACACTGGCGCGTTGTAGCGGTGTTGCAACCAAGTCGAAACGGGTGTTGGATCTGGTAAGGCAGAATGGCTATACAGGCATTCTTGCTGGTACAAGGAAAACAACACCTGGCTTCAGGCTAGTGGAGAAATATGGCATGCTTGTAGGAGGTATAGATGGCCACAGACATGATCTAAGCAGTATGATTATGTTGAAGGACAACCATATCTGGGCCAAAGGATCGATAACGGCCGCCGTCAAGGCTGCGAAGAGCGTGGGTGGCTTCGCGCTGAAAGTCGAGGTCGAATGTCAGACGGAAGAGGAGGCGGACGAGGCTATTGCGGCCGGTGCCGATGTAGTAATGCTTGATAACTTCACGGGTGACGGCATAAGAGTCGCAGCAAAGAGCCTGAGAGACAGGTGGAAAGGCACGAGAGAGTTTCTGATCGAGAGTTCAGGAGGTCTGACGGAGGATAATGTCAGAGGCTACATCTGCAACGATATTGACATTATTTCTACGAGTTCAGTACATCAAGGTGTGCCACACGTTGACTTCTCGTTGAAGATCGAGCATGGGACAGAAGTGCCCGCGACATAAGCAGCGAGAAGAATGCGAAAATACTGTTGCCAATACCCTGGGCTATGTGGTGGAATCCTGAAATTCTGTTTCATGGCCGGTCAGAACTTTCTAGCTGCTGCCAGCTTGTATTAATGGTTCAGCAGAATGGAATGTTAGGACACATCTTCCTTTCTCGCTGAGGTGTATTTGAAAATCAAGCAAAGGACTTGCCCAGAGCATTGTCGATATACGACTCGTATAGATGTGACTAAAAGTTATATCCTGGTTGATGGGCAACCCATAGTGTATCTTCAGTTTGCGAACAGTTCGAATGCTATGAAGGACGCAAAGGATGAGTCAAATGGCAGGGACCCTGTTCATGTCGTGTTCAGCTTACATTCAGCTTAAATTCACACAAAGCTGAGATAGCGCATGATTTGCAATCTACAGCGCTATATGCTCCCTACCAGTAGACTTCCATGATTACCAACTCAAGCACCACCCTCTCCACCCTCACTAACCACTCACCTACTACTAACCCGAGCTAGTCCCTTCCAGAAACAGGCTTCTAAGTTCAATGAACCTCCTTCACGCTCGTCTCAGAGCCAGGTGTCATACTCGATTGATCAAAGACTCGGATGAGAAGACTAAAATTCGCAAACATATAGCCTGAGTGGTTTCACAGCGCCTTCCTAGTCCACACACGATGGCAGACCTACAGCCACTACCGAACCGCGAGTACGTATAAAAAGGAACATTTTATCCCGATCTGATCGAGACTGCTTACATTGCCCTCTCAACTACCACACAGTGGAGGATTCGGGAAACATCAACTCCAGCCAATCTCTCTCTCCATGTCGGAGGTCTGGTCGAGCTGGGCTGAACCTGGGTCTTGGACCTGCTGCGCGGAGGGGTGGAGGGGCTGCGATGCTCTTCCGTCTTGCTTGGGCGGATGAGGAAAGTCAGATCTAAGGCTCGAGTGAGGACGACGTGCAGACAGACGAATCGGTTGAGCAATAGTTAGTACGATATGCTGGCACAGCGGCCAGATCAGATACTGCTGGCCGAGTCAGACAAGACGATATTGAACCTCCCTGATCGACTCTGTAGTGGATGGGCCTATGACAAGATGCCTGGGAGGTAAGCAGGGAACTGTGGCATTATCACAAACGAACACCTAATGGTCAGGAAGTGTTGTGTTATGGCATTGGACCAGGACATTTGCAAGGTCTTATCATCGGCACGTCAAAGAGTCTTCTGAGAGATCGGATAGAAGTGCTCGGAAGATGGATGTAGTGGTTATCACGTCTACCTGGAACGCACATCAGAGGGTATAGTGTGTTAGAGGTGTGATTGGTGCTCCTTACAACAAACTCCTTCTCCAGATTGGTGGTTATCTCTTAGACAGATGGAGCAACGGATAAGAGCTGAACACAATGTCATGCAGATTTTGAGAATCTGTGAATGCTCATCGAGTGGTATGTATGAGTCGAAGCACAACTACTTTTTCTGCTTCTGCTTCGATTTGACCTTGCTCAGCTTTTGCGTTTCTTTGCCAGCAGAGACAACTTGAGCCTTGACCTCGCTCACTTTGCCATTGACCTCCGGTTGTGTAGCAGACTTGCTCTTGCTCTTGCCATCCGCCATATTAGGATCGAGTCCTCGCGCCTTCAACCACTTCTTTTGCGCCTTGTCTATGAGAGCCTGATCTGCCTCATCATCAAACCCACCAAACTCATCATCTGGTGCAACCTCCATGGCATCTTCATCAGATGTTGCTTTGCCATTGGTCGACGTAGTAGCTTTCTTGCCGTTGACGATCGGGAGCTTGACGCTATCCGCTTCTGCTGTACCATTTATCTGACCTGCTGCGGCAGCACCCGTTGGGGAAGGACCAGTCTTCTTCAGTTTACAGACGAAGAAACCATCCACATTCTCTCGATGTGGGAAGTACCGTCGTGTTAAGTTCATTTTATCATCGAATCTCTTGCCTTGATATGCTGTAAATCCTGGAGTGCCGAAACTTCCGAGACCTGTATCGACGATGTGTACATTCGGTCGCTTGCGCAATACGTATTGCACGACTTGCTCATTCTCCTCCACTGTAACACTGCATGTCGAGTAGACAATGTAGCCACCAGTCTTGCTGTGATGATCGACTGAGTCAATTGCTGAGAGTAACAGCTGTTTCTGCATATGTGGAAGCGCCAAAAAATCACGCTCATTCTTCGATGTTTTGACACTAGGATCCTTGCCAATAACGCCAGTTCCTGAACATGGTGCATCAAGGAGAATTCGGTCGAAACCTGCCAGGATTTTCGGAAAAGCTTTCTGGGCTTCGTAGTTGCAGACTATCACATTCTTACACCCGAGTCTGTGTATATTACCAATGAGACCTTTTGCTCGAGCTCTGTTCGCATCGTTGGCGAAGACTGAGCCAGTATTCCGCATCAGGGCACTGATGTACGTTGTCTTTCCACCTGGCGCAGCTGCCATATCGAGGATGCGCTCGTTCTCTTGTGGTGCGAGAGCCATGACCGGAAGGAAAGAGGAAGCGGCTTGTAGAATATAGTGTCCTGCTAGATATTCCGGTGTAGCACCTAAGGGGACAGTAGATTCGAAAATCTGAAGTCCGACTTTTGACCATTTCCCCACTGGTTGAAGCTGAACGCCACGATTGATGAGAGCTTGAGCTAAGGTTCGACGGTTGGTTCGCAGAGTATTCGTTCGTATCACTACCGGACGTGGCGTTTCATTGGCTTCGAAGAATGCAAAGGCTTCGTCCGGGCTGAAGAGATCGAAGAGCTTTTCTGCAAGATAAGGCGTGTAACCGTAGTATATGCAAATATCCTTGAGTAGCTGCTGCGTATATTCGGCACGCGATCTTGTCTTGTCTGCTGTTTTGCTGAAGTTTGTGAGCACACGTACTGTCTCCGTAATTCGAGAATGTATAAGCTTGAGGTCGGGGGCAAGCATGTTCATCTGGTCTTCGTCATCAAGCAGGCCGTCTTCTGCAATATTTGTCTGTAAGGCGTCGTCTTGCAACTCTTGTTCTGCCTCTGCTTCGACTTGTGCTTGCTCTTGGTCCAACTTGCGAGAAAGACCTTCTATATTGGCAGCGTTCAGTGTCTCGAGTGCGTCCGAATCTTCATCTTCGGAGAACATGCCTTTCGGCTGTTGTTCTTCCTCATCTGTATTAAAGACTGAATCACTTTCCTCTGCCTCTTCAGCCTGCGCCAGCTCTTCCAATTGATCTTCTGAGAGGCTTGCTTCTCTAATCTCTGGGTCATCCTCATCCACAATCATCTCTTCAATGTCATCTGCCTCATCTTCGACATCGTCCTCGGTTGTCGTAGGAAATACTGGTGGAACTGTGATCTGCGCATCTGGATTGACAAGTCTCTGCTTCTGTTTTCGCTGTTTCGTTACCAGTTTTGCTTCTCGCTCTTGTCGCAAAGCTCTGTCGAGTTTGACCAATTTTGTTGGTTCAGGCTCTTCGTCTGACGTCCTTCTTTTCTTCGCCGAAGAGCTTCTCTGTGGCTTTTCGCTCTTCCTCTTCCGATCAATACCCAGCTCTGCAAGAGACATAGGCATACCCTGTTTCTTCATTCGGTTACCAACACCCATCTTGCCTGAATTTCTGGTACACTAGGACGTCCAATTGGTGGTTTGACAACTGAACATACTAAATGTTCGCGCCCATTGCGATACTTTTCTCTCTGGAAATTTTGGTCCATCGGCGATAACGGGGTTTAAAGATAACCCTCGTTAGCCTGGTATCCTGCATATGCAGTGCTCGCAACCTGCCGTAGAACCTGCCTCTCCTCAACTAGTGATCCATTGAGTCTAAAATCCAAGACATAGTTTACGGCAACAGCAAAAGCGATAAGAAACTACGACGGATCAAGAATACCGTTATGTAACAAATCACGAGGGATCGTATCAAACGCATTGGAGCAGTTGTTTTTATGAGAATCTCTCTTCTCTTGCACCTGCCGAATATATGCCTTGTCTTTCTTGAAACAGAGTTTACTGCCGTCCAGCCACGGCGCTACTTCAGTACAAAACGAACCCCTTCTATTGCCTTATCCATCATCTCGTGAGCAGCATTGAGCGCTGGAAAGACTGGCAAATGAGTGGTTAGTGTAAACTCGACTAGAGACAGCCAGTGAATGAAATATACCGTGGAAGTAATGTGGCAGACCTTCATAGTAATCCAGCTTCGTCGGCACGCCACTTTCCTGCAGGAGCTGATTTAGCAATATTCCATCGTCTCTGAAACAATCTTTCTCGGCAGCGACAATATACGAGGGTGGAAATTTCGACAAGTCTCTCGCTAAACCAGGAAAGTGCCTGGGACTGTTGAAGTCGGCGTGATAGTGCGACCAGATATACTCTGCCAGTGGCCGTGATATGATCGGTACTTGTGCGTTTCCATTCTCTGCCCATGCGGTAAATTTGTCTTTGTATTTTCCGTTCTCACCATAAGTGTATGGAAAGGCTACGGCGAAGAGGAGAATCAAGCCGCTAATCGATTCGTAGTCACCTTGAGACATGTAATGATATGCAACCTGTGCGCTTAGGAATGCACCAGCACTGCCACCGTTAAGTACAGTCTTAGCGGGATCAGCTCCAAGCTCTCGCGCTTTTGCTTTACACCAAGGAACCGCGGCGACGCCTGTTGCGATTATATCGTCTAGCTTGACCTTCGGCACCTTCTCGTAATTGACGCTTACGACTAGACATGGTGTTTTGGTCGCGAAGAAGCGGCATTGAGCATCTTCTGTGTCGAGCGTACCAGCCATGTAACCCCCACCATGAAAGAATATCATAAGTGGCAGTGGACTGTTGGTATCGATTGACTTCGGCTTGTATATTCGAACGTCATTGTCAGTGTACGGCACACTCATCTTCTCATTCCCTTGCATATGGATGTCAGTCACATTGTCGTATCACAAAACTTACTCGGTTCGGCCAGTCGCTGAAAACATACAAACATCCAAGTTTTCCGTATATTGTGGCCACTGCGTTGATATACCAGCAAAAACGGCGTCGTAGACCGCTCGATCTGCAGCAAGATCACCCTTCATGAAATACCTACCCCCCGAAGCATCCTCGAGCTGATTCGGATTAGTTAGATGATATCTGTCACTGGTCGTTCAGCATACGGCAAGCCATTCAGCTCGATAACCTTCTCGTGGCCATGGCGTTGTAGTCGTCTCAGTCATCGTTGCAATCAATAGTCGACGGATCTTCTTTCCGATATGGCAAACGGTGTTGTTGTCGCGTCTTCTGCATTACCTGAAGGGCGTCATGATAGTTCGTGCTGAATGTCATGGTGGGCATGATCGCGTCTGCTACATTGCTCAAGCCTAACGTGCTGCATGCATCAGTCTAATGCAGGAAGAAAGATTAAGCGCGCCCTGGTAAAATCTACGCGAAAAAACTGTTTGCGAACAGCACTAGCCGACACCCCAGACGTTTTCCATACACTGCCATTCCAAGCTGTAATGTTCTTGTCAAGTGAAGACGGAAATAAGTAGCATT
The DNA here is from genome assembly GCF_036872675.1 of Lithohypha guttulata. Classification (NCBI taxonomy): domain Eukaryota; kingdom Fungi; phylum Ascomycota; class Eurotiomycetes; order Chaetothyriales; family Trichomeriaceae; genus Lithohypha; species Lithohypha guttulata. Next base: position 2,102,900 of record NW_027042752.1, on the reverse strand, counting down.
CAAGACTGCTCAGATACACTGGAGGCAGAAAAGTAGTCAAGGACTGGAGTTTGCAACTCTGCTCATTTGGCGCGTCTCCATCCCCTCAATCTCTTCAGGCTAAGGATATGGACTAGCGTTTCTCGCTTACCAGTGCTTGAGAACGCGCCATGGATCTGCATCCTGATGGCTCAACCAACGGGACCAAGTGTCGAAGTTATTATGCTGGCTATGGATTTCATCTGTTCGATACCATTCTCGTTCGCCGTCGCTTGTATTCCTCAGCAGGTATGGGTCTTTACGCTAACAAACCATAAGCGAAGGCCACACAGTCTTCGATGAGAGAGATTCCTCATTCCGATTGAGGGCGATATTGAGTTTTTACTCACCTTGAGCTATATATGGTGGGCGTGGGAGAAGCGTGCTCTCATCATCCTCTCTTGTCTTCACATTAGGTACGGTATTCGAAGCAGCATCCAGTCATTCCAGCAGCCCTCAACTACAGTCACAACGATTAGGATCTGTCGACATGGATCTCTTTCCTGAAGAACATGACGGTATAGCGGTACAGGATGACGACGACGACGTTGATTCGCTTGATGCTGGGAGTCTCAAAACTGATTCGACGTCACTCTGCAGCTGGGTGGCCGAGTATAGAGAGGAGAATGGCCGGACTTATCACAGTTACAAAGACGGTGCTTATTATGGTGCGAACGATGAAGATGCAAAGTGTCACATGGATATCTGTCACGCACTTTACACGCAGACTTTCAACGACAAGCTTTTCCTCGCACCTATTGACCCATATCCACAGCAAATCCTCGACCTTGGCACTGTATGTCTCCTAATCCTGCGAATCAAAAGCACAATACAAATGGTGTTCTCTTACTGATCTTCTCAGGGCACAGGCATCTGGGCAATAGATATGGCAGAAGAATATCCTTCTGCTATTGTTGTTGGTACCGACCTTTCGCCAATCCAACCAAACTGGGTACCGCCTAATTGCAAGTTCATGGTCGATGATATGGAGGAGGACTTTTGCTGGTCGGACAATCACTTCGACTATATCCATATTCGTGGACTCCACGGTACGATCCGGAACTGGCCACGGCTATACAGGCAGTGTTTGCGCGTCCTCAAGCCAGGAGGTTATATAGAACATGCGGAGTACTCAGCACAATTCACAACAGATGACGACTCGGTCCCTTCAGATGGGGGCGTCGCTGCCTGGAATGCGGTAGGACCAGAATGTCATGAAGTGCTCAAAACCGAATTGCAAGTCCTGGAGAAAACGGCAGACAATCTGAGGGCGTCAGGCTTCTCTGACGTTGAACAGCATGGCTTTAAATGGCCTATAGGTACTTGGCCTAAGCGGAAGGAGCTGAAAAAATTGGGCCGCCTCGCGTATGCTCATATCGATACTGGGCTGGAAAACTGGACATTGCGCTTATTGACAAGTGTCCTGGGCTGGAGCGCAGAGGAGGTGTATGTGCTATGTGCCAACGTTCGACAGGATTTATGCAACTCAAAAGTCCATGCAATTCACAAAATGAATGTCGGTTGGGGTAGAAAGGCGAGTTAATCAAATTGTTCGAGTGTTCAGGTGTTCAGGTACATCCATAGCAGTCGCTGCACGGCTAGACTTGTACAATGCTTCGCAATCGCATTGCATCGTGGCTCGCCGAACCGTCGTTTGCGTTCACTGGATTCGCTCCAACAACAAAAGAACGTCCGGAAGCTGTACGAAAAACTGTACCAGAAGCGTAGCTGGCACGACTGCTAGCAAGACTCCTCGCTAGACTGCTGGATCTCGTCGGACCTTGCATTGATCCTGAAGCACCCCTTGTAGGTTCAGTGGCAACTTCAGGTGTTTCTGCTTGTCCTCGATCTCCATTGCTTTTCCACTTACTCTTCGCCCAAGGCCTAAAATTATACCACACCCCACAAGCCATAACCCCTATCCATAGCAACAGCTCACTGCCATAGACAACAAGGCCAAGGACATCCAAGCTCCTACCAGCCTTCCACCAAAATACCACACTGACCAAACTCGTCAAGTCGCCCATCGCATCAATTGCGACGAACAAGAAACTAATCCCTCTCACAGTTCGCTCTTTCCAGATATCGACATAGTGCCTCGCCACTCCGGCACAGAGTAGGAAAGCACTTAGGGCACCCATCAGGACTACGGGCCAGTAATACTCGATCTGAGATTCAGTCCTACGCCGCGTCGCAGTCCGCAGCGCAAAAATGACACCTGCCTCAATTCCGCCAGCCAGTGCGCAAGATAAAGCAAGCACGGCAGCACACCATGTGATACTCCGCTTCGTCTTATCTCGTGCCGGTGGGTAGTACTGCGTCTGTGCCCAGGTAAGAAGGCTCAAAAAGGTGAGGAGTTGTGGTTGGATCTGTAGTGCAACGGGGAAAGAGCGTGTGATGTTGTAGATGCCTAAGGGTATTCCGGCCGATGCCCAGAGAAGCATCATGGTCGGCTGTAGGCCGTGGGTGTGTTGTCTTCTATAGTTCTGCCATATCTGTGGGATGAGTTGGACGCTCCAGCAGATGGCTCCTAGTGTTCCTAGAGCGTTCGCTGCTGCTTGGGAGGCTGACGAGGACATCGCTGTGAGGTCCATATGGTCTTAATGGTCGAAAACACGAATCCAGGTCGTCAGCTACACATAGTACAGCTCTTCCGTCAAGGCAGACCCATCAACTAGTCTTTGAGAGAAGCTTGCCCGAAGTAGGCCGAGATCACACGATATTGCCGATTTGCAGGATTTCCATGCAAAGCGTCTGCCACTTGTTCGATAGAAAGCGCTTGGGCTAGGCAAAACAAGCTAGGTCATCAACAAAGGAACTCGGTACTCAGGCATTGACGACATTGAGTGGACGATTTATCGGTAAACATGAACTTTGCCAGGAAAGGTGTCGACCTTTCTGAGAGCGCTTGCAGATACTTAGCTCGATACTGATTATGGCTGAGCATCGGCAGCGACACTGCACCACACAAAGTCGCAAATCTGCAGTATATCGTCACGTGCCTTCCCTCAAGTACCCCGTATCCTTTTTTAGGCTTTCTCAACTCGGATAATTCATGACTGTACTCTAGCGAAAGATTACAACTGCCTATTATCAATCAGCCTGTCCATCTCTCAACCCCCACAACGACTTTGTTATTGAAGCACACCGCACAACAAAGGTTTCAAGACTGGCAGAGGCGGCGGACAGATCAGAACATTACCCAGGCAGGAGTGTAGAGAATAGATAGCTTAGAATGGCGCGTAATGACTTGTATCAGTTCTCAATGCTTGCTATCTTCTTGAGTATAGAAAGGATCAGTCTCCCCATCCCCAATATTATCCCTCCACTCATATTCCAACTTCCTCGCAAGCGATTTGGCAAAATCGTATCCATAAACCTCCGCAACGAACCACAACATCAGATCCATACCAGCACTGATTCCAGCACTAGTCCAAATCTCCTTCTCAAACCCTTCCTTCTCATTCCCATCTTTGCCCCCCATCTCCTCAGGCTTACTCCTAACCCACCTCCGTCCCTTCAACCACTTCACACCACTATGCCGCCCCGCAACCTTATCGAACGCATTCCAATTTGTCGTCGCCCTTCGTCCATTCAACAGCCCAGTCCTTGCAAACAAATCACTCCCCGTACACACAGTCAACACTGCGTCTCTTACCCAACCACCTCGACACACCTCCTCCACAAAGCTCACACTAGGCTTGACATTCAACATCCTCTCCCCACTCCCCCTCTCAACCCTTTCCATCCTCGTCCCAACCCCTCCAGGAACAAGCAATACATCCACACCCCTCTTCTCAACAACCCACTCTCCACTCCCATCCGCGCTCGGAACCTCAACTTCCACACTCCCATCGCGTCTTAACCCGTCCAACGCCTGCTCAAACGTCAAATCCACAGCAAAGCGCGGATTACACCGCGCCCCCCTCACACCACCACTGCCATCCGTCCTCAAGAACGTCTGCATCTCCGGCCCGCTCAGGTCAAATGTATAGCTAGCGCCCCGCGGAGGGATTGGCGCGGTCGGAGGCGGGGAAAGCGTCTCCGCGAGGACGGTGAGTGTGACGTCTGTGTCGAGGCCGTTGATGGGCGGGTGCTTGGTGATTGTCTCGATGATGTCGAGGGGTCCGGCGGCGTCCAGGAGTTGGTAGCCAGGAAAGAGGATTAGGAAGTAGTTTTTGGGTGGGGTTGTGAAAGGCATGATGGTTTGATATTGGGATAGTAATTGTTATGTGAGGTGTATTTGAGTATGTAATCGTGGTTTGAGTGTGGTGTAATAAGGATGTGAGAGTAGTGTGACTGTAGTGTACAAGTTCGTATGAGTAGTAGCTGGAAGTTATGTCAAGTTATGAGAAGTTGTGGTAAGTTGTGCGAAGTAGCTGTGTTATGATTTGGTTATATGCTCTTACTATGCTGGTAGCAGACTGAAGGATAGATCAGAACAGTGGAAATATGGATGTACTTATAGTGTATCCTGTGAGGACCTGCTGAGGCTACCATTACCTGTTTGGCTTTATTTAAGAGCTAAGCTGCACTTAATGTAGGCACAGGTCCCCAGAGCACATTTTTCGAGGGAAACATGAGCGATATAGAGGATGCGAACTTGAAAATCGAATGGCAATTGGTCAGTTCCCCTTACGAGCTCTTGCAACATTAATACTTGACCCGAGGTACTGAAGGTGAGGATGATGGCGGCTGATTTCAAGTTGTGACCGTGTATGACATTAAAAACTATTTTTCCATAGATAAAAGTAATACCGTACTACGGTGGCCTATACCATTATTCAGCATTCTGAATACCCGAATTGATCTTGAACACAAATCTAGCACCCCGAGCATGTTCAGCGTCCCAGGCACCTTCATAGCCATACTGTAATAAGTCATTTGCCAGTTTTGCTTTACACAGAAACACATGACGCTTTTCAGAATCGTCCGAGATTACCTCTACCAGAGCGTTGTGCCAAGGCGTCGGGATGTGGCCTGTATGTCGAGCTTCACGATCATTGTCCATACCATGATCATTTGCAGCGTTCAAGAGTGTGGTGACGTCCTTTGCAGTCTTGATATGCGGCGGCATAACTCGTACTGCGAATTTTGGCCCAGCATTATCATGAGCATGAATACTCAGACGTACGTGCATCGGAAAGACACTCTCCACCATGCGAGAGTATGTTTGATTTCGCTGGATCATCGTGAATGCCACGGACTCGGCCACCCTCTTACGTTGATTTTTTGACGCAGTGCGGTAGTCTGCAATGTATGCCAGATCCTCGAACATGAACCTGGAGAAGCCTCTATATAGTGCTGTAATCGGATGATCTGGCTGCGATCGAATGAGGTCCCGATAGTAGACCCCTGGAGGGCTCCAAACAGCTATCATCAACTCTCGACAATTATCGTCATCTCGCGATGTGTAAGTTGGCACAGGATGGACGACACACTTCCTAGGTACCTGAGCAGCCCTTGTCGAGGCAGGTACATTAGGTAACAGTAATTGGCTGAGATCGTAGAATTTGATTCCTGGATGGGAGCTGTGTGACTCGGAGCAGATCTGAGCTAGCATAGTCTTGAGACCTGCATTGTAGGTATGTACCACGTCGTCGTCAGTGCCTTGACAATCAGAGAAGACATGACCATCAGAGACGATATTGATATAGCAGCCAGGTTCGTAAACCTCAGAGACGCGTTCACAAAACGATCGCAGATTTGCTAGAGCCTCATATTCGGCACCATCAGGAAGTGCAGAAAACGCTTTTTCTGGATTTGTGGTCTTGCAGGGAAAGGCTGGCAGAGCGAACTGAACAGGGACACGACGACTTGTGAAGTGTTCAACCTGGCTCCTGAATAGCTCAAGGCCACTCTCTTTCCAGGCCCTCTTTTCGTGGGCATCGTACAATAGATGTTCTTCAAAGAGTTCAGTGATCTCCTAGGACACAGAATCTTCGCTAACGACGGGTAACATGGCTGGCGATTCCTTAATATCGTTCAGTATAAGGGAAGCAAAGTAATCACGAGCTGTTTCTAGGTCGAGGTCTTCCCGAACCTTGAGGAGGACGCCACAAGCAGGATCGGCTCCAATCTCGTATGCGCGAAAGCCATTGGTGACGCATTTTCTAAGCTCTGGAGACGTGCCAGCAGGAGGAAACCGGCTCACAAATCCCTCAACCAGTGCTGGATCGACATTGACTGCTCGCAAGACCGTGGCTTGAGTAGGACTTCTTGTAAATGTTGCTATGACTTCGCTGTGGACAGTGGTTGTTGGAAATGTAGCTGGATTTATAGCCATATTGGTAAAAGAATGTACAAGAGAATGCCCAACAACGATTTGTATCTGACCGTAAGAGTTGATCGGCCGACACTTGAAGTTTTGCAGATCAAGGTTCAAAATGGTTGAGATACTCGTGGGGCAGGTGTCCAGGTTGTGCTTGACAACCGCAATGTTTGTCTAGGTGGGAAGGGCGCTCCGATTGAGGGCCACGATGCTCTGTTCTGAGAGACAGGCTTACCGGCAGACCTGTGAAATGGCTCTGAGTTATTGCCGCCCAATTTGATTTGCATCATATGAATTGGTGTTACACTACTCCTCAAAATAAATACCTTACTTTTACCTGTTCTTTCTTACTCCAGCAGTAATACCTGCCTTCCGCCTCGCAGCCACATCGCCCTCTCCTAACCACTTGCTTGCTTTAACTAACTGAATCACATTGATAGCCTGCTTTCCTAACATGGGAACAACGCTAATCCCAGCAAGGATCCATGGTACTGTACTATCCATCTTGTTCGCTCTTGCCATCTCCATCGCTCCAGCTGACCATGGATTCGTAAACAGCAAAGAAGGCTTGGGGTGTGCTGGGTTGATAGGTTGGGATGGGGTCGCTGCGTTGATGGTGGAGGATGGGTTGGCTGGGTCTGCCGAAACAAGTAGTGAGGGCGAAAGGAGTGGTGAGGAAAATGAGAGCAGGTAGAGGGCAATGAAGAAGAGTTCGTTGAGAGCGCAGAACAAGAACAGGACAGTCTGTTGCAAATGATGTTAGAGTAGAATTAGCTGGGTATAAAGCGCAGGAACTCACCCTGTTGGTGTAGTATAGATGCAGAATCTTGCTCCTGCTTTCGTCCACCTTTTTATGACTTTGGCCGCTTCCACCCATGCTTAGAGAAGCATACATGTGAATGTAATGGCTTGCCAGATCCAAGCTAATCAAGCCCTGGAAAACAATGCTCCATCTCGGAAAAGCTGACGCCAGAAAGACGAGCAGACAAGAAGTCGTGCATCTATCCGTGACCATATCGAGCACAGCACCGAAGGTGGTAGACTGGTTGTATCTTCTTGCAGCATATCCGTCCAGCGCGTCCAGTATGCACGATATACTGTACAGTAAGGAGCATGTTCTCGGGTGTAGAGGCATGTAGTAGAGAGAGGCTAACGCCAGAACGATGCGGGAGTATCCTGACACTATCAGATTGTGTACAGCTAGCATGATTCGAATTGCTTACCGATAATGTTTGGCAGGAATAGAAATATGTTTTCTTCTTGCTGGAAGTGCTCATCCAACTTTTCCAGCACGACCTCGCTCATACGCCGTCCTTTTGTCGCATGCCCATTGGGCTGTTGACCTTCCGCCATGCTTTGGACGTGTTGTGCAGTGCAATATTCTGATTTGTTGTAAAATAGCACCACCTGAATGAACGTTGATCGTGGCAGTAGTAGAGGAGTACTAACACGGTGACTGCTGAGATATGTCCAAAACAACGCAGAACCTGTCTTGCTTTGTCACAAGGTCCTTCCTATCCTGATGCTCCGCGTAGATCATTCAGGATAATGCTGGTGCCTTGGATGGGGTTGACAGGATCACTTTTCACGAAAGTTCGGGCGAACCACGTCTATGGGTTTTTGTATTAGAAAGCTTGCTGATGTCAGGCCGTTGCGGAGGTTATATAGGATATGTTGGAAGCGCAATATCAGTGATTGCACGGTGTCGTTCGCACCCAACGTCGAAACTGGATCGTGTTCCCCGACTCCTGCCGCAGGCCGCACGTTGTGGGGATGCACGAGCACATGGCGTTGAGACGGTCAGAAGACAAAAGGACAATTCGATACGTAGTAAGCATTAAGTCATCTTAGATACAGGCTATGTACACCATTCATCATAACTACACTACCTCATACTGCTGCGCGGGTTCATTGCATCCTGTCTCTTGTAGTCGCGACTCTCCTTGGTGCCCATACTGCCAAATCCGCCCTCTTGGCGCCGCTCCCATCCGCCAAGACGGACCACAAGACAAGTAGCATTATCACCTTCTGTAGTGACTTCTGTAGCAAAATTGACAATGTCTCGAGCAGCTTGTTCAGGTGTCTTAGCCTCTTTAACAATGTCAACGATCTCCTGGTCGCCGAGTGTGCCAGACACTCCATCCGAGACCAGCACCATAAAAGAATACTCAGCAGCGCCAAGCTCGACTCGACGGATCTCGGGTTCGGCGCTGACTCCTATCCGTTTCGATCCAATATCCCCAAATGCTCTTGTATTAGCTAGTCCTGATATCCGTTCTTCTCCAAACGAGTCGGTCACAAAAGTGGCTGCATATCGTCGTAGTCGGGTCGCCTCAACAGGCGAAGAAGGATGATGGTCTGTCGTCAAAGGAACAGCCACACCAGTAGCCGTCGAGCAGAGTAGTACTCTGGTATCGCCAACATGTGCCACCAGCATCGAAGAGGAAGTCGATGGGTTCCAAAAAGGAGTCGGAGTGGGAGTGGAGACAATAGCAATACTACACGTACTGCCGCCTTTGAATGACCTGTGTCTTTGCTTCTTTAGCTCTCTTGCCTCGGGCGAGCCAAGTATATGGTCATCGTCATCGTTCAGAGGCTTTTCTGCCTTCACAGCGTCACGAGATTCTGCTTCCCTAGCAGCCTGGGCTGACACAAAATCGTAGTCGGCTTTCAGAAAAGCATACGTTACAACCTCTTCGATCACAGAACCTTCGGCTTCCTGTTCCCTAGTATTGTCGGATTTTGGGTCTTTCTCGGACTCGGTATTGGAACCGTATATGGAGAAGTAGGCAGGTTTGAAACGTCGGAAATAGCCACCAACAAGCTTCTTCCAGTTTTGTACCAAGTCTTTTTCCAGTTCTCTGATGCTGTTCTGATCTGCATCCTGCGAGACTGGCTCGGCGCTCCCCATAGATGCGGGCTCTTCGCTGTCCTGATGTCCCTGCGCGACTTTCTCAGGCACATCCTCCTTGCGAGCTATGTTCACGGAATCAAGGGCTTTCCTGGCTTCCTTTTTTACATTTTCTCCTTCACTACCTACAGCTATCTTTCCTGAGCGGTTCTGCAAGGTTGACTGAAGCTGGAACTGCTCGGCTGTTCGCTCGAGGTAGCCATGTAGCTCATCCTTCAGATATCCACTACATTCTGCTCCGCCGTGCCCATCGAAGACCCCAAAGTAGAAGACCTGTGGATCGCCTTTCGCGGTACCTACACCTCGAGCCTCTCCAGCTGCAGGTTTCAGCTGTACAGACTTCGGAGGTCGTTTGGAGAAAGCCGGCATTTCAATGACTCCTGCTTGATGGGAGTCTTCATTGTAAGGCCTGCTTCCTCTTGATACACATGCGCCATAGTGATGCTTCGCGCTCTTAAGAGGAATTCTCACTACTGTAGTGTCTCTTGCGATCGTAGAATGTGCCGGAGGGACAGCTCGATTACCGCCTGTGTGCGGGGTTGAGGCTTTGCGATCGAGCTTCTGGGAGGCTCCTGCTGCTGGCCGCGAGTCTGGGTGCAATGAGGATGATGGCAGGTGGGTTACGAAGTAATCATGAAAATGTCGCCGCTGGAAATTGCCATCGTGTCTGTAGACGGGTAGATGGAGCTTCGGTCGATCCCGTGAAGCCTGGCGAATGTACTGTGGTAGAAGCTCAGCATACCTCTCAGCGTTGAGCCTGCTGCCGTGTAGCATGGCAGCTTCGACGCTTCCGCCGAGCCATGACATTGAGACTGGAACCAACGTGGTCAATCAAAGCAAGCAAGAATGAAGAGATGGGTTGGGGACAGAGAGCTGGATCGCGGCAGATCTGCGGTTCTCCAAAGTATATGAGATCCTTGCCACTCCCAGAAAAGGGCCGAGAAGCGAGATGCATGGAGAAGGCTGCCACGTGGTCATCTTGGTTCTATGTGACTATCACACTGTCCCAAGCAAACGTCTATTGTTTCACGAAAGAGACTTTGTGTGTAAAGGTGTCATTGAAGATGCTCTAAATCTCTAAGGGTTCACGACCAAGACCGTCACAGCTTTGTAGGACTAGCATTGTGCACTGTACCATCAGCAGTAATAGGACCGTGTCGCAAACCAGCAGCATACGAGTCGAAGCTTTCGTCACCGTGGAAGTGCCAGCCTCGTTCTTCGCCGCCGCTCAAGTGACCACAATAGCTGTTTGTTATGCAGTCCCAGCCGCCAGCTACACCTCTGCCTCGCCAATCATTCTCATCCTGGTCATTGTCGACTTTTCGCCGCTGAAACTGGCTGATACCACAAGTGAAGCATTTGAAGTCCTCCTCGTCTGGATCTCCTGGCATACTACCTGTCAGTACACGTCCTGAGCATATTATCTGGGCGGCATGACCACATAGAAGCAGCGTCACCTCTTCCGACCCTCGGCCTAGTGATTCGTACTCCAGGTCAATATCCCTGATTACTCGAGTGAAAGCTTTGGCTATGCGATCGTGAATCTCCAAGATTCGTTCACCGTACCTATCTGGAATGATCTTCGACTTGTATTGGTCATCCACGAATGGAAAGAACTTCTCCTTCAGATGCGACGAGTCTGCTGGTATAGGTTGTTCGAACCAAGCGTGGCCAAACCACTCCCCAAATCCTCTCTCACCACGAACCTTTAGTTCAGGAGCGACTTTCTGTAATGCTGTCACACTCGGTGCCAGAGTCTGTAGACAACGATAGAATAAGCTTGAGTATATTCGTAAACGATCGTGTGCCGCTAGATCTCGCAGTCGTTCAGCCAAGTAGATACCAGTCTCTACAGCTTGATCAACTCCATGAGATGCTAAAGGCGGGTCTGCTGGTAGTCTTGTAGGAAACGGGTGATTTGATGTATACTTCCCAGTCGTAGGGTCGAGCGTCCATGCTATGCGGTGACCATGTCTCAGTAGGATAATACTCTTTACGGGCATTGTAGACGTATGACTACGTCCGCGATGGTTGTGTCGATGATTGGTGAATGACTTACCTTGAGAAATACATTGGAAGTTGAACGACTAGGGGTCTGGGACCGAGGCCGTACTTTGCAAATACTCGATTTTTATCCAAGTCGCGATCGTGTTTGCTCGATTTGTATGTTTATGCGACTCAGACCTGCCAGCCAGGCTTCGAAGGTCACCAGCACGGAACACATTCTCATTGTATATTGTGGTCTCGATGCTGACGATCAGACCGACATGTTAAAGTTGCGACTCTTAAGATGAATTTACAGACTTCGAAGCGGGAGCTCGACTGGCTGCTACGACGAACATTCTTATGCCCATCATGCTCGACATTACGTCTTTCTGACCCACGGTCGACACCTCGAAAACGGGTAAGAACAGATCGGTATGTTTCTACATCGAGCTCGACTGCCATAAATGCAACGCGACCTGTTCCCGAACGTAATCGACCTCTTCACCAAGCTCTTGCCGAAGTGAAGAGCAAAGCTTCAGCTCACGTCAATCTGAGCAGGTTACAGCTAGCATTGCAGGGACTTGAGACAGAAAGACCAGTTACCCGTGTAGCAATAATCGGTCTGAACGTGCAGGACACCTCAAGGCGCATAGTACGGCTATTACTAGCAGATGCGCTTGAGGACGAGCAGACATGGGAGAAACAAACCATACAGCATCAGGGTTCACATGGGATATTATTAAGATATGGACAGCCACATAACACGAACATACCACAACGCACGACGCTACCAATACTGCACATTCCCTCTCCTTTACTGGAGAGACTGAATGTGGAGCTGTTAATTACATCCATCAATTCAGAACACACCAATGGTTCAGGAGTTCCAGCTGAGGCTTTTCTGGCCCCTGCTGTTGGTGTTCCAACAGCTTTCGACGGCCGGCAAGTCACTGTGAACCAGCCTGTCCATCGTTCCTTGCTGGTTGCGAATGACTTTGAAGAGCTCGTTTCTGCCATTGAGTTGCTAAGCGCAACTCGGTTTCAATCTCAAGCTGATCGAGAGGCAGTCACACTCGTGGCAGACTTGCCAAACAACAATACCCAGTCGCGGACTCGTGTCTTGCTTTCTGATGTGGCACGAGCCGAAAGAGGTCTGAAGGCAATACGGACGTCGACTTCACAGGCCACAATATACGAGCATGAATGGATAGACTCTGGTATGCCAATTCTAACCAAGTGGTTGGAGAATGACATCGCAGAGTTAGATCGTGTTCCACCACTCGTCGTCACAAAACTCATTGGGTCCTTGATGACTGCAGCGACTGTCAGTCTCGAGCAACGCTCTTTGACAGCACAGCAGAAAAGTTTCGGCTCGGCCCTCGATAGCGCTGCTCGATCGAGAATCGAGAATGCCATCAACGACTTTTCACGAGCGGCTCACCAAGAGCTCCAGTCAGGTCTAGCTTCGGCGTGGTCGTCTCGTAACTGGCGCAAGCTATCGTGGTATAAGCTCTTCTGGCGAGTTGATGATGTCGGCTTGATCGTCTCTGATCTGGTCACGAACTCATGGCTCCCAAAGACCGAGCGAGCCACCTACGAGATTTCGGGACGACTTACCCAGATGGGCATCAATCCTACTATGGCTCAAGTAGAAGTACCACAAACCGAGCACAAGACGGCCTTTGAGGCAGAAACGGCTCGTGCCACGATAATCGACCCAGCACCATCACTACTAACCGTTGCCACAACTGGCCCTGCCAACGAGATTGTCTTCCCAGAAACACGACCAACGCTAAAGTCGGATCCAATGGACGACACAACGACCATCGAGATGAGGCCTACTCCGATATCTATCCCAATAACTTCCACAATCTCCTTATCAAGGACAGGGTACATGCGAGAACAGATCACGAGCTTGACAAGCACAGCGCAACAGCTTGTTCTGCGGACGTTCTCCATCTCTGGATTTTCTGCTGGTCTATCAGCCTTGACATATGTATCACAAATTGCACCGACAATATATGAGGCTGGAAGCATTTTCGCCGTGGGGACAGTATTTGCTGTGTATCGCATGCAGACTGGCTGGCAAACAGCAACGAAAGGCTTGGAGACAGGACTCCTCCAAGAAGGTAGAGACGTAATTAGACGTGTCACCCAGAGGATGCGGGAGTTGGTCGAAATGAAAGCTGATGAAGCAGTAGCAGGGGATCCAGTTGAGCAGCAGATGCTTGAGGAGGCTACGCAAGCTGTTAACAAAACGAAAGCTGCTCTCGAACAGCTACAACAGAAAGCATAGCTCAGAAAAACACGAGTAGGAGTTTTCCCTCTATCACGTACAAAAAGCCTTCTTCATAGTCTCTGTTAGATTGACGCACAATGTTTGAGTCGCATGAACAGTGCAGAACAAGATCAAGTGTTACTCGTTGCTCGGGGCCTTTTGAACCGAATCAGAACGCGCTTGAGATACGGGACGCGACTTTACGCGTTTCGACACGATCCAACTTTCGATAGATGTAGAATCGTGTCTGAATAATCAGCAGATGCTCACTAAGTCACAACACGTACACAACGACCCAAAATGCCGGACAGACCGCCTATTGCACCTAGGGTCGCTCAACCTCCAGGAAAGACATTTCTCAGATTCTCTCCAGATGGCCAGCGCATGCTGGTCGCTGGCTGTGCCAACTATGCCCGCTCATTCAAGACGAACGACGATGGAGAACCTGACATGATTGATCATGTTCACGATGATACTCTAGCAGTAGCTTGTGGAGTAAGAGGTCTCTGTAATGGCAAGTGAGTGAGGCTGATCCTGGTAGAATGACTATGCAATTCTCGGAGCAGAAGACGGCTCCGTCTGCGAATACGCTGTCGCCGACGGACACAACAATAACCTCAAAGAGGTTCTTGTACGGTTTACTCTGCCAGTTCGTGCCCTGGCACTGTCTCCAGATGAAGAGTTCATTGCTGCCAGCAGCGACGAGATTGAAGTCAAGGTCGTGAATAGACACGATATTGAACGAATCCACGTCCTACGAAGTCAACCCAAGCCAATCAAGCACCTAAGTTACGATCCGACAGGAAAATGGCTAGCAGCATCCTGTACGGATGGCAAGATCTACATGTACAATGTTGAAGAGGAGGAACCGAAATTCGTGAAGGCAATAGATGGCATTATACAGAGGCTCGAGATAGTCGACGATACGACTTCGGCGTGCTTTTGGCATCCTCAGGGCAAAGTCTTTGCGTGCGGTACTGCTTCCAGAGAAGTCATTATTGTGTCGGCCGAGGACGGCAAGATCATCAGACGGTTTGCTGGACTACACAACAGTCCAGTGACCTCGATTTCTTGGTCACCGAATGCCAGGCTACTAGCGACTTCGGCAATCGAGGGCTCTTTGATTGTCTGGGATACAGTGACTGGTCAGGTGTTGCAACAAAACACATACGAGAAGATTCTTCACGTTGAGTGGCACAACAAGGGAGAGAATCTGTTCTGCTGGACGAATTCTTGGGGTGAGGTTTACATTACGCCAGGCTTTCTGAAGAACCCAGCACATGTAGAGCTGTTGAAAGGCGCGCAAGAGCAACCCTTGCCCGAGGCACAACAGAAACCGCCTCAAAACACTGTCCCGATCAAAAATGGTTTGAATGGGGTAAAGCCAGTCCGACCCTTAGTCAATGGACGTCCTCGAGCACACTCACCAGACAGTCTAGACGAGTACTTGGCTGATGCAGATGACGATCAGTGGATTGTTGACGATGATGGTGCTGGCTACACAAACGAGAACGGTAAACGCACAAATGGTCATCTTCAAGGAGCCAATGGTCATATTGAGAAGAAGACCAGGCACGAAACCTGGCAGCCGCAAATTCACGAATCCTTCCAACCGGGTGCTACTCCCTGGCGCGGTGATCGGAAATATTTATGTTTGAACCTTACTGGCTTCGTCTGGACAGTCAACCACGACACTCACAATACTGTTACTGTCGAATTCTACGACCGAGAAACACATCGTGACTTTCACTTTACGGATCCTTTTCAGTACGATAAAGCTTGTCTGAACGAGCATGGCACTCTGTTTTCTGCCCCTCCCAATCCCGCAGAGCAGCAGCCTGCCATCATCTTCTACCGCCCACATGAGACCTGGACCAACAGAGCTGACTTCCGTGTCAGCCTGCCTGATGGTGAGGATATTTCGTGTATCGCATTAAGCTCGAGATATGTCATAGCATGCACGAGCAAGAACTATGTCAGAGTCTGGACACTATTTGGTACACCAGTGCGCATGTGGCGTATGAAATCTTCACCAGCCGTAACTTGTGCCGCGCACAACGACCTCCTAATCA
Organism: Lithohypha guttulata; assembly: GCF_036872675.1. NCBI lineage: Eukaryota > Fungi > Ascomycota > Eurotiomycetes > Chaetothyriales > Trichomeriaceae > Lithohypha > Lithohypha guttulata. Next base: position 2,087,364 of record NW_027042752.1, on the reverse strand, counting down.
CAGTCACGAACGGAGCCGTCAATTCAGATGGTACAACCCAACTCATCTACAGCATCGACAACATCCGTTACGACGAAGCCCACCAGAACTCAGACCTAGTTGCCCTGGGAACGCCTCACCCAGACTCAGACAACTACGAAGACGAATCAGTGACCCTGAAATCTCTCTTCTGGACCGACACAGGCGACCCGGCTATCTACGACTCAACTGGCACGTTACTTGTCCTCGTACACTGGCGCAACATGGGCCAAGCGAAATGGGTACCAATACTCGACACCCGTCTCCTCGAGCGTCTTCAAGGCGGCAAGAAAGAAGAAACATACTGGCCCGTTGCCGTCGCCGACCAGAAATTCCACTGCATTATCCTCAAGGGTGGTGATAAGTATCCATACTTCCCGCGACCGCTACTGTCAGAATTCAACCTTAGCATCCCCATCAGCAGACCATCTCCCAAGAAAAAGACCTCCATAGATGACGATGGCAATGAAATCGACATGGACGGCACCGAAGAAACCACAGCGCATCAAATAACCCGTCTCGAAGAAGCATACGTCCGAAGCACGCTCATGATGTCCCTCCTTGACGATTTCGTCACTTCTCACGGCGAACATGCGCGTCACACTGACAAGACGGAGCTGACACGGCGTGAGATCGAGGTTGATAAAGTGCTTCTGCAGCTGCTGGCGTCGGAATGTCGAGAAGGTGAGGATAGGGGTATGAAGGCTTTGGAGATTGTAAGGATGATGAGGGATCGTGGTGGGAAGATGATTGAGGCTGCTAGTAAGGTTGCGGGCAGGTGGGGAAGGACTGTGCTGGAGGAGAAGATACGGGAGATGGGGGAACGGAGGTTGGCGGGTGTTGAGGAGGATGAATAGATAAGTAGCTGGATGTATGAACGATACGGAAATATTCTTTAAGACGAGATCAACTCTACAGATGAATCAACAAAGATCTGTTTTTGCGACACCTTGATGGATTGTTTGAGCGATACTCAGACCGAGCTGAAAGATTGACTATAGTGAGTGTACTCGTCCTGCGATTTCTGAACTTGAGGAAGAGTGCCTAAGGCTAGGAGCTGTTTGTGTCATGGGAGGGCATTGTCGCGCCTGCAAATCGCCTTCATCGCCCTATATTCCCCTGGGCTTGGTTGTGTCTGATTGCTGCATGTGTCCTGCTCAGTATCTGCCTCCTCCACCAGTACATCACCATCTCAATCACCTAACCATCTTTATTACTCTGCCTTAGTAAGCTCATTGTCTGATTATCTGTGTTCGCCATTATGCTCTTCTCCTAGCTATCCCTACTCTCCATTGTTGTTGTCGTCGTCCTCGTCATGGTTGCCAAATTCCTCAACTGCTAACGCTTCCAATCTTGGCGCATCTTCATCCAATGTAAGTAGATGATGGAGAACACCTGGATGATACTCCCTTATAACTTCCAAGTCGGCAAAAGTGAACTGCATTAGTATGTCTTTGCAGAAGGCTTTTTGACCGTAATTGTAGACCTGATTGAGATGCTGGCCAAGCTTCTCACGGTGTTCTGGTGGAGCAGCGCGATATACTTGAACGTACACAGCGGCGAATCTCATGCGGTACTCTGCAGTTTTCTTGCGTAATGTGAACTTGTTAAGGTTTGTCTTAGCGTTTTTGATCTGAGTGACAGATGCTTCTTTCGCTTGTTTCAATTCGACGTTTGTGGGACGGCGCTTGGGATTGGGGGTTGTATTGTCGCTGGATGAGGTCTGGTTCGGTGATAGACCTTGGTCCTGATTGTGATATGAAGCGCCTGAGTCTTGATTCATCTTTGGGGGTTTGCTTTCTTGCTATTGGAAAGATGTTGTATCGTAGAAAGTATCATGAAAAGGGTTGACTGTGGTAGATAAATAGTTCAGCCCAGGCAAGAGCTAACGGCGGAGGAAGTCCAACGAAGCAGCCTGGGAGTTTCTGGTTAGGAGAGGATATCCAAACACCTGTTCGGCTGCGTTTCTGGAAACAACAAAGACGTTATTCTGAAAGACAAAGCAGACAGAAACATCCATAACTCCTGGGACACGGACGTGACGTTTCGTAAGCAGCTATACATTTCTTGAGTGGATGTAGAAGATTCGATTTCCTCCTTGTTGCCAGGCCCTCTATATTGGGCCTGACATGGAACGGTATTGATGTGAACCACTAGAATTCGATTGTTACATAGCATCCGCGTTGTCCACTTCAGGTTTGGACTGAACGATCTCAGGATGTATGTTCGATAATTGCTGGTTCGACCACTTCGGCCTCCACTTGTGCTTCGTCTGCTCATCCTTAAACAATCGTGCAAGCACTTGCCTGTAAGGCCAGGCTGAAAGAACGATCCGTGTGCGACCATTTGTCGTGAAGCTGTGAGTACCTCTGCAGTCCGGTTCGTCTATCCTCGCAGCTTCACCAGCCAGCGATATCCATTTATCCCAAACATCGTTCTTGGGTGCGATGTTTGTTCGTCGAAGCCAATCGCCGGTGCCTGTCAGAGCGATAGTTTCCCAGAGTGCAGTCGTGAAGATGCGGTTGGATTGTGCGATTGTAACATTGCCAGTATACCGTCTTTGCAGGGACATCACACGAGTTCTAGTTGTTGTTATTCGCCTCGTAATGTTGCGTTCGACATCGTCGTTAGTTTCCTGTACTGGGAGGACAAAGGTGGTTGTCCGGCCTGGTATCACAGTCGAGGCATCTGGAGTCAGTGTCACTGCTGGCATCGGAGCAGAGGCAGGTAACTCGAAGGCATGAGTTTGAACATCGTAGTTATGTTTCCAGTGCTTGTGGGAGCTGATGGCAGATGCCAGCCAATATGTAATGTTCAGGAGGACGTATGCAGCAGCAAATGTGACCTGCAAAATAGTCTGTGCGTTACCGATCGAGATCAAGCCGAAGATCAAAGTTACAGTACCGCACAACGCGAAAGCTCGATATAAGCTATCGTCAAAGAGAGGTTTGCATGTCTTTGAGGTGAAGTAGAGTCTAGACTCAAATTCGCTGCAACGTACGACACGAAAGGCGCCCGTTCGAGGATAGTAAATGACACCTCACTATCGTGGACTTTTGTCAGTCTATCCTTGGGTGGCTGTTGAACTTCAAGTTTGACTCTGGATGCAAAACCAACCAAAGTCGAAGTGATCGAAAGCAGGATTGTCCCAACCAGTGCCCACCCATCATCATACACAACCGCAAGGGCAATCAGTGTGACAGAGAGCGCAAGACCCAATAGGGAGAGTGCTCGAAGGCTGCCTGATGGATTGACTTCGTACGGCGGGCTGTCTTCTAGACCCTTACGCTTCTTGATCGTGACAAACTCGACCTGGTAATGGTCCAATTCGTGCGGATGTAGCAACTGACAGAAGAAATTGAGTTCAAGGTTAACGTTGCCAGAATATGCACCCACTACTTTACCAGCTTCGGTTGGCAGTCGCTTCTCAAGTGAGTGCTTCAGTAGCGCCTGAGGTGCAGGCATCAGTCTTGGTAGTTCGTGGTGCCATGATAATGCTGAGATTTGCGAAATACGTAGCACACTGGCTTCACCGAGTATGGCCACAATGCCGACGATGTCGAGTTGGAGATCGGTGAACGAGCTCAAGAAGAACATGGTAGGAGTCCCCTTGGCTGGCGGGCAGATTGAACACTAACATGCTTTCCATCGCGAGCCTTATCAGTATTCAAGTTCGCGAGGATTATGTATCGTTAGGCTGAAGTTCGTGGTGGCTGGAACTTGAGGTTCAAAATGTTGCCTGAACTTGGCCGTTCATGCCTGACAACAGCTTGCCCAAATTGTCACTCTCCTCGTGCGAACCAAGTTCAGCCTTCACTTACCTTCCTCATGCTGGATGAGCAGCAAGCAGCTACGCGTCAGTCCTTACGGAGCATCAGTTCATCCAGTTGATTTGATATGATATGATCATCACAGCATGAGCTCTGACAAATGCCGATTGAGCTCTGAATGTTGCCAATCAGCGCCCACTTGTAAGCACGTTCCGCTGCAGGGCCCACAGCAGCTCTTGCTACAATTCGTTCTTTCCTTCAACCTGTTATTCATTCGAGCTGCCCTTCACGGCTAACAAACGTGCAGGGAATGGACTGTATCCAAATGCAACATCATGGGTTCGGTCAGGATGTGTATAAGTTGAGAGCTTCATGTCTTCGCCGCAACCTCATGGTTTCCCTACCAGACTCAAAGTATTCCTCCTCGTGACTGGCACTGGCATTGCTTCAATGTACTTCCATAATTTGTGGCAGATGAAGCACCTTACAGCAGGCTTCGTGGTTGCAGCAGTTCTTGGTGCCACGAATGCCAACACGCAATGCCCTGCACCCAGTCCGGCAGACCTGAACTGGTATCCTCCTAACAGCACTGTGGTCAATTCCCTGGCGAGCGTTGCGAACAGCAGTGGCGTATATGGCTACATCTTCAATAGCTCTATCACACCATCGTCGGTACCATATTCCACGTACAATTGGTGTAACATGCCACATGTCCGTGCTCAAGAGTATGTTATCCCCCCAGCGGAGTACCAGCTTGTATATGTCGAGGTCATCCATCGTCACCACAAACGTACTCCTTACGCATCGAACACCTTTCCTGTAGAACCTATACCTTGGGATTGCGATGATGAGTACCTCTACTACTACGGCGCTCCGACGAGTGATAATTTGGCAGCACAAATCGGCTGGTCAGTCAGTGTCTCTCCGATCAACCCTTTTCCTCAATCCGGGTTCCAGAATTCATCCTGTCAATTCCCTCAGATTACTTCAGGCGGTTTGCTGGACTCTCGCCAACACGGAGCAGACCTCAGGTCGGTCTATGTCGACAAATTGCATTTCCTGCCTAGCTCTTTTGATGGCAACGTTGCCAAGTTCCGTGTCACGAACAATCAGATTACCAGCCAGGTAGCTGGCCAACTAGCAATAGGTCTATATCCCTCATTAACCTCTCAGCGACTCCCTGTGACAGTGCAGCCCGTCAACCTCGATACGCTCGAACCACAATATTCGTGTCGCTCTGCTGCTTCCCAATACTCTTCCTACGGCGTTGGTAGCAGGAACCCGGCTTGGCAAGCGCATCTCAACGATTCCTCAACGATCTCGCTTTTCAATACTCTGGACACCGTCAGTGGCGTCAATCGAAGCGATAGTGGATGGCATAGTTGGTTTGACCACTACTCCGACAATCTGTCTGCTAAGCTATGCCATGCTAAGCCTTTGCCGTGCAATATCTCAAACCCTTCGTTGTGCGTTAATGAGTCAGTTGCAAATGCAGTGTTTAGACGAGGACAATACGAGTACAGCTATATCTACCGCGATAACAACAAGTCTTTGACAGCAAGTGCGGCCAGCTATGGACTATGGGTTGCAGAGTTGGCAAATAACCTTCGAGCTACAATGAGTGGGTCAAGTGCTGTGAAATATAGGCACAACATCGCACACGATGGCAGCATGAGTCGACTTCTCAGTATCCTGCAGCTGGACGTGATGGTATGGCCTGGAATGGGCAGCGAAGTTGTGTTTGAGGTATGGAGGAGCAGGAGCAGTGGGTGTTGGTTCTTGAGAGTGTTGTGGAGAGGTCAGGTGCTGCGAAGCAGCAACCCAAGTCTAGGAAGGATGGATATGATTCCAGTCGACTCCTTTTTGGCATATATCGATGGCCTAGTGGGTGTCCGTGGAAGCAAAGTCACGGCTTTATGCTCGGCCTGAAGCTGAAGATTGTAGAAACGATAGCGTGCCGATATACCTAGAAACTTAATCTGTTCATATTTTCCCCAAGCAATACAATAGATGAAGCAGCTGAACCGGCACGTCTGAAGCCTGGAATGGTTGCAAATCAAGGCATATTTGATTGGTCGATTGAGCTCTCCAGGCAAACCTCGGTGAGTGCTCCAGCCCTGATCTGCGGAGAAAAAAAGTGCCTCGAAACGCGCTCCAAAAATATTTTTGACTCACAGCTGCTTGAAGAACGTGTGCTCTCGCCTCCTTGTTGATCAGTCAAGCAGTCAGGGCAAAAACTAGCCCTTGAAAGCGCATAGAGGACGTCGGAGCATCATGGCAGGTATACTGCGGACGTCGCTTTCTGCGAGGCTCATATCGCCTCGGAAATGTGGCGCGCAAAATGTCTACCTTAATTCGTATGCATGATTGAGAAACTGGAAGAAGAAGCGCACACTGACAAGTCGTAGAAGGTCATTCACATCCTCAATCCTCCGACGAGAAGAAGATGCTCCCAGAAAGCTACCAAAGGCTGACCTCGCCGAGTTCGCACGTGTATCTCGACAGATTACACAGCCAAAGTCACAGGGAGCTTCTCAAGCTATGCTGTATGCCACTGGCATGGACGAGCTAGCCATGTCCAAGCCTCAAGTTGGTATCAGCTCTGTGTGGTGGAGTGGGAATCCATGTAACATGCATCTACTCGATCTATCGAATGTGGTCAAGCAGGGTGTCCAAGATGCTGGTCTCGCTCCCATGCAATTCAACACTATCGGTGTGTCGGATGGTATTTCGATGGGTACAAAAGGCATGAGGTACAGCTTGCAATCAAGAGAAATCATTGCGGACTCAGTTGAGACTGTGATGCAAGGACAATGGTACGATGCTAATATTTCCATACCTGGTTGCGACAAGAATATGCCAGGCGTCATGATGGGCATTGCAAGAGTTAACAGACCCTCATTGATGGTTTATGGAGGTTCAACTGAGGCCGGATGTGCTGCGACCCAAAACAATGCAGACATTGATATTGTGTCAGCTTTTCAAGCCTACGGCCAATTCATCTCCGGGGATATCAATGAGGATCAGCGGTACGATATCATCCGCAACTCGATCCCAGGATGTGGTGCCTGTGGTGGCATGTACACTGCCAACACCATGGCTTCTGCGATCGAGACTCTGGGTATGACTCTCCCTGGAAGCTCGTCGAACCCAGCAAAGTCCAAGTCAAAGCAGCTTGAATGTCTCGCTGCGGGTGGCGCTATCAGGAACTTACTAAAAATGGACCTCAAGCCTTCCGACATCATGACCAAGAAGGCCTTCGAAGAAGCTATCATCCTCATTATGGTGACTGGCGGAAGTACGAATGCTGTTCTGCATTTGATCGCGATGGCAGACGCTGCAGGAGTCGACCTAAGTATTGATGACTTCCAAGCTATTTCAGACAAGACACCTTTCCTTGCGGACTTGAAGCCATCAGGCAAGTACGTCTTTAACGATCTTTACAAGATTGGCGGAACGCCTGCATTGCTCAAGTTCATGCTCAAGGAGGGTGTCATCAAGGGTGAGCATATGACCGTTACTGGACAAACTTTGAAGAAGAACCTCGAAACCGCTCCTGACTTTCCCTCGGACCAGGTCATCATTCGACCTTTCAACAACCCAATCAAGAAGACTGGACATTTGCAAATCTTGTATGGTTCTCTAGCTCCAGGTGGATCAGTTGGCAAAATCACAGGCAAGGAAGGTTTAGTCTTTACAGGTAAAGCCAAGGTTTACAACGAAGAAGACCTCTTTGTCCAAGCTCTCGAACGAGGAGATATCAAGAAGGGCGAAAAGACTGTGGTCGTGATTCGATACGAAGGACCGAAAGGTGGTCCAGGTATGCCTGAAATGCTTAAGCCAAGCTCTGCTATCATGGGAGCTGGACTAGGACACGATGTTGCTTTGATCACTGATGGACGATTCTCTGGTGGTTCGCACGGTTTTTTGATCGGACACATCACTCCTGAAGCTATTGAGGGTGGCCCTATTGGTCTTGTCGAAGATGGAGACGAGATTACTATTGACGCCGAGAAGAGAGTGATGGATCTCCACGTCGAGCAGGATACCCTTGACAAGAGGAAGGCAGCTTGGGAAGCGAACCCACCGAAACAGAGGACGCTAAGAGGCACACTCGGCAAATACGCGAAACTGGTCAGCAGCGCGAGCACAGGGTACGTGATGTTCTTTTGCTTCCACTCCTCGATACTAACTTCTGCGATAGATGCATCACTGATCTCCCAGAGAACACAAACATTCATCCTGAACGTGCAGGCAGCAAAGGCTTCCAACTGAATCCTATGTGAAAGCATTCAGAGCAGCAGACATAGATATTGAAGCCAAGTCCTGTCCCAATTGCGATCGTCTTCGGCCGCAGAGGCATGAGTTTAGCGCTCGATCGTTCACCAGTCAAGGGCGACGGAACACCAGTCCAGCGCCACCTTCAGCTTGATCCTCCCAACGCAAGCCTCAAGTGAGAGGATGGACCATGTCGTCCCAGGCCTAGCACGCCTAAGCAGACCACGATGTCGAGGTATGCAGAGCTCGCCGCCGCCGATCGGTTGGTCTTAGTACCTGATCAAGATTGGTTGTACGCTGCTTGGGAACGACTGAGTCCGTGACAACCAGGTCGGGAGGATGTTATCGGGGTAACGCAGCTCAGCCAAAAGAAAAACGTGGCAGTCAGCGAACACGTCAGTGTGGTCTTGAGGACAGTGCAAAACCTTGAGTCAAACGTTTCATTTGCAAGGAAAGAGGCAGCAAAAGTAACGAGAGGCTTGACGGTGTTGTATTTGAGGTTGCTTAGGCTTCCACAGCTCCAGGCTACCACGATACATCCAACAAGCCAAGCATGAGGGTAGTTGAGCGTAGAGATACGTTGCCAATATAGACCTGGTTCGCAGGATTTGAGGCGACACAACGGTTGGAAGGAGCATCTTGTACAGATGTCTCTTCAGGAAAGGATGTGCAGGCACGATAGAGAGAGCTTCCGAGGAGCGAGCTATACGTTTAAGGAAGAAGCGACGGGTCACTTGACAAAAGCGCTGGCCATGCATTCTGAGAAAGCAGTGATAATAAGCTCGTTATGGGAAGTATACCTACAGTCGTTCTTGGCTCGAGTGCCTACTCGAGTAGAAATGACAAGAATGAAGTTGATCTCAACACCGTTCGGTAAAGTTGCACATTTGTGGGTAACTGGTCAGTCGTGTTCTTTTGTTCCGTTCCTGCTCCACTAGTGGCGACAACGAAAGTTATCACTTTCTTTCGCTCCGTACTACTATAGCTTCAGAACATACGAATTGGCATTTTATCTATTCCAATATTCCTTAAGATGGTCATAGTGCTTGCTATTTTACCCTCAGTCGATCCAGCTGCCAAGCGGATGCCTCGACAGTTTCCACCATAACAACCATGGCTCCACGACCAGAAATTCCGGGATATTACTTCGATACTACGCGCAATAAATACTTCAAAATCCAGCCGAACCACATTGCACCACCCGGTACAGCTCACAGCAGAGCTGCTGTCCTGGCTGAGATCGAGAGAGACAGGCTCGAACGTGCCACGCTACATCGACGAGAACGAGAGCGAAGCAGCTTTATTCGCAGACTGAATCCTGGTTGCTACGACAATTTGAGTCTGACTCTTCGATATGGTGCATCACCGCGGCAGAATGTTCATTCAATGACTCGTCTGTATGCTTCGAATCTACACGATCGGCAGATTGACTTTCAGAGTCGCCCTCTGTCCCTCACGGTCTCGGCAGAAGGCACGCTATACCTCACAGCGACAGCATCGTTTGGAGTGAACATACGTGAGGTAGGTTCTGGTGATAGGACACAGAATAACGCGACTATTCTGCCCGTACCTGATAGGACAGGCACAGTCATTCGCGATGGTACATACCTTACGTTTAGCAGTAAGTCTCATTCCACTACATCAAACTTCCATACACTCGCATTTCTAGTTGTCTTGTTTTCGATGCATTGCTGGTGGAAGCTTGTTCAAAGCACGAGGTCAGGTTTTCGGCGTGCCTGGCCCTGCTCGCTCGTCAATATTTGGAATGTCCGCGTTCTGGTTTGCGAAGTCTGCTCGTTCACATGTTATGAAGACCTCTTTTGACGACGGTACTTAACTCGAATGAAGCGCTAACAAAGCAAATGCAGGGTCCAATCTCGAGTACGCCCACTTCGGCAGTCATGCTGCAATGCAGTTAGGTCTTGACACCACCATATGGGACGCTGCCCTACCTGGGTATGGTAGCTGCGTTCTTGCAACTGAAGATGGTCTTGCATACAGTCCGGACCTTGCCGCCGCGCCCTTACAGCCCCTAGTAAGGAAGGAGCAAATGACTCTCTCGATGAAAGACACAAATGTTGTTATGTCTGGCGAACGTCGAGGTATAGTCAATTTCACCGATCTCCGCTCCAGGGGGACCGTTCCTCGACTCAAACATACTTCGGCTATAACTGGTATTGCGGTCACCAGGCGGCCTGAGCAGGTCATCGTTAGTGGGTTGTCCTCAGTCGCTCTTTACGATCTGCGCTATCTCAAAGAACCAGCACAGCCTAAAACCACTACTTACCCTAAGGAGAAGCGCAAGCGTGGTTTGCCGACCTTGGTGCAGGAAACGCGACCTCTAGTACCTTTCTGCTTTCCTCCGGAACGTCAAGCAGAATCGTACGGGTCACTGACTTCTCTTACCTACATCCACAGTCACAACATTGCTGCAGTGGCATCACGATTGTCGAACACTCCTTTCAAGAACGATATCATAACATTATTTGACGTCTCCAAGGGGTCCATACTGCCCTCGCCGTTGACATCTTGTGCAGACCTCGGTCACGTTGTCGGTGTCGTCGCTGGTCATTTTGGTGATGGACTGGAATCTCTTGTTACCGCAACGTGGTCAGGTCAGATCCGTGAATGGGCTGTCGACAGCGAGGAGACTGAAGAGTGATACAACAAATGAGTAATATCCGAGAGGTATCGACTGTTTAAGTTGATCTGTAACGAGGTTGTCAATGAAGCCACGACTGTGGCTAGAAACGGGCTTGTCCTGAGATAGGGAAACTCCTATCTTACTCAATATGTTTGTGATCCAGAGACGACATTTTCAGAAAAACTTGAAAACGCAACTCTCTTCTGATCCACAGTGAGATCAAGCAAGACCGTCTACTTGTCACGACAGTGAAGACTGTCTTACGGCACTCTGGCAAACGCTCTACTCGGAAGGAGCGATCTTTCCACCTGTTGTCACGATAATCGTACTACAAATGCAGCTACCATGACTCCTGGATTAGAGATCACTCATCCCCCCTTCAAGCGAACACACTACACTCGTGTGTCAAGCATACAATCCAACATCGTCATGAAATTTGTACGTTTATGTCTTGCTTCTTCTGTTTCCACCTCGAAGCAAGACTTTACAGCGTCAATCGATGACTACAAGCTTTCTCATGGTTTTCATGCGTTGCTAAGACTTCGCCGTTTTACAACTACAGCAAAGAACACAAATCGGCAGGCGAAGTTGCCTGTACTCATTAAGAACCGTGCACAATTCGGTGTCATGGCCTAAAAGTCTTGACTCATGCGTTCAGATCGTTGTCCACATAAAAGGAAGTCGTGGGTGATCTTACTTATCGTTCTGTATTGAACCCCAAAGTCGCCCTATCAGGAAAGGAACACTAGTCGTTCATCGTCCTCCCAGCAGTCTCTGTTCCCTCCTCTGAATCAGGTTTTCAAACAAGGAGAACTATACTTCCACCATGCATCCAGGCATTCTCTTGGTCCTGCTTTGGTGTGCCGCTGCGAGTAAGCACATGACTTCAAATCACGGCTTAAGAAATCATCATTTTAGGAACAGTGCTTACAAGTCCAGCTGTATCCAACGAGCCTGCACTCATTCTCTTTCGGCAACCAACTCTTCAGCAGCCCAATGCACCACGATTTATACCACCTCGATCTGCTCCCGAACAAGTCAAATATCCTGAGTCAGACATCCCGCGACGAAATCTGCCAGAAACCAACTCAGTACAGCTGACTTCCACTTCACCAGCGACTTCGCGAGCTAACCAACCACCAACAAGTCGGCGCGACTTCACTGAGCATCACAATTGGGCAATGACGTGCATGGACAGTAGGCAAAACACCAGAACATGTTCATCAACACACGGCTACTACTGCTCCTCCAGTGGGGATCTGGAGAGGCAATGGAGCACTGTCAACAGATGGTGCGCCGAACACTGCTTCTGTCTCGAAGTAGCTCGGACCGTCGAGCTTAGTATTCGTCGAGTCGGTTACTGGCGAGGATTTTTATCAACCTACACAACACCCACGAACCAAGTAGAGTTCCGCGACAGCATGTCAGGACAAGGCGTAAGTATGATTGGAAGCCCGAAGGGTGATTTGAGCATGCTCGATAAACCATCGCTACTACTGTACTAGTTTAAAGACAGGTGACGACGACAAGAAGCAGGCACGAAGCTCCGTGACGAGACAGTTGCCTTTGTGTATATATGTGTTCTCTCTATGCTGAGACGATCGAAATTGAGTCGTGAACTTCTTGCACAAGAGAATTGTTAGTTTCTTCTAGTATGGAATAGTGGTCATTGAACACAAATGTTGTTACGTACATTTTGTCAGCGGTATCCAATTTCCTTCTCTGGGAAATGATCACAACTCCTCGGCTGTATCTACGTACCAGTACATGTTACCGAATCGTTTACAGGCCTTTGACTGGACCCATGTCGTATTTCATGGCCAACTCTGCCTATATGACAGGCATTAGGGTGTCGGATTCCAACGAAATATCATCTTTCGAGAGCAACAACCTGATTCGATGCTGATGATCATGCCGTGTTTGTCAGCCATTGTAACTCGGCTCAGCCAGAAATTAGACCAATGAACGAAAGTAAGATGACTACTAAGGGTATACCTCCAACAACAACTCCGACTGCAGTAGACAAAAACCAAGACTATGATTGACCACTTCCCTAGATTCTCCTCTACACACATACCCACGCTTCAAATCCCATCACTCAACCTCCCACCCCTCAATTCCCACCCCCCATACCCTCCCCGCCTCAACAACCCACTCCCTGCCCACAAGACACTTCCACTGCTCCTCCAAAAGATCCTCAACCGCAACCTTCCCCCTCTCATCCGCCCTAACCACAAGTCTCAACCTCTCCAACTCCGCAAGTTCAGCGTACACACGGTCCGCGATTCCCTTTCCCATCTTGATTCCGTCGGGGTGGATGGCGCGGAGGATCGCAATGGCGCGTTCGAGGATAAAAGGGCGGGCGATATTGGATGTTTTTTCGAAGATAGCGCGCATGGAGCGGTCGGCGCGTTCTTTTTTGGGGGTGCTGGTTGTTGGGAGGGCGAGGCCGAGGTCTTTGGTTGAGGTTTTGCGCTTTTTGCTTGGGGTGGTGTTGAAGGTATCGTTGTCGTTGTCGTCGCCACCGTCGGGAGCTGAGGCGTTCTTCTTGGAGGGCGATTTGGTTGGTGTTTTGGTGATTCCGCCTGCGCGGGAGCGGGCGAGGTACTTCTTTTTGCGACGATTAGTGGATGAGGCGTTGGAGAGACGGGAGAAGAGGACTATATCGTGCTTTGGGTGGGTGTGGGAGGCTAAGTAGGCGGAGAGGAGGAGCAGAGTGGAGAAGAATTTGAGGAGTGGTGGGCCTTGTGGTGTGTGGTGTTCTGCAGCAGATAGCTGTACTGGTTTGAAGGGTGATTTTGATGTCGTAGATGTACCGGACTCAGGCTGTGTAGTTAATCTCTCATCCTGCTCCGCCTTATGCAATACGAGCTCTTCGAAAGTACTCGGCAGGCTCGAGACGGAGATTAGTTTTTCTTGTAACGACTCCTCACCTTCGTTCTGGAAGAGTATTCGATTCCTGCTTAGAAGTCGGGCAAAGTCCCAGTTGTTATTTGTGCTTCTTCCAGTGGGCGTCTCGCCAGATACTAGGGGCCAGATAAAGCGTGGCCAAAGCCTTTCGATTGTCTGTCTGTACTTGACGATCGAGTTCGTAGTCGGTGCTATCAACGTATCAAATACAACCGTTGCGAATTGGTTGTAGATACTATGTAACCTTTCTTGCTTTATGCTTGGAGCATACTCTGGAAGAGGATCTGGTAGAAGCCGTGGAGGATCCCGGAGCAGAAGTTTTATAGCTTCGCTGCGCCTTAAAGGAGGAAAGTATAGGTAAGGTATTCCAGCCTTGTGTAGTGCGAGTGGTTGCGGCGCGCTTGAGGTGAGGATGATGGATAAGCAGGGTATCTGTGGCCTGTTAGTATTTCGCTTCTTCCTCGTGAGAAAGGCAAGCTCACTGAGTCGCACAATCGCGCAAGAGCAGGAAATAAGGTAGCTGTTGCACCTCGCTGCTGATCCGCGCATGCCAGAATGACCACCAATTTCTCTTCCCTTGGCTGCAGTAACTTTTTCAAGTTCCCAAAGAGGGCGTTAATACTGTCGAGACGATCATATCTGGCCTCCTCCAGGGCGCCTTCAGAGTCCAATGATTTCACACATCGTGAAAAGATCTTGCTGAGCAGGTGTCGCTGGGACAGACACTCCCTGCAATTGACCACCACATAGTGGATGTTCCGGCTGGTTAGCGCATGTTGAATGGTTTCGAGTTTCGCTACGTCTTCTGGTCCATATGCGACGAGTACATCAGGGCTCGGAAAACCATCCTGTGAATGGTCAGTGGGAGGTTCAAGGATGTTTGGCAGAGTCGCAGTACAGAATAGAACAGCGAAAGTTGCAGAAGTTGCGTCTGGCGGAATATGATTTGTTGCTGTATGGAATTGACTAACTCGTCTGGTAGACTTGCTATCATCTTATCCTATTCTCGGTGTCAACTCTGTCTGTAATTGTGCACACCTTACCTCGGGTCGAGGTACGGCAGGGGGAGGAACACGAAACTATCACGCCAAAACGCGTGAATACTGTGGAACGCGTCGTGTCGTCCCATGCGAGGCAACATCAAGCGCTACCAATATTTTGCGAGATTAAGTATTCTTCATTCGTATCACAGCAAAGGGACATCGTTTGTCTCGTGGAAAATCGACATGCTCAACTGATTAAATCAAAAAGTCTTCATCCGTATGACCGACTAGCAGATCAAATGATGACTCTTCCAACGAAGCCTACTTCTTCATGGCACTCCGAAGTCTACTTCCAGTATCAGCCTCGTTGATATTCCTCTTCAATGGGTTGACTAGCGTTGCCTTGCTCGAACGTAGTTCCATCTCTTCCTTGTCAGGACTGGCCGGCATGTTCTTTTGTGTGTCTATGTCCTCTTTGCCATGCTTCTTGCTTGGCGAAGACTCTTCGTCAAAGATCTTCACATCTTCTTTCGCAGCGAAAGCAACGCGTCCTTTCCCTGGAACCACGCTCACTTTATCTGCGCCCTGCTTGGTGGGGCTGCTCACTATTCGAGGATCGATATCAGCGAATCTGAATCCACTCTTGTCTCGGCCAAGTGTTGATGCTATGCTAGGGCTGACCAGACTCTCTTCTAGCTCCTTCTCGAACAGCTTCCGTTTGGTATTTGCTGGTTTGTACGAGAAGTCATCGTAGCTCTCTATGCTCGGTGATAGCGAAGTCGGAGGAAGTGTAGAGGCTTTTTCGACGATCTGGTCCTCTTCGCCATTGTCCATTTTCACAACGATCTCGTCATCGTTTGCCCTGTCTTCAACTGTTGTCTCTATTGTGGAATGGACCAACTCGCGCTTGTCTTCATCAGCATGACTTTCCATGTTGCCCAGTATCTCCTGAGGCCTAAGGTCCACGACAGTTTGTTCCCTCTTAGGTTCTGGCAGCACAGGTCGCCATTTCTTGACCTTGTGTACAGAACGAATGTGCTTCTCGAACGATTTCTTGACGCTGTACCTGCCACGGACGTTTTTGCCAGGATTTTGGTGCTCAGGATTGTGGCATTTGTCACAATACCAGTAATATCCCTCGATCTTCTCTGGCACTGGGTCTACTTGAGGGTTGAACCAGGCAGCGAACGCATCAGCTTCCGAATATGGAATGATCCAGTCTTCCCCTGCGATATGGACGTACTTTGTGTAGTCGGGACGTGGGAGGATCGGTATGCTCGATGGCATTTGGTTCGCTTCCGTGTCTAACGACGGTATAGATGGCTTGGACGACTGGACATCGGTTGTGGCGGCCTCTTCTTTTATCGACTCATTTTCTGTCGACAGCTTCTTACTGCTCGTTGCCTGATTGTGACCTTGCGGAGCCATTGTCGCGTGAGCAAGCTCTTCTTCGTCCTGGTCGATCGTGTTTGTACCATCTTTTATGCCCTCAACGTGCTTTGATGGAAGGTTGAGTTGTTCTGCAACCTTCTCAAGTGTATTGTGTGGTTGGTTGTCTATGTTGTCTTTGTTGGGATCGAATAACAACTTGTCGATCACGTAGAAGCTCGTTCTTGGAGTGCGACTAGGCGTGGGTGTACCTTGTGCAGACGACAGTTCTTCAAATGACCTGAAAGGTGATGAATTGGATTTATGAGGTGCAGATGGCATAACAGCTGTTGGTAATATCTTTGTGGGCGACGACGGTACGGTAAATGTTGTGTCGAAAGTAATGTTGGAAGTTGGCGAAAACCGAAAGTTGTTATCGAAGTCTGATTGTCGACTGTCACTGCTGCCAGGCAGGAAGTGGCCGCTGCTAGTGACAGTATCTGGCACTTTCGGCAGGCGAGAGTGAAAGTCCTTGCGCATCACATTTTGTGAACCACTTCCGGTCGATCCTTTTGGCTGGCCAGGTGCACTTCCTGCTTGAACACTCGCAGTAGTTGAGATGGAATGATGTTGATAGTTAGCCATGACATCGGTTTCGGCCGTTTGGAACAAGTTTGGATCAAGCATGGCCGTAGTTCCAACTGTGCTACTGATGGAAGTGAAAGCGCTGAATTTGACTTCTCTCGAGTGAGGTAAATTTGGTATCATATTCCTGTAGATCGCTCTATCGTCTTCTGGGAGAAAAACATACTCCCAAGCTATTGTTCCAAGCACAGTCGGTGTGACCATATATGAGGGCCAGTGCTGCATGAGCCATGCTGTGACGACAGTGAAATCAAAGCCATAGGGGCCATTCCAGGTCTGGTCGACTGCAAGTAGATGCAGGATAAGCTGATGCTGCCACCCCGGAAAAGCTTCTCCATGAGGAGATTTCCAGATGTAGTTGCTGGGCTGAATCTGTGGACGATTGGTAGCACGATCTGGCATGTTGCCGAAGTGGTTGGACCGGATGTTGTTGAGTGCCATAATGGGCGCAATTTATTGCTTCCAGAAGTCTTCAATTCGATGCTCTTTCGCTCTGCACTCCAACAAATTGGGTTAGTATTTGGTTTCTGTGTGCAAGCAAGCCAGGCAATCAAGGCATAGTCGTCTAAGCTGCCATGCGGCGCAGCGCTCAGTGCGAGCATGTGAAGCCATAAGTGAATTAAACGTAGTATGTCAACAGTGCACACTTGCACTTGCATTCATCTTGTGTGGCGTGCCTGCTTTGTCAGGCACGGTTTGCTAGATCTACCAGAGACAAGGAACAAAAATGGCTGATGCATGTTTCCTGCTTGCCGGATTTCTGGCGTGACTGGATGGCCAGGTGGTAGATGGATGGTAGACCGCTCTCAATTCGACCTTACGAGTGAGGGTCAATATTCTGTCCTCCGTTTGCATCACTCCGCGGTAAGCTCAAAGTCACGGCATGTGGAACGCGAATTGTGCGAAAGAGAGAAGCTGAGACGAGGACGTGCCTGCCCTCAATAGCGAGCTCGCCGTCTTTAGCAAGCGCTCGCTCCCTCCAGCCTGGTAGCAGCTCGAAGTGCAGTGCAGAGCTCGTCTTGCCTGAAAGGTTGCAAACGATTGCCACAACGCGGCGGCCTCACACAAGTGATTGCACGCTTGATCGAACAACAAGGCTGTGCTTAGCTCGTATCGTCTCGTCTTAAAATGGCTGTGACTTCTCTCCACGCAACCAATGAACACTTTCACTTATCACTGAACAATGAGCCAGCGACGACTTAGCTTGGGCCTATCCTGTACTGATCGTTTCTTCTGTGGATCTTTTCGTCACATCCCACTTCGAAGTCGATAACTCCTCCGCTGTTTCCGCGGTCTTCATCCAATTTCCTACCCTTCTCACACAGTCTCTAAACTGTGGTCGCTCCAGCTTCGAAACTCCGTCTTCGTAAGATCGACTCGGAACAAATATCTCAAAAAAGTGAACTCGTTCTGCAAGATGGTCTGGCTAATACCCTATCAATTCGTGGAGGTGCACCCACACCTACCAAGCAGCGAGGGCACAAGAGCTGACAACCAACCGTTCAGAAAGGAAAGCACTGCCGCAAGCTCTTGTGCACATAGCGAGGCCACGACTGGCACTCACGTGTCAGAGCAGCTATCCGAGTACCTGGGGCCAGTCATTCAAGAGTCTGCGCACAAAGATACGAAACTTCAAGAGGTGGAACGAACTTCAGAAGTGATTATCTCCGCCACGGACCCCATCGAAGATCGTGATTGTCGCAATAAACGTTCCCGATTCGCTACTGCGAAGACTCGGCCTCCCTGCCATCTTCATCCGACAGGTACTCTGAAGTATCAATGGCACGATGCCTATGAGCACCTACTCCTGAGCACAGGCAATAGAGTGAAAACATACGTCGTTCTGCTTGGCTATGAAAGCCGCACGAAATACATCCTAATGGCCAAGTTTGTGACAGAATACTTTGACAATAACCGTGACATTTTCCTGGAAGCAGACTTCAATGAGCCCGAGGGACAAGCGGCGTTCGGACGCATTCGAACAGCATTGATAGACTATGTGGCGAAGGAGCGAGGAGAGCCTTTGTGGAATATGCAGGAGGATGGAACCTATGTCGCTTTAGCATTGGAAGTGTTCATTCGAGACTCTCACCACACTTGGGCCACCAGACCTGGTCAGATTCGTGAAACACCTGGCTTCATGCGATACACTGGTCGCAGAGGTGCTATCCGAAATCTCAGTGAGCCTGTCGGCGAGGAAGAGAATGAAGCTGGTGGACGTTGGGCTGAAGACGACGACTTCTCAAACATCTTCGACACGCAAACACCCCGTGTGTTCTACAACATTATCGCATCCAAGAAAGACCAGCGATATCATACGCCAGTGACCGCACCTCCTAAAGGTTCCACGCTGTTGTCTCCCATCGTCGTCGATGCTGAAGATGATGCGATGGAACTTTCAGATGCTCGAGAAACTGCGGAAGACGCTGTCCGTCCCATTCCCACCACGAGAAAGGCCGAGCGACCAACCACCTCGATCGAAGCTCTAGCAAACCCCAACTATTACAAAGCTCCACCAGGTCTCGACATGACCAACCTTCCAGCTCTTCAAGAAGCATTTTATCGTATACAATACGAGAAGCGCCAAGCAGATATGACCAATATCAGACTCAACGACTCCTTCGCCGAGCTGCAAGTCAGATGTGCCGCTGCTGAGGCATATGGAAGTCAAGCGCGAGCAGATGGTGCTGCACTTGGACTTGCGTTAGCAGAGTGGTGTAAGGTTCGAAGAAACAGCAAGGCTGCCGTGATCAATACAATGCCTGCGCAGACGAATTTGCATCGAGATGTGACTGAGCGACTGATGGAAAATCCTGAATTCACCAGAAAGTGGTTCCCTGGTTACTTCGAGGAGGCTGGATGAGGGTAATTATGGATATTGGATATCGTCGCTGCCACGATACATGACAGGCAACGTCGAGTCCGAATATACCTTGGACCTATATTCAGAGAATCGGTTTGTTCTCAGTAATGTTGAATGCTGAAGATGGAACGGAATCAATGGATGTAATAAGTGCGGGTCAATGTACTACATTTGTTGGGTGGTATGAAACAGGCAGGTCGTGTAGATAGACAGGCTCCACGAGGACTTATGAATACCCGCACGACTTGCAGCTGTTCGCTTCGAGTAGCATGTTGTACATGACATTGATGAAAGAGATTTAAACCAGAGGGAGTGTCGGTAGCAAGTCTTGAATGTGGAGGAACACGTCGGGATTAAACACGCTAAGTCGTCTATACGCTACTAGTAGCATCAGTTAGTGCTAACAACTACGACAATCAATTACTTGACAAGGTAGCACATTTAGATCAATGGTTTTCTTAAGCAAGCTCTGAGCTCATTGTGGAAGACTTAGAATTGTGACAGTATTCAGCTTGACACGCAGCTATGATGACCTCCTCCCTTTTTCCTCGCTATTTTTAGACTTTGGCCTCGACGTGATCCGCACTATGCGTGCTGCCTATACTCCGTGCCCAAAGACTGCCCGTCAGAACACCACCTTGAAAATCAACAATCAAGTTGCCAGAAAGAGTGTCGCTCAGAGCGTGCTCTCGAGGGCAAGTACCTGTAACCAAGTTAGTTCTCACTCTCACAGATTCCAGTCTCGATCTCGAACTTACCAATGCTGTCCTCGTCGGGATATAAACCTGCGTAAAATTGCTCCTGCCATTCCACTGCATATCTGTCGTGAAGAATCTCGTGTTTCTATCGTTCCTTCCGAACCCTCCAAACTCCATCCAATCTGAATCAAGTACAACTCTGTAGACACCTGCCTGCTCTACGCCGACCCGGTAATCGGTGAACGACTTCGAAGGGTGGAAGTTGAAGATCCATAGAAGACCTGCACGCTCAAAGACGAGCACTTTGTCCGATTCGTTCTTCAACGAGATGTAAGCCTGTGGGCTGTGTAGCCAGCCGTATTTTTCCTCAGTGAGTTGCATGGCACGATCGAAGTCGTTAAGGAACTTGTAGCGTAGCAGCTTGTCTTCTGTAAGGTTAAGTTGACGTCTCGCATACCAGAAAGAATTGTCGTTGCCGGCTCGTGGAAAGTCGAGCCATTCTGGATGACCAAACTCATTACCTTCGAAGTTTAGATATCCCTCGCCACCTAAGCTGTGAGTGACTAGGCGGATCATCTTGTGTAGAGCCATCGCACGTTCGATGACCGGAGTGAATTCGCTCAATGTCGACATATTCGTGTACATCTGTGCATCGGCGAGCCAGAACATGAGCGACTTGTCTCCGACCAACGCCTGATCGTGCGACTCTGCATATGCGATTGTCTTCTCGCCATGGCGACGGTTAGTTAGCGTGAACGCGATGTTGCCAAGGTCCCATTGGTCGTCGTCCTTTTCTTTCAGTAATTTGATGTACATGTCGGGTACAGCCATGGCGAGTCTGTAGTCGAAACCGACTCCTCCAAGTGAGAGTCTGACACACAGACCGGGCATACCTGAGACGTCTTCGGCAATCGTGATACACGATGGGTATAGATTGTGCAGCATCTCGTTGGCAATCATTAGGTAGACAACACCATCCTCGTCGACAGAAGGACCAAAGTACTCATGGTAGCCACCTGAGAAGCCCGTGCCGATACCGTGGTGAGTGTACAGCATAGATGTGACGCCATCGAAGCGGAACCCATCAAACTGGTACTCGTCCATCCAAAAGCGCAAATTCGATAGCAGGAAACGTAGAACTTCGTGGTGGCCATAGTTGAACGTTCTCGAGTCCCAAAGCTCGTGACGACCTTTAGCACCTTCGTGGAAGTAGAGGTGGTCACTGCCGTCGAACATGTTCAACCCATCCAGTGTATTCTTGCTTGCGTGTGAGTGCACCACATCTAGCAAGACCGTGATGCCGTTTGCATGAGCAGTATCAATCAACTCTTTCAAGTCGTCTGGAGTGCCATATCTTGAACTCGCAGCAAAGAAGGAGTTAACCTGATAGCCAAAACTGGCATAGTAGGCATGCTCCATAATCGCCATGAGCTGAATCACGTTGTATCCAAGGTATTTTATGCGTGGGATCATGGTTTGTGTAAACTCTTTGTATGTGCCCACCTTCAGCTCGGGTGTTGAAATACCCACGTGGGCTTCGTAGATTCGAACCGATTCTGGCTTCGGGGGTCGTGGATGCTTGAAGACGTAGCGTTCGCTCTTGGGAGGATTCCACAACACTGCATCATAGACAGGCGATACGTTGAGGTCTTGTGTGACTCTTGTGATCCAGACTGGCAGTCTTTCAATCCTCTCTCCTCCAGGTATTACCATCGAGATCTTGATCTTTGTGTTATGTGCTATCGCTGGTACGCCATCTCTTGCAGGCAATACGAGCTCCCAGACACCATATGCGTTCTTTGTCATAGGATGTGAATCTCGGTTCCAGCCGTTAAAGTCGCCTGTTAAGTAGGCCTGTGTTGCATTGGGTGCCCATTCTCGATACGTGATGTCGCCATTATCTGCGAAGGTGAAGCCGAACTTTTCATATCCCCTGGAGAACTTCTCAAGACCTCCCTCATGCTGGTCAAATGTGTCTATCCAACGCTTCGCTTTGGCAAATCTGCTCTTCAATGCGTCTCTGAAGTCACCCAGCCATGGGTCAAGGTCAATGATTCCTAGCAAGGGTCAGCTTCATACAACAATTACACTCATGTCCTCACTCACCTGTACCGTCTGGTACTTTCCCACCAGCAGGAGCTACGGCTATGCTGTTTGCTGACTGCTCATTCGTGGGATCCATATTGTGGTTGTGTCCTCAGGAGAATTGTTCTGTTGTTGTTGTACAAGCCTAAAAATTCTGATACGCAAATGACAGTAAAGTAAACAGGGGTGTAAATTAAGAACTTCTGATCTTTGTCAAAGGATATCAGCTGGTCCAAATATCTCTATTCTGTCCTCTCCTTCAACCCTGCATTGGGCTTGCACTAATGTTTGTGTTGAGATTATCTCGCAATGAGGACAGGCCTAGCGAAAACACCACCCACCGAGCTTCAGATCTGACGTCGTTTTGTTGATCAGGAATCGCTGTTGGGCAATTGCGGCTCTGTGTTAATACATGTGGTTTCGTTTCGATACACTACAATCTTGACCCACGATCGACAATATTAACTATTTCTTACCAGTCCCATACGAATGCGATACCAAAACGCGGGGGAGCCAAAAACTCTAGCTCACAAACAGGCAGGGTTATGCGCTCAATTCGAGCCAATGAAATACGGACCCTGATGATCAGAGCTCACGAGCATGTGAATCGGGCCGAACTCTACTGGCGAGAGAAAGAGCTCCTTGAGCTGCAGTCCATATCGCTGTATCTCGAAATACCTCACATACGAGAAGAAGATTGTGCACAAGCTTCGAGCATCAACAATCGCTGTGCCTGTTCTCGGAGTTGCACATGAAAAGGCTCCTTCAGAGACTGCTCGACTGGTCTGCAAAACGACCATTTTTATTCTCCGAAATATTTATGCGTTGTTTCTCCACCATAACTGATCGCTTCCTCCAATGTTTCGCTCCTGTTGACCTCGCAGTACTGACACAGCAGCTCAATACAAATTCCTGCTTTCTTGTTGCTTCCTAAAGTGTTCCCCCGTACGTCTAATCAGATCTCGGTCAGCAGCCTCTTCTTCAGCCCGTGTCCGTGGCCCTTCCACAGGCACAGTCGCTATATCCAATGTCGACTTCTCCTTGCTCTGCTCTTCCAGCTTGCTCAGTATGACCAGGTACAATGCTCTGAACTCAGGATCAGGCGAAAAGGCGACTGGTCTAGTCCTCGATGGAGGTCCCTTCTTGAACCAGTCCTCAAGCATACGACGCGTCCATCGAGGGTCATCCAGAATCTGCTTCAAGGCTTGTTGTGGTGTGAGTTGCTGACCTTCGTCGTCGGTCTCGCCGATCATGATACCGCCGGAGCGCAACATCTTGTCAAGCAGGATATCTGGATTCTCTTTGAGTGTTGCATTGAAGGAGTTTGGCCTGATGTGGCCGTACGATGGACGGGTGCTAGATTCTTTTGGAGTTTCAGACTGATGCTAATGTGTTAGTTGCTACTTGAAACAAGCCTGTAGCGTATTGTGCTTACCATGTTATCGATGTTGTAGAAGGATGCAGGCATGTCAGGAAATCTGATCGCGTCCGTGGCCTGAGGACGAGCTGAAACACTCTCCTGGTCTGGGTTCTAAATTGCTCCAGCAGCAGTCTTGGACCTGGGCCTTTGTGTCGATGGATCTGGTTTAGGAGAAGACATTCTGACGATAGTCCCATAAGTGACGGAGGAGAAGACATATCGATTGAACAAGGTGAATTTATGCCTGTGAAGTCTACTGGTTGTGTTTGCCTACTCATGAAATTAGCAGTAGACAATCCAAAGAACACTGCACAAGGACGCTTGCAAGTCAACACAGCGCGACTGATGACAATCGTAGCTTTTGTACACTTGTGCTGAGTCAAGCACAAGGTGTGTCAGGAAATCGCATGCCCAGCCTAAATGTGTGGTCATGCTTGTAGTGGCGTTGCACCAATTGAAGAACTATCCCGGGACACCGAGCCTTAGTATGCAATAAAAACAAAGTCATCCATTCATGTCTCATCGATCTTGCTGAAGTCGTCGAGCACTATGGCTACCCGTACCCACCACTTCCAACCGCGACAGTAGCCTTGCTTCGCCAATCTGAGAAGCTAGCAGCATCATGACCCTGCTTAGCTTTTTGCTTATCTTCCCACTCGCCCTCTTCTTGCGCTATCAGAGCGTGAAATCGTCCACCTTGGCCTCTACCTAGGTAGATAGCACCTTCTTCCCTTTTGGCCACTTTCTCAGTGACAAGCACATATTTGACGCTACTTCCTGGAGCTTCGAACATTGCGTCTCCAAGGATGGTTTCCATCTCTGTGCGGAGCGCTCGTGCTCCTGTTCCCATTGCTAGAGCGTTCGATGCGATGACATGTAAGGCAGGTGTGGTGAAGCGAAGCTCGATGTTAGATAATGAGAAGAGCGTGACGTACTGAGAGACAAGTGATGATCGAGGCTCTGTAAGGATGCGAAGGAGCATGGCATGAGTCAGTGGTGCTAGAGCGGCTGTTACTGGAACTCGCCCAACAAATTCAGGTATGAAGCCAAAAGATTGGAGGTCAGCAGGTGTTACAAGGTCAAGAGGATTAAAGTAATTCGGCTCGAGTGGAGAGCCGTCGGGATTAGTCTGTTCAGGCATAGGTGATGGTGTGAAGAAAGGTAGGTGTTTCTTGTATAGTGCTTCCTCTTCTGAACCGGGCACAATAGGGATAGGCTTGTTCGTGGTCGATTTCTGGTCACGTGAGGCCGACTGGAACAGGTTGGTGGAAGATCGTACTTGTGCTCCGAAGCCAATGCTACCTTTGGCAAGTCTGTCCATAACGTGCTTCTGCAGGCCAACAAAGGCACCACTGCAAATGAACAGGATGTTGTCTGTCCTCACATTGTAGACCTCACCTTTTGTTGGCGCAGGTGACCCAGACCCACCTAAAGGGCTATTAGTCGGATATGTCTGAGACTGACCGCCAGCACGTGGCGCGTTCTTTTCGGGTTTTGCCTGCACCTGTACTGTAGTGCCTTCTATTATCTTGAGCAAGGCTTGCTGGACACCCTCTCCCGAGACGTCCTTCCCATGGCTGACCTTAGCAGTCGCGATCTTGTCTACTTCGTCAAGACAAATAATACCTCTCTCAGCTCTTTCAACATCGTAGTTTGCTGCGGCCAGTAACCTGTGCACACAGACTTCAGCGTCTTCACCAATATAGCCTGCTTGTGTGAAAGGTGTGCAATCGGACATGGAAAAGGGAACCTCGAGGACTCTAGCCAGTGTTTTAGCCATCAGTGTCTTTCCAACGCCTGACGGTCCGAGCAGAAGGATATTCGACTTCTCAAGTGTTAAGGGTGTCGTATCCACAAGCGGTGAAGTTCCTAGCTTCGGGATATAGCCTGCGGGCGGACCTCCCATCCGTATTGTTGGTTGTTGACCAGGGAATTCGCTCTCAACTGGGTGTCTTTCACGACGTTCCCTCTGTGCGGCCAGCTCTTCCTCTTCCTCTTCGCGCCTTTGGAGCTCCTGTATGCGCTGATAGTGGTTGAAGACCGATACACTCAGTATCTTCTTTGCTCTTTCTTGCCCGACAACAAACTGGTCTAGATGCTGCTTGAGCATCTTCGGTGTAAGACGTGGCACACCATACACATGGTTGCCTCCAAGAGGCCCGCCAGTGGGCAGACCAGGCTCATAGCTGCCGGTAAAGGGCTGATTCGAGAAATCTGAGCGATGAAACCGAGCATCTGATTGCTTTCGCTGGCTCGTATGTAGACATCTTTTACTGAATGCGATATAGCTTGTTCGAAATCGCACCGACATCACCGAGTCGGCAGTTCGCCATTCGAGGGCTGGACAGAGGAGACCGAGCGTTGGCTCGGCGCGTATTCGTCGCATCAAAAATATAGCAGCATTTTAGAGGAACCGTCTTTGTACTATCAATAACGAGACAAAAAGTTTGTATGGATATCTATGCAATGGTATGACTGGTCCCAAAGGCAGCTCTCAAGCCGCGTTTGCGACAACACCAGATAAAGATATGCGGGGAAGCATAGATACGACTTTGTACGGCACTCAACATCCACCGCAAACGTAGATTGCCTTACTTTTAGGACCATTGACACGAGTAGAGTCTGCTGTTGTATATAATTGAGATGTGTGTCTCAGAGAAGTCAGCCCGAACGGGTTCCCGCAGTGCACTGGGGAAACCCCTCCGAGCAGGAACACAGCTATAGATCTGTGCACAATTTTCCTAACGCCTGCTTGCTTGCATGAGTTGAGTATAGAATCGTCGATATCGAATATAAAATCCCTTGTAGCACATCTAGTGTCTCCTTCCCCATCGGTCTTGCTTTCTTATCTCGTCCCTACAGACCTTCATCCTATATGCTAGCCCAGGAACAGGCAGAGCATCCTCTTCTCTAAGCCCACGCCAACGAGCTTTGCCCAGTAGCCAATCTGCAAGCGTCACGACTTTGCTCGTCTTGTCAAAGCCACCAGCCTCGTCAGCGTGTTCGATGGTGTGGTTCGCGATACGTCCTTCAGAGTCGAAGGAGAATACAAACAAGCCAGTGAATGTGTTCGACCCAGCATCCCCACCAAATAGAGGTCTATCGCCTCCGAGTAATGTGCTTAGACCTCTATTAATTCCTCCATTGTCGACTGCGCTAGATTCCGATGTGGCTGACTGCACTGCATGGCCTTTACCATTGCCATGCCTGCGCGGCTCTGTCCTCCATCGTACCACGAGCTTTTCCTCTCTAAGACCACCACAGTGTGCCTCAACATGCGAAGGTGCAGTAATATAGCCCGAGCGGACCATCTTCTCGCTCAGAATTTCCAGCTTCACATTGCCCACGACTGGAACACAACCCCAAGCCACGGGTGCTGTCCAAAGAGCAGCTCGGTATGGTATCTTGCCCTTTACAACTGGTAAGTGTGGATGAGTGGAGGGAAAGAGATGTAGGGTCACGTAGGGAGAGACGATCTCGGGAGGCAGTTGGGTCGTGAGAATGTTCGGTAGAAGTGGGGACAACGTTCGTAGTGCTAGATCTTGTCAGTTCCTCCTCGCAAGGCAAAGATTATTATCACATACTCTTTCCCAATTTCATCGTCCGCTCGTCAGGCGGCTTCTGGTCACCTCCAGGCGACCTTCCACCATTGATGCCATCCAAGCGGACGAATGGTCCAGCACCAAGTTCTTGTTGCGCTTGAGTCCGTGGCGTCGAGCCTGCAGGCACGGCTGCTGTAAACCAGAGTTCCGACAATGATTCTGATCGAACTTGGGCAAGAGTTCTAATGGGAAGGAGAGATAGATTCTGATCTGGTCGAGACCCGAAGATGCGTAATAGTCTCTTCCATGGTGAAAGCGCAGCAGTCGAAATTGTCGAGAGTGGTCGCATTGGCGTTACTGTCATCTAGGTGGTCTTCTCATAGTTGTTTGCGATGCGTGTAAGTCGAACCTGTGTAAGACGACATACAGTAGATGTCAGAAACCACTGGCTTGAAGGAGAGACGATTTCCACAGCTGCAATCCTTCACTACAAATATTCGGAGAAAGCTCTTACACCCGACGATCTTCACTGACGTAGTGTGGCTGGTGTATTTGTGGCACATGTTCAGGAGTGCCAGTTGCTGTCCCCCTTAGTGGCTTGAAAAGATTCGGTAGTATTGTGTAGCGGAAGCAATTCAAAGCAGCTCTACACATTTGTTTAGTTCTCAATCATTTATTCATCTGCCCTCATCAACTTCGCGGTCAGCTATAACAAATTCAGGTGCCCAAAGAGTTGATGCGAGCGCACTTGGTCTCGGCAGTCTTCTGAGCTATTCCCGCCTGTAAATTCAATGGTGTCCATGTTCACTGTGCTTTCAATACTGGCCTGGTTACTAATTCGTACTACTGTGCAAGCATTATGTTGTGACCTCGTCTTTCCTGATTGTGAGAAGCAACTCTCATGTCTATCTACAACTTCGATGAACGAGCTATGCACAGGAAGGAGTCAAAGAGCCTCGACAGAACTATACTTTGGCAGCTCAATGGTAAAGAAGATTGGTTTACGATAAAGGTGCGTACGCATGAAAGACTTCTCAGTATCCCCTATTAGTTTATGACACACTGTTGCATTCCGAAGTGTTAGCATAACTACTAGTAGTGGATGAACAGCAAATTGAGGTTGTCTTCACTAGCATTTTTTTTATCAGTCGGTATCACCTCGTGTTCCTACCACATTTGCAACCACTTTCGGTGGATCCTGAAAACAACAACAGGTATTTCTGCTTCTACATCTCTTTCGTGCTGTTTTACCTGCATAACATACACTCTCCATAAACCAGCTTTTCTTCTTGCTTCACGTCTGCACTTGCAACTGAGGCGTGCGGACGTAACTGCCGCCATGGCTCCAGCACAGGCACAAGATCAGGACTTCACACAAGAATGAATTTCTGCTATCAAAAAGGCTAGCAAGTTCCTCAAATCTAGTCCATCACACGAATGGGAACCTTCTACCCTTCACAAGCACTGCACATCCAAATTCAACCAAGCCACTGGTTGGTGTGATAGCCAGAATCATGTCGTTACTCAATTGCTCATCCTCAACTATTACTTCAAACATGGTGATTGTCTCGAAGTACCCGATCCCTCCAATACTGGACTCGAACAGCTCGACATGCTTTATAGAAGTATTGGCAGATTCTACCGATCACAAGCCGGCTTTTCTCGCAAGAATCGTACTGCATCATACAAGGCGGGATATTCGACACGAAGAGACGCCATGGTCGTCCGTGCCGCCACCTCCTCTGTCAAGAACCATGTTGGCTCACAGGAATGGAAGTCGCAACAATCGAAAACGACGACTGCCGCTTCCTCCATCGACAAGCACCAGCGGAAGCAAGTCAAGAAGAAGGCAGCTAAGACATCAACCACAAAGCCACCCCAGAAGTCCAACGCCAAACCTTCTCCGTCCCCTGCCACCTCGACGATTATTACCAACAGCTTTAATGATAATAGTGGTAGCTTCATGACTCACTACGTGCAATATTCAGATGTCTTACTACGAACGGCCGTTCAGAACTCATCCCCACTCACGACGCTGAGTCCCAATCTTCAGAACACAGCTGATGCGATTACCTTGGAGTGTGGAAAAGAACCTGTGATCGTTCACAAACACAAGCCAACCGCCACCAAACAAGAGCCTCGGAACGACTTGATCACGACTCTTCACGACAAGCCGTACTCTTCGAGCCTACACAGTCTTTCCAATATGTCCTTCAGGCAGTGGAAGCAGCAAACTCCGCCATATCTGCAAGTACAACCTGAAGTCAACACTGAAGACACCAAGCAGGATCCAAACACTCTTATTGCACCTCGACGGCCGCAGGACGAACCCGATTTTGGCGACCGCATTGACCAAGCACTCCTCAAGATTGACAGATGGGCCGAAAACTGGTTGTCAGGCAAATACAAGGACCATAGCCAGGAAGAGCAGGATCTGGCTTGGCAATCTTTCGAGTTCTGTCTTAGAATGCCGGATATACTCGATGCAGACATGAGAGATGCAGAAGAGGTGGAAGAGACTGTTGTTGAGATCAAGCGAGAGGAGGATACTACGAAGTTGATCGAGTGACAGAAGTCATGTTCAAGGTATAGGTTAGGATTTGAGACGAGCACAGTGTGACAGGTGAGCATGGCCACTACGCGCAAGACATGACTTGGCTAACGCGATCGAGCTTTCATTTCAGAACCTGATCTCTATACTATGCGAAACACCTGGATTGTCTAGGTGGGGACCAAATTTTCATTACATTCCCGGGCCACCACCCCACAAGGGAAAGGAGTTCTACTCTAAGGGGGTCCTGCTGAAGCCTTTTCAATACCGCCTCCAAGTACAGACAACATGTCTGTTCGGATGGTTAGGAGCGAAGAGTGTGTGTATAGTGTTTCAGTATACTTTGTACCGATATCCTATCTTGTGTTCAAATTCTCTGTAGATCAAATAGCTAATCACATGAATTCCATCACAAAATATCCAAAGCCATGCCGAGCTAATCTCAAAGGCAACGGTACTTTTGCAGCACTCGGACTCAGGTACATATATGCAATGAGTCGTACGAGTAAGTAATCGACAAATGCGACATTCCCTCCATGGCTAAAATCAGAAAGGACTCGCTAACACCTACTAAACTAAAATTTCCAACAACGCCTATGCCAAAATGTGCAACGATGCGATCTTTCCACAACGGGGACAACCACCTCATATAGCTGACTGCTTGCTTCGCTTGAAGAACGCTGTCAACGAACATAGAGCTGATCGACAAGTCCGGAGTGTTAGAGTCCTTCGTTGGATATGTACAGCGTCGATATAATATGTTGTGATGCATACCCTCTTTCGATTATCCTGTGACATCTTGGTCGTGATTGAGATAAATGAAAGGCAGAATTCGGGGAAGAAAATGATGAGTTGTGCCAACACCGCGCTACATAAGTGCTGATCGTTAAAAATTAATGTAATATGGACATCCAGGTCGTGAGATTGTATGATCAAAGTGAGGGGTTATTGTGCTGTTTCGTGTTAAGATTCTCTTCGATCGTGGTCAGATGGGCTTGACGATGGCGATGCTGTTCGACGGGTATCGGCAGCCTCATCCACCGTCTCGCATTTTTCGGGCTCCTGGACATCCTCCTGGTCGAGTGTGTGCTGCTAGCAAGCGTGGGATGAGCTCGTTTGCATGTTTGGGACATAGCTTTTGCCGCCACCTGCACGACGGTAGAAGGTGGTGGTGTTGAGTAGACCGTCACTACCATCGCTTTCATCGCCATCATCACTACCTTCGCCTGCTTCAATGATGTCGTTTGCGCCGGTCATGGGTACACTGTGGCTCTGAATACCGCCATACACCGAGTAGGGGCTTCGAAGGGATGTGGGTTGTAAATTAGGTCGAGCACGATCTTTTAGAGAAGCACCACGCTCGTCGGAAGGTTGACGTAGAGTGCGCTTGCCGGTCTTGGGTGAGACAATGCCATCATATGCACCATGTTCGAGGCGTGGCTGTTTGGGCGGGTGAATCAAGGCAGATATTGAGGGTAATCCAGCCATCATATCAGAAGGATTGGAAGATGCGGAACCATACCTGCCGCTTGTCGTGTATGGTGGTGCTGGCGCAGCCATTGCTTGCTGTGGTCCTTGCATGGAACTCGAAGTGCGATGTAAAGGTGGCATGTTATATGCAATATGACTCTGGTGCTGCCACATGTCTCCCGATTCAGCGGCTAGAGACGCAGTAGGCGTGGGAGCCTCGTACGGTCTCGGCATGTACTGTGTCATTTCTGCTGTGTTTGGACTGGGAAGTGCCGACTGGGCTACAGACTGTTGCCGAGAATGTGCGTTACCCAGAGCATATTGACTATCCACAGATGGTCGGCGTGTATTGGCGGAGGAGGGTGCCATAGGTCTAGGCCAGTAGTCTGGACTATCTGTGCTAGCATTCCTATCATGGCTGATAGCTCGAAGTGCTCGTTGTTCGTCGTCCTTCTTGCTTGTGGTATCAGCTCTGGCTCTTCGCTGTCGGACGTCCCTACGAATCCTAACGCGACAACCTTGGTCAGCAAGCACCTGACTTAGATCGGTGCTCAGTTCCAGACCTGGAAACTTCTTGGCACTCCACACCTGAAATGGAGGTGTGTAAACAGCTGTTCTGGTGAACATTCCTTGTCCTACGCCCAGCGAGGCGTCGAGGTCAAAATCGGCATGGTTTTTTGGTCCTTCTAGCAAAGTGAACTTCAAGCGGTAGAAGCCTTCATGCCTCACAGCAAGATCAGAGAAAATGAAGTAAGCGGCATTTGATGGTTTGCTCAAGTACGATGCCCCCACACATGGGTTACCTGCCAAGACTGGGCAGTGGTTGGTTGCAAGTATGTTTCCGTTAGCAATTGGTCGAGAGAATTCCAGTGTTGCGAAGAGCATGAAATCCGCATCGTAGTGGCCAGTAATGTCGATATCACCATGTAATATAGTCATCTTCACGACAGGAGGAGGATCTACTGGCCGTCTATCGGCACTAGCTGGCCGGAGTTAGTGGCCAGCTTCAAGCAAAGCGACGCGTGAGACTCACATTTGTTTCCATTTCCGCAAGCACGAGCTTGTTTCGGCTCTTGAGCTACATCGAGACGGTAGACAAGGTCGCGACCACCAATTGTTCTGCGCGTGAAGATCGCTCTCTTCTCGTTTCTCGGAGGAGCTTGCATGACGAAGAGCTTCCAACCTTTAGCGTGTTGAAGCTTGTATTCTCTGAGGACCTTGTCGTTCAATACCAAATCCTGATTTCCGACGTTCCCGGCAGGAGATGGACAAACACCCCGTGCAGATGCAAGAAGTTCGTCGGACAGGCCCAGCTCCTCTAATGAGGGTAACTTGTCGTTGGACTTGCTTTTGGGCGCAATAAGAGGTGCTAACCTGATACTATGATCACTCTGCTTAGTATGATATGCTAAGGACTGCCTTCGTCCGCTGTCCTCGGAACGATTCGAAGCCATGTTTTTGCTAATCTAATAGAATGGGAAGAGAATACAAACAAGATACAGGAGACGGAAGAATGCTGGGAAGGTATGAGGTTGGCAGAGAGTTGAATGCCATATTTGCTTCACTGACAATTCCACAGATCTGGATGAGCTGAGAGTAAGGAGCGTATCATAGGCATGTCCCAGGGGAAACCTGCTCGCCGTTGTGGTCTTCTGGGCTAAGCACAAAATAATTGTGGTATGAGGCAGGCGATGGGTACGCTAACTGTAGACAACAACGCAACGGCTCAAAATTCTCCACAAACAAAGAGAGACTTCTCGGAAACTTACTCACCTCAATCACTTGTTGGTAAAGTCAATCAGCCTCTGTCCCTGCGTCCTTTGTTTTGGCAGACGAAACAGCCCGTGTGTTGCTGTCGCGGTATGAGTAGGCAGAGTCAATTCTCCACCTAAATCCTCTGCTCTTCCAGTGTCTTTCAATGCTAGAGCTGAGGTCAATATGTGCAAGGCTGCATAATCGAGGGTGTGCAGTAAGGTCACAAGGCAAGTATAATTTTGGTCGCGTAAATTTGAGTCGAACTCGTCTTTGATGCGTGCACGGGATTATCGCTGTCGTGTAATGATGTCGCGAGAATTTAGTAAAACCTAACAGAGCATTCGTGGTCGCGCTGGACGATCCCTCTCCAGTTTCGTTCCGTGACTACTATATTGCACTATACTGTCCCGCTCCGCGTGGTGCCTCGAAGTCGTTGAGATGTGACGTGTCCAGGAAAGCGTTGTGACGTACAGAACCACCAGCAGTCGATTAGCTAGTGTCCAGCTGGACTTTGTGGTCGCAGTACCACTGTCGAGAGGAAAAGACGAAGAGTTGAGGTTGCGAAACTGGAGTCCGAATTAATGTGGGCAGTCAGACCAGCTTGGGAGAAGCGCAGTCTGCGCCAACACATGACAGAACGTTGCACTATCTTGGAAGTTCCTGTGCACTAAATGGAGACGAACGTGGTGGACATGCCCAGCGGCTTCTTCTCGTATCTTGGTTGGTTTCCCAGCATCAGTGGCTGCATGGTCGCACTGCTAGTGCATGGGAGCTGTCTGACGGCTAACCTCGCTCGGGCTATCCGAATGCAGATGATCATCCAACCGAAGCTGTAGCGCCATGGCAATGGTCCCAAACGAATCACAATCCACTGTTCTACCCATTAGTCGGGACTAATCTCAATTTTCCAAAAGTGTGTGCCCAAAAGTTGAACTCGAAAGCAGCTCCCCACGATGATGATCCCGGTCGTGTCCATCCCCATTACTGCACTACTGCATTACGCATGTTCGCATTGGTACATGTACTTCCCGACTGCATACAATTCTCCTCATCAAAACATGTGGCTAGCACATGGCCGCCGCATTCAAGACGTGCATAATCACGCATGGCGCTCTGCATGTGTATCGAATGAATGGGATGCTCTTTTTACGACGCGATTTGGGGCTCTTTCAGAGTGATGGTGGAAGTGGCCGTCCAACAACATGCCGGACTACTGTTGGTAAGGGTTGCATGATAATGCTTGTGATCGTGCAGAGCACAACCATTCCTTTACTACTCTACCCTACTCATACTCATACTGTACGCTTTGCGATGCTAGTGGCTCCGAAACCCAACTCTCGGCAGACCTGAGGTTGGCAGCATGTGAATTATGTCGCTGAGCATGCCACACTTCAGTATTTAGTCTCGTCATTCAATGCATGTGTTGCAAGACCTTCTCCTGTGCTAATCCTCCTGAGCAATTTTTGGTTAATACATTCTGCTGATGTCACTACGTCTGATACTATCTACAAATGTTGTCAAAGTAGAAATATGACGTCGTGGACACTGGTTTGTGAGGACGCCAGCGTTCGAAGGTGGTGGGGAGGCAAAGATGACGATATGTGTGGTTTCTGGTTCCGGTTCGTAACTGCTCGTGACGCTTGGGATGAGACATCTGCAAACGGTAAGCTGGAACATGCTTTCGATAGACCACTTCGACTTCTGAATATTGAACTAGTTGTCGTCTTTGTTATTACCGTATGGACGCCACTCAGTCTTATCATGGTAATCTTGACTTCCAACCCCACAGCTGACAGCGCTGGGTCACACAACTTCCTCGTCCAACACTTTTCGATTCGTCCCATCTAATCATTTGACAGCGGCTGCAAGTTTCCGATTCCACAAGATGGTATTTGTGCTAGCGGCTACAGTCTTGACATCTTTTTGTATTGCGTCAAAATAGACAGCGCTCCAGGACTGAGTCGACGAGAAACGACCCATCCTGTACTTGAGTCTAGTCGCCGTATTATTGCATCAGGTTGTAGTTCAGATGGGCACCATTCCGTCGAAGGTAACGCATTCATCTCACTCGAATGATACAAGAATGCTTCGAACCATAATTATACTGGTGGCACCTTGCTTGTGATGTTTAATCCCGCAGACTGTATATCGCCGAACATTTGACAGCTACCTGTCTGTGTCTCGAAAACACGTGTTTAACAGGAGCACAAACGGCAGTGAACCTGTCAACTTTGCGGCTGGGCCTGGGCATTTTCAAGGCACTCGAGATAAGACATACCAGTAGTTGCCCTATCTGCTTTCAAGAAGACTTCCCACCGAGAGGCTGGTAATATTATGTATGCAATGCTGCGCTCTACAGAAACTCACACAACAGACAGAAGCTAGATATCCATTATATTACGATCAAGAGGCAGCTTGCTTCAGTAGATCAAATTCATGTGTCCCCATCTATACACAACGTCCGCCATCAACAGGCAAGTCGACTCCTGTGATGAACGATCCTTCGTCGCCGGACAGGTAAAGACATGCGTTGGCAATATCGTTAGGGGTGCTTCCTCGACCAAGTGGGACTGTGGCTACGAAACCTGCTCTGTTGGCCTCGTTGTCGTCCTTACCGAGAAACTTTGAGCTCCTAAGAGTACATGTATTAGCTACAGTCCATAGAATTTCTCAGAGGCTTGGAGGAATGTAGACTTACAATCCAGTGCCACTAGCAAAGACCGGACAAACTGTATTAAAACGAATTCCTTTTGGGCCATACTCGACAGCCATCGTCCTTGTCGCATTGATGACTGCAGCTTTCGATGCATTGTACCATGCAAGACCGGGACGAGGCCGGATACCAGCAGTGGATGCAATATTTGTGAAAGAACCTTTGATGCCGTTCTTGATGAAATATGGTAGTATCACGTTCGTCGAAAGGTAAATTGACTTGACGTTGACGTTGAACACCAAATCGAAATCTTGATCCGTAACATTCTCGGTAGGCTAGAGATCGCTTGTTAGCCAGATTCATTGATATGAAGAGAGATAAGGCTATACAGACCTTGTTGGCGTATGTAGTGCCAGCATTGTTGATTACAATGTCTAGCCTGCCGAAAGAATCTATGGCCTGCTGTAAGACCTTCTCCCAGTCTTCTCGTTTTGTCACATCCGCTCGGGCAAACGTTGCACCAATTTCCTTGGCTACAGCATTTCCAGTATCTTCACTCAGATCAGTGATCACGACATTCGCGCCTTCTCTGCGAAAGGTTGTGGCAATTGCTTTTCCAAAACCACTCGCGGCTCCAGTGACAATCGCGACTCTTCCTTCTAATCTGCCTGGCATGTTAACGATTTCGAGGTCAATAAACTTAGTGATTACGATTTGATCCTAGTGTGTTGATTCCGTGCTGACTACTAAGTGCACCAGGTCAGGGGTTGTAACAAGTAGATGAAGACTGCTCATATGCGTCCATCTAAAATCTTGGTCCATCTTTCGCTTCCTACCCGAGGTCGTGAAACCCTCACGTCCATAATTACCGCAGGCTTCTCCTCTCATCTCGAGGACTGCAATCGGGGTACCTCCGCAACTCTAGTGGCAGCATTCGCTTTCTCGAATCTATGGTCGCCTATCTACGGGTTCATCCCGACCTCGCAATGTGCTGAGGGGAGAGAGTGCCAGTGTTTACAGATTACGCAATTTCCCCTCATCATCCACTTCTGGTTCTCCGAGTTGCCAGAGGACACGGATTCGTGATGGAAGCTATACCGAGGTGTCGACTATTGGCTGCGGATTCCTATCAGACTCGACTCCGAGAATATCGCGATTGTAGAAAGAAACACCTTATCCAGTGAGAACAAAGGCCATGGAAGCACTCCACGTGACAACGCGTGAGTTTCAATTCTTCTATATGCTTTGACGCGTTGACACAAAGAGCGTCACTGGCACACGACAATAGTTTGTCGTTGGGGCTGTGGGAGGTCCGTGCCCAACAGACGCACAAACTGG
The DNA here is from genome assembly GCF_036872675.1 of Lithohypha guttulata. Lineage (NCBI taxonomy): Eukaryota > Fungi > Ascomycota > Eurotiomycetes > Chaetothyriales > Trichomeriaceae > Lithohypha > Lithohypha guttulata. Next base: position 2,050,373 of record NW_027042752.1, on the reverse strand, counting down.
AACGCTTCGTTGACCTTATCTCGTATCTCAACGACGTTCGCCCATGCCATTTGAGTTTGCGCACGTCTGCGAACTATTACAGGAACTCGATCGGCAAAAATACCAGCAACGTGCTACGTATGCGAAATGGGACGATCCCAGTCATCGCGTTGTCGCAGTCTGGTACAGCAAATACACCGATCAAATTAGCAGAAATGGGGTGTCAGCTATTGCTCTTCTTTCCACCCTATTGCCGGAGCGAAGGAATGACCGCACATATGACTTGCAGGAAGAGCGGTTGAGTAAAATATTTGCACGCGAGCTAGGACTAGGCGCCACTCGCCTGAAGTCACTCAATGGATGGAGGAACAGAGATGGCCCCGATTTTGCTACTTGCGTGGAGCGCGTTATGGCAGAATCGGAGTTCGAACCACCACGTCCTGGCGAGCAAGTAAGTGTCGAAGAAATCGATCTTGCCTTGACAAGGGTCGCCGCGAATATGGTCTCCTCTGCCCCAGCGATTAGAGCAAATGCGGATGGAGAGGCTGCTACCAATATCTTGAAACCGATTATTCGTCGACTTCAAAGCAACGAAGCGAAATGGTTCGTGCGAATGATCCTCAAATCCTATAAACCCGTCGGGGTTCCTGAATATGCAGTGTTACATGGGTTTCATTTTATGCTTCCCAAGTTACTCACTATCCAGAATTCTTTTGAGGCAGCAGTAAAGATCATCTCACGCCCAGAAGTTGCAAGACTTCCGTGCAGGCCATCGAAGGACTATGAGATTGCGCTCTTTCCATTCTTGTCCAAAGAGATTGAGCCACAGCTTGGGATTGTGGTGCGCAGGCAACCACTCGACAAGGCCAGAAGTATCAAGCACTGCGTCAAAATGGCGAACTCTAGAGTCATGAGTATCGAACGTAAATACGACGGTGAGTACTGCCAGATTCACGTTGACTTGTCCAAGAAGTCAAGATGCGTCCAAATATTTGCGAAGAGTGGCAGAGACTCGACTCTCGACCGACTGAGTCTGCTCGGCCCCATCAAAGCTGGGTTGAGAATTGGTAAGGAAGACTGTAAAATTAGACACAGAGCCATTCTGGAAGGCGAGCTGCTTGTCTACTCGAGAGCACGACGAGATATATTACCATTCTACCATGTCCGAAAGCACGTCCTGCATGGTGGAAGGCGAATAGGCACCGAAGCAGATTCACCCAGAAAAGCAGGCGAGCAACTGATGATCGTATTCTTCGATGTCCTCATGCTTGACGAGAAGGTACTAATTAGCGAACCGCATAGCCGACGTCGACAGTATCTCAAAGGCATGGTATCTCCGCTTGCAGGCACCTCGATGCTTGTTGAGAGAGCGCTGATTGACTTTAAAAGTAGAAAGGCTCCAATAGCTCTTCGCGAAGCATTTGGAGCAGCCATCCGGAAGAGGTGGGAGGGCTTTGTTCTCAAAGGATTGGAAGATCCATATTTCTCGTGGAAGGAAGGGACGAGAGCTATTAAGCTGAAGAAGGACTACGTTGCTGGACTAGGTGATACCGCCGATATGTGTATTGTTGGTGGTAGAAGAGACAGCAGAGCTGAAGTTGGTGTGAACCTTGGTCCACGATCATGGACATACTTCTATATCGCCTGTCTAGTCAACAAGGAAGACGTGCGCAGGTTCGACCAGAAGCCCATCTTCATGATCGTCGATCGCATCGGTCCTGGCAATCTCTCGCGAGACGACATTATTGCACTAAACGAGGAAGGCAAGCTTGTTAAAAAGGAGTTTGTGCTCGACTCTCAATACATGTCGATCAAACATCCGCGCAAGGACTTTCCCCCTCCAACAGACATGTTCACTAAGCCTATTGTAGTCGAGATCATGGGCGCAAGTTTCGAGAGACCACAAACCGTTGACTTCTATGTGCTACGCTTCCCAAGAAGACTTGGCTCGAAACTCAAACTGCATCGAGACCGCGATGTGGTAGATACTGTCAGCTTCGACGAGTTACAGGAACTAGCTCACCAAAGCCTGACGACGGACAAAGAGGCTGGTTCACAGGAGGACGCTGAATGGATTGAGAAATTGATCGCCGCGGACCCCCAGCAGAAGTACATTGTCGATCAATCGCAAAGTACCAGCCCGTCAAAGACACCACGCAGCGCAACAACAATAAGTTTAACCCCAGCCTCCTCTCGTCGTTCCAGTACGCAACCATCTCCTGTATTTGTTCGCGCTGACTCCGACGAGCTTACACAGGCGGAGTGGCAGGAACGATATGCAAGCAGCTGTCCTCAGACACCAAGTCGACATTCAGAGTCAACTGCGACGCCTAGCACAGTCAGGACGACATCAACGATGAAGCGAACATTGAGCTTGGAGGATAGTCCGCTATATGGTGCTCCTTCCAAGAAAAGGCGGATAGAGTTCAGTGAGACGATCGTTTGGCACAAAGGTCTAGGCAAGCAACCGCGCGCGGATATATCGGACACAAATATCAGTGTGTTCCCCGTATACACTGAGTCAGCAAATGTCTTCGGTAGTAGATTGCCTCCAGTTCAGGATCGTCGCAAGACCTTGTCGTCCACAGCCACCAACCTAAGTTTACCCACACCACCATCTAGTGAAGAAACCAAGAGGGCCGATCTCAAGAGCGTTAAGGACGAGATACAATCTACAGCCCAATCACCAAGGCCCTCATCCTCACCATGTCCATACGAAGTACTCAAATCTATCCTCAGACCAATCGGCTGTGAGCCGTGTCCAGCTCGAATACGAGGTCCAATGTACGTGGCACCATCAATCTCTAAAGACGTCCGATCATGCGCTGAGATCAAGACTTACTCCAGGAAAAGAAGCATTGATCTTACCTCCCGGAGCACGACATTCATCGAGAATCTGAAGCTGGGAAAACAAGTGGACCGCCACATCCGAAAGAAGCATATTGTGTTTATTGATTCGAAGCGTTCCAAGCAGGCTGTTTTTGATTTACGACGTTTGAGCAGAAAGATTAGTGGAAAAGGTTTGCATGATGAGTTTGATGTTGGCACGAAGAGCGAAGTGCTTGTTTTCGATTATGAGGTATTGAAGCAGGAAGGATTTGTTGCGGGTGTTGAGCGATACTGTAATGACATTGGGCTAGGAGAGTTGGATAGATTTTTCTGCGGCACGTTGGAATATTTGATGAGGAGCGACAGAGCAGGCTAGAGCATACGTTCTGTATAGATTTGAAAGCGTTTCTGAGTTTCATGCTAAAGGCTACTCTTGAGCAACTGCTTTGAATTATGACACCCTCTACACATGCGCCCACCCATTTCCAGCGAGCACCTGCATCTCATTGATGAGACAGCGAACCCCGACCTCGGAATTACTGCTACTGAGACCTTGCCATTTCTTCACACGATTCCGAACAACTCGGATCTTGAACCAATCGGTCGTAAACCATCGTCGAAGCCTGTTCTCCCAACACCGAAACAGGTAGCGAAACAGACTCAGTTCTCCAGCTGAACCATTCATCGCATCGTAAGCCGCTTTGTTGTATCCTACACGAACATAGGGGTTGACGAAAACACCTAACGACTCTGACAAGTGGTTATCCTGGTGGATCAAGCAGCATTCAGAACCCTCTAGATGGTAGAGAGCTAGACTATCTGAAATCCCACGAAAACGTAGACCTGGGTGCCCACCACGGCTGTAGAAAGGCTGTGCAGGCATAAAGACCATACCGTTCCAGCAGCTCGTGACTGGGACGGCATTGCCCTGCTTGAGAGCTGTGCGTGAGAGGGAGGAGCGGAAGTACGGCCAGGTAGACATGACTGCTTCGTGACCTTCAGAGTCGCGCAGGGCAAAGGTGTCGTAGTAGTGGGGTGGTCTGGAGAAGTCGAGAGAGCACGCCGCGGCGTACTGGCCGTTGTTTGTGTTTAGCAACGTAAGTACATCGCTGAGCGAGAATACCACATCATTTAGGAAGAGGATCTTATCGAAGAAAATGTCTTGCTCTGCTAGCTCTTCTAGTGGTGCCAGGGACAGATTGCGCAGTCTCGAAAGGTAAGGGATACGTCTGAGCTCTTGCTTGCCCCGTGGGGTGTTTATCCAGCCTGTTTCGCCAGGTGGCTTTGCGATCTCGTCCTCATGTGTTGTTTCGTCAAGGACGATCTTCTTGCCTACACCTCTATGGTCCAGCTCCTGCTCTAGTTCGCGCAACGCATCTTTCGAGTTGTCCCAGCTGCCGCTCTCGTAGACAGACACAAAGGTATTATTCGGACCGAGGTTTTCAACGAGCTGTAGAACTGCCTTGTTCCAGTGATTTCTGAGAATCCCTTCGTTGTTCCAATGCGTGCTGGCGATGAATATCCGAGGCGTGTGAACTTCGGTTGTGTTCGGCACAGGAGGCACGGAAAATCGTAAGAAGTGGAAGCGCACGATATCAATGAAGCACCATGTTGCTAGGATGACAAGGAGAGCCTTGCGAAGAGTCGATTTGTATAGCCGTCTCGACATGAATGTAACAGGAGTGAATCATGCATGGAATCAGCCGACTTCGAATACAGATGGTCTAGGTAAAGCCGATCCCAAATAGTGTTCACTCATTGCAACTTTAGAGACTGCATGTAATGAAGCCTAGGAAGCGCTTCGTGCCTCACGATCGAGTTGGTGTCTGTCCACAAATGGTGTGGTTGTTGTCGTTCGCTCTATCCGGTTATTTCAGACGCTCTTTTATTCACGCGAGGCCTCAAGGCAGCAGATTGAATAAATTTACAAACTTGAAGTCGCAAGACCCTCGAAACTGGCTTGCACTGGAATGGGACTCCCTACACCAAACATTGTGGATACCCACATCTTCTATCAAGCTCTCTCACGCAGTACGATGTTGCAATGGGCGACAGGGGAGGATCGGACTTGCTGCGTAGGTGTAGATACCACAAGTTGACTTCTCAGCTCAAATTATTGTTGTTATTCGAGCACTCTTCCTGCCATCAGAGGAGGCCGGCGGCGCCGATACCATATGTTATCAGGACAGGATCAGCTGCTTCGAGCTTACAATGGGACAAAGCACTCGTTGAGAAATGCAATCGTGGAGAGTGAGACATAGTTCTTCAATGCCAGGCTTTGGTTCATTTCACTGCATTAAAGTCTATCAATGCGAGTGTGTCAAAATCTGTGAAAGGAAAGAGAAATCTCCCAAAAGCACAAGCGCCTGTCAGCAGGAGCACGTAGTAGATGATCGTGTGCAAGGTATCCGCATCAACACCACTTAAGGATGCACCTCGGCCACTGTTCTTCCCACCGGATATTGGTTCTCGTTCTGTATCGTCCTTACCACGAAGTATAGGTCCTAGCTGTGTAGCCCTATACGGGCTGTTTGAAGATCTTGACCGAACCTTGCCCCATAAACGCGGCAAGCCCATGTAGTTGCAGAAGGTGTGGACGATGAAGACAGCATAAAGATTTCCCGTACGTAAATAGACAAAGGAAGCGAACCAGCCGAAAACAGTGGTGTAGCCGAACTGCAGGACAGTCCTTAAGAGAGCAGGCGTAAGCGCAGTGTCGGGATGGCTCAACCTGAACTCGTAGAAGTGATGCACATGTGCAATGCCGAAGTAAAGTGGCGTCAGGAAGACGAGCTTCTTCGGCGACCTCGCTAGAGGAGAAAGGAGATGAACTGGTAGGATAGTGCTGCGAAACAAAAGCTCTTCTGTAATCGGCCCAGCTACATAATTGCGGTAGCCAATAGAAGAAGAAAGGCTCGTCACAACTTCGGACCAGACGCTCGATAATGGGGAGAGGCTCTGCTGAACGAAAATGTTCTGATATAGTGGACCGAGATATAGTATACAGACCAGCAATAGTGGTTGCAGAATGGCCAGTGGCGCTATTGGCCAGAGACCAACGTGGTGAAGAGCAGACTCAAGACTGAGCTGGCCACAGCTATGCAGCAGGTAGAAGGTTGCCAGAGTGGAGATGGTGACCGTCACGGTCACCGCCCTGACTCGGGCCTGAATGACACTAGGTGCATCGCGATTCAAGGTCGGCGATGGACGTGTCTTTCGTGACAGATAGAAGGGTAAGACATAGAGTGAAGTGAAGAAAATCTGTACAACAAAACATCAGCCGATAGTGACGTAGCAAGCTCGTTGTCGCAGAATGAGATAAGTAGATGGAGGGCCAGAGGACGAAACCCTCTTTCCTGTCCCTATCACGGCCTGCCAACACTTCCTTCTAGGCTCGGGTGCGACAATGACTCGGGTGCTCAGCAACACATGTGCACTTACAGAGATCAGAGCAGCGACGGAATCCGAGATAGCAGGCTTGTGCTCATCTGAGTGTCTCGTTAGTAAATTCCTAACTTGAGTAGTTTCAAGTTCGATCAGAAGTACGCAATAATGATTGCTTAATGAACCAATGGCAGGCCATCACAACATATTGTAGGCGCACAACCTAGACTTACACTTTCGACCCATCGCAGAGCCTACCAATCGCCATAGCAGATCGACTGGCGCCATATGTGTGTTCTATCAAAAGAATATACCTGTTCATGAACATGTCGTCAGATCCAGTCAATGAACAATCGGGTTGGTGTTGCGAAAGAGCTTGAATAGGAGCGAATAAGCTTTTTCTCGGAACCGGAGATTAGATGACAGCCAACAGACAGTTCATAGACGTCCAGGCATGCCACAAATCAGATGCCAGGCTTGAAAGGCCTGGTTTTCTGGTCTCCCAAAGCCACAAGCTTCGTCTAATATTGTCGCTAGTTTCACGCCTCCCCAGTCGTGGCCGCCAAGACTTTCTTTTTGATCATTGTCAGTGGTTGAAACGCGTCGTTAGTGGATCTGTACACAGACACGCGACAGGCTTCCTCGACACCGTCTCTGGATATTGATTGCGATCCACATTCCTAGCTCATTCGATCACATACCAACCACTGAGATGCCGTGCTTTGCTGAACTGTGAAGACTAGGTCCGTGAGCGACCTCATGGCATGCTTGCGTTTCATGTGCAAATTCTGTTTGTCTGGAGTGAACAGGTAGGACTTTTCTCTTCGCAAGGACCATGTGAAGTCGACGGCAGCAACATCGAGGTTACGATAGACATATCGATCACCCCGAGCTTGATATCGCTTCTAGAGTGAAGACCCTCCTCTCGACCTAACCCTGCAGCATGCATAAGACATCCACCATTATTGATCAACGCCCACTATCGTTTATGAAAACATCCCGGATACATCGACGGAAGGCAGAAATTCGCAGCGCAAAGGGTCACGTCCTACAGCATCAGACCAAATAGCTGGCGCGGTCTGATTGATTTGAACTTTTCTCATACCAGTCGCTCATTAAGCTCCAACTACTGCCGTTCTTTTCTCTACACGTCATTCTTTTAATCTTAATTTCCTTGTCCCTTGCTTCAGCGCGAAAGAGGATGCGCTGAAATAATATGTCCTCGCCTACTACGACTCCACGAAGAACGCCGAAGGGTACAACCGCGAAACGAAGCCCATTGCAAGAGCGCACTCCGTCGCAGAAGAACTCAGCAGCGGGAAGACTGAAGAAGGATAGTCGACCTGACTTGACGGACGCTGAGATCTTCACAGCCAATCCCTTTCCTACAAAACCTCAGCACATCCTCCTCCCGAGCACGATCCGCAAGCAAAGAAGCCGCCAAAATGCCGAGAGACAGTTGCCAGACCTCTTCTTCGACAATCCCAGTTCAGAGACTGCCAATCCTGCAGCAAATACGTCAAGAAGGCAAGATGAGAGAAAAGTGCGCCGAGCTCCAAATCTACAGCTCAAGAGATCAGTCACTGCTTTGCGCGATATGTACGAAGCCCAGGCTGAGAGCTCAAGACCGTCTACCGCTGTACATTCCAGGCCATCGACTGCTGCGCCCTCGCCAGCTCTGCGTCCATCGAGCTCAAGGTTGCGCAGTTTCAGTTCGAGCGATGGCCTGTCAGGACGTGGTGCTTGGGAAATGCTAGGTTTGCCCAAGGTGTCGGAGGACGATCTCGCAACGTTACCAGAGCTATCCGAGGGACTGCTTCAAAGGCTCGACTCGGAACACTCCTTCGCTTCTCGTCTACAAAATCGGACTAATTCGTCCAGTCCTCATTTGAGAGCCTTTGGTCAATCAAGTCCACAGTTGCCATCTTATCACGATGTTGCGACCTCCTCTAGCCCACCAGAACAGTCCTCCACGTTTACAATTCAGGGTCAAGGTATGTCCAGCCCGAATGTTGTGCAAGTTGGACATACTTCAAGCGATGCGGATTACCGACGACACAACGCGCAGCAGGTAGACTCGAGTCCAGGTTTTGTTGGACAACATGGTCCACCAAGCTTTCCGACCACAGACATGACACAAAGGTCTCTGACTTCAGCAGGTGGAGAATCTAGTCCTAATTTTGTACAATTCGAACACAGCTCGATCATTCCGGAGTCAGATCCAGCGGTGTCCTCGGGTGCCGCTGAAGAGGAATCAAGCCCAAATCTTATCAAATTGGGAACATCGTCCCCAAAGAGAGGAACTTCGCCGACACCATCAGATGCGTCAACTGTGTCTAGAAAAAGAAAAAGACCCGAGACAGAGGGTTCAGCATATGCTGGAAGAACACCCCTATTTTTTGGCGCACGAAAATCACGAGGTCGCATAAGTACTGGTAGTCCTCAGATGCGAAACGTTGCTGTTAGCGCTGAGAACTCTTTACAGCACTCAGGACAAGGACCTTTGCCGTCGTCTCCACCGGAGTTCGGTAATGTTAGCTCTGAGCTTCAATCTACTTCGAGCCCAGTGATTCGCCTGCAACAAAGAGCTCTCAGTGCTGGTGAGAGCTCCATCATAAGTGCGCACACTAACCTTCAGAGTATTCTCAGCTCCAGCCCTGTCGCGCCTATACAACGACCAGTCGTTAGAGCACCAGACGTCAATCAATTCGCGAGGCTTTCGCTACAAAAGCGAGACTCTTCGGGTCCAGCCAGATTGGAGCACAACACAGATACTCGACTTTCGCCTGTTCCTTCAGTCACAAATCTTGAAATTCAACAAATATCTTCGACCGATATCACACAGTTTCACCCACGTAGAGACTCTTCGAGGGAGTCAATCTTTACAGAAGATCTAGACGACAATCTAGACGCAGAATCAATCGCACCTGCTCAAGCATACATGCACCACCACGACCTCAATAGCTCACAAGTTAACATAATATCTGATGCAGACCGGCATGAGGCTGCAGATGGACTTTCTGCTTTACCTAGACAGCAAACTTCTTTTGCCGCTGCTCTCAGTCGCGCACGAAGCGCAAGCTTTATGGGATCATCTGCGAGCAGTTCCGTGAGTCGCCTCGATTCTCTTCGCAATTCCTTTGAGGAACGAGTTCGCAATCCGCGACCTTGCGCGAATGGAAGGCTCGATAGTTCCAGGTCTTCGGTCAGACCCGGTTCTTCCGGCAGCTTTCTCGAACCAGGCTCTGTCCCGACCTGGGCTCGTAGATACTACTCTGGATTTTATCGCAATTCTTTTCATTACCTTTATCAATCTACGACCAATCTGGATTATTCAGTCGTTAATATACAGCCACCCACGAACCAGCAACCAATTTCACTTCCGCCATCTATCAGACCATCGTCGTCATATGAGACTATATCGAGTAGAGCAGATACACGACGTTCCTGGTCAAGATCGGCACGTTCGTCAATCAGAAATTTCCTTCAGCCTGTAATTCAACCAATCGTCCGGCCACATCTCAATGTCCGGCAGTCACATATAACCAGAGGTGTAGGACCTTTAGTCTCAAATCCAACCAGACCCAGCTCCGAAATAATATCTCGTCCGATATCCGCCTACCGAAACCATCATACAATACGACGTGTATCGATGCCTGCAACCGCGACAGATCCACGATACCATTGGAGTGGAATCATCGAGGAGCCAGAGACAGCAGAAGAGGCGGAGCAGTCAGCCGATTATCAATACACTGGTACTCCTAGATATTCAACTTCATCCAGTGTGCCGCGACAATATCGAGCCTCAACTAACAGGATGCCGCCACCAATGCGCTTGGGTCGACTACCAACTCCGCACTTACACCAGGATGTACGTCTGCACACCGGTTCAGAAGCCTCACAAGGATTTGGCGCACCATACAATGCTCGGCCAAGGTGGCAGCCTCAGGCAGGATTTACAGATGAGCTTGGACAACCCTCGTGGCTCAAATTCGATTTGAAAGACATGCATGTTATATGCTTCACAGCTGGTTTCTTATGTCCCCTGATCTGGTTTGTTGGCGCCTTCCTGCCGCTACCTCATCGACCACAGAACTACTATGACCTCGAGAAGCAGACTATGCATGTCCATCAACGTCAGTACGGCGACGTCGAAGATAGAGATATCATTGCACGACTACGACTCGAGAAGCACATACGAGGCCTGGAAGAGCTCAAGTGGCAGAACGCCAGATGGTGGAGACGCATGAACATGTGGATGTGCTGTGTGGGGCTAGTGGTATTGGTTGTCATGGTCATTTTGGTGGTCATCGGTACGAGAAGTAACTGGTCGTGATTAAGTCTGCGAATAACTGTGTTCGCTCGTTTGGAAACGTCGAGCATTTGATGATACACAATGACGTACAGATCTTGTATATAGGTATATACCCAAATCATCAAACGTGTTGGCAATAGCCTTACGGCGATTTCACAATCTTCCACATGGCCACATGTGCTATCCTGACAGCACATGCTTTCCACGTGTCAGCATTTCGGATGTACTCAGAGGTAGCTGTTCCTTCTGGGCACAATCACGCCGAAGCATTAGTCGTGAGGACTTAATACAACACAATAGTCGAGCCTCATAACACAGCTCCGATCATCGGTTCGCAATTGAGCTCATTTTCCTAGCACTGTCTCATCGTTCGTGAAGCTAGTGTTGGGCTCATTTTCGATGTCGATTGGTCGAGCGGATAGCTGACTGTCTAGCGCCATTTTACTCACGATCTGCTGCCCCGAGTCGAGCATGTCCAGAGGAACAAGCGCACAATGTCTTACAGGTCCCCGACGGCATCAGTTGAATTGATGAGATGGAGCCCATCAAAGCTATAAGAGAAGCGTCTTCTCTTCCTCATTCCTGGAAAAGTCCAAACAGCACGAACAGTAGCCGTACAACCACTTAACCAAAAGACCTTTTAGAAAATAAACAATACACAATACAGAAACTTCACTTCAACACCATCACGATGTCTCCTCAACCTCAACTCATTGTCCCTTCAATCACCGCTGTCCCCACAGCATTCATCACAAGCCTCGCTGCCAAGGCACCGTGGATGCCACCGACCAGGCCACATTGGACCCTAACCACGACCACGGTACCTGCCGTGGTAACCTCGACCGTGGCAGCAGCAACAACATCAACAACAGCAGCAGGGAAGATCCACAGCAAAGCGAAATACATCGTCCCCATAGCCGTCGTCCTGATCATTATCGCCGGCTTCCTCCTATTCCTCGCCCTTGAAATCTACCACACGCGTAGGCAAGCGCGGCGCACAACAGCAAAAATCCAGCATTTGCAGTGGTGGTCGCAAAGGCAGGGACAAGGTCCGTCACATGCTTATGGCAGTGACGAGGATGGTGGGCCCGGGGTGCGGAGAGGGGCTCGAACGCGGACTGGGGATGTGGCTCTGGACGAGTTGCCGCGATATGCGGATATTATTGGTCCGAAGGCGACGAGGTATGGCGGGCCTGTAGTGCCGCCGGCTTACCATAGTATGATTGGTGGGGAGAGGAGGTATTTTGGTAGTGTGTGAGTAGGCACGTGTTTGAGGGAGGGAGCGAGCGAGTTTTAGAGGAATAGTATTGGTTGGTTGGAATAGCGTGGAAGGCTAGTGGGCTCGTGTTAGCTCGAGGTTCGTGAACGACATGAATGAGAAGCATGGGTCTGAGCAATTATATACACCTTCGTCTTAGTTCTTTCTCACTCCTGCTTTCAGGATAGTTCATATCTAACTTGCTTTGAGCACATTTACACATACCATGTTGAGAATAATGACAAGCCGTGCATGACGGCCTACCACACGTACCAGAATCTGAAAATCATATAAGTGCTCGCTAGACGACAGATCCTCAAAAGATGGGCACTCTCTCCCACACATTTAGCATAAGTATCTCTTGCCATAACTCACTTTTCAACTTACCTTCTCACCATGGCATCAGTTAATCTTGATAAGTCAATCAAGAACACTCCAGGCGATCTGGATTGCAACTACCTCTGCAGATCCCAAAACGCCTTTGAGAACTTTTCTAAAGGCCAACAAGTCTTCACGGTAGTCGGTATCATCGCCCTGGTGGCTATCGTCTTGGTGGTGCTGAGTTACTGCTTCTTCCCTCAGCTCCAGCGACTGCTCGGAAGGCCAAACAGGCAGCGACCTGAGTATCTGGAGGGACAGGATCCAGAAGAGCTCGGAGAAGGGAGCAGCTCGCAAGTCCGGTTCCGTGAGCCGGAGGTCACGGCGACGTACACTGAGGCTCGTGGAGGGAGTGAGATCGTGCCGGGCCACACGTTTCAGCTGCCACGGCATACTGGACCGAGGACGAGAGGATTGAGGCCAGTGATTAATGATTATCGAGGACGGCGCTGAGTTTTCGAAAGAGTAAGGCATTGCAGCTTACCTCTTGATCACAAAACCGTCACTCTCCACGTCGGAGTGAGCTCAAAATGAAGTCAACAAGTCTGATTTCCACGTTGCTCGCGTTGTTCACCACAGCCTTCGCCATACCTCTACCGAAAGACATCCACCATCACAATGCAACTTCAGTAATAGCCACAGCTCCGGGCAGTATTAAGTGTCAGTACAATAACAAGCTCGCTTCGGTAACATTCTTGAGAGCACATGGCTTCAAACTGGAAACGATTGGACATACTGTCTGTCCATCGAAAGAATGGTTGATAGCTAGCATTGTCTTCGAATGGCTTCTTGTCATTGCACTAATTGGAGCTGGTCTGTTTGGACTCATGCGGTACATCCAACGACTGCAGAGTGCTGGGGATGCTGAAGCCCCTGAAATTGACCTTCGAACCTCCAAGTCATCGCGTCACAGAAAATCACAACATCACCAAGCACAAGCACCGTATGTGCAAATCAAAGCGCCGACAGTGAGCACAACCGAATATGTCATTGACAACGAATTTGAAAAGGTCGTGGAGGATAGGACGTTAGGAGAACTCGAGTCAGACGTGGAGTTGACTTACCTACTAAGGTAGGCCAATCACGACGCTACCTCGGTCGAAGTGCAGCAGGCCAGGCACTCCAAAACTGGCCGCTGAATCGCATTTTCTCCATGTCAAGAAGGGACAATCTACCTCTTATCTACCTCATGTGAATCCTGCCTCGGGCACCTTCCCCAGACTTTTTTTTTATGTTTCGGGAGCTTCTTCTCCGCAACTCGTTAGACCTAGCCGAGACTGCCACGGCATGAGTGCTCATCAATATGTACAGATGTAGCCGCAATCACAAGCCTTCTCAAGATCTCAATCCCAGAGTGCTAGTCCTGTTGAATACAGGAGTCCTTCACCATGAATTTCGACTATCCTCACGATCTCCAGGATTACATATCAAAAGTCGACAAGTTTATCACATCTATCATTCTCCCTCTCCAGTATAAGGACGACAACAACAGATTCTTCGACCACAGACGCGAGCCTTCGCGGACACAATGGGACAAAGGCGGTCTACCAAGTTCTGAGTGGGAACAACTACTCACGCAGGCTCGGAAGCTGGCTGATGAAGCAGGATTCTACCGCTTTCCTATGCCAAAGGAGTATGGCGGCCAAGAACATCCAAACTCAAACCTGTGGATGTGTGCTCTTCGCTATCATTTCGCGTCTCATCCAGTCTACGGAGGAGGCGTCAGCTTGGCCAATGACCTTCAGAACGAGCACAGCGTGGTTGGCAACTTCCCTGATTTCCTCATGCTTTACCACTGGGGAAATCAGCAGCAAAAAGACGAGTACATCACAGCCCGTCTCAAAGGCGAATTCAGAATGACCTTCGGCCTGACCGAGATCCACCACGGCTCCGACGCAACACACATGGACACAAAAGCAGAAGAATGCACATTCCCCGACGGCAGAAAAGGCTACACCATCAACGGCAACAAGCGCTGGCAAACCGGCGCCCACCACGCCACACACATGCTCGTCTTCGCACGCACCTCAGGCAAAAGCGGCTCACCCCACGGGATCACAGCCTTCATCGTCCCCGCCACGACCGAAGGCGTAAACATCCAATCATACGAATACACCCTGAACATGCCCACCGACCACGCAACCATCCTCTTCAAAGACGTCAAGGTCCCTGCCACCGCCGTCCTAGGACCATACGACAACGGTCTCGCCATCGCTCAGACATTCACGCACGAAAACCGAATTCGTCAAGCTAGTTCCTCCTGCGGTGCAGCAAAATTCTGCATCGACCGCAGCGTCGAATACGCCCGTGAACGCATCGTCTTCGGCAAACCACTCTCCTCAAACCAAGCAATTCAATGGCCTCTCGTCGAGCTCAGCACACAAGCCGAAATGCTCCGCCTCCTCATCCTGCGAACCGCCAACGAAATGGACGACATCCAACGCAAATACTCTGCTCCAGGCGCCTCGATGCCACCATGGATCGCGATCGAAAAACAGCTCGGCCACAAAATCAGTATGTGCAATTACTACGCTAATCGGCTAGCGACGCAAGCAGCAGATAACGCAATTCAAGTCCATGGTGGGAATGGATACTCGAGACATCAGCCGTTTGAGCATATCTGGAGGCATTTCCGGAGGTATAGGATTACGGAGGGTAGTGAGGAGGTTCAGATGAGGAAGGTTGCTGCGTATTTATTTGGGTATAAGAATACGGGGTTGGATGAGAAGAAGGGGAATGTGAGTGATGAGATTGGGAGTGGTGAGAATGTGGGTGGTCAGAGCAAGTTGTGATGATGATGATATGTTTGGATTTGCTGGAGAGCAAGAAAGAGAGGGGTTGACTCTCACAGTTTTAGCTGAGCTTTACAATGCTGATTGTAGGTGCAGGCCTTAAGTTGTCTGATCATGTAGTTCTTATTTTGTATCTAACTCGTTCCTGAACCTGAGCGATAGAAGTCGTTCGTCATTGTCCTGTATATTCACCTTGGAATCCAGAAGAGATGATCTGAAACTGTTCGCACTTCCGTCAGATTGTACGTGGCACAGCTGCGAAAGAAAACGACCTGAAACCTCAGAGGAGCACAATTTAAGCTCAGCCTAGCGCAACCTGACCAAATCCCTAACTGCTTTTCGGTACGGCACTGTCTGCGAAATCCTTCATGATGAAACCACCATCTCCAAGAGGATCGGGAGACTCAAAGACGAAGGTGTGGTATCCAGTATAGAAGGCACGGCCCTCAATTTGAGTCCTTACAGCAGGAAATCGGCCACTGTCGGACGCGTTATCCCTACCAAGTACTCTGCCAACAAAAGCACTACTTTTGTCATTGTGCAGAGATACCAAAGAGTGGTAGGTCCACGATTCGTTCTCTTTCAGGTCGCCTCGAGCATAGGCAGCGGCGAGACGAGCAGAAACGCCACTACCTGTTGGTGAACGATCGACTTCTTGGTCGGAGAAGAAGCACAAGCCTGTCTCCGCTCCTTTGGAGTTTCCTATCGCCAGGCCTAGGTGTTTGTCAACAACAATGACAGAATACAGGAAGCTAAGGTCGTTGGACTCCGGATGTCGAAACAAGTAGGCCAAATATGGATCACTATTCACAGCAGCCTTGAGTCGTCTTGTGGCCTGGTTCATGGCTTCGAAATTGAATTTAGTCAACCCTTCAGGAAAACCTAGCTCAGCAGCGGATACAAGACAAAAAAATGCTCCTCCATAGGCAAAATCGGCCACAATAGAGATTCGCGGTCCTAGTTCAGGCCATGTATTTTCCAGGTTAAGATTCACACGTAAGTCGAGAGCAGTAGTGAAGCATGGAATAGATTTAAAGGAGACAGGCCGAGAAGCATCAGATCTTTGGCCGTCCTGTGATGCCGGAACTGTCACCTCAAGTAACCCGCAAGGCGCGTGCAATCGCAGGAGAATCGTCCGGCGAGTGCTATTAAATTGGAGGCTCTCTCTTGCAGGGAAGACATCAAGGTCGTGAGTGTCAACTAGGAAACGTCCTAGAGCGATCGTAGCATGGCCGCACATGGTCGAGTACTCGTTGTTCGTCATGAAGAGGACTCCAATATCGGCTAGTCCTCTGCGAGTGAGTTCAGTCTCCTGTCTCAAGATAGCACCATACATATCAAAATGACCTCTCGGCTCAAGTATGAGTCTCTTTCGAATATGGTCATGATGGGCCCTTGCTTGCGCTCTTTGCTCCAGCAGTGTGCCAGAAAGGCTTGGATATCCAGCGATCACGATACGGGTTGGTTCGCCGCAGGTATGCATATCAACAGTTGTGATTGGCGTTACTTCCCGCGAGGAGAGTGATTGAATAACGTCCATTGCAGTAGGAGACGTCTCTAAAATGGATGTCTTGGTTGTCTGCTTACCTTAGATGTTGAAGAGCTGGAACATCAGGGATGATTTCTATACTCCTCGCTCGACAAGTCGTGCCCCGCATGAGTTGAGCAGTGCCCGATGTCTCAACATGGAGCACCCGTCGGCAATGTTGTCCATGCGATAGAACAGAAGATGGCATTCTCGATCCTACACGACCTCGATCGGGCTTCTGCTAGTGCTTCAAGTTGAGTACGAGGAAATAACAGACGCGTGAAGCTAAGCCTGATACAGTAAAGGTGACGCGTTCTGCATCAGAACCCGACGCATCTTTCTGAACATGGCAGGAGCAATCGTGAGCAGTCGCACTCAAGGTAAAGACCAACACTGACGGACTGATCTCTGGAACATGTTGCCAATATGGCTGCTGTTAGCTTTAACGAAAGTTTAGCCTCGGGACCTGGAGACGAAGGGGCCCTTGTGGTTGAAATTCGAGATCGACTCACTGAAGCCACAATCAAGTGTTCAGAACGATGTCTCTATCAGTCAGCGAAGTGGTATGTCTGCCCATGTCTCCTGGTATTCAACTGATTAATCCAGGGCAGCAGAACTACTGAACTCATTGCCGGATGTTGTAGACCATGATTCACCAATGCTTGGGAGCGATGCTCCTACCTCATCTTATCGCATGTTGTCAACAAGCTACGACGATCCACAAGAGGCTGCACTAGAAGCAAGAGAAGCTGGCAAATATCTACTGGCCAAATCATTGTTTGACACGAAGGAATTCGACAGATGTGCTTCCGTCTTCCTGCCGCCAGCAGTCCCAGCAGGAGGACTAGCCATCTTCGAAAAGTCCAAGACTCGAACACCTACCTCCACCCCATCCAAGACCAGAAGGTCAAAGCCGTCGGAAACACACTCGATCCCTCGCTTGAGTCAGAAGTCTCTTTTCCTTGCCCTTTATGCTCGATATTTGGCAGGTGAGAAGCGGAAGGAAGAGGAGGGAGAGATGATACTGGGACCAACAGATGGAGGAATGAGCTCGAACAGAGAACTCTCTGGGTTAGCAAAAACGTTGGATGAGTACTTCCGAGCAAGAGATGCTGCAGATCCGCAGATCAAAAGAGCTCAAGGCTGGCTAGAATATCTCTATGGTCTAATATTGGCTCGGTCGAAGCAGGAAGAACTCGCACAGGAATGGCTCCTCCGTGCCGTCCGGCTGAACCCCTACCATTGGGGTGCGTGGGAAGAGCTTTCTCATCTACTGTCCTCTGTCGACGATCTAAATGCGCAATTGAGTGCTTCCATTCTCCCTCAGAACGTCATGACCTTGATGTACCAGATACATGCCTCAATCGACCTCTTTTCGACTACAGACTCGAATACGACTATTACAACACTACAGTCTTTACTGGAAATCTTTCCTACCTCCAACTTCTTGCTAACACAGCAAGCTTTATTTTACTACCACTCGAAAGATTTCGAAACTTCGTCTTCAATTTTCCAGGAGCTTCTCGTCAATGATCCGTATCGTCTGGACGGCCTTGACCACTATTCGAACATCTTGTATGTAATGACAGATCGGCCGAAGCTCGCCTTTCTGGCTCACCTCGCCACAAGTGTTGACAAATTTCGACCTGAAACATGCTGCGTTGTTGGCAATTACTACTCATTATGCTCACACCACGAGAAGGCAGTCATGTACTTCCGCAGAGCTCTCACTCTTGATCGATCGTTCTTGTCAGCTTGGACGTTGATGGGCCACGAGTACATCGAACTCAAGAATACACATGCTGCGATCGAGTCATATCGCAGAGCCGTAGATGCCAATCGGAAGGACTATCGAGCTTGGTATGGACTTGGTCAGGCATACGAAGTGCTCGACATGGGCTTTTACGCCCTATTCTATTATCAACGAGCAGCAGGTCTGCGACCTTACGATGCCAAGATGTGGCAGGCTGTTGGTTCGTGTTATGCAAAGATGAACAGAGTCGAGCAGGCGATCAAAGCTCTCAAACGTGCACTTGCTGCTGGTACATACTACGAGACCGATTCGCCTGCACATTCGTTCAACACATCGACGAGTGGTAAAGGCAAAGGCTCCCAAGCTCGACGGATCACAGGACATAAACTGCTTGATCCCGAGACTCTGTTCCATCTTGCTCAGCTATACGAACGTATACCGAATGAGATGGAAGCGGCACGTTACATGGAGCTGTGTCTAGCGCAAGAGACGGGCCAAACAAGTGTTGCTCCTACAAGAA
Organism: Lithohypha guttulata; assembly: GCF_036872675.1. Taxonomy (NCBI): domain Eukaryota; kingdom Fungi; phylum Ascomycota; class Eurotiomycetes; order Chaetothyriales; family Trichomeriaceae; genus Lithohypha; species Lithohypha guttulata. Next base: position 2,031,637 of record NW_027042752.1, on the reverse strand, counting down.
CGAAGACACGAAAGGGAGTGCATAGACAGAATCTTACGTCGCCATCCGACCCTCCAAGTGCTAGCCAGCATTTTGAAGGGGATGGCGACGGTGATACTGAAGTTCTGTCTTCACCCTCGTCTGCAGCTTCCGATGCTACCGAAGAGGTGTCACCTGAGCACAACACCATTGACGAACAGCCGGGATCGAATACTGGCTTCGGCACAGGAACCACAGCCACGACTTCACGTGCTCGGCTGTGGCTCGCGCGATATGCATTCAAGAACAACGACTTAGACCGAGCAGAGCTCTTAGCAGAAGAGTTGTGTATGGATGGATTTGAGGTCGAGGAGGCGAAAGGCCTCGTGCGGGAAGTAAGAGGTAGGCGTGACGCAGCAGGCTGAAAGAGTCCGTTGCACTAAACAAAGTCATGTACGGCAGATTCGGCCACGTTGAAGCAGAAGAATAGAGTGTCTTCGCATGGTCAAAGTGTGGCATTTTCTCAGTCCGTCTTACACCCATCTTCCTCATGGCTCGCTTCTTGCGTAGAAGATGGAACGTGTTTTTTTGCTGCAGACGCTTGGAAGTTGTGCTTGTGCTTTGCCGCACGTCAACTAGGAGCACTAAACGAGTTTGTCACGTATAAAACCAGCTAGCAAGCTTTTCATTTGTGGGAGATTTCTGATTGTTTATGCTCATTTATTCAGGCAATATCTCCAGTAACCCTCAGAGACCGCAATGCAGGGTCTGCAAGGCGGACTCAATCCACCAGGGGCGAGGATCCTGCTGGTAACTTGACCCTGAACACTAATACTTGATTGAGCAGACTGAAGCCACTCTCATCACTGTAGGGTAACGATCCACCATTCATATAGCCATCTTGAGTGATAAAGTCATTGTCACTGAGAGTGAACAAGAAATACTCATTATCGCTGTCGCTCTTGCCACCCCAGTTACTCCATTGGCCGTTGCCCTTTGCTTTCACAGGTGCAAGCGCGAAGCTCTCCCACTTCTCATTCAGTAGGTTGTCGTCCTGAGCTCCACCATTATGTAGCCCGAACTTTGCAAGTTCGGAGTTGACATTGTAGTCGAGGAATGAGCAGTAGGTGGCCGCAACGATACCAGAGGTAAGATTACCACCTGGAGCTACACTCTGTCGTCCATTGACATTGGTAGCATTGGTGATGTCAAACACATCGGCATGTCGGTATCTGCTGAGGGATTCGTCCTGACCATGACCAGCGCCAGAATCTCGAGACAAGACCAAGAATTGAGTGTCAGAAATGTACTTGATTTCACTCTGAGCAGCCACAGCTGACCTGTTGGCATTGTTGGTGAATACAGGCAGCGGCACGACGTACTGTGCGACAACTGGAGGCACACCGCCTTGGTCAGCTGATAGGTCCAGCTTGACCAGGCGCGCATGGCGTCGGTATCTGCCGCCTTCAGCTCCTCCGTCTTGGATGAGTGCGGACTGAGTCAAGGCGTAGAGATACGTCCCATTGGGGCTTCGGGTCAAACCTTCGTAGCCTTGATTGTTGGCTCGTCCAACACTTGGGTTGGCTGGAATAGTCTCTCGGTCGGGGTCGTAGCGTGGAGGGCTGTCGGCATTGAAGCTCACACTGCCATTACGTTGGGGAATGAAAGGCTGAGGTGGTGGAATGGCCTTGATAAGCTTTCCATCGGCAGCGAAGTGGTAGATGTAGTCGCCGTATTCGTCGCTCACGTACATCGTGCCATCTGGCATGATCACCAGCCCTTCAGAGTCGAGACTCGGACGAGATCCACCTGTGCCGTTACCTCCGAAGCCGTCTCCCGTATATGTCGCGCTTGGCAGAGTGGTCCCATCTGCGGCTGTCAGATACGGTGGCAAAAGGTTCGGATCCAGACCAGTGAATGGCACGTTGGTGGACGTCGAAAAACGGATCGAATCGAGGTAATAGAGCTGAAGATTGGGTGCTGGACCAGTGTTCGCTGGAGTGAAGACAATCTGAAATTTGTGGAGACGAGGCTGGTAGTTTAGAGTGCCCTATGTAACATTCGATTAGCCGGTATTCTGTCTGAGCACAACGAGCAAGCTCAGCGCGAGGATGGCCCAGCTTTAAGACTCACCTCGGTGTTCCAGCCACGGTCTGGCAGACCATAAAGTAAGCCTGTATAGCTACCATTGCGCTGTAAGGTCCAGCTTGATGGGTCAAGTACAGCGGAGCTACCAATACCACCAGCTGTATCGCCAAATTTGTCTCTTGCATTTGATGGAGTGAAACCATAGCCAGCTAGGCCAAGATAGTCGTAAGTCTTGCCATTGCAAGTTGTCGTGTTGACAGGAGTTGCTCTCTTTTGCGGTACAGCCAACGCTGTACTAGCAAGAAATGCTGAGGCAAGTACGTTACGCATATTGATCAAGTGCGAGCTCTGAACAGAAATTGATGCTCTGTACTCTACCTACCGGGAAACTGAAAGCTTTTGTAGAGCTCGCCGAGCTCGTTAGCCTCATCGAGCTTCTTTAGCAAGCTACATCATGGAACTGTATGCAGGGTTTTGTCCCGGCAATCTTGCACCAAGGCGATCTGCAGGTACACTTGATGTCTGAGAGGTGCAGAAAGAAGAAATGCACAAGTTCGTTCTGCTCAACCACAAGCACGTGGCTAGTGCTGTAGCTTTCAATTGGGTGCAGTGATCTTGGCAATGACATCCTGTGTCTTATTTCGTCACCGAATGTCTTCCGAAAGGTCTTCTGCAGTACAAATGTCTTCCACCTTTACATGGAATTGAATAGCTGTGATGAACGAAGAGACTGCATTAAACTGCGCTGCAGATTTCAAGTGTCCCGATCTCGGCTGATCATGAATTCAGCTTCACACATTGTCAGAATGGTGGGGGAAGCGTGAATATCGTTACACCTTCTCGATTAGGTGATGGGCACTCTTTATACAGGCTAGTGCCTAAGAGTGCCTTAAGAAACGGTTAGGCTGCAAGCTATACTCACCACAACGTTCAGGCTCAATCCCCCGGCGCCCTGACTATGAGCACAATTCAAAGTCAACAGGAGGGCAACTCCAGCGGTCAAGCAACCTGGTTCAGTGCCCTTCTTCGCTTTGCACAACAGAGGTCGACCACAGCTGTAATGTTCAGGAGACTGAGAGAAGACGATAGCAGCCAATCCGAAGAAGCACTGGATTAGTGCAAGAAACAATCGTCTTGTAACTGCGACTGATTTCCAAACTAGTTGGTATAATTCTATGATTATCTACAGATTTCCATTGAGACTTCTGAACCTTGTCCGGTTCATGAGTGATCGGCTCCACCACTATACCTCTTGTCACATTTGCCCCAAAGCATCAGATCTTGCGTTTTCAAGACTTCAATGCTTGTGCTACCGTATGGAACTGTCTATCTCGCGTGGAAATTGATCCATCGATATAGGCTTAAAAGATAGGTCTCCAGGAGCTTCCTGCACACTATATACAGATTGCCCATAGACTGGGCTAGGTCCAGACTGGCAGTGCTGCGAAAAGGGAGGCGGAGCGTTGTCGCTGTGTTGTTGCACTTTCTGATCCTTGTAGGGTGGGGCATGACCTAAGCCTGCTGTGTGAGTTTTGTTCCGCCCACGACTCAGGAAGAAGAACGCTGCACCGAGCATGGCGAGCAGTGCACCAATGCCGACGCCGACACCAATACCAATCTTGGCAGAGCCACTTAGACGGCTGTGATCATCGCCGCTGTCTTCGGATGCTATGTGAGTTGTTGGGGTCGTGGCAGCAGTACCAGTTGTATCAAAACCAGCCGTGAATGTTAGTCCAGAAGGCAGGCTTGGGCTCGAAACTGACGACCTGGAAGTTGAGCTTGTTGCTGCAATGGCTGAAGATGAGCTAGAGGCTGCACGCTGGGCACACACATTGCTTGCGGAGATGTTGAAGAAGTCAGAAGAACAAATCCATCCGCTAGAGTTGTAGAGAAGGAAGTTGAAAGTGTTGCCGTTGCTAAGGCTAACGTCTGAGGGCAGACAGCCATCCCAAGCGTACGTGGTTCCTATGTTCGCTAGAACAGAATCAGCACGGCGAACTGTATTGCTTTCGGAACACCTACACTCGATTTGACGTATGGGATCCGTGGCGTTGATCTGCGCCAGTGTCAAGATGTTGTTTTCCGTCGCCGCGACCCATTGAACCATTAACGCAGTACCTTCTGGATAGCTTGCAATTCCAACGTAGTTATTGTCGTAGCAGAATTGTTGGGGTGTGATAAAGTAGTAGTCTGGCTTGGTTCTGTTTGTGAGGTCGGAGTCACACAGCCGACAGTGGGCCAAGGTGTAAATCACGACGGTAACAACCAGAGAGAGTTTCCAGCATACTCGTACCATGGCGATCGACTGAAGCTGTGAAGTTGAGAATCTGTCAGATATGAGAGAGAGCTTGATACAGGTAAAGAAGGACGACACGGCAGTGTACCCAGAGACATTTGTCTCAGGTTCTCAACATTCTATCCGAGAGGGCAGTTTGATGTGCAAACCAACCTCATGACAGTGATGTAGTGAACGTGCATATGTACGACCTCGTTTTGGCTACTGGTTCAAACTTGGAGCCAATGTACAGCCTATGGTAGGAGCCATTTGATTGGCTTTACCTCTTATCGACACAGAATCTCTCGGTAGAAGAAGGAGTTTGCAGGTACTCGTGCAGCGGTACCTTGTGCTGAAGCAGTAGGTTACTCCATTTAGTAGAAGAGTCTCTCACTAGTGGCTGAGAAGGGCACATATGCACGTCCATCACAGTAGTTTACAATTTGCCATCTACCTATTCACACTTTCAATTGGACCAGAATGAGACCAGCGAGACGTGCGCTGATGATCGGAAAGTATCTTTCCCATCGACTTGCGGTCGATATATGACCAACATCTGGGCAGAAACCAAATTTAGGAGACTCTGTCAGAGACGTCTTGCCCTTCAAGGTGTGGTGACTGAAAAAGCACTCCTCTATTCAAAACGAAGCTGCCAAGAATGTACCTTTTAGAGCAGTCTGGTCAGTTCAGATTTGAATCAGGCCTGGATGTCACCCATCCCAGGCTCAGGTGACTGTACCCACCAGGTGGAGTACACGGGACGACTACCCAATCGAGCTACGAGATGAGAGCCCCTATGGTCAGATTTCGTGGGCAGCTAGTGAAACAGTTCAAAACTGCGAAAGGACATCACATATTGAGATAGAAGTGATCCCTGAGAGGAGAATCGCAGAGGGTTTCCATCGCCGTAGATCACTCAAAAGGCAGATATGGTCGGTTGTAACTTCATCCAGCCTGAAAACCTTACCCGCAATTTTCGAATGTCCACCAAGACGGCCTCCCGCTCAATGTCCATAGTCTCGTTTATGGCGAGCGTGCAGGGTTTGGTAGTGAGACCAGGTACCGGTGAAAGTACCGACACAAGAACGAACGTGCTTTTGATTGGCACAGGCAGATATCTGGTGGGAATCTCAGGCTGGGTACATGGTTTCGCGTACAGAGACCACTTCGACTCCGTTTTAACCACAATAATCTGCCTGAACGATGGAAAATTTTTCAGTCCAGCAACCTAGCCCAAGACTGATCTTCAATGATAGCTCGCTGGATTTGCATTGGGCCTCTTGTCACCAAGACAATTTTTCAACTTTTCATTCTCAGCACAGACGCCTAAAGCACGGACTTGGTCGTGCTCGACTGGGTCCCATTCTGGACAACTTGTCCTTGTCCGCCTACATCTCGTCTTGCACTGCCTTGCTAAGAGTAAGGTGGCTCAATCTTGCGTTGTTGGTCTGGTCAATAGCCCGAATACCTCGACATCGTCGATGTGGTTCTTCGACCTGAGACAGACATCCGAGCTGCATGCGCCAATAAATCTCGCTTGTGGGTAAGAGCTGGCTCAACAACAAAGAAAGTCAGTCTGAGCACCGGATGCAGCTTGCTAGGATCTCACCCGCGACCAGCGTCGACGCACATTGCAGACATATTTGAAATTGCTCTAGACAGGCTGTTCATCAGTATCTGATGTGTTTTGTTTTTTGTTTCTGAGATCTACTATATGGCTTCTTTTATGCCTGCTGCCCATTCTTTGAGGTGATTGACGTTGTGGTCTCCTTCAGCAGACGACACTGACACGCTACTCCGTATCTCGGTGAACACGCCGTACCGGAGCCTGTTCATCAAATTAGTATGGACTCGTCTAAGACCCTGTCCACTGTGCTCGTACAGAAACGGATATATGTGCTTCTTGCGCTAGTAGTAATCACTTTGCTCGCACTATCAAGACCCTTTGGTGGTTCGAGTACGTATGGCATCCGGTCGGCAAGATATTTGAATGCCCTTCCACCCCGAGAGGCAGCAGCCAACGAAACATTAGGAGTAAGTCTTCAGTATACTCACAGGCGATCGAGGTGTGGTTGTACATTGACCAATATTTCTTGTTAGTTCCAGAAAATCCTAGCCTTATCACCTCGTCCCAGTTGGCGAACTCGTGGACTAGACTCAGCCGGCCGAAGTGTCGGTCTCCAGTTCACTTACCCGACACAGGCCAAAAACCCGGCAGACTTGGTAACAGCCTTCTCAGAAATTGGCAAAAGTTCAGGGAAAACTGCTCCTGCTAGAGGATCTGCAACGGCATGGCTTTACCACATAGATCTCTTGAAGTACTTCATCATGAGCGGACTCGAGAGTGCGCTTATTGTTGAGGACGATGTAGACTTCGACATGAAACTCAAGGACCAGATTCGTCTTGCTTCGGACAATATCAGAGCATACACAGAAGTTCCTGTGACCGACAGTTCAGCTTATGGCACAAATTGGGACATTCTCTGGCTCGGTCACTGCGGCACTGCGATGGAACCGAATAACCCGGGACAAAGATATCTTGACGAATCAAGATGCAAGACTGAACTATATTCTGGCTGGTCGAAGCATTTTCTCCGCGATCACCTCGAAGAGGGCCATCGAATTGTTCAATGGGCAGGCTCAATGACCATTTGTACATTTGGTTACGGTGTACACAAGCATTCCGCGCAAAAGATACTGAATATTGTGGCAAGCGGCGCCGATGAGGCTTTTGATGTGGCTTTGTCGCATGCATGTGGAACCGGTGCCCTAAGATGTCTTGTGGTGAACCCCCAGATTATGAATCACTATGAGCCACCCAAAGACACTGGATATTTAAGCCCTGTGCACGTTGGTGATGGACAGGGAGAATCTGCTGATGAGTCGCGTTTTGAGAAGAGCATGGGTACGACAGGAAACATCATGAACAGCGCCAGATGTCAAACACTGTTCGGACAGACGTGTATGCGTCCGGCTTCTGAGATATAGGTTAAAGGGTTGGGCGGTCCTAGTGCTCCCTCTATCCCAGGGGATGTGGGGGCGCGCCCCCACATCAAGCTCTCCTGAAGCACACACCAGCGGAGTTCGTGCTTTTCCGAAATGTTTTGAAGTCATAGGAGAATTGGTGCTGTTGATCAACCTCAAAGGCACGGTGAAGCCTGTTATTTCAGATCTAGAGTAGGAAAAGATTTTGCTTGTCGCGCGCTTAGTGCAGCCTTGACGCGGCGCACTAAAGACAGATAGCTTGCCGTTTGTAAGAATAATTTCAGTGCAGTCATTCCTTATCAACAGGCGTGAAACGGCTACGCTGTCTCAAATTGTGTCCATACTTCATGAAAAGAAATGGCACAGGAATTGCCACAGCTGCAACAGCACCGAGTACTGACATTCCTGGTCCGACGCCTAATGCTGCAAACATTGGACGGACCGCTAACGGCAAGCCGTAAGCCATCAGTGATCGTAGAAACGTGTTCGCTGCGGTTGCGCTTGCGGCATATAGACCATAGGTATCAACGAGAAAATTGATACACTGCTGAAAGATCGAGTTGAATCCAGCTCCGATTAAGAGTGTGAAGGTAAGAGGCGCCCAGACTGAGATGTTGCGAGTACCTGTCCAGCCAAAGCAGAAGAGGCCGATAGTGAAGACGACACCGCCAATCGCCATTGGGGGTAGTCGCGCCTCCGGGACTGGTTTTCCGTTCGATTCCCTGACCTTACGAATATATCGTGGCTGGTTGCCTAGATTGATAACGAGGGCGAAAAGAACGCCGATGAAGAGGCCGAGGAATGACGCAGAAGCTTCGATGAGCGTCAGGTCATGGTTCTGCTGAAAGACGATTGGAAAGACCTCCAAGGTCATATAGAGGACACCGTAAACGAAGCTTGCGTAGAAAGCAATCGTCATCACCATGGGCTCGGTAACCAACATGAGGAGCGGTCTCGATAGCTCTTTCGTGACGATAGACTTCAAATCGATCTTGAGATCCTCATGAGGATGGTAGTAACGGTTATCCCCTGTCTCCTTGCGCAGTTTCTGTGCCTTCCGTTTCAGTAGGACAGGAGGATACACCTCCGGAAAGCAGACAATGGTCAGAGCAAAGACTGAGAAGACAAAGATGGCTTCCACGTACTCGGTCCAATGCCATGAGAGCTTCTCAGTAAGTGCTGCGCCTACTATGGGGGCGATAGTGGGACCACCGACGACGCAGATCGCGTAGAAACTCATGGCCGTGCCTCTAGCCTCTCGGCTCCAGAAGTCACCCAGAGCAGCGCTCACGTTTGAGATCGGTGCTGATCCGAACACACCACCGAAGAACCGTGTGATAAAAACCGAAGCAGGTGTTGTACTTACTGCCGTGCCGATGCTGAATAGACCGAGACAAAACAGAGGTGGCAGCATGCTGATCTTGCGTCCCCATACTTCTGAAATGGGTGCCCATAGGCAGGGCCCAAGGGCAAATCCCAGGACATACAGAGAGACATTCAGTACCGTCACTTCTTCACCAACACCTAGATTTCGCGCTATCGCTGGACCGGCTGGCGATATCACAGAACTACCAAAGGAAGGTGCAAGCGCGAGGATGCCGAGTTGTAGAGTGACCCAGCACTTGAAGGCGAACTTCCAATTGTAGGGATTTAGAGGATCATCGTCGTCCCATTCGACCTTGATGCGATCGTCCTTGGCCTGCGATCGAGCTCGTTCGCCTTGTTCCTGCTTCTCCAGATCTCCTTGGTCGTCAGCGACATCGTGCTGAACATTCGTGGTCGAGCTGGAAGTCGAGTCTTGTCCAGGCAAGATTTCAGCGCGCATTTTGGCTTATAGATGCCCATGACATTTGACTTGTAGGATCCGAGAAGTCATTGTAAGTAGCAGGACCTTCGGTTAGATCCAGTTCCCAAATGTAAGACTATCGAATGACGAAAGCTTCAACATGATGGCGCGTTCTTGTCATAGTAGCTATTGACCGCACCAATACGCGACTCCAGGTTATAGAGTTCGGCAAGTGTCCTCAAAGAACGAAATTGATGGTAGTGATCGTACATGGCGAAATTGTAATGTACAACAGGACAAGCGCGAGCGCGATCGAAGCTTGATGGAGCTTGATATTTGACTTGCCTGACGAACTGAATATGAGAGAATGTTTTGACAATCATGTTGGCATCAATACGTCGGAATCCGTTCTGAATATTGTGCCTCTGGCGATGTCAATAGCCGATGTCCTTCTACTGGCGCACTTCACTGCGCGGCCAGCTAGCTGTGGTTGGAGACATTCGGACGGTTCAAAATGTCGAACGTGATCAATTGTTGTTCTTCATCAACCACGTGTCGTGGAGATTTACAAATAAGCTCCGCGTTTAACCAAATGCAAGGCCTCCATAACATTCTCGCAATGGTGCATTCTATGACAGTCACATTTCTGCTATTCGTATCTCTATCCCCAGATGACGAGCAGGATCATCTTCGCTGATGAGTCAGCTTCCACGAAGCAAACACAAGATCGTCCCGCAATTAGCACGCTTACGCTGGGCGAAACGGTCAACAGCTTCATAATACAGTGTAGGACGCTTGAACAAACGTCCCTCTCCAAGCGCTCGTCTAGGAAGAATATATACCCAGCTTCTGCTTCTTGGCCTCCTTCCACCAGCTGTCGGCATTCTCCGGGATACCAGGCCCCTCAATTCCTTGTCGAACTTCCCGCTTGTGCTGGACACTAACACCAAACCTCTCGTCCCTGTCCTTCAGAGCCTCGTCCACGTTCAATTGCTTGAACTCTGTCAAGCTACCCATCAACCTCGGCATACCAAATGGCAACTCATCACCACGATCGACCTGCCAGAAGTGGAAGATCTTGCCATACAGTCCAACCACTTCACTCAATGCTTGCGTCTCAAGTTTCTCCCATTTATCGGCTTGGCCTCGATGAGTTTCCGGTGTGGGTAGAACGAGCATGCCGGACTGAACCTCGAATTCGTGACTATGCCATAACTTTTGTTCTTCCTCGGGCAACTCCAGGTACTTGGACTTTGGAATCATGTACTCAACTCCAATGAGGCGAGCATCTGGTTTGCAAGAATCGTAGATGAGACATTGTCGCAGGTCCTTCCGTACATGTGAGCAGAAATGGTAAGATTCGACGGTTCGGACTTCGCCTCGCCGCGCCTCATCTGTATATATGTGAAGTGCATTTAGATATTCGCACACATTGTGTAGTGGTTTGAGTTCTGGGTCAATAGTGCCTCTCACGTGAGTCTGTATACCCACGTATAGCAGCCAAGATTTGATCCAGGCTGTCGGGCTAAATTTTAGTAAAGTGGCAGCGACGTTGCTGATGCTTCCAGCGACGACTGACATGTTCTATCAGTATTTGATCTGAATGCAATGTCGTATGGACAGAAGATTGAATTATTATGATTGATCTATACAACTTGCCATCAAGACTATGTCACGTCATGCGGTCGGATGTCCTCCTCCGAGGTTGGGAAAACTGCCCCGAGCCAATAGGAGTAAATTTAAAATCTGACTTCACTTACATATGCAGGGGCTTCGAGCCGTCTGTATTTCCAGTCTTTCTTGACAAGCTTACTATCTCGTGATTGTTTCGTCTCAAGCTTCACTTGCTTCGCTACAGACACATAGCATGTACCGCCTTCTCGTGACGACCGCAATTACCACCTGGACGGCAAGCCCTTGGTTATCTTCGCTGGCCATCAAGCCGCAGCAGACTATACCATCCGTTTCCGTTCGGGCATATGCTACTACTGTCTCAAAGAAATGGTTTCGAACATGTAAACCAGGTATGTCGGCTGTATGAGAAGCACAGGGATTTGGCATTTATTAAGGCGGGTCGTTTCGGGGTGATTCGTGCCGACCTCAATTACATAGGCGTCCTTTTTATCATGTCCTGTGATTCAAAAATATGTGTGATCGGTTGAGACTTGTTGTTAGAACTTCGTACTTCTGGATTAATGCCTCAGGCACAAGAAACGCGAAACGCGAAGCGAATGACGTAGAGCCCGCTGAGCACATGCCCACGCGGAGGGATTGCGCAACTGCGGGCGGAAGTGATTCAGATCGACCTCTCCAAAACCGCGCTCCGCCTCAGCCTCAACCAAACGCGAGAACATACAGACAGTGCAGGCTATAGATTGTTGGAGATTCTCTGCAAGTCGACCAATTTGTTCTCACTCCATCGGAAACCAATCAATCAAAATGTTCAAAAAGAAGCCGCAAATCAAAAATCTGTCGCCATTAAAATCGTCCGAGCGGCGGAGACTGGCCGACCAGATACGCAAGGACTACTCACTGCCTGAGCCACAGAGCGAAGCAGACTCCGAGCAAACTATAGCACAGCCACAGACATTGTCCAGCATAAGGAATGCCCTTCTGCCCGAGCACACCTCCTCCGCAAAATTCACGACTACCCATGGATCGAGCTCATCCTTAATATCAGGGACCATATACGTAGGGGCTCATCCTGACGAAGAAGAAAGAGTTCTGTGGTTTCAGATCGGTAAAGACGACAGACTCATACCTACCGTATACACACTTTGGCATAATCCTGACTTGATACCTCTACTACACATTGGAGAAACTATTGTGGGGAAGCTGAAGGGCGGTGCAGACCTGTTTGCGCCCGGCTTGATCAAGCCATACAGAGGTTTTGATTCTAGGGCCACGAAGGGAGCAGTTGTTGCTGTGGCAGGTCATGTCTCAGACACAGTACCTCGATGGGTTGGCATAAGCAAGGTCGATGTCAGTACATTACAGGACAGTGCCACAGGCACCGCCGCAGAGGGTTTACACTGGGAAGGTGATGAGCTGTGGACATGGAGTGCTTTGAACAAAGGTGGTACAGCTGCACCAAGCGCACTAGAAGGCTGGCCGAGTCTGAAGTTTAGAATCGAACAGAATATGGACAATCTAGATCTCGATGACGATGATGATGACGACGACGACGATGACGGCCCCGAGGGTGAACACGTTACTGGTGGTGTAGCCATCGCGAAGCATGATGCAGTTGAGGCTGCGTCGAAAGAGAAGGACACATTGCAGGGAGATGATATTTCGGACGAGCACATACCGACCACAAAGGAAGTCGACGATGCCTTCTTGGAAGCTTTTGTTTACTCGATATACACTGCGAAGAAGAACAATCCTGGCGAACCACATGGTTTGGACTTTCCAATACAGCCTTCCTATCTCATTGCAAACATGATACAACCACATCTGAGAAACCAGTCTCCTCAATATACCATAAAGAAGACTTCGTGGAAGAACACCAAAAAGTTTATCAAGCACCTGGACAAACAACAGCTCCTGAAGTCGAAAGATCGTAATGGAGGAGAAACAGTTATTCTCGACATCGATTTCAACGACCAAGCTGTAAGGACCTTCCAGCCCTACCGTTTACCCAAGCCGAAAGCCGCAGACACATCCGAGGACGCAGCTGGAGGTGGTGCCGTCAAAGACACGGGCACAGATCAATCGCTCAACCAAAGACTAACACTCCAAACTCTCTATCGCGCCTCTGCAAAACTCGTCCCAGAACTACTACCAACTAAGAGCCAATTCTACACAGCTCAACAAATCACACAAGCCATCAAAGCCTATCTCGACGCCAATCCAGACCTGATCAACGAGGCCAAAAAGCGCTACGTCAAGCTCAATCCCTTCCTAGCAAACAACATCCTCGGCTCCAATAGCTCATCAGACGACAACCGCTACCTCGCAGCCGGCGAAATCGACCGCGGCACACTCAACCGCCGCATCATCGAAGACGACCACCTCTGCGTCCCGCACCACATCCTCCTCCGAAACGACCAAACAATAGACTCCGATCCAACTCTAAAGCCAAAAGCTGGTCCAGCGCCTCACGTAACACTGACAATCGAGCGTCGTGGCGGCAATAAAGTCGTGACTGCTATTGCAGGCCTCGAAAGCTTCTTCATCAATCCCCATCTCATACGGCCAGAGATACAGAAGAAGTGTGCTGGAAGTGCGAGTGTTGGACAGCTTATGGGTGGTAAGCCGGGGATGTTGGAGGTGCAGGTTCAAGGTGATCAGAGAGCCATTGTTGAGAAGGAGATTCTGGGGAAGCGTGGTGTGAAGCCGGAGTGGATCGAGGTGGTTGACAAGACGAAGAAGAAGGGGAAGAAGTAGGACGTCTGTAGAATTGTGGTGGATATTAGTAGTAGGTTGAGGTGTACCACACTTCAAGAATCCGATCGAGGTTCGCATGGAACACGCTATGACCACCTCAACTCTATTACGTATTCTTCAACAAATGTCTATTAATGCTTGAGTTATGCCAAAATGAACAAGTGTATACGCACCCAAAGATCAAATCGACGAGCCGTTCTCCTCTTTACAACTTTTCGCTACGTCCCTTTCAAATGCTTAATCGCACCTACTCAATTTTAAGTCCTCAACATCTATACCCTTCCACCCTGCTAAAGTCTCACGTGCAGCGGAATCATCAAATGAGACTCTCGGTATCAGGCCTGTACTCTTCTTGACACGACCACGCCTGGCTTCGTCTTCGTAGAATTTCTTGATTGTGCGATAGAGGATTCTGCGCTTGATGAGAGAGCTTGCGGCGCGTAGGGCGGTTGCTTTGATAGTTGTCTCTGGAGTTGTGGTGGAGTCCTCTGCGTCGTCCCTGTTTTCGTTGGCGTTCGCTGAATTTAAATCCGGAATTTCATAAGTGTCGGTATGGGTTAACTCAGGATCATGATAGCTCTGCCTGGAAATCGATGTTGTATCGCCATCGGTATTCAGTGCCTGTAGGATTTTGTCGGGCAGGGTTGATGACAGCAGTCGAGGGAGAGTCTTCATCGGGTACGCTCGTTGGATACCTGGAGAGACGTAACGGAAGGTGAGATTCAGAAGTGGTCCAGTAGGACGTGTAAATCTTGGTTTTTGAGTTGGAAGGGGCAAGTTGCTACTCCCGGTTATGGTATCTGCATCTTCCTGGTCTGTATCTGAAGTATGTTCAGACCATGGATATGGCTGTGTTGACCACTGTGTATCAGTTGTAGAGTCATCAGCTGGAGGTGTCAACCGACGATCTGAGAACTGTGGTGTAAGCGCTGGTGTGGGTCGAGAGTAGTGCTCATTCAGAGATTTGAGGTGCTGGTCAAATAGTGAGCATCGTGGTGCTGGTCCAGGGCAGTCTCCAGCATTCGGCTCGTATCTCGGAAGGTCCAGGTTGTCTGACAGCACCACTTCTATCTGATTGTCTCCTGGAAAAACGGCAGTCTCGGCGTTGGTGAGCAATCGTACTGGCCAAGTTGAATTCGAATCATCTTCCACAGTCGCGTCAGTGTCAACGTCGGTATCCGTAGGGGCGAGTGGCACCGGTGGCTGTACTGAAGCAGGCGGATTTCCTGTAGATGCAGTCGTTTGTAAGATAGGCGATCTATCGACAAGGACATGGTCACTCAGATGCTCCTGCAGAACTCCTCTAGAATGAGTATAAAGGCCTCCAGAATGGTAGGTAGTGTTGTCTTTCTCACTTGCTTTAACCTGCCAAAAGTCTGTAGCTGTCGGTGACACTGTACTCGTTCCTCTCAGTGTCACAGGTGGATCCGCCAGCTTGTGTTCAGAAAAGCCCTTTTTAAGTGCTTGCGCTTTACACTTCTTTGCTCCTTGTTTCTGCTTCTCGACTCCACTAGAAATCGGACCCAGTACATCTGATATTTTCGACCTTTGCTTGTGTAATATAAGACGAGAGCCGCATTGAGGCTGGGCAGGTTGAGACAAATTATACACTCTTGCTAGATTATCTGCCACGTACCATGAATCCCGAACACTGACAGCATGATCGTCGAACTGTTCATTACTGGTGGTCGTCGAGTCGGGGCTGTCTTCAAGATTGCGAGAAGACCTTTTTAGAGCCTCCTCGACCGTTTTTCTCCACCACTTTGGGTCTTTGGGTTTGAAGGACGACATACTGAGTGAAGGTATTGTGCATCGATGAAAGTCCACAAAAGTTATTCAAGATCGACTTGAAGTGAATCAATCGGTTGTCCTGTATCTAATCTGCTGGGGTAGAGGGTCGCGAGTTCTTGGAAACTAGGTTCGGTTGTTTAGAAAATTGCTTCTAGATTGCTAAGGCGAAAGGTGGAGTGAGGTGAAAGTGACAACCACTCGCACCTCCTGTTCCAGGTTCAACCTGCTGTTCAGAAATAGAAGGATATTCTTCGTAGAGCGAGTACGCCTTCTGTGTATTCTCCTCCGGGGACTATCCTTATTGGGCGTGATGCTAGTCTTTTACAGCCTCTGTTTCGTGTATCAGAAGTCTACCTCCACGTCGAGTGATCCCGAGGCCTGCGTTCGTTGTGAGGTGCATAGTAATGTCGTATACACGGGGAGAGACAGTTTCTCGTGACTATGGTGAGCGTTTCTTACTGCTTTACTTGCCCAGATAACAGACGTCCTCCTGGTGGAATTTTTCAGTTTTGGCGATCGCACAAGTAGAGCACGGCTGATGGACTCATGTAGATGGGGGAGCATTAGCGAAAGTAGTACCTTGTCGCTTGTCCCATGGATCAGACACGTCCGGATGTGCCTGCTTCCAATCTGCAATCTTAGCTTCTAGCTCTTCTAGACTGTCTTGGAAGGCATCCTTTACAGGTTCAGTCCTTACTTCCCAAATATCCTCACTGCTCGGACCAGTTTTCCATTTGACTGCCTTCATCCTGTAATGATCTTGTATAGCCTTTACTCTGTCCTTCTCTTCCCAATTCCTTGTTCTCATACACAGCCAGAAATCAGACCAGTGATTCTTACAGCTCCTGAACTCTCCATACCGATACACATTCACGAACTGACCACCGAAGCTCTGACAGAACATGGCATAATCAAGTGCAGATCGGCACGATATCTCTGTAGGATACAGCGCATCTGGAGAGATATCTGCAGGAATAGGCGTCGATTGAGATTTTCCGTCTTGTTTCCCATGCACTCGTTGGTCTAATGCTTTCGCTTGCTCTATCTCGATCTCTTTCAGTAGTTCTGCGAAATCAAGGCTTGCTTGCTCTTCCCGCGATATTTCTTGCTTGACGCGTGCTGGTAACTTTTCCACAGCATGTTGCTGAGCGGGTGTTATGTCCTCTGGTTGTCTAGGTATCAGCGATTTGTTGTCATTTGACGAGCCAAATGGCCACCACATGGCGCGAGGAATGTACGTTGGTCAAAAGTTTATGGAAATGAAGCCGCTTCAAAGTTACCAGTACTACGATCTGTGCTCCTGTACCAAATGTCGCACCTGCCTAAAGCGGAAGTCCACGTTTTTGTCTTGCCAATCAAATTGTGCTTAAGCTAAAAGAAACGCGTGCCGTCATCACGCGCCTCAGAAACTTGGAAGGTGCAAGTGAGGAGTGGGATCGCAACTGCCTCGTGGTCGAATGCCCAGAATCAATCGCATTGTTTGATGGCCCTCCATACAGATTGAGCCCATGTTCGAATTACTCTGAGAGCTGGGACAAATCGCTGCGGACCACGACTTCTTACTCGCCCGATATGCGGACTGAATAGAGCAGAATGCTGCCCCTACGAGGCCTGTTGCGCCAGCAGGCTCGACCATTACCTCTACAATATGGCCGATATATCCACTACCAGTCCAGCCGTCGTCCTACGCCCTCTGCGCCAGTAGCTACCACTAATTGCCGCAAGAAGAGCTCAGAATCTGGCATCAGTGATGCAGGAGAAGATGAAACGGGTCACATCAATACCGCTCCTAATGAGAGCATTCTTTTCTTCGATAACATATTCCCTCTCAGGCTGCAATGGTTGACAAGAATACCTTTTCTAGATGCTAGAACAATTATCTCTGCCTACAGGCGAGTCAATAGTCCGCACATAGCTTTGGCCGATCCAACGGGAATTGTCGATCGAGCACTACCGAAGAATTTGCCCATCAAGATATTGTCTATCTTGCCTAGGCTACGCGAGGGTGGTGCCTATGTCAAGTTCCAGCATGAGGCCGGCATTTCTGCTCAAGAGTTGGAAGGCACAATTAAGGACTATCTCAAACATAAACCCATTAGACCTTGGTTCAACCCTCTTCGACGTGTAAGAACATTTTTAGTCAAAGGGAAGCCTTGGATCGAAGATCTGTACCGCCTGCCGAGTCAGAGAGTCAAGGTTGAATTTCTACCAACAACACCAGAAGCGTCGGCCGCCGAGCTGACTCAGGAGACACTATACTCACTTTTCCGCAGATATGGCACAATCCTTGAGATGACCTCTCAGCCTTCCGATTCCAAGATCGCTCCTCGCTTTGCCTATGTTGACTTCTCGAGGGTACGATATGCCACAATGGCTAAGAACTGTATGCATGGTTTCATTTTGGTCGAAGAGCACGGTGGTGGAAAATCTGGTACACTGCTGAAACTCAGCTACGAGCCCAAGGTTAGAGGCAAGTGGATAAGAGACTGGCTAGCCAGCCATCCGAGAATAGTAATCCCGGTCGTCGCAGCCCTCATTGCTGCTCTCTCTGTCTCTATCTTTGACCCTATCAGGACATGGAGCATCCGCCTGCACATTACCCACGGCCTTCATCTCGAACAGAACAAGTACTATCAATGGGTCATGCAACAACTTTCTCGAGGTTATGATTATGTTCGCTTTGGATCTAAGAAGTCTGAAGATGCAGGTCTTGATGCCATATGGGAAGACAGACATAGCCAGATGCAGCAGCTCAAGACATGGATGTCTGAAAGTGCCGACACTTTCATCGTCATTCAAGGTCCTAGAGGTGCTGGCAAAAAGCAATTAATAGATCAAGCTCTGTCACATGTGCCACAGAAGCTGGTTATTGATTGTAAGAAGATTCAGGATGCTCGTGGAGATAGCAAGACTATCAATGCGGCAGCAAACGAGGTTGGGTACCGACCAGTATTCTCATGGATGAACTCCTTCAGCAGCATGATTGACTTAGCTGCTATGGGTACGATAGGAACCAAGACTGGTTTTTCTGAGAC
Source organism: Lithohypha guttulata (assembly GCF_036872675.1). Taxonomy (NCBI): domain Eukaryota; kingdom Fungi; phylum Ascomycota; class Eurotiomycetes; order Chaetothyriales; family Trichomeriaceae; genus Lithohypha; species Lithohypha guttulata. Next base: position 2,013,330 of record NW_027042752.1, on the reverse strand, counting down.
TGTCGAAAATCAACTTGTGAAGATATGGACAAACACAACATCAGCTCTGAAAGGTCTAGCACTCTCGCACCGGGACAAGAAAGGTCGTGATGCTGGCATGCCCGACGATGAATGGCTCGAGGCTCATCCCGAGCACAGACCGATCGTGGTCATCGACAATTTCTTGCATAAGAGCAATGAGGCAGGCGCAAATATGGTCTATGATAGAATTGCTGAGTGGGCTGCTAGCCTGACAACACAGAACATTGCTCACGTCATATTCCTGACCACGGATGTGTCTTTCTCCAAATCTCTGTCCAAAGCGCTTCCCGATCGCGTCTTTCGACAGATTGCCCTCGGAGATTGTTCGCCAGAAGTTGCAAAGAAAGTCGTTATTCGACATCTCGATACAGACGTTGTAACCCGAGAAGGTGAGAAGAAATTGACAGATTCGCAGTTGCGGACTGACCTCGACGAGCTTGACGGTGTGATCCAGGTTCTTGGTGGTCGGCTGACAGATTTGGAATTCCTTGCACGACGGATACAGGCAGGTGAAACCCCAGGTCGTGCTGTCAAGCAGATCATCGAACAATCAGCATCTGAGATTCTAAAGATGTATTTACTGGATGGCGAAAGAACCTGGACACCTCAGCAAGCATGGGTTCTGATCAAGGAACTGGCCTCAAATGAGGAACTTCGATACAACGAGATTCTGCTCAACGACATGTTCAGCAAAAATGGTGAACAGGTACTCCAAAACTTGGAACAGGCCGAACTGATCAGTATAGCTTCAGCTAATGGCCGACCAAACAAGATCAAGCCCGGGAAGCCAGTCTACCTATCCGCCTTCCAGTATCTGACTGAGGACGATGTGTTGCGTAGTCGTCTGGATCTCAGTATATTATCGCAACTCGCTGCAAAGGAGAAATCGACTATTGATGCGTGTGAGAATGAACTCAAGTTGCTATCTGAACTTCCAGGCATGCCGGCTGAGCTGAAACCTCGAATTAGGTATTTGTTGGACAAGGCCCTAGCATCACAGGAGAAGATTGTTGGTTACGAGGCCAAGCAAGGACAGTTGAAGAAAGTGTTGACTGAAAAGTATTGACGATTTTTACTATTTATGATACCCTTCAACTCAATGAAACGTAATTACTCTCTTCTACTCCTCCTCCTTCGTGAATGCGCAAAGAGGGCATGAGTCGTAAAGTCGTAATCGTCTTCTGGCGTGTGTTCTAAGCTACAGTGCGGAGTGTAAGAGCATATGACATTTCCGGAAACATCCACCATCTGATCACAAACGAACATGTGGTCCAACATTTCACACTCGGTTTCAATTGTTGAAATGGTTTCGAACGGAATTGTACTTGCGGAGTTGCAGTTTATGTGGATCGTTTCGAGACGTTTTATTCCTACAGGCGAAACATACGTCAGCACCATACCGCTACTCCATGACGAACAACCCTCACGAAGCGGCCACTAGTGCTCTATCATCTGCAAAACACCTCGACTTTACACTGGCCTTGTCACCATCTGAGTCCGAGTAATCTGTGACTCGATCTCATACTTTCGTTCATTCGAATCAACGAAGCAGCTCTCTGATTGCGAGTGTTGCAGCAGTCTTCGATGGCGACTCTATCGTGTAGTGTTAAGTCACGAGTACTTCAGACTATTATCCCTTAGCTCAAAGGTACTCTGTCCCTGAAACACGATGTCGGGGAACACCTTCTTTCAGCCCTATGTCGATCTGTTGAACAGAATACTAGCAGTCGCGATCGAGAAGCCGTTACTCTTCATGATTCAAGCCTTTGTTACTATCTGCTTGATCACACGGAGATGGACTGCTTTCCAAAAGAGCTACCGTCAACCAGACCCCAGTCTTAATACTCAGGCTATTCCACGTGTGCCTTACTGGATCCCTTTTGTTGCCAACACATTGAGCTTTTCCTCTCGATCACAATCATGGCTTCTGAGTCAGGCCAAGGCTCAAAGGGCAGGCGTATTTGCGTTGAGGATCTATGGTCGCGATCACGTTATCGTTGCATCGCCAATGCTCTGTGCAGCTCTGTCAGATTCTGACAGTCTCAGCAGCGAGCTATCATCTGGCTTACGAAGCAGAAGGTTCTTCGACAATCCACATACGGACCAAGCCATGCAAATTCGCAACCGCGAAGCTGTCGCCTCTTTCAAGCTTGATAGATCGCGAGTCAGAAAGTTACTGAAGCTCCTGGAAGCGAATACCTACAATTTAATCTCATCATCTAGGTCCTGGGTCGATCAAGCACAGTGGGAACGGACTGCTGAGGTCAATGTCATAACCGAGGACCCTGAACTATCTGTCTCTGCCAACATCAACATCCTCATCCGTGACTTTGTCTCGCACATGTTCTTCTCTGTGCTACTCGGTAGCTCCTTCGTCGAAGCCAATCCGGATCTCTTACCTGATTTCTTCTATTTCAGCTCAAAATACAGCACGTTCATGACAGGGTTACCGTACTGGATCGGTCCTGGTCTCGGACCTCCTGCTCGAGCTCGAGAGAAATGCCTCCTTACACTCGATGGCCTTGTACATGCTATCATCGCGGACACGGAGCGAACAGGTGGAAGTGCACTAGGTGTTGGGATGCTGTATGACGTTCAAGACGTCCATCCTGCTGTTGTGAAACTTGTCAAGAGTGCCAGACAACACAACCGCCGTGCTAAAAATGTGCGATCGATTTCATGCGAAGTGCTTCAGATGTTATTCTACACCACTTTCCACGATGTGAACTTGGTTGTATGGATGATTATCTACCTATTCATGAAGGGCGAAGAATATGCAACAACATTGACAGCGGTGAAGGAAGAAATAACAGCAATAGTCCGTGTTGAGAAACCACCGCCGAGCGGACTCCCTTTTCAAGAACCACCAAGGCTGAAATTCAAGACCGAGATTGTTCATTTGCTTGCGGAAAAGTGTCCCATGTTGACGGCAACACTATCTGAAGTGCAGCGTCTCGAGGCCGAGTACGAAGACTACTTCGTTGTGGAGAAAGACTTTGTGCTAAAAGCAACCACGGACGATAAGCAGGACAGCACAGCAGGAGAATCAAAGAAGAGAGGTGGGAAGTTCGAGCTCTGGCAAGGTGATCGCGTTCACGCAGCATACGGAGCTACAAATAAAGACCCACAATATTGGGATCGACCTAGGAGGTTCGTCCCGAGCAGGTTCATGTCAAAATCCGAGGCGGAAACTGACACGAGTATTGCGGTTTGGAAGAGCCTACCCAGTCGCGGGGGACCTGGGGAAGTGGGTGGTGAGCTTGTATTGATCACTGCTGCGCTCTTGTTATTCTTTGAGTTCACTTCGATGAATGGAAGTGGACTAAGTCATCCAGGCTCCACGATAGTGGCAGGAATGGCAACGCCGGTAAGGACTGTGACAGGCAAAATTCAGAGGAGACAGTTTTGATGTGGCAGAGAGCAAAATCACGAGCTAGTTGTTCCAGTGCTCGAAGAAGATGGCACGTGGTTCATCGTGAACAGCTATATTGCATCACCACTATTATCGAGTTCTGCAGATAGCCAGCCACAGGTGCGGCAATACCTTCAAATCATATCGACAAATCAGTCTTGGTCTTTCGTGTCGTCGTCCAAGGTAGCACCGCGTTCCGCAATGTCCAGCTCATCATGATATTTGCCAATTTTTCAAATGCTGGCGTCGCGCTTCGCAGATCTGACCAACCATTCTTGTGCCTTTATCAGTAATTCCTCCCTTAACTTCCTGAACTCGATGCCATCATAAGCACAGGCATAGCGTTCAAGCAGCTTTAGCTCAGATTGGTACCTGAACGCAAACCTATTGAGATTTGATTTCCTGGAACTTGGCAACGCGCACGTAAAGACTTACCTGGAACCAATTGAATGTTGCGTAAGTACTTCGGTTGTATATGTAAATATGAGCAGAAACGTATAAGAGGAGAAAGGATTTATCGACAAAAGCACTCTGAAGGGTATGGAAGGGGTCTCTCTACGTACTGAGGTCTGCTTCAAGAAAATGTGGAGTGGGTGTTGTGGTATGTGTAAGCGAAGATATGGTGAGATAATCGTCATATGGAAAACGGCTCACATGTGAAGACTTTGCATCGGTTGACGTTTCCCTATATCGGGATGATAAAATGATGATATTACAAGCTGAGTATTCATTTTCTCAACGCTAACTTTTGTTACTGATCAATCATACTAGAAATTACATACTCGTCTGATGGATTGATCTTTGAATCAACTATTCATCACCAACCATAATATCCAAAGCACCCTTGGCAGCCTTTACGCTGACATAGTTTCGCTCGCTATCACCCTTGGTGCCTTGAAGACCGCCCAATACCTTCTCAACAGCTAGATCCTTGCCCTCGAGCTGAACAGTTCCTGCAATGCCACGAGCATCAATGGTGCCCTGGAAGTTCTCAGGATAAGTGATCAACTGATCGCCAGAAACAGTGGTATGGTATGATTTGAATAGACGCTCTGCAGCGATGCTGTCAACATAGACGCGTGCTGGGCCAGAGCCAACCTTGGTGGAAAGCTCGGCACGGTTGCCTTCAGCAGCTGACTCGAAGTCAACGTTGACATAGAGAGAACCCTTAGCAACGTCAAGTGTGGTAGAGTTGTAGACAGGGAAAGAACCCTTGAGGTGACCATCACCAAGCTTGATGTTGGAGACACCCTCGTTGCCACCGGAGATGGAAGAGATGTCGAGGGTGACATTACCCTGGGCAATATCCAGGGAGGTCTCGTAACGGGCTTGTGTAAGGGAACCGTGAATAGCACCCTTTGCAATAGTGATCTGGGTGTTGTTGGAGTGAACTGGGCCTGGCTTGACGAAGCCCTTTCCTAGCTTGATGGCAAATACACCAATCTCGAGTGACTTGGGTAGTGATGAGTAGTCAACCATATGCTTTGGCAGGTTGAGGTCAAAGGTTGGAAGACCGAAGGTACCGAGGAGGTTGGATGGAATCTGAATCTTGGCTGAGGCATATGTCTCGAGCTTGCCAGTGCTTGGAGTAGTGACAGTAAGGTAGCCATCCTTCTCTTCAATGCTGACCTCGCCGTTCTTGTCGTGGTGGTTGGTCTTGAGGTCCAGGTCGATTACCACCTTGTCGGAGAGCTTAGAAGTCTCGAAGACAACCTTGCCAAAGACCTCAGTGCCTCTTATGGAAAGACCGGATGCGTGCTCTGGCTCGAATTCGAAGTGGGTAGTACCTTCATATGGCTTCCAGTTGTCGATAGGAGGAATCGGGTGCTGATGATGGCCACCACCTTTCATCATGCCGGGGCAGCCAGATGAGAGAGCATAGTTGATGGCATGGTTGGCTGCGTTGAGGACGAGCAGAGTGCCGAGGAAGGCAAGGACGACTCGAAGGAAGCGGCGGAGGTAACTTGGTCGCTTTGGCTCGACGACATAGGTCACTGGTACTGGAAGTACCTCGACCTCGACGCCGGCAGCCTTTTCGTCAGTATATCTTTCCATTGTAGACATATTTACAGTATGAGATGAATATCTAAGAGAAGAGTCGGAAAAGAAGCAATATGAAAGCTTTATGGATTAAAATCGTGTTGCCTAGAACGCAAACGAACATCCGCAATTCACTACATCATTCGACTGTACCTGACATCAGCGTACGCCATGAGCTCCTTGCCACTTCCACATGCGCCACAGCAAACCATGGTTTGATGCACGTGTGGAAAGCGTGATTCGCTGTGGCTGTTGCTCAACTCGTACATGCCAATCACAATTGAGCCAAGCCTTAAGGTCGCGTCGGAAAGCGGGAGAAGGTTCTTGTAGGCGAAACCTGGCGAGATTCTGAAGAGGTTGTGGGACGTTGTGGGACGTAGGCGTTTGATCCTGCCTTGATTTGCCTCAACCCGTATACCCGGGTATTTACAGTCATATTGTTCAAGCCCTACTACGGTACAGTACGGCAAGAACGCGCTTTGTTTCCACAGCACTTGCCAATGCAACCAATGGTTGGTTCTTATGAGGTACGTATGCAGAGTGTGAGAAGCAGAGCGCTATCTCAGGTCTACCGAAGATAAATGTGTTCAGTAAGCACTGTCAACGACATTGGAGAGACAGCTACGAAACTGAGCCTCATAGAAGCTCCATCCACGATATTACATCGTCGTGATTCATTGATGGATTCTTCGCGCACCCATACCTGGATCGTCTTCACTCTCCCACTTAACCGTTTCATGGGACATTAGCGATGTCGCTGGGTCAACAGCGGAACTTGTAGAGAACTCCCGCGTAATGTCAAAGTCCAGCTGCTTTTCAATCTCATCCGTATGCTGGACTGGCTGGTAGCCTCTTCGTCCGAAAACATCTGCAAGCCGACGGCTAAGAGCTCTGGACCTGTAGCAGGCACAGAACACCAATACGATTCCACTGACAGCCATAACAGGTATTGCTAGATTTAATCGAGCGTTGAGGTATTTGTGAGAATGCCACTTCTGCTTGAACACCACATATTGGCTGTACAGAGGGCTGGCAGTATCCTCGATCTCAGCTGTTTTACCGCTTGGGACATGTAAGAGTTGTGATACTCCTAATATCTTTTCTTCATTGTCCATGGCAATAACGCAAATAAAGGGAAACTGTTCACCGACGTATAAGCCAGTCTCAAATCCTGTTTTGTTGGTCTGCGCTAACACACTTCTCATCTCCAGGACATTCCTCGGCTCATCTGCCGCAAGCACTAGCCACGAAGCGAGTCGCGTTGCACCATTCCAGCTGAAGTAAGCTGTGTCGTTGCTGGATTTGCTCAGAGACTCCGTGTATGCGCCGTTGAAGAGTGTTACTGGCATCCTGTCAACTGACGGCCCAGCAGCAATCTTTGGACTCCAATGAGGAGTACCATCCCAGTCGAGCTTGTAAGCACGATAATTGTCCGCCGTTTCTCGATCAATATCCTGCATGACTGGGCCGAAGCGAACGTCCCACAGTATCGTCCCATTGTGAGCAAACTCGGTGAAGGCAGGCTCACTACCATAGCCTAGCAAGTTGTTTCCATTGTCAAGATGGTGCATGCCACCTTTACGTACAGCGACAATATCGTCAGGAGCCCTATACTCGGCAGCTAGGCTTACTGTCATGGCGTGAAAGTCCAGGTCTATGATGATACCTCGCGAGGTCGAATCTTCTGCTTGGATGTAGCCACAACTTCTATCGTCGAACAGAGACAGCGATGTCAGTGAATCATCGATCCAACGAGCATCGTGCTGCCACGAGAAATCAGTGGCTCGACCACCACTGAGGTCAACAAAGTCATTGCGAGAGCCACCCAGCGTCCAGAGTACAGATCCAGTCCTACCTTCAACGTAGTAGACTGCGTTGGTGTGCCGAGCGGAGATGAGATAATTGCCTAAATGATCTTTCTGTACACTGTTGATGTGAAAGAAGTCCCAACCATGCCAATTCTCGTCTCCTTGCTGTTCAATCTCTGGAAGCCAGAATGAATCATGCATGTCAATATGGTCAGATGCACGCCAACGAAAGACCAGCTCGTTCGTCAAGAGGTCGACTTCTTCGAAATACGAATCGAGAAGCCAAGAACTGTTGCTCAATGGCCACATTTCACTTCCATACTCCTGCAGATCAGCAATCCTTGACTGGTATGAGGTATAAATGGCGTGACAATCTGGCGTCAAGAAGATATCATGCGCATCGATGTACTCCAGGTCTATGGAAGAGATATTCCACACCAAGTGGTACGTCGAATTGAGGATGTAGACGAACCCGCCGGCACGGCCATCGATGCTCGTGCCTGCCCACCATATCAAATAATCACTGTTGTTACACGTCTGAACCGTGAATCCAAACGTGTCTTCGTCATAGTGAGGCCCTTGATAGATGACGGAAAGGGTTTCCACATCGAGCAGCTGAGGGACAGTGGTAAAGTTGTCGCCGTGAGCCGCCCAGGTTATGTATCGAGCTGGGGACGCTCCATCCTTTTGTTGAACGATAATGTTAGGAACAGGTGCAATTACATCCAGATCTGAGAAGAAGGTCTGCCTAGGATAGGCTCCAAGTTCGCCGTCCTGATATGCTTGGTCGTTCAACAAGGGAGGCAAATCAGCCACACCACGCTGAAGCACAATCAGCACTCCAAATAGCAACAGCACGAAATCCATGGCGATACATGGTTGAGAGTAATACAAGCAACGAGCGACGGGGCAGATTCAGATACGCAGAGACGGGACGGAGAGATGCACTGTTGACCAGACATCCGTGGCATTTACGTTACGCGTCCTGACCACCATGACGAGCACAGACCGTACGGCAAAGAGCCTATCAGAAAGAGAAGAAGTGGATATCGGCTGTAGATAGCAGGCGTGAGAGAGACCTCTTGCCATGGTATGCACTTCAATACGAGAATCAGGAAAGCTGTCTCGTGTGCGTGCACTAAGATTGCATTAGTTCCACAGAACGAAAGGTGGAATTGAAGGCCAAGATATCCGAAGCGATAATGGTGCCCGTAACCATCGGATATCATGCAGCCTTCCCACCTAATCTTGCAGGGCACTAGCTCATCCCCAGATAACAGCTCATTGACAGATTCTTGGCTAGATCTATGTCCCTGCGATGTCGATGGGGTTTCATACCTCTACTTTCACGTTACCAGATCAGTCCTGGGGTTATTGATTTGTGCATGCCTCAGGCAAGAAGTACCAATACGCGGCTCCGTACGTCATTGTGGTTTCAGCTGACGTGTACCAAACAAAGCTGCCGGTCTGGCAGATAACAACCGTGTGTACAAAGGCAATTGACTTCGTACAATATCGACCTAGTAAATCCATGACTCGTGCCCAGGTCGTACCTGACGAAATCGTGAACTCGAGTCGTAGTCACTTTGACACAGGCTGGTCCTGAAATGTTTCTGTACTAGTAATGCTTGCACCTGTTCTCCGACTACCACTTATACCACTAACCTTTCGGCCAAATACATCCTTTGCAAGACGAGCTCTCGCGAGCATGGCTTCCCAGAAACCGATCCGAATAGGCTTCGTGCCTGAGCACTACTTAATACCTCTACACCTTGCAAAGCCATACTTCAAAGACCCAGTTGAGTTGATACCGTTTCCGTCTGGCACGGGACATATGATCACTTCCCTTCGATCGGACGAGATAGACCTGGCTATTGGTTTGACTGAAGGCTGGGTCGCAGGCTTGATGACAGCAGAAGGTCAGCAGAAGCAAGGATACAGCATTGTAGGCTCGTGGGTGCAGAACTCGTTACGTTGGGCTGTGGTTACGGGCCGAAACCGAGACGATATCAATACCATTGAAGACCTGCGGCAGCACAGACGAGTTGGTGTAAGTAGGATCGGTAGTGGTAGTCACATCATGGCCTTCGTGTTAGCAGAGCAGAAGGGCTGGCTGAAACAAGATCATGCAACCAAGTCGGAGGGATTAGTATTGAATCCGCTTGGACCTTTTAAAGACCTGAGAGATGGTGTGACCGGTCAAGCCGGACAAGCCCCGACTGCAGATTTCTTCATGTGGGAGCACTTCACAACGAAGCCATACTTTGATGGGAACGATGCACCTCTAAAGCATATCGGCGAGATCTACACCCCATGGCCCAGCTGGCATATTGCTGCTTCCACCAAGACCTTCCCAGAACCTGGTACAGAACCAAAGTTATTAAATCTGTTTGATTGCTTTGATCGTGGCATCCGGGACTTCAATAATGATACAAAGTCGGCCATCGACAGACTGGTCAAAGGTGAGTTCCACTGTGAATATTCAGAGGAAGATGCAAATACATGGTTAAAATCCGCCCAATTTTTCGAAAAGACAAGAGGTGTCGATGCACCGACCATGGATGGTGTCATAAAGACTTTGGAGACTGCTCAGATCATTGAGCCTTCGACAGAAGTCAAGGACACCAGTGGAATTGTTGGTATACATCGGGAAGAAGCCTAATGCGAAGAGTGCTGTTCATAAGTCTTGTTGGTGTGGTGTACAAAAATCGCCCAGTCAGGTTTCAGCACTGGAAGCTGTATGCGTTCCGTGGCATAGCAAGAACAGCAGCAAACTCCCACTGGGGCGGACTGTTCTAGGTTATCTCAACGACGGAAATCGTGCCATACTTGAGAGGACATAGATAATCGTCTTCCTCCCTGCTGAATAGCTACAAGTGTACTCCCATCTGCACTGATCTCCGTGTAGTCGTCACCTGTCCACAATGTAGTGCCGCGAAAGTGATCGACGAGAAGCACATCCCCAGCTCCACTGGAACTTCGTACCGATCCAGGTGGATTTAAGCGAGAAAACCGAAACGTGGGCTCTCCACTCGAACTCAGCTTCACTTGGTACGACGCAGCACTTGAGACCTCAAAACAGCACCTTCCACGTCGCTATCACACCCTGGTATAGTACATGTACAGTACTTCGGTGTGTTTAGCACAATAGCAATCTTTGATCTATTGTTAGCTGACCGAATGGATGCTACCGAATGAAGCCTTGATCATTCAGCAATTTGCTCGGATCGCGCATCATTACTCATCTTCAACATACATACTGGTGCTTAGCTCTGTACACTTGATGACTGGGAACTAATGACTGACACAGATTACTTGGCTGTAGTCGGGAATAGTGCTTCCAAGCAAGAGATATTCCAGGTCTGATTAGCAAGAAGAGCCGCCAGGACCACGAATCATTGTTAATCCCAGGCTGGACAATTGACAATTCGTGATTCAGTTGTGTCTGGAAACCATATACGGAAAGGAAGTTCTGTGAACATCATTTGAGGTTATCAACTACTTACTTCGATAATGAAATTCATCTGGAAGCGACGAAATCAAAGTCTCATGTGTTTCGATTATAGCAGAAGCTTCCAGTAACCTTGCTAGCTGTTCCAACACTCTAGACACCCACTACCGACGCCAAAATCATCACGACCAGACCTCCAGTGCTGTATCGAGATGCCACCACGCTCCCTTTCCTCCTCATCCACACTTGCGCCCCCCACCAACGCCGACACCAACCAACCCCCTAACAGCTCAACCTCTTCATCACCACGTCGTGGTGATGAAGAAGAACCTCGCCCAACACACACCGCCGAAATCGGCACCCTAAAGAAACTCTCTGTCCCTGGCGGCACAGCATGGCTCGGCTCCTCCTCCGGTGTATACTTCGTCAATACCGTCCGACGTGCATTTTCCGCCGCCTTTGCACACAACCTCGAAAACGACAGTGATACTGCCGTCCCAGCCTCTGAGGATATCATCACAGGCGAAGATGCTGCAGGGAGGAGTTTCAATGGGAGTGGGAACGTAGCAATGCCAACGAGAGGGGCGTGGTGGCTGCATGATCAGGATATCCATAGACGGATTGTGGCGGCTGTAGGGAGACCGCCTGCGAACCAGGGATTAGCGATGGATTTGATTACGACGTTCTTTCGTCAGACGCATCCATTGTTTCCGTTCTTGCATGGACCGAGGTTTCTGGAGGACGTGAGGGAAATATATGTGGCGATCCATGGGCAGCCTTCTTCATCGATAGGGCAGGCTTCGTCGCGCCCAGAAGGTAGCACGCCATACTCGGCGACGAATGATAGGAGGACGGATAGCTCGACCCGTGTGACTGCGAATTCAGCCTTGTCGACCTTGGGTAATATCCAGTCCGTCGACCCCTTGAAGCTGATCACTTTTCAAATCATAATCAATATCGCAAATCACTCACATACTCCATCCACTAAGAGTGACCCAACAAATAGCCTACCACCCTCCTCTCTAATTCCCTCGTCTCAGAGTCTCCTTAGCCTTGTTCTGCCCCTGTCAACGACACCATTACTGCCGACAATACAACTCCTTCTTGCTGCAGAACTCTACCTCCTTACCACTATATCCCTTCGACAAGCCTCGACGCTTGCCGGTGTGACTCTCAGACTTATCTATCACGCCGGCCTGCACAGATGTCCACTTCGCTACGCAAGCCTTACGGAAGCCGATTGTGAAATTCGCAAACGCATCTTCTGGGCGGCGTACGCCATCGATCGGCATCTGAGTCTTGCATTAGGTGATCCAAATACCTTCCAGGACAGTGATATTGATGTATGTGTCAGTCGAGGAATGAACGGAGAAGGCGAGATGCACCGAGCTGTTGCTCGCGAATTACTGACGGAGGACGAGAAGGAGGTCGAGGTCAAGCTGCACTATGCGCGTGACTCAATGGGCAGAATCGTACATATGGATCAGTGGCGCGGCGGCCTGATGAAAGGCACCAAGACGAGGAAGGAAGACGATCAACCACAATCTCGAAATCCTCCAACACCGAGCGCGAGAAGCAAGCAATTGCGCGAAGCCGCGTTGACAGCGTACGTGCATTATGGCAGACTGACAGGCCGAATCATTGAGATTTTCCACAAGTCAATCAACTTCCGATTTCCGAAAGAGGACGCCATAGGTTTCCTGACGGCCGATATCGAAAACTGGTGGAACGAGCTGCCCAGCACCTTGACGGGTGAGTTTAATCCCGCAGCAGCAGGTGGAGACGGTGAAGAGACTGTCGAACCGGGTTTGGTCCAACAGCATAAGCTGTTAACACCGTTCTTTACTCTTCTGTACCATCAACTTTTGCTCTTGCTCAACAGACCAAGATTATCGCTCGACCAGTCAACGGCAGAATTTCAACAAGGACTTCAAGTATGCATCCGTGCATCGAAGAATACGCTCATTGCTTTGAAGAAACACAAAGAGAACAGCCAATCCGTGTTTCTGCCTGGTTTGTTGTCCGCCGCATGGATGGCAGGTCTGATCATCGCATTTGCCTGTCAACTAGGCAAGTACCCAAAGGTCCGAGCATGCAGTGATATCAGATCGTGTCTGTTGCTTCTCGAGTCGATGAACCTCAAATGGTACACAGTCAAGAATTGCCACAAAGTTCTCACTTTGTTGCTGGCTAGTATCAACGAAAGAAAGGCTGCGCCGAACGGATATCTGCCTGCGTGTCGTAATGATCAATTGTCGAATGCGCCAGGTACTTCGGCTAGAGGAGGGTCGAGGAAGCGCAACCGTGACTCCACGTTGGTTGGCAATAACGAAGCTGAACCGTCTCCGAAGCGAGATAGCTTGGCAGGCATGTCTCCAGCCTCCTCAGATTTCCATCCTCCTCACTTCAGGTCCCCAGAGATGCAGTCAAACAGCACTACTGCACATCAACAAAACCCATCGATATTGTTTGCTCGACAGGGTTCGGGAATCAGCGCTTCTAGTGTGGATTTCATGACACCAAATCAATCCTCCAACTTGTTGTATAGCAGTACAGTACTCAATGGTGACATGAAATATTCCAATGACAACACGAACAATATTCAGAACCAACATCGTGCAGGGGCAGCTATCTATGCTGACCCACAAGACATGGCTTTTGCTCAGTCCAGTCATAGTATGGGCATGAATCTGCCCGAGTTGTCCTCGGTGGACGACCCTATGTTCTGGAGTAATATGGATAGTAACCTTTTCGATATTTTCGGAGCTGTATCATGGGAAACCATGACTGGACCTGTAGGTGTGAATGCTAGTCCCAACACATGGGATATGTCATCGTTTGCGGACCAAGGTGGCGGCATTGGTGGGAACATGAATGACTTGTTCGAGTCGAACGGACAGGCGTATTTGTAGCGACTCTCTGATCACACGTCGATCTTGGGGTTAACAAGAACACCTAAGGCTCTCGTATTGTGTCTGTTGCAACCATTCTCACAGCTCACCAGAACAAGTGTGATTGTACATTGTTGATTGTAGGCACTATCTCCTGCTGACTAGCATTGTCATGATCTAGGTCCATCTGCATAGTCGACTGTAGTTGCCAAGTATTGAGATCAGTATAGCTGGTGCGTGTGAGCTCGGGGTTCTCAAATGATACCTGGGAGGAACCTGGATTGTGTTGTGTCATGTCCGTACTGCCGTTCAGCGTCCTTGCTCTCCAGTGGCTTGGCGATGGAATATTCATCGTTGTTTTTACCTTGTCTCTTTGCGTTTCTCTTCCATGCATCGATGACGATCGAGCATGCTCAATAGAATGCAGGTCGGTGTCTTTGCTATTGATCCGTGAGAAAGTCCCAGGAACTCTTGTGTCCGGTCCACTTTGACGCTCTGTTCTTTCGAACGATAGATCATTCCGAATTGCGGACTTCGCACCAGTGTTGTTCTCCTTGATTGAGGTGTTCGCTGCACAGTCTTGTTGCCATCTGAGGATATCGCTGACACTAGTCAGAGGGAAAGTCTCCCAGTAATCGACACCGGTCTTCTTGTTCAGCATTGGGGGAGAGCTTTTCCGTTCTGATGAGCCGTCTATGTTCTCGTCGGGATCGTCGTGAGCCAGACGCGTAGTTGCAGCTCGCAGCTGTTCTGTCGTGACATGTGGTAGAATCTGTAAAAGAAGAGATTCTGCTTCGTGAAGCCTGTTTTCAAGGCCTTCTATATAGCCCTTTGCTGGACCTCTAATCAGGAGTTAGTCGAAAGATCGAGACAGATTCAGCTAAGTAGAAGTAGGCTTTCTCTCTTCAGTCGAGCGAATGTTTTGCTTACCTCTTTCGTTGTTCTGGCCACGTACAAGGTATGCCAGAAGCTTCGCATTGAGCGCAACCGTTTCTGAAATATGAAAATTAGCCAATGCCGAGCATACACGATCGCACTTTCTGCGTGTACTGCGAATTGCCTGACCAAAATTGGAACAACGTAATGGTTGTAGCTTCTCATCGAGCTTATTTGATACACTTGGAACTCAACGGCCCGAGAGTAACTTGAGGCGTGCTGTTTTTGGTGGACTTCCATCGGGAATACTGGTGCTTGTTGTAGATGGATACGGAAGATAGATCGACCTACCTGTCACCACTGCACTATCAGAACAAATAAGTCAGCACATCTGGTCGAAAATTGCCTGAAGCACGCAAAACTGTCTGAATGAAAGCAAGCCTGCCATCCAGTTTCCGGGGAGCTAAAAGCCAAGTGCGTGTAATTTGCATACCTTCTGCTTCTTTGACCTGCAGCCGTTACAGGCTCCGCTGATGCGAGTAGGCATCTCGATATCCCCGACGTTTCTGTCGTGATGAAAAACCCCGAAGCGAAGAACAGTGGGAGACGCGCACTGCCTCAGACTCGTCTTAAGAATCAGGCAGGTTGGAAGATAGAGCTAGTTCTGGACGATTCCGTAGAAGGTAGCCATCTGACTTCGAAAGACATCTGTGCCGTATATAGAAGTAGTGGCTCGACCTGAAACCACAGCAGGCTCGCGAATTGATCGTCTATGGACTTTTTCACCTCAGTATGATTCCCAGCGAGAAAGAGACCGAGCTAGGAGGAGCTAAAAAGGATGTTGTTGGTGTTCGTGCCAGGAAGCAAATAGTCTGCTTCGGAGCCGACCAAGACGCGTGACTGGGTCTCGACAGACTGACATTCGATGGCGGCAATTTCAAGCCATTCTTGTTGCGATCTCCTAGCGTGTGCCTTTATGAGACTAGTTTCTTTCTACGTATGGAACAGAAGCTGTAGATGGGTAGAGATGCAAATGGAAATTGAGTGGCAGAATGTTTACGTGGAGGTTTGAACCATAACAGCCTGAGATTCGAGGCAACAAGCAGATTTGAGACATTGCCAAGGTGAGCACTCAGTCGCATACTGCTGAGTCGCGAACGCGACTGAAGTCAATCTCTACAGTTAAGGGGGTACTCGTAAGAACTTGAAGTATACGCGTGAGCGTGACGGTCGATCACTGTCCCTGCAAGCAATCTATAATTGATTACCGACTCGTCGTCTGACTCTATTTTCTTGTGGTGGCAGAATGTTCACCATGCTCGAGTCCTATACACACGAGGAACAAGCCATGATAAGCTTTTACCTGGAGCAGCCTGGTTACACTGCTTCGAAGTCGATTCTGCCTCTCTCATGTGGAGTTTGCCTATGAGGAGGACTTACAGCTGGCAACAAACCTCACTCATACTGACGACCTATTCCATGAAGTTGTGGTGAGACAGCAAAGCCACTTAGCGGCCTGGCTTTGTCTGACGTTGAATTTAAAAGGGTCTGTACTGCATTGAACAATCTGTGTTGTGATGAGGGGAATGGTTCTGAATGCCGGGTCGTGACTATCTGATTATTGGAGCATGAGGA
Source organism: Lithohypha guttulata (assembly GCF_036872675.1). Taxonomy (NCBI): domain Eukaryota; kingdom Fungi; phylum Ascomycota; class Eurotiomycetes; order Chaetothyriales; family Trichomeriaceae; genus Lithohypha; species Lithohypha guttulata. The sequence continues at coordinate 1,997,196 of NW_027042752.1, read as the reverse complement.
GGTAGCAGGAAGTTTTATAGCTGCCACAAAAAGGCTCGAATATAGTGCTGCGAAGTCCGGGTTCTGTAAGTCTGTTGCATGTGGTCGATCGTAGAGATTGAGTAGTGATTTGATACCAAGGCCCGAAAGTGAGGCCATAACATGTAGGTTGGATCTAGCTATACAACGTTTCACCGCGAGAATATATGTCCGGAAAACGAAGTCTTTATCGTGCAGTATCGTTCAGCCATACCGGGCATGCAAGCACAAAGGCTTGTACTCAAGTATGGCGTGACAGGTTGCGTGGCACGCCTGGATCGACATGAATACACGCACAAAGGTTGTACCGCAGCGTGTCGTCCAGCCGGGACTAGACCGGGTTCAGGCGAGTTGAAACACTCACAGCCACGAATCCAATCGATGACCGCTCAGAAGGTGCGGATGCCCATCAATACCGGCAAACATGTGAACTAGGCCAGGCCACCTAGGGCAAGGCAGATTTGTCTTGTTCAGCGTTCGGAATTGTGAGTACCGTATTTGACAACAAAAGACGATCCTGTTATTTTTCCAGCTCTAATTCAATCGTCTTCTCGACGCCTGCAGCCCAGAAAACGTTGACATCTGGAGTGGAGGCGAGGTTGTGAGCCTATTGTCGCGATATGTGGTCAGCGACGAAGTGCTTTGGTCAGTGTATCTCGAGTTGCTCAATGAGTAGTCTATATCTCGAAGGCTTAGAATTCGTGTCAGCCTGTCTCTTTGCTCAGATCGGTGGCTTGCCCATCTGGTTCATCTCCATGGATCTGTACCTCGAACCGTCGCCATACATGTAGTATTGTAATCCCAGGTACGAGTCGCAGCAAGCTTGGAAGATACCACACAGTCGGAAAGGCCAAGGGACGTATTCCTTGCTCAAGAAGAAGTAGCTCATCTTCATGGCGTCACCAGCTAGCCAGTTAACAATGACTGACAAGCGAAAGCCCTTGCAAGATCTAGCGTTGTGGTTCTTGAAAATTTGTGGCACAGGTAAGAAGGCTTCGATCGCAAGCCCAGTATAACCTATAAGGGATATATAGAAAGGTGTTCTCGAGATAAAAGGAAGTAGGACGTGAATAAAGAGCAACGTGCAGGACATGTATGCTAGGAACTGGAAGTATGGTTTCGTGGTGTTCCACCTCCAGAAGTTCAAAGGTCTTTTGCCTGCAAGAATGTCTTCGACAATGCTGTCTGCTGAGTAAGAGCTAAACGGTCTGTGGGCGACGCCGTCTCTCGATGCTGAAGAAGGTCTATTGTCCAATGCGACTTTTAGCAGGATCGTCTGCACGACAAGCATGAGACAAGCCTGAATGAGCAAAGAAGTGTCATAGTACGCTCCGAACCAGTAGAACACTTTCAGAATCGACGCGACAAGCATAATGAGGGGAATGTCGAGGGAGAAGCCATCGCTAGACTTATTTCGATGTATGGACAAGATCTGGTCGGCATAGGATGTGACGGGTGATGCGATTAGACTTGGTTATGTCAGTCGCCAACCTTGAACAGGATGCGAGAACTTACAAGAGCGGCGCGAAATAATCAACAATGAAGGAAAGGAACTCAAACATGCTTGCACGGGAGGGGAACAAGGAGTGAAGGTCGACCAGGTCAAGGGCCAGAGTCTCAATCATCCTGGCTTCGAGCCGCAGTTTTCTGATTAGGGAGGTATATCTCACGTGATCAAAGTAACTGACAAGGCGTGTTGTATTTCGTCTAGAAGGGATCGAGAACGTACCCAGTACTTACTGTAAAACAGTGATTCCCCAAGCGAATTCATGCCGTGGAAGCATCGTGCTATGAACATCATCATTCCTGTTTTTGACCCGAACATTCCGCGAATACACTTTTGAGTCATAAGCTGATAAAATTTGCCAAGCTTTTGTACCTGCCGTAGCGTCTCTTAGCAGAAGGACCGCCGCGAGATGCTCCTTCCTGCAGTGAATATCTGGAAGTCAGCCGAACAACGCGCCTCTAGATGGTTACAGGAAAATCGAGGAATATGCAGTCTCGCTACAGGGCTCAAAATGGGTAGGTAGTGTGTAAGGATCAACATACATTGATTTCAGTCTATCTCATCAAAATCTTCGCTTTAACGCAATCACATACATGTCCAAACTGGATCAGTGTGTACTAACAGTCTTCGTAATTTTTTCCGCCTCTTCTTTGATGGCGTCCTCGGCGCCTGCGACTTTGTACATGGCCTTTCCAAGACCTCGATGGAATGGATGGCTTCCTCCTCCATGACCTCCGGAGCTTGTGGTAGACAATCCTGTGTGACGTCGCTTTCGGGGGCCAGTCTGGTTTTCGTCGTTCTGATACTCATCCTTGTTACTTCTATGGCTTGTTGCTGTTGCAAGAGGAGCATCAGTGCCATATCTTGACATGGCTTGACGAATGTCATACGTCGAGATTTGAGATTGTCGTCGTGCAAGTAGTCTGTTTGCCTCCTCCGCCTCCTTTCGATGCAAATTCTCGGATGGCAAAAGAACAGCTCGGTCAAGCATGTAAGGAAGACCACGGTGACGGCCTCGAATTTGCATGGCAATGATGATCAATTTTGATAGAACCTTGAATTGCCCGGAGAATGAAGTGTTGGCTGTTGGATAGCCCAATGATAATCCTACCGTACCGTAGGCGGAAACGATCTCGAACAACACCGAGAAGATTGTAAAGGCATACTCGTTTGTGTTCTCGAGACGTGACCCTTCCACAATACAAATGATGAAAAGACCAAGGAAGATATACCACAGATCGAAACTGAGCTGTTTCCGCAAGTGAGCGCCGACGTAGCTTGGTTCACCATCACCTTGGTCGTCGTCATTGCCACTAGCATATATACCCAAACTCTTCTCCTCATACACGTTCGTCCTTCGCATAGAAATGGCGATCGGGAACACGGAAATGTACATCATGATTAGGTAAGAAACTTGTATGGCAGGATGTAGTTCGGCAAGATTGACAGCTGCAAAGCCTGCTGTACGTGTGGATGCTGCTTGAAAGAGGCCGACCATGAACTTGACCCAGGGGCTAAGTACTTCCACAGTTGGGTCATTGAGGTCGAGAACGATAAAGAAGAATAGATCAATGGCGTTGAGTAGGACAAGAATTGCAAACAACCACCAAGTAGCTGCTCTTGGGAAGAGAAGCGTGAAGCAGCGACGAGGATGATCGAGCAAGAATTGTAACTCCTCCCAAAGGCCACTTCCGACTGGAGCGAATTTCGATAGCAGCCAGATTACGAATCTGAGCATACAAGGAAAGCCAGTGTTGCCAATGATGATAAGGAATGTCATCAGCAGCATCGGAAACGTCGCACTCTGGAAAGAGATCATCGAGTCCGGTGTCAATGTGAAGCCCAGATCGTTGAAAGCAGACCCAGACGTGAAGACGCCCCACCAGCCTCGACCTTGACCAATCTCCGTCACAACGGTGCCATAGCTGACATTGTAGATCCAAGGTGCCAAGCAGACGGCACCAAAGATGTGGAAGAGGAAGAAGTAACCGATCAGAATGAGTGCCAGCGTTTTCAGAGCACGATACTCTATACCTCCAAGCTCCTCACGCTCCTCTTCGGTCAAGTTCACGAAGAAAGAATTCCTGCCAACAGTTGGTTGATAACTCAGATAAGGAGCTGGCTCGTTGGTCCTGTATGTGGTCGTGCGGAGGAAACCGTTTGAGTTTCTCCTGTTTCGGCTTTGGCCACGTACAAGAGGATCGTCGTAGGTACTAGGTTCCAAAGTCGATGCTTTTCCTGTCTCGATGCGTGGAAAAGCCGTTGCTGCTCTACTCGGGCCTTTCTGATGCGAAGGAACATCTGGTTCATTGAAGGTGATATGGGTACCAACTCTTGGCACACCGATGATCTCTGGGGCACGGTCTTCGGGATTGATGTGCGATACTTGGCGATCCAGTTGCGCAGTGTCGTCAATGCTTTGCACACGACCACCACGATCGAATTCTCGAGGACTAGGTATGCGGAGGGTCGTAGTATCCACCGGGTTCCTCTGGTTCTCAAGAAATTGTATGTGCTGTTCGGTATTCATTTGTTGTGGCAGACGTACGCTGTCGATAGAATTGCTTCGACGTAGAGATTTGTCATTGTCATCGTAGTTGTCACCAGAAGTATCGGAAGCGTCCATCTGCTTCTCTTTCTCTTCAATCTTGTACGTTGGATCAGTCATTGTACGACCCTCAGCTTTGTGACCCGTATTGCGGAGTAGTTGAATCGCTCGGCCACGAACACTATTGACGCCCATCTGGGCTTCGGGATCTGTCGAGTGCATACTTCCTCTGCGCTGTCGTGATCTTGATCTGGTCCGCCGAAGCTGTTTTGCATCTCTAACGATGTCCTTGAAGCGCTTCTCGAACGAGTAGAGGCGTACAAAGACAACTGAGGTGTGGATGAAAATGGGATTGCACACCATTGCCAAAAGGTACAGAATGACCTGCTGGCCTGTTTTGATCTTGTTGACATCGACGGTGTTCAGACCACTCTGAGTACATGCTCCGCTGGTGAAGAAGAGTGAGTCTATGTAATCAACACCACCGATAGCGTAGAACATGCCCGACCAAAACAGGGCCATGAGACTGATGTAGAGGTAGTGGATTGTGATGAAGTTGAACTTTCTCTTCAGGAATACATCTGGTATACCCTTCTGGACAATCGACCATACTGTATGCAAGGGTGCCGCCATCTTCGCGACGACGCTGTTGAACTTCCTTGACTCAGGCGCGCAACGGTAAAAGTGGTGGCCACAAGAATTGGTGGTGGTTGGTAGGTCTACTGAGTTCGTCGCTCTGATCGGTTCAGGCCTCTGGTGTCGAAGAAAAGACACATGACTCGAGCCTAGGAAAGTTCTGGTTTCAGAACTGCAGCATGCGGTTCAACATGAAGTGAAAGGAGGTGAAGGCGAGAGGGGTATTCGAGGACCGAAAACGGCGATCAGTGAGATCACAAAGCTCCGACACTAGAGAAGTGAGCTTTGTTGTTGACTGTAGGTGATATAGGTCTGGTAACAATAAGCTAGGGCAATAGTGAGTATAGTGATAAAGTGCGGTGTGCTAGGACCTGCGTTCGGTCAGGGCTGAGGAGTAGGTTGAGAATCATGCTCGATGTTCTGTAGATGGTTGGAAGGAATATCCAAGCCTCGAAAATCGCTTTAGGGCAGATCTCGCCCGAGCTTAATTATCTGGTTCCACCCTGCCAGCCAAGACGCTCTCACATGCCCTTGCAGTGGCGCACGTGGCAGTTTCATCACACAATCGTGACCGTTGTACAGATCATCCTCGTGCTTGTGCGTCGTGCGATGTTTACTAAGGGTGGTGTACCTGATTGTATCCTTGTTCGTTCTCGCTGAGTAACAATTACCTTGTCGACTCCCAAGAAGGATTGGTTCGCGACTTTTCAAGGATCCGAGATTGAAGTATGGAACCCTGATGTCAGACGGCTGTGTTGGGTACTTAGCTATCCGCCTCCTACTTGCTTTGAAGCTCTCTACTCGCATGGCCTGAGCATATATCTATCGACCCTGCTTGGCCTTTCTGTGCATCCCACTCCCGGGTAAATGCATCTGACGACGCATGCGCGCACAATTTCGCGTTGAGCATCTGCATTGACTCGAGGGGTCGATACTCACTAACCCAGCACTTCTCTCGCTCACAAGGCTATATCTATCACGACCGACCTTTGCAGGTATCCTTGCCATATAGCTATCCGCTTGGATTCCCCAATCGCTTCGGAGGCTGAGTGATCTTGGTCAAATGGTCGCCATTCAACTGTTTCAGTATCTTGCCCAGTCCTTCATGAGAATAGTCATTCTCATTCCACATGTCTTTGTGGTACCTCACCTTGCCGTTCTCGTCCAGCGAAAGTGATACCAGGCTGTTGACCGGTAGGGCCTTGTGTATCAGTTTCGGGGTATACTCTTGTTGCAACTTGAAAACGATAAGATCTGGCTTGTCTTCAACAACCTGTAGCTTCAATGTGCGAAGCTTCGAGAATGCCTGTCTCAAGTAAGCTGGAGCTCAACGTCTATTCAACCTCGATCACTCTACCTTGGGAAGACCGTACCACTGCCCAGCTATCTTGTATCGCGTATCACAGTAAGAATACGGATCGTCGTAGATGGACTTCTCTGCATAAACCTGCATGTCATCTTCGCTCGCTGAACCACAATACAGATTCATGATCCGCCTGACAATCTCTTCGTGCTCTCGAGAGATGTCAAGGGACTCTTCGGGATGCGGCTCGTAATCCTCCGTCGCTGAAACATTCCGAAGAGAGTCCTTGCCAGTCAGCTCAGCAGGATTTGGATTTGGCTCGTAGTTTTGGTGAAGCTCGTTGGTGTTGAGTGACATATTGTTGATTGGCTGTAATCCTCTATTTTAGAGTTTTGTTGCCGTTCTTCTGCCTCAAGGTGCTAGGATTTCAAGTCAGTACAGCAGAATGGTGCCCTTACCGTGTAGACTTGTTACATTGCCTATGACATCACAGTCTCGTCGCGTCTTGGAAAGCTCAAGCGAAAGAAAATGCAGACACCAGGCATTGCTCCTGTTCACTTTGCCTGATTCAAGACTCGCTCCAATATTGCTGGTGATATGATCTTCCCATGACTATGGGAGAGTGGAACGGAATGTTAAAGCTGGCTTTACTAGACAAGCTTTGCCATAGAGAGGCAGTAAACACAGACAAGAAACGGGCTGATTTACTTTCGGGCTGCCGCTATCCATTGGACGACTTTCATTAACACGGCATAGGTCAAATGAACGTTCTTCCACAAGATTGGTTCTTTGTAACAGCCAAAGACTATTGCACTGATCATTGTGATTCTCAATAAAGCAGCGTTCTTAGAAACACTCGCTTGAAGTGTCATCCTGTCGCCCCCGTGGCCATTTTCTGCAAAGACACGATCATCAGTCACTTAATCTCCTAAACCTTTGCTGCCAGTAGCCTGAGCCAGTACCGCTCCGAATATGCAACATGCCTCAGGTACTGATCCATCATTCTTTCACGGCCATGGTTTTCTTCTCTCTACAAGAGACAGCCCCCCCTGCCCGAGGTACTGTTCCACATTCAATTGTCTTCATCCTTAGTAGTCGTTGAAAGATCCTCACCGCCAGAGGTCATAGCAACGTCTCTGTCTTTGGAGGCTGTTGAGTCGTCCCCGTCATCCTCTTTAGTCTCTGTATCCTTGTCGTCGTTGGTCGTCGTGACACCAGCGCAACTGTCACTCCACTCAATCAGCACATCAATCCATCTATGGGCTTTGCGATGTAAAGACTTCCGAACTGACATGAAATCACTTTCGCGGTACGTGAATGCATGTTCTCTTAGCAGATCTAGCTCTTCTTTGAACTTAGATTCGGATTTTGTGCTCGGCAATGCTCGCTAGAGGTTTGACAACGGATTGTATGAAAATTTGCCACAACGTGAAAGTGTCGCAGACGTCGCTGAAACCACAAACTTCGTCCTTGAGCCCAGCGCAACGGCTTCTTTCCAACCGGACCGAGCTCACGACGTTGCTGGATGTCTTGTCATCCTTGGAGTTCCTGTTTTCAATGTCTGGGAAACTCAACGAAGCACAACGTAAAATTCGACAAGATTCAAATTCGTTCGTAAAGAAGTTGAGATACATGAGCTTTCTTGCGTCTTCGTCCTCGTCCTCACCTGAACTGCCAATTTCACAGACTCTGCAGATTCGGAACGCAACGTTTTTTCCATCCAGAAGGTCCTGAAAGGTTCTACAGACAAGGACGGTAGAGTGTCCTAACCAGATGTGCGCTGCCACCACCTCAAACGTATCAAAACGGTCGAAGATAGAGCATAACCTTTTCAGCGAAAGTTCGGTGTTGCCTCGGCGAATATGGCCATGATATTTTGACTTACAAAGTGCTTTGTAACAGGCGCGATAAAATTGTGAATCCCGAAACATGTCATCTAGCCTGAAGCAATAAAAGTCAAGTTCTGCGTAATCCAGTAAAGCTGCTTTGTACTGTGGGATTTCGGAAAGGTCCTCTGCGTAGTCTATCTTCAGACCGAGTACACTGCATTCGTAAGAGCAAACGCTGCTGCGACAATACAGAGAAAGCGTGTTCTCCTTATACAAGACATGCGATCCCTCCTGGTAGAAGAGCTGACATGTTCGTAAAGCTTGTGAGGATAATGTGGCACCGCCAGGACATGCAGCATCTTCCACGTGGAAATCCGCCTGGTCAGCATCAACGTATTGGTTTTGGTCGTCTCTTTGGCTGTCACTGCGAATTGGTTGTAACTGTTTCGACAAGAGTCGAAAGATCTTAAGTCGAATTTCCGCCGGCAACTGCACCAATCGAGAACCAGCTTGAGGATTCGCAGGCTTTGAGAACATATCGCGCATCTTGATCGAAGGAAGTAGTATGCTTTTGCTTTGAATCTTCTATTGAGCAAGAATGGACTGATGCGGTCAATCGAAGAAAACGAGGACTCGAACGGATTAGTGAGCAACTCGATCGCAGATTGGATCTGGTTCCTGCGTCAAGTAGTGATTGAGCGGTAGCATATCAAGTGGAGGAAATAATGAGAGATCTCGTGGTAGTGGGGCTGCGAAGGTCCCGAGTGATACTTTCACTTGTGGCTTGCACATAGAATACCCATACTGTCACACTTTTGCCGGAGGCAGCCCACGCACAATGGAACCTTAGCAGTATCAACGTAGCTAAGCAAAGTAAGTGTTGTCGGTATAGCAGCCCACAGCTCAACTCATAAGAGCGCACGTGCAGAAGCACTACAGGTGCGACTCAGCTAAGGACCAGCCTCCTTAGTCTGCCGACCTGTCATTCATGTGTTTGGCCTTGTCGTATGCTTTCCTAAATTCCCATTGTTGTTCTCGAAGCATGCAGTTTCGTCGATACTACGATTGATCTTGAACAGGGACATTAATCGTTCTTTCTATCAGCAGGATCACGCAGTTGTGACTGGTATTCCTGTATCAATTTTCTCTTCTCCCTCCGTTCTTGCGCTTCCATCTCTGCTATCTCTTGCTCCCAAGCTTCGTTCGACAGTGGTGAATCATTTGGCCTCTTCTTCTTCTTCTCCTCCTGCTTTCCCGTATCCCTCGTTACTCTATCATCCGAACCTCTGGTAGATATCGAAGCCGATCCAGCAAGGCTGAAAGGTCCAGCACTAACATCAAAGCTCTTACGTCGAACGTTAGGATCGTTGTCGTCTTTCACAGTTCCCCGACCTTGCGAACCCCCATCTCCACGCTCCTGTTCAGCCGCCGCGAAAGTATCAGCATTGGCCCACCGCCCCTTGCGGAATATCATCACAGCACGCTCTGTCGCTAGTCTCCGGTCTGATTGAGGTGGCAGTAACGCTATTTGCGCCTTGTAGAATGCTGCTAGCTTGAGGCTCTTCTCGTCGCCCTTCTGCTGAAGTCTTTCGACAGCTAGTTGCCGCATTGTTATTTCATCTTGTTCTCGATCTTGGGCTTGAGGCCCAGGGTAAGTTGTCGAGCTGATTGTGCGCCATAAATTGAGGGCCCGATATGTTCCTGCGCCCCAAATGACTGCCGAGCCCACACCAATGAAATAGAACGTCTTCTGTAGAGGGAGGCGCATCTTTGCGTCGCGGGGATCAGCCTTGTGGTGGTGAGAGGACCAGCTCGGAATCACTCTTGTCTGATAGAGAGCTTAAAGAGGTACCCCGTTGTGCTTCGCGAGTGTTGGTCGCAGCAACGAATCCCTGCTGCAATCACATGACTTGTGATAGCAGCGTCAATTTCTCGGCGACCCATGCTGATATTGGTATGACTATACATTACACTTGTTTCAGGTTTCAACTTTGATAAACTTGAATACAATCAAGTTCCCAAGCCTGGGAGTGCTGAACTCCACCAATTTCATATTTTGGCCGAGCAATATATGGTGTAACCTCGAACAAGCGGTCACAGGAAGGTGGTGGCCTGTACGAATATGTCCACTTTACAACTTGAATACTAACTATACTGCTACGCTTCATTCTGGCATCGATCTCGAGCCTCTTCCCATGCTATTCAGCTCAAGTTTCCTTTCCCTCGTAGATCCTCAAGCATGCTCTCATGCGCTGCGCCCGCATGAAGCACATGGTTTCTTCCTGACCTCTTCCCATGGCTTAGCGTCAAGCTTAGCCACGGTTCTTGCTGAGTTGGATTGTGGTTAGCCAATAGCAGACGATCAAACATGCTCTTTGAGAGACAACGAGGAAAACGAGCTCAATACCTGCGACCAGGCTTTCCCAGGATATCGCATAAAACGATCCTGCTGGATATCTCAAGTAGTTGCTCGTGTGCTTCTTATGTTTCTCTTGCCTGCTGTGCCTCCTCGTCGATCTATGGAGTATTTGATGAAGGATAGCCTCCTTGTCCTTGACTGAGCTCTGCCTCATATCATCTCCCTGCGTCAACACTCCTGACACAGCCAAGATGGCACCAAGGAAGTCCCCCACCAGCGACATTGAAGCCATCTTTCCCTCCAGCAGCATCAGCACAACCGCTGAGAGCCTGGTCGCAGAAGCCAATGAGAAACAGGCTTTTGCCGGTGCCACTTCCCAGCTTTCTCGCTGGACACGCTGGGGCACCACCTTCGACTCATTCCGCCGTCGCCAGCCCCAAGATGCTCCTAACCAACTCAACCACACCCTCCGCACAAGGCATCTATACATGATTGCCCTGGGAGGATGTATCGGTGCCGGCCTCTTCGTGGGTTCAGGAGGCGCACTTGCCTCAGGTGGCCTGCTTCACTCCTACTGGGGTTTCTCACTGTTGGTCTCCTTGTCTTCAACGTTGTCCAGGCGTTGGGCGAGCTTGCGGTTCTATACCCTGTCAGTGGTGGATTTTACACCTACGCGACTCGGTTCATTGATCCGAGCGTTGGATTTGCTCTTGGGTGGAATTACTGTCTTCAGTGGGCGATCGTGTTGCCACTCGAGCTCACGGTCGCTAGCGAGGTGATAAAGTTCTGGAACAATGACATCTCTGTCTCGGTGTGGATCACAGCCTTCCTCGCGGGAATTGTCGTCCTGAACGTCTTTGGGGTCATGGGCTATGGTGAGTTCGAGTTCGGCAGCGTGACATTCAAGCTGATCGCTATTATTATCTTCCTGGTCACTGGGCTTGTGAACGTGCTGGGCTCTTGCCCCTTGGACGGAGTGTACCACGAGTATTGGGGTGCTAGGCTCTGGAATTATCCTGGTGCGTTTCACAATGGTTTCAAAGGCTTTTGTTCAACCTTTGTTACTGCCTCGTTTGCTTATGCTGGTACGGAGCTTGTTGGATTGGCTGCTGCTGAAAGTAGGACTCCATTGAAGAGCCTGCCACGTGCAGTCAAGCAGGTAACCTGGAGAGTTGTGGCGTTCATGGTACTTCCGTTGATATTCGTTGGATTGCTTGTTCCATACGACGACAAGAGATTGTTCGGATCCGGAGAAGGCTTTGCAGACACTACTGCCTCACCATTTGTGATCGTGGCTGTCAATGCTGGTCTAAAGGGCTTCGACTCCTTCATCTGCACTGTCATCGTGGTATCTGTAATCTCGATTGGCAATTCTGGTGTCTATGCTGGATCTCGAACACTGACAGCATTGGCTGAGCAAGGCTATGCACCAAGGTTTCTCACATACATCGACAGGGCTGGACGACCGCTGGCATCGACGGTGATTCTCATCTGTTTTGGTGGTGTGGCATACATCAACACTGGTGAAGCGGGCCAGACCATCTTTCAATGGCTCATGTCTCTTGCTGGTCTCGCAGCTTTGTTCACCTGGGGCAGTATCTGTGTGTCGCGTATCCGATTTCGTGCAGCATGGAGACTGCAAGGTCGAAGCATGAACGAGATACCTTTCCAAGCTCTCTTTGGCACTGCGGGCTCGTGGTTCAGTCTTATACTAGTTGTGCTAGCTCTTGCCGCACAGCTTTTCGTCGCGATTAAGCCACCTGGAGGAGGTACCGCCAATGCCGAACACTTCTTCAAGCAGTCTCTCACATGGCCTGTCGTGCTGCTTCTGTGGGCTTGTGGCCATTTTTGGAATCGAAAGCCCTGGCTCAAGGTAGCCCGTATCGACATCAATAGTGGACAGAGGCAGATAGACTGGGTTGCTCATCGTGTCGAAAATCAGAGGCAGGCGGAAGGGTCCTTTGTGAGACGAGTCGTTCGTTTCCTGTTCTGAAGTCGTGTATGTGAGCCAAGTGATTTTGGGCTGCTCAAGAAATGACCTTGGTGTGAACTAGGAATCTTGTTACTGTGACCATGAAACGACGTGTTCCGAGATATGGATGCTCTCTAAACTATGCTGTATCAGTGCACAATAATAACGGTTTCGAATTTGTTATGTTGGGTTCTTGTATGGATTGTTCAGTCACGACTTTGCCCGGTATTAATGCTCATCTATCTACGATAAGCGCCAACCCACCTCCTCCACCAGGCAACGAAATCGACAGTAGACACATCTATTCCTAATTTCTGCAGCTCGCCCGTGTCTAGGTGGCAGTCGTATGGTCTTAGTGTCCCATCCTTGGCTGGTTGCTTACCACTCTCTTGATCTGGAACCATATTGTCCACGGGAAGATCCATGATCTCACCAAATTTCTGCACAATCTCGTACTTCGTCATGCGGTCCTCAGAGCTGAACTGCAGAATTCGTGGAAGGGAGTCTGACTTGGTTTGCGTAGGCTGCGAAGGGGAAATGGCTGAAGTATAGAGCTTGGCGATCTCCAGTATGACTCTTCCTATGTCTGCTGTGTTTGTAGGATAGCGGATGGCATAGTCGTCCATGACAACCTTCTCTCCTTTCTGTGACTTCCACAATGCATCCATGAGCACATTCACTGCGCTTTCTTTGTTGTTCTCCTTGGGTACGGTTTCGCCATATAGAACTGGAACTCTCAGGACAACTGCCTGTCCAGGTTTTGAGGCTTTAAGGACCGCTGTTTCGCCATCGAGTTTTGTCTGTCCGTATATGTTGGTCGGCTCTGGTTTGTCGGTAATCTTGTAGGGAGCTTGTCCTGGTTTTCCAGGGAAGACATAATCGGTCGAGATGTAGACAAGGAAGATATTGTTGGTTGCAGCGTGGGATGCAATGGTTGCTGTCGCTGCCACATTCAGCTTACGAGCACCCTCTGGATTGGCAGTACAGGAATCGGGCTGTCGGTCAGCGGCTGAATGGACTATAACCTGTGGCCTGAGTACGTTAGAGGTTGTATCTAGTCAGTAGAATCATGGCTCGTGCTATGGTTTCTGGAAATGTTTTTGAAGAAACGCAGGACACTAATTTGGCTACTGATGCGTCGCTGGGCAAACCTACTTCACTTCATCGAGCAACGCTCTAACCTCATCCTCGTTCTGGATGTCGAGCTTGCGAATCTTGGGTGGATTTGCTCTGCTAAAACCAGTGCCGATGGTTTCCCAATTGGCATCTTCGAAGGTCTTCAAAACCTGCCGGCCTAGCAGCCCGGTTGCACCAGTGATCAGCGCACGTCGAGTCATTCTACAGTGTAGATTGAGTCGAAGTGTTGCTGGTGCAAGCAAAGATCGCAAGCGAGGACGAGGTTTGGGTTTGGTTGAGCCACGACGGGTGACATCAGACCTCATGTTCCGCAGCGGAGCTCGAAGGACTGGGAGGAGGGGCGGCCACGCCTAGCTGTCCCTATAAGGAGTCCATGTTTCGGGCTATTCCGCCAAAGCTTGGACCACTACCGTCGCTAGAGTACTGCTGAAGTCTGAGACACGCGCAGTAAATCCCAGCTCATACAGCTTGCAACTCATACAGCAACATTTCAAATCTCAGAATAGCTGTTCCTGTCACTTCGGCATACGACAATCTTCTCAATTTCTGCAGTATATCCAGGCTGCAGCATATTGAAGCAGCCCTAGAAGTTTCCGGGCGGAGTTCTACAGTCACATCATCCAACCAGTGCTCGACTTGGCGGCTCAAGCTCAAAATGTAGTCCCTTTGCTGACAAAACCGTTCGGCCGAACGTGTTGTAACCTCTTACCGAGTCATTTCGATGTAGTCTTTGCACTACTGGACTGAAGCAGATTGTCTTTCGTTTGTACTCTTGTCGCCGCTTCATTTTCCACATTACTCTTTACTCTCGCGGTTTGTGGCGCAAGTCGAGCGGTGCGCATCCTGCCGTGGAGGGCATAGAACGTTCGACCGCCTTTCGGACGGGATATGCTATAGCACACCCACTGTGTATGGTCCCAAACATGTCAACCGATGGCTCTCCTGCTGGTGACCATGCGCAGGGTCCAGCAAGGAAAAAGATGAGGAAAGGTACTAAGAGCTGTATTGAGTGTCGTAGGAGGAAGATCAAGTGCACATTTGAGCCTGGCAGGACCTCTATATGCAACGAGTGCTTTGCTCGTGGTTCTACCTGTATCGACCAGGAACATGGCGACGTATCTAGCTTCTCATCCAACACTACAGTCCTCCAGCAGAAGGAAGCCCAGAATTCTGCTTTACAGTCAAGGGTTACATATCTGGAAGATTTAGTGAAGCAGGTACTGGACAGGCTGCCAGAGAAGAATGGTGTCGCATCGCCTGCCGCGCCAGCTGCACCACCTCAGACTCAGACCATGCAAGCCGACACCCAAGCAGGTACGTAGTACCATTGGTTAGATTGAGTTGTATTCTGATCTGTTTCATAGCAAAAGTTCTAGAAAGTCTAAGAAGTCCTGCCCGAAACTTACATTCATCGGAAGAGATATTCATGTTCCCAGGCGAGGCCACCGCGAGCGCCCCAGCTCTATCGCTGTTCGACAACGACGTAATAAAACGAAGAGAACTACCTGCACCCATATCTCGAGCACAATACAACAAGTCGAAGTCCTTGATAGCCTCGCTTCTACAGCTCCTTCCTACTCCAGATGACCTCGAGGTCATACTCGAAAATTCACAAGAATGGTGGGCCATATGGCGGACTATGTTCCCTCATATTACTGATCGACGGTGTGTGACTATCAAGGAGTCCGTCTCCCATTCTTTGAGGTCGGAGAAACCTGCAGAGATAGCTAAGATCATGCTGTGTATCGCCTTGAGTATAAATCAACTACCTCAAGAATTTGATTGGAGCCGCGTATCAATGAAGCAAGACCGTACGGAACTGATGGAGCGGTACATTTCTACCGTCGACCGACTGATCATTCAAGATGATGAAATCGGTGCCACAATTGACGGTCTAGAATGCATGATCCTCGAGGCCAAGTATCACATCAATCTTGGCAGACCACGCAGATCCTGGCTACTCTATCATCGTGCCATTGCTTTTGGACAGCTTCTTGGTCTGCACAGGCTCACCGTAAGACGCCCCAAGAGACCAGACACAGAGTACTATAGGCAACTAATGGTATGGACACATCTCGTGATGGGGGATCGGTATTTATCCCTAGTCCTTGGACTGCCATATTCGGTAGCTGAGGCCTTTGTGTCTGCGTCAATCGCTGAAGCGGCTGTCATTGCGCAAGAGTCTGCAGCTGGAGAAGCCTACCTTGCAAGGATGGCACCTATCTTGACAAAACTCATTGATAGGAACCAGAGTCCAACCACCATGCCTTATTCGCATTCACTCAACTTAGACAGAGAGGTCGATGAACTGTACGCTACGACACCGAAGCACTGGTGGACGGTCGAAAGACTACCAAATACTGCGATAGAAGAGCATTTCGATCGCCTCCAAGCACAGTTCTTCCACTATCAGACAAAGGTTCTTCTACACATGCCATTCATGCTTCGATCATCCAGCGACAAACTCTACCAATATTCTCACGCAACGTGCTTAGACGCTGCCCGGCACATGATACGCTACTTCGACGCTTTACGAGGCGCTGATAGTGTTGGTCCTCATATTTGCAAACTGCTTGATTTCCAGGCGTTTACAGCGGCAATGCTTCTGATACTCAATATCTGTGGATACAATTCGCATATTAGAGGCACTTTGCCACAACAGCCAGACTTGGAGCAGGACCAAGAAGATTCTGCTTTAATTGATCGAACTATTACTCTGCTTCGTGTAGCAGCTAATGAGCCTGGTGGCGTTGTGGCGTCTCAGTGTGCGAAAGCGCTTGAATATCTTGGTCGGGTTAGGTCAGGTAAATGTGACCAAGAAAAAGCCTGTAAAGATTCGTGTCAGATTGCTATTCCTTACTTCGGCACGATCTCGATTGGGTTGGGCAAGCACTTCGTACCAATCAAACCAGGAACATATCCAGAAGCAGGTGCACCACGGCAATCAGTGACCGCCTCCGCAAAGGCCCAACAGCATGCTCAGCAGCATATAATGAGTGGTTTACCTACTCCAAGTTGCAGTTCTCACTCATCTCAACCTTCGCCAAGTATAAACAGCGAAGGAATACGTCAATCACCTTACGAGTATCCTTTATCAGCTCCGAACGGTATGGACAACTCTTGGACGGCAAGCACTGAGGATCCATTCATCACATTTGATAGTTTTATGGCATTTCCTGGGGCGGAAGTTTTGGACTTCAGCTCAAACATCGACCTTACATCCAACAATTATGGCCAACAGCAAGCTGTGAACGTGTATGGACCACAATACCAGGACCAAAACATGCCTGGAGATAGTTTTCCATTTCCCAATATAGGTGGAGGAGGGTTAGAGCTCGATAATGGGTGGAATTGGTTGGGGCTTGATGCAACGATCACGTCTTGATGTGCGAGCGTGTTGTACCTCCAAATTCGGTATCTGTGTGGCTACGTGGTTTCGATACATAGAAGCTTGTGTTCAATATGATATATCTATTCTACACATTCACACACATTGAGCGCGCAGAAGATCGTGGCTTCTTTTTTATTTGACCTCGAAAATCGAAGTGGCCGCTTCAACGATGTTGGAGCTCAAACACACTGCACATGATATCCGTCAAACCACGCGTCAGTATCTGAATCTCGACTATTTCTAGCAGACCAGATTCGCGTTAATGCAGACGCAGCGTGAGGGGCTACGAGTGCTCAAAAACCATCAATCCGATGCTCACTCCTGCTTCAACAACCCCTCAGCGAATCAAGCTAATCCTTGTTGTTCCACGTCAGTCCAAGATGCCTCGGCACTGTGGCGGTGACACCACTATGCCGTGGCTGAGGTGTACTCATACAAACCTTCACTTTGACTCTGACTTGGTGTGACTTCTTGAGCGTAAAGAGTACACCAGAGCAAAGCGTGTCTGACAAGAACAAGTATGAGTAGCCTATTGACAGCCACCCGTCGGCTCAACCAAGCTAAGAACATGATGTTTGGTAAGACACAAGATCCGAATTCCCTGCCTTGGGATCCAGAGAATACAAACTTCCCGCTGCGTAAAGATATCTCGCACCAACCCGGACAACCAGATGGCGCTTGCTGGGTAATTTGTCTAACTCTCTGCAGCTCGTTGTATGCTGATCATGTCTAGGTTTGGGGCAAAGTAGGCAGCACTCAGAGTCAAGTCTATTCAGGAAGCTAAGTTATTCAGGATGACTATCTAGGTCGACTGAACCTCCTCACTCCAACTCGAGTCAAAGCAGCAGCAGCCGAAATCAAAACAGGTGAAACAGCACCTCTCGACCTTCCTTCCAACGTTCCAGCTCAGCCCGCTTTCGGACGGCAGGTCTTCAAGCATGAAATTACACCCATCGCTGAGGAACATGCATACGATGACATCTATCATATGAACACCCAGTCCGGCACGCAATGGGACGGGTTCCGCCACGTCGCCCATCAAGCCACCAATACTTTTTACAACAATACCAAAGCTGCGGACTTCAGATCCCATCTTGGCGGTGATGAGAAGTCGCATAAGTGCAGTGTCCATCTTTGGCGCGAGCACGGTCTCACTGGTCGTGGTGTACTCCTTGACTACAAGGCTTGGGCTGAGAGTCAAGGGATCAACTACGACACCGCGACGCCTCACGAAATCACCTATGAAAATCTCGTGCTTGTTGGAAAGTCTCAAAACCTCGACATCCGTCCTGCTTCACAAGGTGGAGATATACAGCCTGGTGATCTATTGTTCATCCGCAGCGGGTGGGTCAAGGACTACTATTCTCGCACTGATGCAGAGAATGTCGAGCTTGCGAAACGAGAACACGGCGCGTGGGCAGGCGTCAAGCGACAGCCCGAGATGATTGACTGGCTACACGACTGTTACTTCTCAGCTGTTGGGGGTGACGCCCCTGCTTTCGAGTGCTGGCCACCTGCGCCTATTATGCTGCACGAGTACCTGCTGGCGCTGTGGGGCGTACCTATTGGCGAGATGGTGGATCTTGAGAAGGTTAGCGAATTAGCGAAGAAGAACAAGAGGTGGACTTTCTTTGTTACGAGCGCTCCGTTCAGGACGATTGGTGGCGTGGCGAGTTGGTTGAATGCTACTGCTATATTCTGAGAGACTTGACGGAGATGATGTTGGATACTGGAAGGTCTTGCAAGAGAAGTGGCAAGTAGGTAATTGCGGGAATTCAAGCAACGCACTCTCATAGCACCAGAAGTCACCATAACGTGAACAAAATTTTCTGGACATGGTTTTTCTCAGCCTATTCAAGACACCAGAATTGACGATGGCTGAGTTCTAACCACATAATGAAGCATTGACTACACAATTTATTGCTCCCTGTCCGAGCCTTAATACCGTTATCTCAATCCCCGGGACGAGGTGAAAGAGCTCGGCTGGATGGTTCCGATTCCTTGTACTCCAGACTTTTCTGAGGACGATCATAGTCACCTCGCCCGCTTGATCGTGTAGGTGACGGGTCACGACGGGAGTGACTGTCGTGCCTCGACAAATCGCGCGTCTAGACGACCTATCGTGATCATCTCGTCGACTTCATCGTGTCAAGGGCGGATCACGTTGAGAGTGACTACGACTCTTTGAGTTGCCTGGGTAGGGCGCCCGACATTGACTTCGCTCGCGCGTCCTGCTTGAACGGCTGCTATCGTCCTGAGCATATCGGTCACGTCGATCTTCACTGTAACGATCATCAATAGCGCGTCTTTGTGATTGTCCGGGACTATTGTATACGCGAGTGGTCGACGATAACCGCTAATAAGCACGAATCGTTGCTCAACACCGAGTTGGGTTAGAGACTTGTCCATCTACGACTTGCTTAACCGCTCATCGTTCAGCTTTGTAGTCGACCGCGGTCTTTGCGTCCTCCACAGATAACCAGACAATACCAGCTCAAGGATATAGAGTACAAAAATTGACACACTCAATCCTCGGCTGGCTGTCATTTCCCTGGCTAGTCTCAGTTGTGTACTACCATCGTCCAGATATCGCTGTAGACCCCGATTCCATTTCTCAAGGGCGAGGTCATTGCCTTGAGTGGAGTACGTCCCATCTGCCATGACTTTGGTAATATCAAATGCACTCGACTTGCTGTAGTTGTTGAAAGCGTAGGCAAGTGCTGTCAGAGATCGAATCACACTAACAACACAGATGAATATGATAACTGGATAAAACCATCGACGTGGTGTTTGTTTTGACTTGAGCCAGGAGAAGGAAAACAAAGCTATTAACAGGATCGAGTCGATAGTCCCGCCAATGCCAGTTGCAAATAGAGCCCAGACGGCGCCGACTCCTACTTGTGAAGGCACAAGAACAATCCTTGGGACAGCAGAACTGAATTCAAGTGCCACGATGCTTGTGCCGCGATTCGAACTATGATAAACGACGTTATCGATGGTGAAGCCTAGGATCACAGCAGCCATGGGAAGGATCGCGATTGCACATATCAGACATGCGATGTGGAGAGTTCTGTTAGTGGTAGCCATGCTGTGGTTGCGTTCGGGCAGTAAGAACACGACAGTGAATGTTAACGGAATCAGTTGCCCGTGACTGGAATAGTCGACATTTTCAACACCGCAGAACGAACCATATACTAAACACCGCGTTCAACAGTATGGCTCGCGATCAAGACGCGAAGCCGAGCAAGGTGATTATCTCCCACAATCGATAATCGCTGTTAAGATCACACCAGAACAAAGCTCCGTTGCTGGCTCGTTGGCCAACCATGCAAAGTGTTGGAAGATGACGCGCACCAAGAGACTTGGCTGCATCGACCAGCCGACGACCATCTGAGGCACGTGCCGTTAGTCATGATGCATGACTGTTCGATCACTGCGCACAAAGATGTCGTAAAGCATTGCAAAGAACTGTGATGGTCGTTCAATGACCTTGCAGCAGTATACACTTGGAAAGGAGTTTGGGTTGACGAGAAGGAAGGGCACATTCGGAAGTCGTCATTCACACATACGCTGTTGTATTCTTCGGCTTGCTAATGTGACAGCAACATGTCTCCAGCCGATCTTTTCACTTGCTCAGAGGCCACATTCTCTGGAACGAGAGATTGTCCTCAAACAAGAAAGGAAGACGGAACAAACGGCTTCTGCTACATATAACAACTTCCAGTGAAGTTATAGGAGAGCATACGCGACAAGGTCACAACCAGGCTACACAGCCCAGCGATGCCCCGAAGCGGCTTCTTAGCTTCCGTAATGCCTCCACCACCTGATTATCAGAGCTCTTTTCGGTCCAGCCTAGCAGGGCAACATGGCCAATTGCAGATGCTTTCGAGGTCTAATAAGGCCTCCATCAAGTGCTAACTAAACGATCAGCGTCTTACCAAGAGGCTCGTTTGGTACAAGGTTGGCGTACGGAGGTACGCTCTTCGAATCACAAGGAGTTGCTACGAGCCTTCCAGAAGTCAAAGACAATGGGTGTCTCTCGTCGCCGGCCTGCGCTGACCCTCGAGACGTTGTTGCAGTCAAACTACTATCGAGCAAGGACATGTCAACGCGACGACGCGTGCTCACGGCTACGATCGCTGTGATATGCACAATCGGGATTGTATGGCGCTACCACGATTGTTAGTTGGAACCCTCTTCAGGTCCTGGTGATCTCTAACTTCTTGCCGAAGTGAGTGAAGTACCTGCGTACATCTCTCGCAAAACAGCATATAGGCCTTACAACGTCTCCCATACTGGCGATAGCCATCATCTACCACAGCCTGCAGATTCACATGGCTGGTTCGAGGTCGAAACTAATCTCAGCAGTGGAGTCAAACAGTATACGCGTAGCAGTACCAGCACTGTTCCTTCTCTGCTATGGCTAAGCCTAACCTTTGACTCCCAATCCTGGGGTAAACACAACTTCCATCACCGTAATGTCGACGACTTTTTGCGCATAATACCACAACAAGTCCAGCTCGAGGACGTCTCTCTAGGCTTACTCACAAGCTCGGAGCAAGAGTACAAGGCATACATTGAAGCGACACGCGCATATGACTTTGCTAAGATCTCAATCATCTTGCATAAAGGCTTTCACGATGGTCCGGTCGTCGATCGTGCTCATCGACAAGATCGGGCTGTACAAGTAGCTCGACGAAGCGAATTGGCGAAGCTGAGAAATTTCCTCATGCTTAGGACGATCGCAGACGAAGAGCACATTCTATGGATGGACGCAGATGTACATCGACTTGACCGAGGTATCGTGCAACGCATGATCAAGCATACCGGGGAACGCGCCGACGTCGGAATGATCACAGCGCGTTGCTCGCAAGGTGGCAACGACAACTACGACCACAACGCGTGGCGAGGCACACGGCAAGGGCCAAGAGGATGGGATCTAAACGAGCAAGAGATAAAGGACGGCGAGCTGGCGGCTCAGGGTCAATATCATATACCTGCTATCATTAAGGGGTCAACGAACGATGACCTAGTTGAACTCGATGTGGTAGGGGCCACAATTCTATATATTCGAGCTACCTTAATACGGCAGGGGTTGACTTTTCCAGCGCATTTTGTGATTGGCACGAGATGGCGCAAAGATGGGTGGGATGGTATTGAGTCTGAGGGTCTTTGCTACAACGCACGTGGTATGGAGAACAGTAAGTGTATGGTGCTGGGTGGTTCATGGCACGTCGAGCATACGAAAGGCTGAGGTTATTTACTATTGCTGAGCTGCAGTTGACATATACAGTCTCATATAGCGCTTCAAACAGCTTGCAAAACAGATACGTTACGATCTGGTTTCAGCTTGACTCCCTTTTTTCAGTAAGATGCTACTGACAGGAACAAAGATTTATTGGGATGTCGAGATAAAGCTGGACCTGCCACAGGAACAGTACTTAAGCATGACTTGCCAACAGCAGGATGGTATAAATTTGGGCACCTGATTCTTCGAGTGATAGGCTACTTCCTCCTTAGAGTACTAACAACAGTACTCTCAGACTCGCACCACTTTGCCAAGACATTTTCGGAACAACTTCGTTTCGTCGCACTTGCCTGTCCAGGCTACTAATCCCGCTGTACTTACTTTGTTCTCTCCAGAAAGTGGATCTGTGGTCCGCAGATATTGAAGTGTCGCTGGGCATGTTCTTTCCTCCAAAACTGCCAAGCACCACAGCATTCACCGAGTAGGAAACACCTTCGCATACCTGAACTACCAGTATACGCCGAGCGTGCGGCACCTTGCTTCACCAAGAGTTTGTCACATTGTTTGCTCTTCACGTGGACTTTTCGCACAACAGCAAACCACGAGCGTGCTGAAGCGCTTGGTTGCTTCTCAGATTCCCAACCGCATTCAGCGACTTGTTCAGTCTTGTTCATCTGAGGTCTGAGAATCAGATGACCTCTGATTCGTGGCTGGTATGTCCAACGACCAGTAGACAACCTCGTAGCAAGTCTCGGTATGCTATCAAGACTTAATCGAAACACTGGTCAAGCGGAGCACATCAAAGGCAGAACGTCGGATAGCGCATTACACACCTAGCTCAATTGAGAGTAAGGGCGGTGCTATAATTGAAAGAAGAATTATTTCTGCTCTTTAAGACTCTGCAGCGAGGGCGAAGCTGTATCGTCCACGGAAGGTGTTTCATTATGGCTTCTTAACTCTGAATGTAGCACTACAACACAGGACTGCCAACCTATATATATATCAATACATTCTCCAAGGCCGAAGCTGAAGAGATCGTGGCAAAGCGAGCTGCTCGGCGTGCTAAGAGATGTGGGAGTGGGAGGCACAATTTATCCCGAAAATCTTCAGCATGTCGTCGAGTACAATCCAATATGGCTTCGGCCAGTCTCTGACCACTCAGATTGCTGAAAGGAGAAGGTAAGAAATACCAGTTCAGGCTTGGTTGGCACGTCGTCTGTATTATTGACACACTTAAAGGTGTTCAGAGCACAGCAAAGAGAATCGCTGTGGAAGAAGACACACTCAACAAGGCTCCCTGAAACGACCAGCTCGTACGAACAACCCAAAAAGGGAGGCTCCAACTTCGAGAACGACTGCGAAGGACAGCCGTCGAGTTCGGGTACTCGTTCTCAAGATGGAGTCCACTCAGTTGCTTACAACATGTCACCCACCTCCTACGAGCAGACGAACCAAAACGAGCTAGCAGCAGTGAGGCCTCGGACTCAACACCCTGGTCGCTAAACGACCATCTTTGATGATTGCGACGACTGCGCCCTCAGGCACAGCCTTGTACCTGAGGTCACTTTTCGCAGGTCCGCGGTCAATTTGCAGTATCTGGCGATACTCGGGCTTCGAACGCTCCCTTCACAATGGCGTACAATGGTGTTGCTAGCAGAGTAAAGTGCAGTTGTTGACGTACAACGAGGCCAACAAACAGCGATGACTTTACATGGTGACAAAGAGCGACACTTCTTGGTGTTTGCACCGCAAGGTTACTCGACCGAATAAGATACTCGAATCTGTTCTGCGCTCTCGATAATTCCTCAATCATGACCAGTCCACACAATCGCATCTTTGGGTACATCGATTCAAGCTCAACAAGGAAACAAGACCCGATTAGACCATCGATATCCCCTGATATGATGTCAAACCAAATATTGCGTCCGACTGAGGCCACTGAGGCCGATGCTCATACCGTCACTGCTCACAACGAGTGTGTTTGGCCCTCACTGGATGACAAAAACCCCTTCGCAGTCCTGAGCACTGACGACGTTTGCGAGAGCGAATCCGAGCACTCAGAAGATGTGCCAGGACACGTAGAAGACGCATCAGAGCCCTCCGATAAGGTCAATGAGCATGAGCATGAGCATGACGCTACTTGTAAAAGATGTTATAGGGACATAGCACGGAACCAGCTCCGCCAGCTCTGCCAGTGTCGTCGATGTTGGCGATGCAACAACATGCAGGACGATTGTGACTGCGGCGACGATACCTGTGCGGTTTGTGACCAGCCAGAGTCGTTTTGCTCATGTCCGCGATGTCACATCTGCGGGGAGGAGGGATACTATTGTGAGTGTCAATTCTGCGGACGTTGCAACTCTGCTCCAACCTCCTGTCGTTGTGTCATACCATCCGACAAAAAGACAGACCTCACCCCAGGCCGACTACTCCAGCAGGTCGATACCCTTGGCATTGAGTACGACAATTGGAGTCCTCGACCTGTGGTGGTTTATAGCAATTTCGAAGAACATTATCTCTTCGCTATCCGAAAACCTTTCATTATTTACCAGGATATCAAAAACAAGATCAAGTCTGTGCTTGAATCACAGCTCGATGTCCTTCGAAGCTCGCGATTATACAAAGGTATAATCAAGTCCATTAACACAGTGAAATTCCTCCGAGAGCTGGAGCACGAGGCATCCCACACGAACGTTACAACCAAGAACGGGGTTCGCAAGATGCTCACTGAACTTGTGAAACTGCCAGCAGATGGTCAGAGCATGGTGCTCTCCTTCGATTGCGAGGGCGATAACCTAGGACGTAACGGTACCACATGCTACCTGCAGATCCGTGACAACGTCGCTGAGAGGATTTATCTCGTGGACTTGTTGACGTTAGGTCAGAAGGCCTGGTTCACGCCTGCACAGGGGTCTGCCACCACACTACAAGACATCTTCCAGAACCCGAAGTTAGTCAAACTCATCTTCGACGTACGATCAGATTCGGACGCGCTGTACAATCACTACGGCATCAAGCTGGCAGGTGTTCTCGATGTCCAGTACCTGAAGATGCTCTGCTATCGTTACTATTGCGATAGGCGACCAGGATATAATCGGACGATGATTGATTCAGATTGTCTAGATAACGACCAAGAGACCGAGTTCGCTCGATACAAGCAGTATCCGTTCGGCAGGGATTACTCAAGGTTCATGGACAGACCTTTACCACCGATTCTCAAACTGTACGCTGTGAACGACGTTCGCTTCCTTCATGTCCTGGCTGCGCATCTGAAAGAGCACCTTACCGCAAAAGGTCTTGACTTTGCTTATGAGTGGACGGACAAAGAGATTAAGTGGACCTGGGAGGAAGACTACTACGAGGACCACTATCCGACGGACGACGACCCCTACGCTCGCGCCTGCACCAAGGATTCGTTTTCTCGCTGTTGGAAAGAGAGGATCAATACCACATAAGGCGAGAATGATGTACGGCCATGAAGCGAGAACCAATAACTTGTTGATCGGTAGACAATAAGACTGTACACATTGGTCAGAACAAATCGTCCAAGCTAAGTAGGGTCAAAGTCCCCATGCAGCAGAATCCTATTGTTACTAGAGAAGACTTGTCAGTACCAAGGAGCAGGAAGAACATGCTGGAAAGGCGAAGGCGGAAGCAGAAGGAATTGCGGACGCGCGAGCTGCTCGAAAGTTGAGAAGAACTGCCGTGGTGGGATTAGAAAGGGATGGCTAGGAGGAAGAGAATATCAGATAAAAACTCAAATTCACGAATCATGTGGAAATAAAACATGCTTGTCGATGCTTCCTTGAAGAAGGAAAAAAGAAGTGGGAAGGACGATGCTTATGGGAGTGTAGGTCTCATTCAGGAGTTTTAGCATCTACTGATTTGATAAGCCTCGCATAAAATGCCAATCTCTAACGAAGAGATCCTCAACCTTGAAAGCATATCGATACATATGCGATTCTGTCTCTGTAGAAATGACAACCAACTGCTCGCCCTCTCTGGCTCCGCTCAACTTACTTTCCCGCACTCCTGTCCTCTTCCTTTATTCTTTGCAAAAGTACCGGACGAATGTAGCACAGTCTGCGTCTGATCGTTCCAGAGGTCCTTCACTGCGCGCCCCAGCACCTCTGTTGGTAGGGATCACTTCAGCCTTGATCGTGATGCTGCCCCATCAGCCGTCCAAGTTCGCTTCTTTATCGAACTCGAAATTGTGCACGATCTTGACAGGGATTATTTTCCGTTCGGAGGTCAACTCAAGATCACTAAGAGTGGTGTGAAGAGGGTAGAATCGAAGGAAATTCCTCTTGTTCTTCTGTATCTTATCTTTCTCGACCAAAGGAGATGGAAGTGTGCATACGAGTGAGTTGGTGGGATAGCTTTCGTCGGGAGAATGTGAAGGTTTCGATCCGGCTTTCTATAGCCTGGTTCGTGGAAAAAGAGAGCTAGAGTCAGTGGTTAGTATGCTCTTGGTAAAGAGTGGTAGAGAAGAGCAAGGACCGGCGCAGAAAAAGGCTGAGTCTCCAGTATTTGAGTCATGCATGTAGATTCATCTGCCACATCAAGTTTGTGGAAGACATTCAAGCTCGCAAGGAGCAGCTGAAACACTTGGGTCCAATGAAATTCGCGTAGTATTGCAGGGCGCTTGGTATCATTCAAGGTCTGTAGCGTGTTACTGTCTCTGTATAAAATTGACAAACTTCACGATGAACAACGAGATAAGTCAAGTCCTTGTGGTCAGGGTCATCGCAACGTCGAAGATGACTTGATCCAGCGGAACAGGCATGGCGATATCATTCATGACCAAGACGCCGGCTGGTCGACCTCGTTGGGCATAATAGCTCAAGGGAGCTTTTGCTGGGTTAGCTATATTACAGGAAAGGCCAGACACAGAACACATCGGACACGAAATTTGCTGTGTCAACAGCGGCGCAGTCTAGCGGCAGCAAAAGAAACGCCTCCTCGTCTGATACAGTTGTGAGGAAAGAGAAAAAGATAATGTAAGTATTCGACCGACTTTCTTTATCGGCTGTCCCACCGACTGACGCGCTAGGATCAACCACGCGCTAAGGCACGACTGCCTCTTTTGGAAAGGTCAGCGATTTGAGGACGGAAAAGCCTTTATCTTGGCTATTTGCTTCTCATGCTTGAGACACCGCTTGGGAACACTTGGAGAAGACAACAAGAAGTTGCGAAGAAGCGACAAGCACCATGCCCAGTCTGGGGTGTCCGGTATTGGCATGGCTACTAGCGTTCTTGGCGATATTGAGATGACACGTCTAATTTGTTTCATTCAAGAAAACAAAAGCGATTGGTGGATCGAGACGGCCTACTCCCTGTCGTTACATTGATATCACTTCGTGCACAGAAAGTCGAGCCGACCTCATGCTGCATCATGCTGCATGTTCGATGTTCAGGAATGCTCGAGTACTGCGCTGGAGACCCGAGATCGATGAATGTTCTTCGGCAGTTGCACGAAATACCTATCGAAATCACAAGTCTCGGGTGATGCAGGACAATGTTTGCGGCAGAGGTCTGTGAGTATCTGAATTGCTCATAGTTACCACCTTCGTCTCACGACTTCCTCCTCGGTACAGACACCTGATCGAGAAATTTCCGGTCCCAAAGGTAAAAACTAATTGTTGATATCCTCGGTAAGTCATTTGTTCTGCGTGCGGCTCTACCGAAAGATCGTAAGATATCTCAGATGACAAACTGTATTGCAGCGAAAGCTAATTCACGGACGAATATCAAGTACGTGGGTCGAAGAACACCATCTTCATCATGCACCGGGAAAGTTCCAACCATGTGCGATCGGACAATTCGCCTACTTCGTCCATGTGGCTTGAGTCTAGAATACAAACCTGAATTTGCCGAGCCTCCATTCAGCTTCGTGACCCGTCACCCCAGACCCAGATAAAGCTTGCCTCCTCGAATTGCGAAAGCTGGGGACAGGGTACAGCTCCATATCGCCCCACTTACCCCAGATCAGCACATAATCATTCGCTCATTGCACGCAGAAAGTGGCGATCAAGCATGCACTAGTCCGCGAAGCAATCCTTCAAGATTCGAGAAGCTCATGGATCTCGAGTCTTCTGCGTCTGGCCAAGACGACACCGTCGCACTAGCACAGACACAATGTGTCTCGACTGCCTTTTTCAACATCCGGACGCTCCGCTCGATCTGAGTAGACGCGGACATGGCTACATCTGGCAAATGCTGCTGAGACATCCACCTTGAGGCTCAAGTATATACAGCGTATTCTGCCAGGCAATATCTGTTTGTCTTTCAAGCTGTTTCTTCAACTTCAACCACACACCTACCTTCAAAACTTCCACCTCTTTCAGTCGCCATGGATTACAAGGACGAGAAGATACTTGACACTGAGAGACTCGAGAGAGTGGACTCAGACGACTCCGAGGCCATCAACAATGCTCACATCGATGCCTTCACTCCTGCAGAGCAGAAGGCGATCATCCGCAAGATCGATTTGCGCTTGGTCCCAACTCTCGGCTTCATGTACTGTGTGTCACTGATGGACCGAACCAACCTTGGTATCGCTGTCGTTGCTGGCATGGGTACCGACCTTGTTTTGGCTGGCGAGAGGTACAGCATCATTGTACTCGTCTTCTTTATCACCTACGTTGCCCTGCAACCACCTGCCACTGTCATTCTCCGAAAGCTGGGTCCCCGTGTGTTCTTGCCTTCCATCGTCATTCTTTGGGGTTTAGCTATGGTCGGATTTGGTTTCGTCAAGACATGGACTGGTATGTTGCCTTCAATACTCCTGATATTGACCGTTACTAACTTGAAAAACAGACCTGCTCCCTCTACGTCTCGTACTCGGAATATTCGAAGCTGGATTCTTCCCAGGCTGCGCTTACCTTTTGAGCTGTTGGTATCCACGCTACGAACTTCAGAAGCGCAATGCGGTCTTCTACCTAATCGGCAGCATGTCCTCAGCTTTCTCAGGTATCCTAGCTTATGGCTTCTCCCAACTACAAAACCACGGTGTTCAATTTGGTGCTCCATGGCTCGGTGTCCACCACGGTCCCACGAAGAAGAACCCAACAGCTCCTAGATACTTCGGTCCTGGCCTCTCAGGCTGGCGGTGGATTTTCATCCTCCAAGGTCTTGTCACTGTTGTGGTCGGCCTCATTGGCTGGTACTTCATTGTTGACTTCCCAGAACTCGCCGCCAAGAAGGGTCTCGGCAAGAAGTTCCTCACCGAAAAGGAGGTCGAATTCGTCGTTGCTCGAATTGAGAAAGATCGTCACGATGCTATCCCGGAAGCATTCAGCATCGGCAAATACCTCAGAAACGCTCTTGACCTCAAGGTCTGGGGCTTTGCAACACTTTTCATGCTTACCACCACCATGACCTATGCCATTGCATACTTCCTCCCCATCATTCTACAAGTCGGAATGGGCTTCTCGGTCGCTGAGGCTCAATGCTTGATTGCACCACCATACATCCTCGCAGCAATCGTCATGTTCGCCTTTGCCTGGGCTGGCGACAAGTACCACATTCGATCTCCTTTCATCATCGCCAACGGCTGCATGGGTCTCATCGGTATCGCCCTCCTCGGCTACGTCCACAACGTCGGTGTCCGATACTTCGGTGTCTTCCTTGCAACCACTGCTGCCAACGCCAATGTTCCTTGCGTTTTGACATGGCAAGCTAACAACATCCGAGGCCAGTGGAAGCGAGCTCTTTGCTCCGCCACCCTCGTCGGTGCTGGTGGTATTGGTGGTATCATCGGTGGTACTGTGTTCAGAGAGCAGGACAAGCCAGCCTATGGTCCAGGTATGTTGACCTGCATGCTTGCTGCCGCCTTGATCATCGTCATCACTCTGCTCTTGGATCTCAAGTTCTACCGAGCAAACAAGAGAGTCACCGACAACCCTAACGCTAAGCCGATTGAGGGCTTGGTAGGATTCAAGTATACTTTGTAGACGTTCAGAGAATTTAGAAGAACAGGCAGTCCTGTATCTGAATTAATCAAGAGCATTTACCGTTCATCTGTTGTGACCGTATGTTCTATACTTTGTCCTTGTCCGCGGCTTCAATTTATACTCAACCATATTCCCAAGTGCTATGTCTGCTTCTCGGCATGCTGGCAATAGAACGACAAAGCAGCGTTACGTCAAATCTTAGAGTCCAAGCCACAATGAGCTTTCCTTTGGGCAAATTGACAGTCCCGGAAATAAAAGAAGTCGACCCGCGATGTGTTGGTTCGCTACTGCACCATGGCTGTGCGGTCCGGAATAAATTGAACTGTTTACAGGAGAGTCATCGCAATTTGAACACTTTGTGGACGGTATTATGCGCAGACCACGCCAATCGCAAGAATTTCAGTTCTGACACGACCGTGACAGAAAACAGCATTGAACCCGACGATAGATACCACAACTCAGCACTCAACAAAAGAAGCGACACATCTCAATAGCCCTGACTGTGGTAAGTCGCGAAGCCTACCCTGATGAGATTTGTACGACAAAGCGGCCGATTTTCCGAAGTCCTCTATCAGAGCTTAAATCGACATAGAAAATGGGGCTCACACCACTCGTTGGATGTCCCGATGCATCTTTCACCATGGAATATGATGTATTGAGCGAGATCTCATACAAATCAGCTCGAAGTTGTGTAATGCAGCGCAGAGGCACAATGCTAACGGACAAGATGTGGCAAAGAGGATTCAAAGAAGTTCACAAACTTCAAGTGGAAAGATACAGTATCTCCGCCATGTACTCCTTAGACAAGGGCATATCCAGAAAACAATCTAAATGGACAACTTCGCTCTCGTTGAAGTAATGTCTGAATCTAAGGGTCATCAATACGTACAGAATACAAACTCGCTAGAACACTTCCGAACAACACCTGCGCGCCATCACTAGCCATACTCATACTTATACGAGTTACCTCAAACTCTTTGGCAACCAGACCGCATTCCTCGAGTGCCCAGGTACAAGTGCCAGGACATTCTTGAGAGCAGCGGGACTCAAGGTAACAGCCATGATACCAGCAATGAAAGCGACAATAAACACCACAATGACTTGCTCCAACGTGAAACCGTCTGAATGCACAAACCCATTTTTAGGTGCCAAGGGACCGACCATTTTCTTCAGCGGTTCAATATTCTCCCTCTTCCCGACTTCCAGACCACGCTTCATTCCAGGCAAGCCATCCATGCTCCATGCCGATTTCCAGGCCCAATACCTATCCATATCCTCCTTCTCGGCGCCTTCCTCAAACTTCTTCTGCTTCTTCTCGAAGAAATCGTTGAGGACAGGTCTGTAGTCCTTGAAGTCGTAATATGGCACACTCCATCCACATGAGCCACCGACCTGGTGGATGTCAACCATGATTATGCTGCGCGTGCCTGGGATGGTGTTGACTTTGTACTGCTCGACATGAGATTTGAAAGCTGGTGTGCCATATTCAAGGACACGACCTTTAGATCGTTAGCATCCACGCACCAAATATTATTACCTAGCGTGTCTTACCATATCCCCACAACCTAACAATCTTCGGTGGCCCCTCAAACGCATTAAACATGATCACGATCCGTCCATTCCCCGGCTCATGTAAGTGCGAGATAGTCTCATTGCCACTGCCACTCAGGTCTTGGTACCAGAACGTCTTTTCGTCTATGATGCCGAAATACTGACCGCCTTTAGGCGATATATTGATGTGGCCTTTGCCGGAGAGTGGTGCGCTGCCGACCCAGAAGCATTTTTGGTCCATGATCCATGTTTGGAGGGAGGGTGGGATGACTTCGTAGTAGACGCCCATAGCTGGAGGTGGTGGCTTGATTTATGATGGATACGTATAATAGAGAATATTGACGCGCTTATGTTTGCGATCGCAACAAAATGGACTTGCTGTACATGAATAGTGTTATCGATTGTAGGATGTATGGCTTGCTAATCTGTGCAATCAGATGGTTATCACAAGGCGTCCCGATGTTGGAGAAGAGCGCTGTGAGTCACAGTTTCATTGGTCGGGACTCGCTGGCCAGCCGATTTGCTCGGTTCAACTTTGGTGGGAAACTCTCCATTATTGTCCAGCTGGGTCCAGCTATCTCCGCCAGAACTTTAATGCCATTCTGTCACTCGGCATGAACTGAAAGACTCGATGAAGAGCAGCCGTGTCCTTTCCATATTCGAAGCATCAGACGAGCCCACCATGTACACCCGGATTATGGTGGCTGGGGGAAGTTAAGAGTACCGCGTATCTAAAGAGTGAGAACTTAGGAAGCAGGTTTAAAAAGAGTCATACATATTTTATCATTCAGCTCAAGATGTGTATCCTAACCATCTGCCTACTACTAGTAGTCTTTACTCCTATCCGGAACATGACCAAGCATCTTTAATAGAAGCCTGCTGAGAGCCCTGTTCAAGTATTCGAGCCAGCCAGCCAGGGTCTTGAAAGACTCTGTCTGACAGCTCCTTGTCGGCATCTACCCATCCCTGTTTGACGTAGAGGAGTGACCAGAATTCCAAGCGTAAGATCAGCTTGTCGTCCTCGCCAGTGACAACGACAAGAGACCCTTCAGTGGCAGCTACCTCGAGACTGAATTGCTCAAGCATCTTCTCGAAGCTTAACGCTGCCCAGCGTCCACCACCTCCTTCATACTTCGCAGCCTGTAAGGCCAGTGTCCACTTGACAGTGTTGAGGAGACGACCGATATGTCCACAGGTCTGGCGATAATTGTCAGCTTCTGGCCCGTCACGACGTAGCCAGTCGAGCCAGGTGAGAATCATACCTTTGAGCTGTCGCAGAAGATGATTCTGTATACGTCTGTATTGCACCTTGTTGAAGGTCAATGTCTTCTTGATGTGTGACTCTAGTCTCTCGAAGAGCACGGGGAACAACTCTGCGAAACGTTCGTCTTCGTCCATCGGGACCAAACGTTCGTCTTCATCTATCGGGACCGATCCCAGTACGCCGTTGATTTCGGCGGGTTGCCATTCAGCATCGTCTAGCTTGCTCTCGCTTGTAATCTTCTCACAAGACTTTCCAGCTCGGCTGTGAATTTTGAGAATGAGTTCGTAGGCACAATTTATTTCCTTCATCCTCTCTTCACCTTGGGCGCCTGCTTTATCGGGATGGTATAACAATGCAAGCGATCTGTAGGTTTCCTTGACTTCTGCCAGGGACGACTCTGGGTCGATGAATAGTGTCTTGTATGGATCCATGATGACTTGTTTGGTCGAACTGACTTTCACGTTAATGTGTTCTTGACGTGATTGTGTATTCTTAATTTGACATGATGTAAAGTCTCGATTTCAGAAGCAGGTTTGAAGACTTACATATAGTGATGCGATTCTAACAGGATGTTTGTGCTGTGTGGTAGAAGTCAAGCTTTTTTGTTCAGGAACATAGGCATTGTGGTTCAGACATATCAATGCCATGGTCTCTTTGTTGGTGACCACAATCTACCTTGTATTAACTTTGTTCTACTAGTAGCCATCGTAGAGAAGCTTTGTCTGGCTTCTGTAAGATGGATGCCTAGCTCGATGGTTGATTGATTGTGCATCCTGTATTGTGAAAAGTTCGATCACTGTCATAGCACGTGTACCGCTGGACCGTGACCTCCAGCTTAGAGAGCTGCGTAAACTGTATAATCAACATAGTCTTGATGGCTGTTCATCGTCTCATGATCCGTGGCCCAGCCCGGACGGAGCTATGTCCTTACCCTGGGCTTGGGATGAATGCACTCTTGATGCTTCCACGACGCAGCATCCTCTGACAACTAGCTTGCGTGTCAGTCATGAGCACTGTCCTCGACATAGCTGTTTGGTCGTTCTACAATGTATCATATCGGATTCGGCCTATTCAATCGCTCAATGAACGATTCCCAGGCAGAGGAGCGATCGGTACGGTCGACTATAAGGTCAACCGGGTGAATATCGGGACAGTGCAACAGCAGCTCCGGCAGTTCAGAGTGCATCGTCTCTGAGTATACGTACACGCGAATATGGCATATCGCAGTGCGTTGATTGTAACGTGGGAGCAGCTTTAGGTCCGGTCGAACCTTGCTGCATTTAATTGGAGCGGTTCGCAGCGTCGTCGATGAATGTCTCTCCCATTCTGTCGCCTCTCATTGTCCTCAGGTGCTGAGCTTCGTTGTGCCTGGAGACAGCTCTCGACAACTAATGGAGCTTTAGTCCTGCTATAGGATTCCCGTGTTTTCCAACGGCTTATGCTCCATGAGCATTCCTCAACCTTGACAGTAACGCGTACGAGAACATTAAGCGAGACGATTGGCCTACCAAGACGGGATGCCTGATACTGGCTGAGGCTTGAGAACCATAGATGGCAGCGTTCCCATTCATACAAGAGATGTATATGTCACGGGTTGCAAATCTTTTCCGGTCAGCTCTCCTTCCCACATGATGCAAAAGAGATCGATACAGAGAATACAGTCGCTCTCAGATGCGGATGGACAAGCTACGCTGAAACAGATTGCAGTCTGATGCAAAATGGTCACCATCTGGCTATCTCGCGTTATCCATCCTGGACTTCGGTTGAATTCGTCCGTGACAAATATTCCTCTCCCGCAACAACCTTATTCTGCTCGGTAGTGTATGCACGTCTGACCCCTCAACCCTGTTCACAAAGCAATGTTGGCACTCCACACGGGACAGTATGGACTTTGGCCTGCTCGAGACATGCTAAATCATGAGGAGTAACCAGTGCGCAGCAATGAGTGGGTCTACGCCTGACTCCTTCTGAAAGTGCCTGTTAATATCTCTTTGTTCGGGTGGAAGTACGATATGGCTGCTGACAGTGATTGCAACGATAACCATTCATACAGCACAGTAGGGTGGTCACCTGGGCGGTCACCTGGGCGGCAGAAGCTCAAAGGGAACGACAGACTTCGGGACATGATAGTGTACAGACTGTGAGCCCCTACCAATCTACGACGACCTTGACCAAGAGCCATAACGTGGCATGACTGAGACGTGCCTCGAGTGGTCACAAAGTTTAGCCAAGCCTGCTTGGCCAAAGCTGAGAAGCAGCATGCTGCTCGAGCCGATGGCTTTTCTCGAGATAGCACTGACTTCTAAGAGCAGCTTGAATACTTAGTGCATGTCTTCTAATGCAGGCCTCGACCGATACCTACAGACTACAAGTTCTTCTGTCACGATAAGCGAATAAGGTTTTGTATGCAGCAAAAATAATCCCTCACCAATCACCATCAAGCATAAGCGCTTATGCGACCGTGGCTTCGGGACGCCTTTACCCACATCTCTGGACCCCACGACTAGCGTCCTCCTCGACGTCCTTCGCATTCGCTTTCAGGATGACTACAGTGTCCACGAGCGGCTGGACTCCGCCCTCCACCACCTGAGCCTAGGCTCAATTGATACTGTTCTTGTTGACGGGAACGCATGTCCAAGAGTCTACACATGGACTCGCGAATCAGCAGGTCTCGAATGGGTCGATTGCCGGCCATAACCTGGAAGAAGCGAATGAGTGGCTCTGGAGTACCCAGGGCTTTGCATAATGCGACCTGCAATCATCATTTCTGAACACGCGAGGATGAGTAGATGCGAGCCGAGCAAGGTCGACGATGATAACGGAGGCTCGAGGACTCAGCAGACGCGAGAGGGTGCTCGGAGTATAAAGCAAGGTAGAATGTCCCACCAGTCCTTCATCCTTCATCACCACCATCTACCACAAGGACACGAGATGAACAAGTTCTGAAACACATCATGCCCTTTCTTCCTGCCAGCTTCAACAAAGTCTTTTCTTCATTGAGATCCAACAGACACTCCACAGTCACATCAGATAACAAGAGCGATATCACTCTCTTCAACGACCTCCCAGACGCTGAAAAACAACAAGCTATCATCAAACTCCAGGAGCTTGCCTCAGGCCAACCGGGACAGAAGAGCATTCGCAGATTCAACTGGAAGCTCGCCGCTATGGTATTTCTTGGAACTCTCTGCACTGTTGCCATTGTGTTGGCTGGTGTAGCTTTTGGTGCCGACACTGATCCAGAACTAAGCGCTAAGCTCAGAATGGCCACCACCAACCTCGACCGAATGGCTCTCCTTCCCAAGGACGAGGATTGGCACTTTGACTTCACCAAGCAAGACAAATACACCTTTGCTCCAGGTGGTGTTGTCAACGCCAATGCCGCCTCTTTCCCTGCCGTGATTGGCCAGGGTATGACACTGGTAGGACTTTATTCTCATTACCGAAAACGAAAAGCTAACATAATCCCAGGCAATGCTCAACCTGGGCCCCTGCTCCATGCTCCCACCACACATCCACCCACGAGCAACCAACTTTGTCGTCGCCATGTCAGGCACCACACGCACCTTCATGATCGCCGAGAACGGCGCACGAACAGTCGAAGAGACTCTAACTCCCGGCCAAATGACCATTTTCCCCACAGCCTCGGTGCACACCATGATGAACATTGGCTGTGAGAACGCTCAGCTCGTATCTGCACTCAACTCCGAGGACGCCGGCACCCATAACCTTGCGAATGCATTCTTCAGCCTGCCAGCTAATTTCACCCAGACTATTCTGGGTGGAGAGGTCAATCTGCAGAGTGTGGGCTCGCATATCCCGGATGTGGGTACTGGAAGTGCTTGGGGGCCTGACGCCTGCAGGGCTGCATGTGCTGCGAAGGGCAAGATGATTAAGAGGACATGGTAGATAGGGTAACAGCTACTCGAATAATGTGCACGAGCATGAATGATAGGTGAAACGTGGATGGTGGGGCATTGTGGATTTTTGGTTCTGATTAGGGAGGACTTCCTACAACGTGGAAGGTCGTTGGAGCTTGCAGGGATGGAACGTGCTTATTGTACATGTACATTTGTATCTGCAGATTTTACTGCATCTAGATGGAACAGAAGCAGTCTAAATATCCATGCGTGTTCTGTCAAGCGCTTAACCTCGTGGCTTCAGTCGTTGAAACAACGACTTCGGCTCCTCTCACCGACAGGCTCAGCCCGAAGTGATCCAGTAGTACCCACTCTAGTGGGATTGACACGTCGTATCTATCGCGAGCGAATGGGAATTTTAGCTCGTTGATGCCTGGCCTGACATGAATTCGCCGATGTGGACACGTGGTGACATTTCCGTACTGTATTTTTGTATATTAGACGCGTTAGTTTGCATATGCGCGCGAAAAATGCATGCCAAGTATATGCTGCTCCGTCGGGACGCCTCATATGTATTAATCGCCAGAACTTTCCCAAAGGTATTTAGGCCGGAATCATCCAGATGGCCAGCTGCAAGCATGCTTGCCAGATACACATGATACCTTGATTTATGGGCGTGAAGACTTTGGAGATTAAGGCGATGAGATCGCTAAATCTCATCATGAGAGTGCAGTAGCATGCGATAATATCATGCATGGCTCTGACAAAGCGGTTCATCACAATTACCCCACTCGAGAACTCTGGCCGCTTTGTTCTGTAGGCGAGAGTGCTCCTGCGCTTCGGAGACCTCTGTATGGACACATACCACAGCAACCAAGAGAATACCTGAGGTGGAAGGGGAGCACGACAAGCACCGAAATGTCGGGTGTGAGTGATAAGTGACTGCTGATTTGTCCCACCAAGCAGATGCAGCTGTCACGATTCGATTCCTGCCATATGCCAAATGTTCCGAGCTAGCGCATGTGGGGAGAACAAGCACCTGTCAACGCAAGAATGCTTGTGAAATGCAAGCAGTCAAGTTTCGAGGTTTAGCAAGGTCACAATCGCTTGGCACGACATTCTGCGTGCTTCACGCTCCACCCTTGAGGAGTTCACGTGCTGCAATACATCGGCAGAAGAAGGAAGTTGTTCGCTGAAGACGCACTTCGCCCCCATCCGCTTATCGAGGATATGCTGGTCGCAGATGGGTGGCCGTATGAGTATCTAACTTGAAGTGGATGGGGTCGGAGCAGGTGCAAGTCCAAGGGACCATTGAGACCATGCTCCTGTCACAGGCTTCCAACACAGTCTGCAGCTGTCAGTTCTTGCACTTCAGTAGCTCGAATGAGCTGTCGTCGTTGTCGTATCTCAGCGGCTGACGGGATTCAGGCCCTTGTAGACTCAGGAGGTTGCAGGACTAGTACAGTACCGGCAGTTGTAACTGTGGTGTGTTAGTTGGACTATCTTTCGATCAAGATCTTGTGTTGTGCTACTCGGAGCATCGACTTTGAAGGACTACTTGATGAGGTTAGATGAGCAGTGGCAATCTCGCCGACACCTATTGATGTGATTAAACCAATGGGCAGTCGGCGAACCAGTGTCAGGGCACCCGATAGGTGTGTAGTTGTATCAGAGTCTTGATGACTGTATTTCTGCGGTATACGAGTATGACAAGAGGAGTGGGACGGATGCAGGGCAGTCAAGGTGGGGAAGGGTTGTGGTTGTAGTGGCTGTGAGTGACGGCGATGAAATAAGATACGTGGTCCTAATCCTCGGTTCGCGTTCAGAGCAGCTGCGAGTCGCGCAGCGAATACTGGATGTTTAGCTTGCCAGCGGGCGAAGATTGACCACGAGTAGAATTATGAGGGTAATGCCTTCCACAAACACGTTTGATGTACTGTATCAATTGCAAAACTCGCAAACATTATTGACGCAATCCTCGAACTTAATTGCTGGCAGGAGCGACTCGAAAGCTCGTCTTTGGCAGAGCTATGCAGGTTTGAACAATGTCGACCTACTACAGGAGCTTCAGTTATGCTCGTCGACTCGAAACGTCGTTCATTCGTGCTGTGCATGCTTCTCGATTCATTGTCCAGCAGGTGAACTGACTTTCTAGGACTTGAACCCAATATATGGGCTGCTTTCTCTCTAGTGACGTGGCAACTGACCCTGCACAGAGCTCGATTGAAGCTCGGCGCCTGTGAAGTCCCTGACGATGAATGCCCTTTCAATATTCCAATGTCAGGAGCTGGGTACCCGCACGTTCTTTACGAGTCGAGGAAAAGCGATGGGCATAATTAGATTTCCTTGTCCACACAAGAGATGCGGTTGAGAAAGCAAGCATGATGAGCATCGAGAATAGCACGCTGGCTGTGCAGGCACCATATGGCTCAGCAGATGACATGATACATTGAAGATGCTACAGACTGGATTCGGAACATGGATTACTTTACTTATCCTCAACATGCATGAGATGAAACTGCAATGTAGAAGACCGAAGCTCGAGCTCGAAGCTCTTGTCCGGTCTCGTGAGCGGCGACATACCATCGGACGAAGTCGTACACCCTTTGTGTTTGGAGTGTCCAATATCACAAAAGTTTACAACATTGAGCCTTGGACAAAAGTTTCGTGAACACCATCGTGATCTCCATCTGCCCTACAGTACTCTCTCTTGGCGGTCACGTCAGAAACATCGCTGGTCTATCTTGTACGGCCGTACTTTACCTTAGTCTTGGCATGAGTATCCCTGTTAAGGCGACCTAGTGATCCGACAATATTGCAACGTCGTCCCAAGCCTGTACAATCTTCGATCTAGGAGCACAACGTCCGATTTGAGGCCCCGTCAAGACACTGCTAGAAAAGAGCTTGTGAGTATGGCATCTATCGAAACGATCCGCCTCGTCGAAAAAGCTCGATACGATGAGCAGGTCTGTCTCCAGATTCCTCTGCCAGCGACCTCACTTGGACCATCCTCAGTCCGTGTCCGGACCAGGTTGGTAGGCATCACAGCCAACAATCTCTCGTACTGTCTGATGGGAGATGTCCTGCATTGGTGGTCAGCATTTCCTTTGCCAGCCTCGCTCCCGGAACACTACAACGATGTCACAAAGTATGGCATTGCTCCAGGCTGGGGTTGTTGTGAGGTTCTGGAATCGACCATCGAGGACATAGAACCAGGGAGGGTCATCAGCGGCTTTCTGCCGATCTCTGAGCACACGGTTGACCTTCAATTGACGCAGGTCGCGTCTGTCCCCAGCCACTTTACTGAAACAAGCCCGCACAGAAACAAGATCATGAATCTATACCAACGCTACCAGCTTGAGCCAGCTGATACAAATCTCAACAACTCCTTACTGGCTTGGTCAGCAGTACTCAAAGTGAATGAGGCGGGAGCCTCGATTGCACGTTTCCTATTTCCTCAAGATGGAAGTGCTCCAATTCACCCCCTTGGGGACCCGACAGCCCTTGGAATTCCAGCTGCACCGTGGACCACGAAGGAGGCCGACCTTGCTGGAGCCTGCATTGTTTGTCTTGGCTCTGGCTCCAAGACTGCCCGAAGTTTCATTCATGAGCTGGCTGCTATTGCTGCTACCAAGCAGCCAAGATATACCTTGGTCGAGGTCACTAGCAGCAAAGAGTGGTGCAGAAGCTATATCCGGAACGTGCCTTTCACGCACAAAGTGGTAAATTATCATAATTTGGCAGGCTCGTTTGAACCATATCAAAAATATGTCGTTCTGAATTTTGCTGGCCGAGGCAATAGTCTGGAGGAGGTTGTGGTGGCGATCAAGCAGGTCAATAGCTCCGCGGAGGTAGTGTGCGTGGCTATTGGAGCTGAGGTTAAAGTATATGACCAGGAGGCAATGTCAAAGAGAAGAGCGACAGCTGAGAAATTGAAACCGTGGCAGATGAATGCCACAGGTATTCGGGATGCAGCGATGCTAAGATGCGGCGAGGCGAAATACTTTGAGGATATGGACAGCCGTTTTGCGGGAATGGTAGCACAGCAGGAACACGATTTCGATGGAAGGGTATTGGGATTGAATCTGAAAGTCGAGCATGGCCTTAAAGGCGAGGATGGCATCGAAGGTATTTGGGCAAAGCTTTGTACAGGCCGACTTAGTGGAGAGGATGCATTGGTGGTGACATTGAATGATTGAGCTCGACCGTGCAGTTTCTGAATTACTCCCGACCTTTGGCCCCACGAGCGGTAATCGTGGCAAAAGCAGCTCCGTGTCGTTATTATGGTAGCAGGGTCTTTGGCTGGATCTCCAGCATATTTGTGTACTTTCTTCTGATTGAAATAGGCACATTCTGTACTACGGAGCACGATCGAGCCCGTCGATCCAGTTTGTACAGCACGTCCGTGCCATCTAGTTCATTATCGGCCATGAACAAGACATGAAACAGAATCATCGTTCCCTCGTCCTCGGCCTCCCAGAGAGTGTCTAAACCACCCCAATTCTCATGCACACGCGCTTCCGCTTCCTCAAATCTCGCCTCATCCGTTCCAGGATCATATTCAACGAACCACATAGCAAATACAGTCAAACAGCAATACTCTAGAGTACCCACCAGAGGCAGCGACTTTGAAATCTCCACATGGTTAAACTGCCACTGTTCCGCAACCACAACAGGAGCACAGCGGATCGAATAAGTAGCATCCGGTATCTCCAGATGAGGCAATTTAACCTTCGTCACCGTGCTCCGAAGGAAATTCCACGCAGCCGGTATCTGAGGCCATTTCTTCGCCTGAGTCGCGTCAAAGACACCAGTGAATTGTTTCCGTAGAGCTGTGAGCGCGATGTCACGTAGTGATGAACAGATGAGGATGGGCGCGATGCGAGATGGACTGCTTGGTGTAGCTTTGAAGTCGTGAATGCCTTGGTAGCAGCGGATGTTGCAGTGGTGCTCGGGCGGCAGTTCGTAACATCTATTTGGACGCCAGGAAATGCGAGCGTGCCATGGGTCGTAGACTGCTATGAAGATCTTGAGGAGGAGCTCTTCGGGCAGGTCGAGGAGTTTGGTTGGGTGTGGTTGTAGGTCGTCTGGGAGCATTGCGTGACGAGACGAGTGCTTTTACTGTTTCTTGCCCTTATTTTTCGTTTGCGCTGAGGAAGCATGCAGGGATACACAGTATGTAGATGATAGGTAATCAATGCTATAGAACGAGACAGTCGTTACGGCAATCAAGCTTTGTGGCAAAAGTACATGTGGAGTTGCTGTATACTTTCTGCTTGGACAGGCCTCCGATATGGTCAAATTCTGAACAGCAGATTACATCGTGCCAACAGAGGAGACCTTCCTATGTCTGATAGATATAAGTATGCTTTGTGTGTGTGCAGCGACGACCCCAATGCACGATTGAAAGGACTTCTCCCAGATTGTAACGTTCCGGAAGTAGCCAATTGACGATGCATTGCACGGAGATTAAAGATCAGGTTATCTGTATATTGCTCTAGCTATACTATGTTGTATGTACATTTGTATTGAACCTGGTACTTCTGTACCATCCCAGCAGGTAAGCTCGGCCAGAGCACAGCCGGTCTTGTTTCTACTCACATCGATGAGGTCTGACTCAAATTTCGGAGCACTATCCCATTAACGTAACTCCAGCTACCGAAAAACTACAATTTCGCAGTAATACCACATCGAACAGACACCAAAATTTGGCGTGATAGGGTTACTGAACATTTCTACTATTGCTTTGGTGAACAATGTGCCTTTCGCCTCAACTCTTTAGCAGTACTACTATGGTCGAAAGTCCAGAAAACACTATGAACCAAAAGTAAACACCGGAGTCTCCTTCTGCAACCCATTGCCCTCACACCAAAAACTAATGAACGGATAATCTCCTGCAGCATACATATTCAATTGACCAACACGGTGAGTAAGGACCGAAAGCGATCCCTGACAGTTAGGGAGGTCGAAGCTGGTGCAGGTCGTGCCAATAGATACCTATATCGCAGTATTAGCCTCAAACACCTGTCTTCAAGACGAAGAATGAGGTTGAAATAGAATGCATAAATACTCACCCCCATCCTCCCATGCTCATACTGTGTACCAACAACTTCAGCCGTGTTATAGCATCTCTTATCCTTGATGACGTCGAAAGAGGTACTCTTGCTTCTGTCTGCCAAGGTGAAGATGACATTGGCTAAGTTTGGTGTCACGATCGGGGTGAAGGTTGCTGCCGTTATTGTTTGAGGGTCGATTGCGGTTACGGTGCTGGTCGATTGGGCTGACGCACTTCTGGTGATTATGAGGAGGAGAGCTCCCAGGCTCAAGAGAGCCGACTTCATTCTGGATGGTTAGGTGTTGGAGGCAGGAACGGTTGACGGCATACTGTCAATCGAAGGGAAGGACATGGCCCTGTGAAGTCAGCATAACAAAGAAATTGAGCGGACCTGACCACGGTCAGTGCAGACAAAAAGGCACAACTTGAAGCATCGAAATTGGG
Source organism: Lithohypha guttulata (assembly GCF_036872675.1). Taxonomy (NCBI): domain Eukaryota; kingdom Fungi; phylum Ascomycota; class Eurotiomycetes; order Chaetothyriales; family Trichomeriaceae; genus Lithohypha; species Lithohypha guttulata. The sequence goes on along the minus strand of NW_027042752.1, from coordinate 1,954,119 downwards.
GATTGGACAAAGAAAGCGATGTTTTGTCTCAGTAATGTAGAAGGCCAACTAATTTGCTGATCTTAATATTGTTCAGCCACTGTACCCAATAGCCTAGATAGACAGCAGGAATCCAGATGGACAACTGCGATTACTGTATGTTGCATCGGCGTAGGTGACAGATGCTTGATTGACTTAGTACAGACACTGGTGATTCTGCTCAATATGCTGGTCGGACGATCCTGCCTTGTTTGTAACTCCTGCTCTGCCTTCTTGAATTTCGAGTTGTAACCATTCGGGATCCAGGCCTCTTTTGTACAGTACCAGGTTCCAGGTATCAAGCCATGTCTGCCCGTTATCCCAGAACCATTCTTCGCCGATATGTTCTGCTAGCCAGCGCTCAATGTCCTGTTTCCGTGTAGTATGTTCGTACAAGTACATGATTTGAGCTGGATTCAGCTTCATCATAGATTGCACGACATAATACTGCGAGATCTCGTCGCCCCAGCCCATCATTTCGAGCTTCCTGCGCTGAGGAACAGGTAAATCGAGATGCCTGCTCAGGATTTGTTCGTCGCGGTAGTTGTGGAAAATATTGGTGGACAGCAGTTGAGAGGTAAATGAATCAGGTGGCCAGGAGTTCCACGATCGGTGAGTGTAGACGTTCTGGTGGGTTTGGCGTACTTCAGCAAAATCGCAGTGCTGGTTGAATTCTCGTTGTGCAGCGCCGTGGGTAGGACAAAGTTCAAGTGAGACAAGATCCTCAAGCACAAGCCGCACGTCCTCAATCTCGCTTAGTTCTTCTGCACGGATATCAGCATCTCGGCTACGCCACACGTCGATTAAAACCAGGCTTACCTGTAGTCCAAGTTCGTAGTAATTGTGCTCTTTCTTCCACCATATATGGCAGCATGCGCATACTCCTCGAATTGCCTCGACCTTGGAAAGCTTCACAGTACAGCCAGTATCTGTAGACTGCTCGCCTTAATCTCCACACCTCATCGTTGGAAAGTGTTCGTCGTTCAAGATAGTTGTCCTGCCATCGTCTTTCTGGGAAAATGTCCGCACACTTTTGAGCAACACCTCCAATCTTAATCATTTGTCTTAGCAGGGCATAGTTTTGTTGTGGGTGACGCTTTATGTGTGCTGGCTGCGAAGCATTAAAGGTAACAAGCTGTGCGACATCTTCTAAAGGACCAAATTCACGCTCGGCAGCTGCGAACAAAGTGGGTAGCTTTTGGCTGTGCTTGAGGAGTACGTTGAAATGGCGACAAGTGAGAGACAGGTTTATCACGTCGTTGATGCTGTAAAGTGTATTGTAAATCTGGTGTACCAGCTCTGGAGCTAGCTCGACGAATGCCATTTCTGCCAGGATTAGTTCCAGCATTTCAAAAGACCAATACGAGCGCACCGTTGGGTCAATTTCGTATGGGTTATGTATTAATCGTTTCTCTGATTGGAGGGAAGTCCTGTAGTCTTCGCGACTACCAGGACGAGATATCGTTGAGTCACAGACTGTACACCCCAACGTTGGGGCTATACTGGTATAGGACATGCTGAGAAAGTGTAGAAGACGCCTCTACCGTGCTATACAGCACGACCAGAGACGGAGATCGCATCGTGGATGCTATATCTGCTTTATGAGGCAGTAAAGAGCGCGTGGGAAAGAAAGATGAATTGTCGGTGAGCGGCGGCGACTTGGTCATCCACCTACGGCTGAACATAGTGCCATCATGGCAGGAATAAGCCAAGAGTAGCAGATAGTTACAGTATTGATCAAAGAGCCTTCTCTTCTTTTCCCCAGTACTCAATCAAGAATGGCTGACCCTCGATACTGGACCAGTCCAATGATCCATTCTTGATTGGAAATGCTCTAGGACTCGCAACCACAATCTCCGCAATATCGTCACTATCAGTCCATCTGACTTCAAAAGCTTTGGGTCCACGCACAGCAAGCTTAGGATTTAAGCCGTCACAAGATGGACTTGACTCAAGAGCTGTAAACAAGGATGTAATACCCACTCCATGCGTCGCAATCACGACGACACGATCTTCACCATCGACTTTAGGGGCTTCTGCACCAATAATCCGCCCAAACACCCTTTTGAGCCGCTTCACAAAGTCGTCGAACAGCTCAACACCAGGCCCTCCATCTGCGCTTCGTGGATTGCCCATGTCGATTGAGTCGTATGAGCCTCCTTCCAACTCTCCGAGCAACTGTCCTTTCAGGTCCGCATCAGCATGTTTTGGAAGGTCTGGGCGGCCATCGATTATCGGCTGAATGGTTTGAATCATGCGCTTCAGTGGTGAGTGGTAGATCACATCAATCTGCTGTCCTTGCAGTTTCTGAGCCAGGACCTTGGCTTCCTTGTGTCCTTTTTCGGTCAAGTCTGTATCTCGATGACCTTGGAGGACACGGTCAATGTTGTCTTGTGTTTCGCCATGTCGAATGAACAGCAAGTGCAGCTCGCCGTTGGTATTAGTGGTTGAAGACATTTCCGGTTCTCAGCGAGCATTTGCTGGTCAGGTGTTGCAACCATGCCCATGTTTGTTCTGACTGGGGTGTCTTCCACTTCCCCATCTTCTGATACCCCACAATTCCGAGGTTGAAGATTGAGTTTGTTGATATTCAAAGCAAGTTGAAAAACTTCTTGGTCATTCGGTTGCAGGCTACACTCAGGTTCAACTATATCGAAAATTGGATATGCGCATATAGAGACAATCTCGAACTAAAGTACAGTCGTGAATATGCCACTCGTCAAATCCTCTCTTCTCGATCACACCACAACCAATCATCATCCTCAATTCTCATGATACCCCTGCGCAACCTCACCCTTCGAAGCATTTGGATCAAGTGCCGCAGCCCTCGAAGCACTTGCATTCGGTTCCGCCGATCTATCAGGAATATCCTTCCAAGCCTGATCAAATCCCGCATTCCTCACCCATTTCGTCGTCGTACCCTCCACACTATCAATCGCCATATGCGCCGCCTTCAACCACGTATCGCCCTTGAACGGCCAATCCTTGCCTTCGTTGCCTTCATACTCGGCGCAGATTCTTTGTCCATTCGCCATCGCTCTGACGAGCTTCGAAGCGTGGCCATCGTCGGGGAGAATGTCGACTCGTTCAAAGAGCTCGGCCCAGCCGTCTTCAGGCTGTTTTGGCATGTAGTTGGTGACTTCGTCCAAGAGCAGCTCCGGTGAACCTCTGGAGATATACATGCTAATATCCGACCAGCCTTTGAATTGAAGCAAGCGCACACGATCCTCATCCTTGAGCCAGCTGTCGTGTTTCGGGTCGATGAATGCAGAGTAGAAGATCGAGCAGTTTATGCAGTGCATGTAGAAGAAGTCGAATTTGAGCTGCTTCTGTCGAGATGGATGCTGTGCAGCACTAGCGAAGTATGCACAGAAATTGGTCATTTCTGCTGTTTTGAGTCTCAGGTCTTCCTTGGTAGGCTGCACAAGCCACTGCGAGCACAGGTCTGCAGTCTCAGACATTGCGCGCTTGAGAACACCGTCACGGACTTTGTTCCCGTCCTCCCAGTGCGGCGACTCTCGAATCTTGTCGTTGCTCCGAGCTTCTCGTAATAGGTCAAACAGTGATCGCGACTTCTCTCCATTCTGCTTCCTTTTGTTGGCGAGTTCTGTTGTCTTTTGTACGAAATCGCCTGGCCACCGATCGTGTGTAGATGCTTGAGCCAAGGCTTCAACGATGATCGCTGGCTGTTCGAACTCAATACCGAAGCCAAGGTGGATAATAGGATGGTAGAACCCAGCAAACATTCTCACAAACAGATCTTTGGCCTGATCAGTATCCGCAAATAGTTGATCGTTCAGCATCTGCTGCCACGATCCATTTCGTTTCTCAATCTCCTTGCGAAAGTATATTTCGAAGTCGTGGAAATACTTCTCATTGTTTAGGTATTTTGCGAAAACGGCGGGATCAGACATAGATTCAACTTTATCCTTGTCCACAGGAAACTGTGGACGTTGATAATTGGCGTTATCGTTGTAAGCTTTCTGGAGTTGCTGAGCATTAGCGCCGAGGGCGAAGATGGTGAGCAGGTGGTGGGCAATATGGTTGTGAAAGCCAGAACTGTTGAAGTACATGTGATAGTCATCGTGGTTCTTCTGTAACAGCTCAGATGCCCTTGAGCATGATTCTGGTGCGATCTGTGACTTAGGTACATGGAGGACACCGGACGTGTCTGGCGACAAGGAAACAGTGGCGGCAGTTGCCATGGCTGCAGCACTTCCGGCTCGATGCACAAGAGCAGGTTGTCGATTGTGTGCGAAAACAGATGTCAGTCTGTTTAAAGCTTTGATGCTCGACATATGTACTACGGTAGAAATGTTTCTATATCACGACAGTATATACTGGTGTTGACGTCGTGGCATATGACCTTGCCTTCTGCTGATCCACTTTGACTTCACTCCACAGAAGCCATTTCCGTTTCCGTTCTTGAGTCGGTCTTCAAGAAGCCAACCGTAATTGTTCTTCGAGTTGAAGGAACACGTTTGTACTAATGACAGGACATTCGTCCCCACACTCGTGTTTGCGGAGGTGTCAATCGGTGCAAACTTGGCTCTCGAAGAAACTACTGGCGTTGGATTCGCTGCAGCCAATAGCAAGTGGTCTGTTTGGTCAGCATTACTGCAATCTTTAAATCTTCACTTGTCGGGAGCCATTGAGATCGACAGTCACTTATAATTCACGAGAAGGATAAAGATTACTCGGAGGAAAACAAGACAAAGGTTTTGATGCGTTTTTAGAAGAAAAATAGTCAAATTGTCGATTTTCAGACTGAAATCTCCACTCTCCTTGAGGTTGCCCTGGACTGTGAGCAGTCTCTCTCGTGGGTGCTCTCTTCTTCTCTCATCGTCCCGCCTTATTCAAAACAGACATCGAGCACTCCGAACATTGGTCGCCTCAGTCGAAACTGTAGCTCTAGTGTCGCCGCTGATGTTTAAAAGTGAATTGTTAAGAATTACAGGAGCTCAAAGTAGGAGACCGGCCACACAATAGCAACCAACAAGACGTGAGCGTCAGTGCTGAGTTTGTACGTCGAGAAAGCGCAACAGACACAGGGGTTGAAAATTGACAGGAAGACCGAACTCATCGCGAAGCTGTTCCAGCCTCTGCGTGCTGGAGGTGTATGTGTCATCCCTGGTTTTGAAAGGGGCGAGGTCCAAGCCAGATCTCAACCCCCATTTGATCCATAACTTCGAATCGCCTCTCCAGGTGCTACCACCAGTGTCTACCTGTACGAAGTCAGGCCATGGATTTGTGTTACAGGGATCGAAACTCCATCGACGACGAAGTCGTGCCTCGAGACCTTCATAGGAGGATTTGGCTTTTTGGCCCAATGTACTCTGGGGATTGACATCGTAAGCTAGACGAAATCTTTCTATCGCAGCTGCAGCGTAATATTCCCAGAGGTAGACAACCGAGGATAGGTCATTATAAGCCCAGTTGTCGACGAACCTCTTTCCACTGACGATGTTCACGTTGTAAGGAGATGCGATATAGGTGAGCGTCTGTAAGTGGTTGGTGCCTTGCTGGTAGTGAAGTTCTTGACGCTGATCGTCGTTGAGACCTGGCCAGATGGACATGTCGCCAAGGGTTCTGCGCTGCTTGTCAATCAAGGTCCAGGCATAGTGTACATAAGTAACTGTTGATGCTCCGAGTGCCTGAAAGTATGCGTTATCATCATTGTAACTGTTGGGTATCTCCATGTATCTCAAATGTTCATTGCGCATCTTGATAGCCGTCAATTCTATATCGACTCGATTGGACAACGTAGTGTTGCGCTCAGGTTCGCCAAACTCCCTCCGAGGACGCAACATTGGTAGACCTGAGTGATGTAGTCGTCCTATGTATTCCAACCAGGCTGTAATATTACCGGGATCCTTTTCCCGGAGGTAATGCTCGCCCAGTTCGTGCATTCCAAGGGTCAAATTGTGACAATGGCCAGGCCGACTCAACTCCGCTGCCATACTTCCTGCAAGAGCATGTAGAGCCGGTTTTGTGACAGATCCTTCGAAATGAACTTGTTGTGCGCCTCGTATGATAGAAAGCACTAGCAGCAAATCAGGCAGGAGTTCGAGGTAGGCCGAGTCGTTGCCTCGATATTTGGGCCCAAGTTCCATCATAATGCTCATGACAGAGTCGATGTTGTTGTCAATATCACAGCAGACTTCGAACCAGGCATATTTGTTAAAAGCAAACAGGAAGCGATACGCCTGGCGGCCATTGAGATATTGCGGATCCGCGGTACCGCAGCCGTACCCTAAGCGGATAGTCAGTGCTATGTTCCCTTGCAATTTTGCTCGATCATTCTCGGAGAACCTTGCGAATGTCTCCGGTGGTATCTGGAAATTTGGATTGCAAGGGGCCTCCTCGTTCCAAGGCATTCCAGGTGGAGCGTACACCAAGACTTCGATCCATCGATTCTTGGTACAATAGTATTCAAAGATTTCTTCTCTTGTTGCTGCCGGTTGTGCCAATGCGACTTGGTAGGGAGGCTCGATAGACGGAAAGCCAGAGAGCAGCCATTCGAGATCTTTATCGTACCAAACAGATGGCTTGACCTACCATACATAGTCATACACCTTGAATCGAAGTTCTAGAGGCAAGGCGTTGAAGGTTCGTGGTGCAACAGCCGCCTCCTGTGGCGAAGAGGTAGTCGAAGATGAGGCTTGACAAGGAGTTGCTAAGTCTACACGACCGCGTGGTACATGTTGGACTTCAAGTGATGTGTTACTGCTCTCGTTGTCTCTATTAGACCGTTCAAGATCTGCTTGATTATTGTCAACACTTGTCTGCCACGCATGCTGTAAGAACAAACATACCATTGGTTCGCTCCTGACCAGCATCGCGAGACTGTCTCTCAGAATTGGGTGCCATTCTCGGTCACAGTAAGCAGAGTCAACTGTAGACGAAGGCGAAAATGGCAGCATGAAGGATGAGTAGTGTGATCTTATATAGCGATTCCATCGAGCTTGCTCAGGTGGGTTGCAGCAGCACAACTATTGTCGTTTGCCATATCTGGCAATCCTCCATAGCTTGCCAGTAGTAAACACGCGACAGCTTGTGAAGCAGCCTGTTTCCATGTTCTCTGCGAAGCCTGACACATCAACACCTAACTGTCGCTCTTGTATGCCATAATCACTCGCTGATTCAGCTTAGCGTCGTTCGGTAGCTTCTTTCGACCACAGCTATAGCCGACTCGAATAGTCAGTGCCTGGTTATTAACAATTCGCTGTATACACTTGTAAATGGAGCTATTGACAGATCGTAGGTGGTGTGCTCGGGTAAACTCTGATCTGATGATGTTTTGCATCCTGTCTGCGAGTAGAGGTCAGTCGGGATCCATATATTTGACCTACCGAGATCCTCCCAAGCTTCTTCTCGGATAGCACTGCACATAGATACTGTCGTACTTCGAAATCGGATTGGTACCTGTTCTCATCAGACGAAGATATACCGTTGGTATTGGCGTGGAGGAAACAGCTGTAAATCTTGTACCCAAGCTCTTGAGGAACCCCGAGCAGGCTCGTTCTCGCCTCATCTTCTATGTTTGGGTGGTGGTGAAAATAAGTAAGTGAGTTGCTAAACGCACGGAAGAGTCTCTTCTGGAGAGCGCCATGCGCAAACCCAGGTGAATTTGTGTGAACAAGCGACGGCGTGGAGATGAGCAATAGTTTTCGTTAATAGTCCTTCCGCTTCCAAGTTCGCTACTCATTGCAAGGGCATCCTCGCAAGACGTTTTGAGTCACCACTCTCGGTCGTGTCCTCGGTGTCATGCCCAAACCGAAAGTATCAGTGAGACATTCGCTGGAAACGAAATACTGACTGTGTAAGTATGACTGTGCCAGAGTAGTATAAAAGATCTCTCAAGCATCAGTACCCTTCAAAAATCTTAAACCTCCAAATATCTGGAACCTTCAAGAATGAGAAGTAACAAACTGTTGGCACAATAGGATCTGTTGGTTAGTCGCAAGGCAAGGTAACCTCTTCGAAGCCACACTACTTCATCACTCCAAACCTCCACTCATATCCTCTTCGTATATAACAGTCTTGGTCTACCTAGATCAACCTCAACGGAAGGATGCGTATCGGTCAAGGCCGATGGGCCATCGCCATGAACAAGAATGTACCGAATACCTGTTCCGCCCATTACTGTTTCGATGCAAACACTTTTCGGCATTACACACCAAAGAACAAACCAAAGAACACACCAAAGGAGAAACAAACATTCCGATGGCGCCGAAGCGATGGAGTGGTAAAAACATACAAAGTTTTGGGGGAGGGCTCTGTGACCATATATGTCGAACACCCGGAAAACAAGAACTGCCAGCGGATCACCCTTCGCGGTGTCCTGTTCATCCCAGAATTTGACCATTGGGATGACCCACACGTTCACAACCTGATTATTGCTCACGAGAACTTGCAGGTTCAATGGAGCAAGCGAATTGATGACGTTCTCGTGTATTCATTCGAAGACGATACAGGACGTGCTGTAAGCTGTTTGGCTTGGCCTAGAGGACCTGTGGGACCTCCTGTCGTCGAATTGTGTACCGATGAGACATGCAAGAAGCTGGTTAAATATCAGGGATAGCGCAGGATTGCGGTTGAGGGCAGTAGGCGGTAGTGGAGATTAGGAGCTGCAATGGGGCTATGGACGATATGTTCGTGATTTCACAATCAGCAGCATCGTGAGCTCAATGAAAGATGTACGGCGAAACACGACAGCCACAGTGTGCTCGGAGCTTGAGGTAGATCGCAGGTGCCAGCATTGAGCAAGACAGTAGAGATCGAGACGATTACGTGTGTTGAGGGTATGTGAGAGGAATGAGCTATATGTTATACAACGAGCCTCCAGCTTCCTGAGAGGGAAAGTGACCTCTGAGACCGCCTCAGAGCATGGTGACCACTATTACAGCGGCAACATTTGACTACGGGAACAGCGACAAATCGTGATTCGATGCTATTAATACCACTTACTACTTCGTTCCTTCCCGAAGAATAATCTGTACATGCCTATGCCGGTTGACTTACGATGAAATGCAGCGTCTGGTTGTTATCAGCAGGTGCAGAACACGTGTCATTGATCGTAGCTGCAGATTTAGACAAATCCAGCGTATGTCCTCCCTGCCCTCGCAGTGTCTGATCCACCCGCATCAATTGAGCTTTTCCTCCTGCCGCTCAGCAAGCCTGCAAACGGATTGCTCATTCTACTGACTCCCGAGAACAAACTGCTACTGATACTCGCCGAATCATCAATGTCGAAATTCAAGCCTGCATAAGGTCCGACGTGTTCTATTGTGCACCATATTAGCCTGTTGCATATCGTGATCTGTGTTGCCAGGAACATACCCTTGTAATCCAACCAACAAAGCTCAAGCAATGGTCGTGCAGTCTTTGCCACTACTTCTCTGGGCACCTTGGATGCCACCTCGATCAACTCAGCGCGTCTAAGTGGATTGACGATTAGCATTTTCGAAATGATATCGCGTACCCAGGAGGCTGTTTCGAAGCGTGTGCCTGGGTAGGTGATTATAGTTGGTGGTTGAGTCAAGGAAGCTTTGCGGCTGTGGACATTATTTGCTGAGGAACGCCGACGGTGTGCAAGAGCAGTAGCGAGAGAAGAACGGCGCCGGGAAGGAGTTGGTGGAGTTCCTGGAACATTGCGCTCATCTGCTTGTGTCTCGAGTACAGTGTTGGTGGGGGTCGACTGGATCTGTGCTGCGGAGGTGGTAGCGAAGGTAGGACGGTCGAGATTCGAGAGACGCTCAGTTTGTCCTGTAGCCATGTAGTACTGTAAGGTTTTCAGCGTGAGACTCACTTTACATATCAGTACCACAAAGCTTACAATAGCAACGCCACACGACCAAAGCACAGCCTTCCTGGCGTTGTAGTTGCCTACTGTTGAAAGCACTTCCGGTGCAGCATAAATGTCCCGTCCATACCTGACATCAGTCGTTGCATATAGATCTTCCAGCTTCTGCGCTCCATACTTATGCGCATAGAAGAAGTCCTTGATCGTCAGTTGTCCTTCCGCATTCATGTACAAGGTCTCATCACATATTCTGAGATGCGCAAACCCTGCCATAAACATAGCTGCCAATCCAGAGAACAATTGCGTAACGGCTGACTTGATCATCTCTTCGGACAAGGTACCATACCCTTCGATATACCGTTTCAATGGCACGTCATCTCTCTCCTCCATCACCACCCATATCGTCTCAGATGGGTCAAAGTAGTCCAGCAAAGGTGGAGTAGCATCTTCCTTGCAGGCCAATAATGCCGCGATCTCCAGCTGTGCTTTCGTTATCTCGTTATTCTCACGCTTGCTGTACTTCTTGATCAGGACACGACAAGAATATTGCCGGGACCATGAGATCCGCCTGTTGGAGAATGGAGATTGACGCTCATTATCGAGGTCAAGCTCTTGCAGGATGTGCTGCTCAATGGCTATACCTTCATCTCTGTACGCTTTCTCTTCGTCTTGCATCTTGCCTGAAATGACATCCTTGCAGATTGCTGACACACATCGCTGTTATTGCCCTACTCGCATATCGAGCAAGCTAAAGTGGCGTTGTGTCTGTGTACGATCAATGCGTCATGCAGATCTTGAGAAGTTGGGGTTGTCGGCTAGAATTACATGGTTAGAAAGCGTAGCTCAGACCTGATCTAGCCGTGGCTCATTTAATTGTGTCTCTTTGAGCTTGAATTGTGGCTCAAGCAACTCGAGCTTCAAGTCCGCATATTCTGCGTTCATATCTCGTTGACCCAAGATGGTGACTGCCCCATGGATCGTTCAGAATGGAAGGAGCAGGGTTTTTTGGGTTTTATTTGAAACCCTGGAAATGGCTTCAGTGCCGTTTTTGATAGAGCTTGTATCACGAAAGCCGGCCGCTTAGCACATCAGTAATGTTTCGTAGTTCTTATCTCTTAAGTGATGGAAAAGGCCGAATACGTTATTTAGGCTGTTGAACTGCCCAACGCTGTTTTCCAATATTGTTCAGCAGATAGCTGACTGAGAAAGATACATTGCATGTTTCTCTTGCGCCACGCCAATCCTCATTCTGGGTATCTCTGCCTTCAAGTGTTGAAACAATGCCTCCTGGTTCCTTCCTTGAACGCCAAAACCGAAAACAACCATGACCTCATTTGCCCCTGTTCAGTAGACTCAAGAATTCCTCCCGAGTCTTAGCACTGCTCCTCATAGCTCCTAACATGCAGCTTGTCGTTGTGCTACTCCCAGTCTTCTGCACTCCCCTCATAACCATGCATAAATGACTGCTCTCCATGACCACAGCTACTCCTTGGGGCTTCAATACCTCTGCGATTGCTAGCGCGACTTGCTTCGTTAGGCGTTCCTGTACCTGCAGTCTTCTTGAAAACATCTCCGCAAGACGTGCAAGCTTACTTAATCCCAGTACCCTTCTGTTTGGGATGTATCCAATATGCATTTTCCCAATGAATGGTACCATGTGGTGCTCGCATAATGAGAACACCTCAATGTCTCTCACTATGACTAGCTCGTCATGATCTTCCTGGAAGACGGCGCCATTAACGAGGTCTCGCACGTTTTCTTCGTAGCCTTTCGTGAAGAACATGAGTGCTTTCGCATATCGTTCTGGTGTCTGCTGTAGACCTTCTCGATCTGGGTCTTCGCCTATACATTCGAAGATGGTCCTTACTGCGCCTGCTAGCTTGTCTAATCTTTCTTGTGCTTGTTCAGGTGACTGCTCCAGTCGTGCTCTAGTACCTGGACATGGCCAGGAAAGACCGTCAAAGTCGATCGGGGGGTTGAGAGTGTAAGGGCTTGCTGGTCGAGAGGCCGAGACTGGAGGTGTGGGAGGTGCATGATCGCGAGCGTCGCTCATAGGCTCTTGCTGTAGTACAGGCTTTGAGGGCCCTGTCTGTGTCTCCTCGTCTGGTGCAGTCTCCGATATCGCGTGCTCGGGCGCAGTCTTTCCTGGCATACCTACCCAGCTTCTGCTGTTCTCTCCGTCCAAGTTTAAGCGGCTGACTGACAGCTCTGCAGGATCTATTGAAGTTCTGCGGTTGTATGTGCTTTGTATGCTCGATGCTAGTCTGTCTCTTTCCTGAGCTCGAGTCGTGGTAGAAGTGTTCCGCAGAGGTGAGGAACCGTTCAGTAGGTGTGACGGAACTGCTGAACGAGGTTGCGGATGAAGCGTCGGCGACAACAGGTTGTTCTTCTCTCCAGCCATGGATAAAGATGCTCAACACTCGCTTTAATCACAACTTTGGTCAGTCGTTGCTATGTTGGAAGAAAAGTGTTACTGGTGAAAGTCCTAGGCCATGTCGGAAGCAGATATTTCTAGAGCCGAATCAGGGAGCTATATCCAACTTTGACGGGTTAGCTTTCGAGTCATGGTTTTGCGCATAAATACGAAGTCAAGTCAATCAAGGCCGTGGCCGCAGGAAATTTTGTTTCGATTTGGAGAAAAAAGCAGCGATGGGAACCCTGTCCCGAGCATGGCATCATATGTGCGGCAGAAGCACTTCTTAGTTCATACATCGAAAGGAAAACACGTTACGAAGGGGTGTACGAAGACCGACGCACAGTGAATATGCAGAAAATGAGGGTGCAATGCATTCTGCAAGTGGTAGTGACGCGACACCGGCGTCTTGTTTAATCAAAGCCAATCCAGCCACCCTCATCAGCCATATCTACATCAGCTTCATCAGCCTTTCCATGACTTGTACCATGGCCATTCGTCAGTAATGGCACATTTGTGTCTCTTTGTTGTTGACACAGAAATTCAATCTCAAAAGTATTCCTTTGGCTCAGGTTCCGAATTATTTTGCCTATTCCATCAATGCCTCGCTGAACCGCGCGCAACTCACTTGAAAACTGTCCTGCTCTTTCTTTGATGTACCGACCATGAACACCAACAACCTCACCAATCCATGACAGAGCGAATTCCAGATGCGGACTGCTCTCTAACTGAGATGCTAAAAAGTTTAGCAGACGTCCAAGATAGACTCTTGGCAGGTCTCGCACTACCAAGGACACTTGGCCGTATGGTATAGCTTCGTACACTCTGCGTACTAGCTGCTTCTCGTTCAGCCGGAATGACATGATCAGAGCTTTGAGATACTCTGGCTGCTTTTGCTGTAGAATAGTTTCTACGTTCTGCGGTGTAACGTCAATATCAAGATCGAATGGGTCGAAATCGTCCATTCCCGCTGTGTCAAGGCTGTAGACGAGCAAGCCTTCTGTACTCGCAGCACAGAATGTTCTCCCGGTCGGGGCAAATTCGATAGCCGTGACACGCACTTCTGGTCGAACTGTTCTCTTTGTGGCATCTTTACCTCGCTTGGCGCCTGGCAGGCTCTTATCTATCCTGTCATCTAGGTCGCTCGCTTCACCATCTGTATCAATCATGTCTCTTGGCAATCCGTTCGACATGATTGCAGACGAATTCAAGAACTCTTGGGTGCCATCGAGGGACAAATTGACCGACACCGTGAACTTCTTGACTAAGGTCAAGGTGCTCACCGAGTACAGGCAAATATACTTGCTGTTTCCTGCTGCCAACAAGCACGTCCCATCCGCAGAATATGTGATAGAGTTGAATGATTTAGTACCTGGTGTCGAGGCTGCCGTTCTTCTAGACCTTAGTGTTCTTCCACCACTCACGTCTCTTCTACCGTCCATGGTAGCCTGTTGTACAGACGATTCGATGTCCCAGAAAGTAAGTTGACCGTCCAGTGTCGATGCTGCTATCTGAGCTGAATCTGGTCTTACTGTCACACATAGCAAGTCCGAAGTTAATTGGAGACTCTCAGAGCTTTGCGAGCGATCAAACACATTCCATGTACGTATCGTACGATCCCAAGATCCAGAGACCAACATACGGCCATCTGGCGTGAATGCTAAGGTAGAGATGGGTCCTTCGTGGCCAGAAAGCTGATCGAGAAGAGCACCGGTCTGCACCGACCACAGATGGACATCAAAAGAGTCATGCGATCCCGCGCAAACAACTTCAGCCGCAGGATCGATTGCCAAGCAGGAGAAAGATAGTCGCTGTGGAGCTGTAAAGGTTCTGAAGTTGCGATATCTCAGCATATCCCATGCTCGAACCGAGCCATCTAAGGAGGATGTAAATAAAATATTACCCCTTCTTGAGTAGGCTGAACCCGTCACAGCGGAAGAATGTTCTGTAAAAGTGGCGACATGGAAGCCTGAGAAGACATCCCAGATCTTGAGCAGTCCATCGTCTGCGCCAGTAATGATACGACTAGAATCTGGTGAGAAAGACAATGTGGTCATCGTGTCTAGATACGATGACTGCTTGAGGATGTTCGACTCGGACTGATGCTCCCACACCAACAGCTGACCAGTTTTCGCTGAACCCAGAGCCAGCCATTCACCACTCTTATTGATGGATATGGTAGAGATCGGCGAAGAAGCCATGGACAGGGTATGTATGTTCGAGAACGAAGGCAATTCGTATAAGCTGAAAAGACCATTCGCGAAACAGACAGTCAGCAGTTCACTTGCCTGATGAAAGGTGGCGCATTTCAGCTTCACATTTTGCATGAAGTAATCCCGTTGTACGATCCGCCATCTTTCTATGTCTTCAGGTTCTGCATTTTCGGCATCACCACTTTGTTGTTGCGTCCGAGTGACGAATTCCCACCTGAAGAGTGCGCCATCCTCACTGACGGTGAAGATCGCTTCCTGGCTGGAAGAAAACCATGCGCCTCGAACTTGCTGTCTGTGGCCTGCAAGCACAGTCGGCTCAAAGTCCTCTTCAGGATCTAAACTCCATATTCTGGCCGTTGAATCCTTTGAAGAGCTTAGGAAGAATCTCGAATCACCAGACCAGCTCAGATGCCGTACATCGTCAAAGTGACCACCATACTCGCGATGAAGCACGAAAGGCGCAAAGTCCAGCTCACCACCATCCGACCCAGGTACTAAAGGTGTTTTCCATGCTTGTATCTTCCTACCTAGACCTACCACGAAATGTCGTCCGTTGGGTGAGAATCTCAGTGCGGTAACTCTGCTCTTAAAGGAGAAGTGGTATATCGATACTCGGCGTGGAAAAATAGTCAAGATAGCTCGGCCATCTTCATCTATAGTAAGCAGTAGATTGCCGTTTGAGGTAAGGTCTATATGTGAGATGTTTCGGCGGTGAGCGAAAGGTAAAGTATAGCTCGTGTTCTTGGTCAAATTGAAGACAGATACTCTATTGCCGACAGGCGAGAGTAGTGAGTCTCCATCTGGTGTGAAGATGACATTGCCTTGTCGATAGACAGTGCCTAGGAGATTGGAGAACTGGAAACATTGGTCAGTGGATAGCAAGAGGTATTTGGAGAGTAACGCACACCTTGAACTCGGTCTTCATGCTGTTAACAGTACATGATCAGTACTGGCGCAAACTTGCTTCATGAGCCTTTCTTGTCAACTTTTTCTTAGAGCCGCATGGTAAACAGAGCAAACATACAGAGTAGATTGCGGTTTCCTCAGGCAGGAATTTAGGCTTGGCAGGGACATTCCCCAGGTTTTGCGAGTTGACTGTGATTGGCCAAACACTTCACCGTAGGCGGATGATTTTCGAGCCAAGTGCACCTGGCGCGACCCCCTAATTGTGATCGTGCTGGGTATTGCAGTCGCACCTTCCCACCTGTGTTCAGAACACCATATACCGAATATTACGATCCACGATAGCCATCTCTCTGCTCTTCAATTCACGTCGCAATCATGGCACCAGCAGCAGCAGAATCGGCCTCGCCGATTGGTATCGCTAACCTTCCCAACCAGCGGCACAAAATAGTCGCGAAAAGAGGTGCTGCTTTCACAATCATGGTATATCACTCTCTGCATATCTGCACGAGCACTACTGAATGCGTCAGGTGGCAGGTGAATCCGGACTAGGAAAGACCACATTCATCAACACTCTATTCTCAACAACAATCAAGAACTACGCCGACCACAAGCGAAGGCACGCAAAGCAGGTTGACAAGACTGTTGAGATTGAAATCACGAAGGCTGAATTGGAAGAGAAGTTCTTCAAGGGTATATTTTATGCACCCGGTGTTCGCACGCTCTACTAACGCTCCGTAGTCCGGCTTACGGTCATCGATACACCCGGCTTCGGCGACTATGTCAACAACCGAGACTCATGGCAGCCCATCATCGAGTTCCTGGATGACCAGCACGAGTCATATATGTTGCAAGAACAGCAGCCAAAACGTAATGACAAAATCGACCTTCGAGTTCACGCCTGCTTGTACTTCATTCGTCCTACCGGTCACACACTCAAGCCTCTAGATATCGAGGTGATGAAGAGGTTGTGCACACGTGTCAACTTGATCCCAGTCGTCGCAAAGGCCGATACCCTATCTCCAGCAGATCTGATCAGGTTCAAGCAAAGAGTCAGGAACGTTATTGAGGCACAAGGCATCAAGATCTACCAGCCGCCTATCGAGGAAGACGATGAAGCAGCAGCACAACACGCGAGAGCTCTAATGGCCGCCATGCCTATGTCCGTGATTGGTAGCGAGAAAGATGTCAAGACTACTGATGGTCGTATTGTCAAAGGCAGGCAGTACGCCTGGGGTGTTGCCGAAGTTGAGAATGAAGACCACTGCGACTTCAAGAAGCTGCGCTCGATCTTGATTAGGACACACATGCTGGATTTGATCCATACCACTGAAGAGCAACACTATGAGGTCTACCGAGCACAGCAAATGGAGACTCGTAAGTTTGGAGAGGCACGACCAAGAAAACTCGACAATCCCAAGTTCAAGGAGGAAGAGGAAGCCCTGCGAAAGAGATTCACCGAACAGGTCAAGGTTGAGGAGCAGAGGTTCCGAGCCTGGGAGCAGAAACTCATTGGCGAGCGAGACCGTCTCAACAAGGATCTTGAGGCCACTCATGCTGCCATCAAGCAGCTCGAACAAGAACTCGAACAGATGCAGGGCAGTGCTGTGAGATCTCATGGTCGCCGCTAGATCTAGAACAAGACGAATGAAGAAGGAGCAATGAGGCTAGCTCCGGGAGCTGTCTCTATCGATTGAGCAGGTGGGCGAGTTCTTTTTCCACGTTGTGTGATTGTGCAAGTTTGAGCGCCAACCAAGCAAAAGTCCTTTATGCCATGCCGGCATGACGGCTTCCTTTTATCATTGAATATAATCCTACTTATCCAGTCTCCCCATGCAGGAGCTGAGACTATTGTTTCTCAAATGTGACGTGAATCAAGCAGGGTTTTTAAGTCGTGCGCGTGTGAAATATTTGTGCCAAGGCAATGCTAATAAGTTACGACTACAAAGTACATTAAGATCAGAGCCTATCATGCCCGCAAAGGAAGCACGATATATCTTATCAACAGATTCAACCCGTATTGCTGTGTTAGGAGGTGAGAAACGAGAACGCGAGCAGGTATTGATACTCAACGGGATTCTGAAATCCATGTCTCAAGACATCTGAGCACATCATCTACAAAGCATTACTGCAGTACTAGGTACAGCATCCGCCACGATTGCCTCCCCTCTCCAAGCACGTAAGCACCATCGTCCAAAAACTCACACATTCCAAGCTGTTTCCTTAACAAGTTTTCTTCCCTGTCTCCCTCCAAATTGGCACGAATTTAGGTTCTATGCCTTGACTAAGACGGCCCTCTTGGAACACGAGCTGAAGTCGACGTGATTTAGAAACTCGCATCTCAGTGATCATCTGCCTCCACGTCGAACACACTTTCATGAGCCTCACGAAATCAGCTGCCGTGCTGTCCCGGCCATGCCACCATGGACGACTCAATCGGTTGTCGGCAAGGTATTCCTGGAAGATAAGTTGCAGGATTTCGCAGGGTAGGTCTGATATCTGCGTCATATTGATTACGCCTGGTAAAGTGAGCGTGGTCTGCAGAGAACGGTAAATAGACTTACGTACTTGTTAGACTTTCAAAATCTGAATATTACTTGTAGATGGGCACACGAAGATGATGAGTGGTGAGTGGAATTACTTTCGAGTGTGTTGTCGACTGTTGCTGCGATGAGCTCAAGGTAGATCAAACATTTTCAGCTCGGATTCAGCATGCTGGGCTTGAACATATATACCGAAATCTCGTATCCACAAGCAGGCAGGTCCTCATCATCCGAAGATCTTTACCACCCCTTCGGTGCCTCCCGCGGCCCAAACGCCTCTCCTACCTTCAACCTCGCTTCCTCCACGCCATCTCACAGTGCTGACTACCTTAGCACTATCGCTGATGTCCACTATACCTACCTGTTTCCCAGTCACCACATCCCAACCACGTACTTTGCCATCTGCCTCAGACCCAGAAAGAGCAAGGGCGTCGTTTGAAGCAAGACAGCTCTGTAACCTCAGAGCCTCGTTCTTGTAGCCATGGTCACTCCCACCTATCTTGGTGTCTGGTGGGAACGTTCTTAGACAATTTCCATTTTCTCGATCCATCAGCCTGATCTTGCCATCAAGACAACTGACAAGCACAGTGCGCCCGTCTCTGGATAGTGTCAAGCTGGTTACAGCGCCAGGCTGCACATCGACCAGACATTTTCCCGTTCGTATATCATAGCTCCTCATTCTCCCATCCGTACTTCCTGTAACGATCTCCTTGTCCCAGCACGTCAGGCAAGCGATGCCGTCTTTTGCATCCTCCAGCACCATCAATGGTCTGCCATCCCTCGATTTATTGTCCCAAAGTCGTACACTGCGATCGTCACTCCCAGATACAACGATATTGTCTTCTGCCGTGAAGCAGACACAGGTAATTCGACTAGTGTGCGGACTCGGAGAATTGCCTCCAAAACGCCTAATGGTACTATCGTTCAGGTTGATATCCCAGAGAAAGGGGCCAGATCTGTCGGCTGAGCCGGAGACGAACTTGGTGTTGTCTAAGGAGACGCTGAGATCGAGCACAGGGTAGCCATGAGAGGTGTACCTTTGTATTGGCTTCGTGGTTGTTACTGGCTCTTTCGATTGCTGGCTTTGCGACTGTGGTTCGGTGCGTGCAAGATGTATTTGACGGTCCGAGGATCCGGTCAGGACGTAGGTTCCACCACTATTGGAGAAAGTGAGGGCGTTAACGGGCGCAGTATGTGTACGTATCGTGTGAATGAGTGAGGATGGAAGAGTTGATGATTGAGGCATGACTGGCGTCGGACGAGTCAATAGCCTAGTAGCTGGGACTCGAAATATTCGCTTAGTCGATGTTGAAGTTCCTATACCCAGCAGTCAATGTAGCTTTTGCTCAACCAAGCAACTTCGCGTATTGAGAGGAAAGAACATGGAGCAGGTCATGTAACAATTGAGACAGCCACTCTATATGCATAGACCTACCTTGAAGTTGTGGCAGATGACCGATATTAGTACAGCATTATGAACGACATGTCACCACGACCCGTGGATAGAAGCAGGACTATAGTCGCAAGACATCGTGGTTCAGATTTCGTTGTGCAGTCGTGGTAGAATATATACGTTTGTGTAGGACAACCACTACGGTGAATGTCGAGGACCATATGTGTATAGACGATACAAGACTTCCTCTTTTCACTGCCCTCAGTCCATATAATAGCTAGCAACAACGCGTTGTCCGACACGGTATACGCGTCTTACTCAGCCCCAATATTGGTGGATGTGCTGGATATATCAAGCCATGATGACTACCGGAGTGCTGCGCGATGGCTGGGTCCAGGATAGCAGCCGCCAATACCTCGGTGGAAGGAGCGTCCTTGGACGACTTTGAACTGGATCTTGTTCCGATCGAGCAGGCTGTTGCGCATTGATAAAAGCACATGATTAGGATTTGAGTTGAATATAGCCAGCATCTGCTCTGGCCCCGACACCTACCCTCAACATACCATTGTTTCCACTTCAGTCACGAAGTAGTGCAACTCCAGTGGATACAGTACAGCTCACTGTTGCAGCACTCACCCAAGCCCAAGCTCGTGTCTTTGACTGGACCACGAGTAGCTCTGCTCGACCGAAGTCCGAATACTATCTCCGAGGCAGTTAGAGCAAGACTCCACGTATTTGCTCAACCAAATGAAGACAAACGAATGCCTGACCACAAATATTGGTACTAATCGTGTCCTTCTTTCCACCACTCTCATTTTTCTTGCCACTTCTGACTGTCCTATTGTGAGATCGACATATCCGACACAAGATGATGAGTGCTGGCATGCGTCTGGCTGTGGACGAAACGTTCCTGACGTACCTGGCAGACAGATAGTCAACATCAAAGCTCAGATTCAGGATTCAGGACGCCGGTGACGGTTTGAAGCAAAACTGAAGATCACGACTTTAGTTCGACTTCGCAGTTTGACCAGGAAGAGCCTGTTGTGCAGATCGCCACTGAGGCAATAAATAGAAGCACATACCCATGAGCAGGTCGGGCTTTGGCAGCTAGAGAGCTAGCAGCAATATTTGGCGAGGTCGTGGAGCTATCTATGGGCACAATCCTAGACATGCTAAGGCAAGGTGGTCGATGCTGTGGACCAACAACGAGCAACCACGACCGGCCGCAACCACATCGACTTTGTCACAGAGGAAACAACGAAATATGCTCGGCATGCTACCACAAAGTTCCAACGAGAGTGTCACAGACAGCAGCGACGATCAGGAAAGCAGGTCGAGGCACAGAAAGAGAAGGAACGCCAAGTCTCGGCGCAACCATAATCGAGAAGATAACAAGAAAGGCAAGGATAAGCCAGCAGCACAAGTGACACTATCAGGTCTTCTTAATGCTGTCGATGGCACGGCTGCCCCCACTGGCCACATCTTCATCATGACAACCAACCACAAGGAGCGACTCGGCGAAGCCATGAAGCGTCGAGGTCGGGCGGATCGGGACGTGTTCTTTGGCTACGTGACGCGAGAGCAGACATGGGATCTCTTCCTGGAGGTTTATGATTCCGATCCCGATATGGAAGAAGAAGCTCGACCATACGATAGAAACATATTACACCTACTTGCAGAGAGGTTTGCCGACATGATAGCTCCGGAAACGCTTCCTCCCGTCTCGACCCAGGAGTATTTGCTGACGCATGATGAGGACCCTCAAGCAGCTATCGATGCAGTTGCAGTGTGGTACGAAGAAGAGCTTGCTTATGTGCAAGAAGGTAAAGACGATGAACAAAAGGATGTAACACTAGATACCTGATCATGCTGGGTGATATCCTTGGTTGTGTTCATCGACACCCGAAAACAGAGGCTGAAAAATTAGGTGTTGGAGTAAAAGGACCCAAACTAAACCAAAAGAACAATGAAATCAAGACTTTCTCATATTCACTACCATTCATCACCATTATTCATTACGACGTGAACACATGAGCATGCTCCTCCCTCACATACATAGTTTCTCGCCTTCCCTTCTCGGGAATGTGAACCCCCACTTATTCCGCAGGCGGCTCAATCGTATACCCAATATTCTGCGCCCACGCCAAACTATTAAACTCAACATACTGCTCAACAACCGGCTTCTCCGCCCTCGTATTGTCCACCGTAAGCAGCGTGAAGCCCTTGATGGTATTCGGTGCCGTTGGGCCGCCAATCCCGATGAACTGCCATTGCCAGAAGATGTGTGTGCAGTTGTGGATCATGGCCAGGCTGTTGATGCCGCGGATGGGTGGGGAGGAGAGCGTGTTGTTGACGTAGGTTGCGCCGTCGGGTTCGACGAGGGTTCCAACCTGGAGAGGGTGGTGTGTTAGTTGGGGAAATATAAAGGGTATGTGTGGTGTAAGGCTGAACAATGTGAGTGTGGAGGAGGACTTACAGGGTCACCTCGGAGAGAGTTGATGGAGTCGCCGTATTGGACGAAGTCTGCTGCGAAGAGTTCTTCGCCTGCTGCTCTGGCGTCGGCGAGATCGGCTTTTCGTAGGTATGCTATTTCGCGTTCGATGATGTATTGCGCTCGGGCGTAGCTGAGACAATTTGGTGGGAAGCCTTCGATTGTTTGTCGGGTTACGGGGCTAGCGGAGGTGAGTGTTGCTGCTGCGAGCAGGGAAGTAATGAGGAACTTCATGTTAGCTGTTTGAGTTACAATGAAGCAAGGGCAGTTGGAAGTCAAGTTTGAGAGCGGGCAGAGCAGGCTATTTTATGTTACTCAGAAACGCTGATGCGAGGTCGCTGTACCAGGGTAGCTGCATCGTTCCGCATACGTTGGTGGACCTGCTTGTGCTGGGTAACATTTCTCGTGGTGACTTAAAGTGCTCAAGGTAGGCGAGAAGCATTTGAGCGTGTGCTAGTAAGGCTCGAACACAATGGCATGTCTCACTCGCTTGCGTAAGACCGGCTGGATGTCCATAGTAATGCCAAGCGACGCCCTAGTAGTACTTGGCACCTAACCCATTGTTCTTGGCTTGAACCTTGGCGGAGCGGAGCAGGTTTTGGTTTGCTGAGGTCGGCAAGCGCTCGGGCGTGGCTGACTCAGTTCCCCGCACTCGTTGGTTCGGTACAGCTGTGTGGCTGGGAGCGAGTTCGGTCGCCAAAGCTCTCAAGTCCCCAATATTTCCCATGTGCTGCTTGTTTTCGCTAATCTGGCTCCGCGATCAGTAGGATCAGCCCACTGTGCTGATGTAGTGCTTAATGTCACGATCTAGCACACCGAGCACCTTATCTACATGGTTACCATGTACAGCTCCTGTTAGACTGTGTTTAGCGACGTGCCGGTTGACGCAGCATCCGAAAACAAGAAATCGAGAAACGATATCGAGATGGCGGCTATTAGTGTGAAGTTTGACCTTGAGGCACAGCATATCGCGGAATCCCTGGTGCAGAGGTGAAAACGATGTTGGAAAAGACCTAGCTAGTCCTCGGCTATGTGCGAGCTATACTCTTGGCTGGCATGTGTCCTGCATGAAATCCAGAAACGGCTCAGTCCCGAGCGTCAGACAAGGCTTGATCGAGAACGTTTGTGAGACCTTGCAATGGAATGGGAATAGCTCTGAACAGCATCTGAAAGGTGATGCCACACGCGAACGACGATGTACTGTAAAAGTACTGTAGGAGCTCGGCGTCTTTATCTGAAAATAGTGTGCAGTCGATAGCCGAATAGTCAAACAATACATTGAGAGGCGCCGGATTTGTCGTCGTCTCAGCCTCTGTCTACACTTACTAACCATCTACTCTATCTGCGCTGTGCGGCGGCACATGTTTTCGATAAAACGTCAAGCTTGCAGTGATTGTGACATAATAGTAGTGAATTGTTGAGCTCTCGTCCGGATGCGGAAGTGACGCGCTTCCAGGTCATGCTAGTTCATAGCCAACCATGCAGCTCCAGAGTTTCGAATTCTTCCCATAGTGCTTCCAATATCTCTGCCTCTGTCATGTTCTTTATCGTAATAGTCACTTCTCTGATGATATTCCCTAGTTCCTCCACATCGAGCGTCTGAAATATTCGTCCGCTCTCAGTTCGGTCTCGGAAGAGCTCGAGAATATGATTGTCAACGGCTTGTACTTGCAAGGCTCTAGTAATCATTTGGTTGAACAGACTCTCTTCGTCCGGATCTTCGTGCTTGAGATCATCCACGTTGATCAGCATACCTTTCCGACACGCTCTGAGTAGTGAAATAGGCACAGAGTAAAGAGTAAGAGCACATCTTTCGTAATGAGGTTCATAGATCCTGTCCAACATAGAATGCATCTCTTTCGCCACTCCACAAGCATGCTTGTGCCAGTAACCATGGAGCAATCGATCGTCATTAGCATTGTTGGTTCCCGGACGCCATCGATTTGCATAGAAGTCCCATACGGTTCTGAAGGTAAATTAATTGGCAACAGCACCGAGACTGCCAGGTCCTTTCCATTCCATATCTGTCGCTTCCTCGCAACTGTGCTTAAATTGCCAATATATCTCACTACTCAGGTAGCGATGTAGCAGAAGTGCCTCCAAAGTTAAACTGCGTGACAGGCGAGCACAAAAGAGCATTTCGGCGAAGACATGTACGTGCGAAGCGCAGAATAGAAACCTTCTACGAACCTCGACTCTCTTGTCGTTGATGTAGTCAGCCAAAGTGGAGGTCATGGATAGGATTGACCGATCGCAGCCACGGCCGGCCAACTGCTGTACTAGGCTGGTATTACTGACACAATCTCCATTCTTGTGTTCAGCTTGGAAGAGCGACCGAAGCTGGGATATGCCGAAGCAATCATTTTTCCTCGAGCCTTCAATAAGGAACCGACTTGGAATTTGGCAGAGAGCAACTCTTCTCGGCAAAGAGGTCGTGTTCGTGATCGCTGATAGACGTCGACAGACTAGGGCAAGATTGACCATGCAGCTCGGTGGAAGGTGACTCGCGATTTCCAGGAGCAATTCATCGGAGAGGTCGAGAAGACAAGGCGAACATGTATTATGCTTGGTGAACGTCTTGTGGAACAAGTCGCTTATGCTTCGGAATCGTTTGAGTTGAAAACTAAAATTCGCCTTGTAGGACAGGAAGCTAAGGTATTGAAACCACCCATATTTTGTTTCTGGTGAGTTGCACGCCATACTTTTGGGTTTGCTTCACCTTGATCGCAGATTTCAGCTATATCGCCAGCTGCGCGTGTTATATGGACTACCAGGACATGCTTGATGACTGTTGAAGTGGTTTGCTCCTATGTATCGTAGCAGGGCGCATTCATACGTGCCTGATAGAGGCATGCGAGCAGCAAGTCGCCCAGCCACGATTACCGAGTTTGTTATCATAGCCTGAGTCCATTTTGACCCAAGAAACAGAAGTTGATGGTAGCTGTGGTACTGACTGCACTGCTTTGACTCATGGAAGGCCAAAGCCACGTAGTCAACCTGGGACTAATGAAATTCCTCCAAACACCACAATGAGTACAGACCAGAGCCGCTTTACAGGTGAAGAAACTTCCGTACTGTCGACTTGATGGACGTAATTTTGGTATTTTCCTTGGAGCTGCCAGTCATTACCTCTTCGTGTTAATCAATATAGACATTCACGATGGCGCAGACGCTTTTGGCTTACTGTACAAGGCATCGAAATTTCTTTCTCATATCATGTACTCATACCAAGCCAGCTGTTCGACAAGAGACTTGTCGCTGATACTCTGCTGACTGAGTCGTCAAACTCTACGATTGCCCGCGATCGTGAGTCACAAGTGTCCAGATTTCCAAATCCATTCACCTTCTCAGCATTTGAGCCGTCATCGTACCACAGGCTGTTCGTGGAGAACTGCCTCATCGCAATCCTCTGCACCTGTTGAGTGCGTGGCACCAAGCTATTTCAGAGCCAGAGAGGTAGACGTGTCGATGTGCCTGTTTTTGGAGCCTGTTGGTACCTGTAGAGGTTCGCTGGTTGTTTCTGCCGGTCGAATATGATCTGTCATAGCCCCAGACTGGATCAATTTACTGGGAAGAGGCTAGCACTCTACAAAATGCTGCCCCATAGTGCTAGAATGCACTCAGAGCAGCGAGCTTGAAAATGCTGTAGGCGAAGTTCATGGACAAACTTACTCTGCTGGAAATGCAGTGGAGTCCTCATGTAGTGATTGTTCGATCAGTGACATTGGTAAAGCGAATCGCATAATCCGAAATTGTTTGCACCGCACAGACCAGCACGTCGTGTGTCACGTTGAGCCTGAAGGCTTGAACGGCCTCGTTATGCCATGCGGCTGTTTTGTTGAGATTGAATTGTGGCAGATTGCTAACCAGATTTCCGACGCCATGGAGATTGGCAACCTGTACTGTTGAGTCAGCCACAGTCATGGACAAAGTAATTTTATCGTGCTGTGGTCGTGGATCAAGCTTGGCAATGCTGTTCGTTAGTAGAATGCGGCCCTTATCACAGACATCGTTGTACTGCGCCTCCGTTAGCACTGAATGGCCAAAGTCGAGGCCACTAGACATGTAGTCTAGGTAGAAATGCGTGCCATTTGTAGTCATAATAGCAACCACGGGACGATAGATAGCTTCCTTTCCACAACCAGCATCAGTGTGGGTTCGTGGAAATCCCACGAATGAAGTCAGACCTGGACCGGGTGAGATACCTAGCGGCTCGAAATTTGAGCCACCACGCATAGCGCTTTGTGTGTCGTTGTACTTATTCATGGCGACGTGGTCTGAATACTTGGTTCCTGATTGGTCTTGGCTGTACACAAAATCGCAATTTCCGTTGAGTAAGTGGCAACGAGTAATCTTCAAGGGGTGCCAATCGAAAATGAAGTTAATATGCTTGCTCGGCCACCGCTGATTGTCAATGCTGTCTGTGTAGTTACGTGGCATGAAAAAAGGAGACCAATTCTTCTGCGTGCCTGTGTTTCCCTTGCCAGAGAATTTGAGGTTGGTCGTAAAGTTTGAAAATGGCCTGTGAATGTACATTGATCGGACCTTATCTCGAAGTTGCACCATGTTGAAGACCACGATGGGCTCAGCGTCTTGAACGCCTTGCTCGATGATGACGCGCGGATCCTCGGGCCCATAGAATCCACCACCAATCTCGTACTCGGCTTCCACATCAAGAACACGTGGGAACACAATGCTCTCACCTTGCCACGAAATGGTGAAATTGTTCAGCTTAGTCCAGGACGGGTCGTAGATCTGTGCATAGAGGAAACTGATCTTTGGCCAGTGCTTAACACCTTGGGTGTAAAAGAAGACTCTTGTAACAGAAAAGTAAACTTGATATTTCTCGAGCCACACACTTGACCCAGCCATTGCACCCCACGTCTTCTTGACAGTCTCCTTGAAACTCAGATCTTTAGACTGACCCGTATAGTCAACCATGGGATGTACAATAGTCTCGGCGATCTCAAGGTTATCGTCTTCGAGGTAGATGCTCTTCGATATTCGCAGCTCTTGACCTGGAACGAGGATATCGTCGCAATAGGGTCCATTGGGGATTCTCGTATTAGAGTAACCAGATATTTCGAGTAGCTCGTAGGGCTCATGACTATCAGAGGCAGGTTCCGAAGCCCGCCATATATGGGGCAAAGACTGCATAGCGTTCTTAGCGTCACAAGCCAGAAAGTACGATCTCAGAACTCACGAGTGTATGCGTAAGTGATGCTTCACGTGTGTGTGGTTGCGATAACAGGAATAGTAACAGTGATATCGACAATCCAATACCCATCAATCTGTGCCGTCGCCATAATTGGCAACGAAGCGAGCTTAGGAACATGGGCAGGTCGGACATTGATTAGACCATGGGAGATTCGGCGCCGTTATCTGAACTCGTCGAGAATGAACGATCAGGTAGAGGGATGGCCTTTTGACACACTGGCATATTGAATTGTATAGTAGTGAAGGATATTCTGTGAAACTCGTTTCTGATCCAGAACATTTGACCCAAGCTACAGTAAAAGGGATTCATGCTGAGTCAGGCTGAATTGGCTTGAGCTGAATCGGTCACATATTTCGACAACCAGCCGAGTAGGATAGCTCTCCAAGGGTGAAAATCGATCTTAGATATCTTGGCAGCAAATGCATAAAACGACGCTAAGTATACTTTGAGCAATACTAGCGCCGCCACAAAAGCATCTCCCTTCCACTTCTCGATTTTTCTTTTGCTCTGCTCAACCTCCATAATGCCACAAACTCAAAGAGATAAGGGGTCATGCACGTCTCCTTCGCACGTGCGCGCTTTCTCCGTACTTTTGTGGGTTCACCAACATTGGTGAACTGGAATGGCCCGTCTAAAGACGACACGGCTTGGTCCTGTCAGTGTAGCTTACATTGTCGACGTGGTTAAAAGTCCATATTGAATGTCCTCAGAAGAAGTCATGCGAGTGTGAATTAACTCATATTCGTTTGGACCCGAACATGGCGAAAATGCGAATAAAATGGTCTCAGCCGCATGGAGCAATGCAACGTGACAGTTTTCAAGTGCCGAAATTCGTATCAGGGTGATGAACATTAGAGAACAAACGACTCTCCCCTAATTCCAGCCTTGTCTGGCAGGGTGGAGCCATATTTGTCCCTGAAGACAGTGGACGAGCTGAAGACCGTGGTTGCAGTTCTGAATACATATCAACACTGATTGGGCACGTCCCACAAACATGCATCCAGTACTAGTGAGATTGTATTGTATTGTACTGTATGCTTGGAAGACCAAGATGAAAAGACCTTCAAAGTTCACTTAGTTCAGTGCCGAACCCGTCGTTCTTTTGCACTGGGTAAGTGGAAGTCGGACTTAGTAGCTCCGCACCACGAATTTATTCAATCAATGCTTCGCCAGCACATATCTAATGCCTTTCATGAGCAGCGGACATGGAGCCACCACTAGTGCGGGTCTTCACTTACTGTATCGAGTGCATAAGTAAACCCTAAGGATATCACACAGTGCCAGACTCAAGCGGCCTAGCTTGTGTCCTCTTTAGGAGGGGTGATCAATCAAGTCCCGGGTGGCGCCCGCTTGTACAAGGACAAGAGATCGTTAGGGTGAAACCCATTCGAATTTCAGTCAGCCATTAAA
Organism: Lithohypha guttulata; assembly: GCF_036872675.1. Taxonomy (NCBI): domain Eukaryota; kingdom Fungi; phylum Ascomycota; class Eurotiomycetes; order Chaetothyriales; family Trichomeriaceae; genus Lithohypha; species Lithohypha guttulata. Next base: position 1,925,712 of record NW_027042752.1, on the reverse strand, counting down.
CCGGCCCATCAAGGTCTGAACAAAAGCTGAACTTTGTGCAGCACATTCTTGTCTAAAGCATACACTGATGTACTGGTAAGAAGCTCCTGAAACCCTAATGTTCTAGCCTTGCCCTCTTGCTGTGCCATATCTGTCGAACAATGAGATAAAAATGCATTTCGTCCATGACTGTTGATTTGTTCAGTTGCTTATCTTGCCACGATGGGCACGAGAATCACGGCGCAATCACAGAGCGCGCAGATACGAGTGCTTGTCCTGCTCTCGGTGATACTCCTAGTCGGGCTCTGGATGCGCAGCGATGGTCTCTCAAGATTTCATCATATTCGCTCAGTACAAACACGCTCTGGACATCCAGTGGCAAGATTGGTAGAAGCTAATCAGGCACATCTCACGAAATTACATTCTGAACAATCTCGTACTTTGAAAGATGCGCGCAATGAGTACCACCGACGATACCATCGACAGCCCCCTCTTGGCTTCGACACATGGTTTAGATTGGCGCGGGAACATGACTTTGTCCTGATCGACGAGTTTGATACCTTCATGGAGAGCCTCGAACCATTCTTCGGAGTACCACCTAATGTTCTTCAGCATCGTCTTCAGGCTGCATTTGAATTAGAGCCTGATCGATTTGGTATGATAAAGTTCGAGGATGGCTCCGTCAATATGTCAGAAGGCGTCACGGGCCTGTTCAAGCGCCTGATGCCACATCGCGAATGGGCCGAATACATCCCATATAACGTAACACTCTTAGTGAACGACTGGGATGAGCCAATGGTCAGCGTTCCTTTCCCCGAAGTCACGAAGGCCAAAGAAGCTGCTCAGAAGAGCGGCATGGGCTGGCCCAAGGACAGCTCGGCAACCTCTTATTCACCGTTCGACTTCAGCTTCATTGAGACTGGAAAACAGAATGGTTGGGCAGCAACGTCGCAAGCGTGCAGCATTGAGTCACCCTCCCGTCAGCTTTCCTGCTCCTTGCCGAGCGTGGAGGATCCGCTTAACTTCGTGACCGACGTGAAAAGTAGCAGGGACGTCTGTCAGAATTGCGATTTGCTAGCCACTCACGGTCTTCTCGTAAGTCCAGGCAACATGCATATCGCTCACAGTCTCACGCCAATCTGGTCAGCGAGCAAGCCTTCTCATTTCAACGACATCCTGTACCCATCAGCGTATTACGTCGGTGCGCGTGATAATTATGATTCTGACTTCGATAATGCATGGGAAGAGAAGGAGTCCAACTTCTACTGGACCGGGAGCTCGACAGGAGGCTGGGCTACATCAAGGACCTGGAACCACATGCAACGTCAACGCATGGTTCTCAAGACCAACAACCTCTCCGAGCCTATTCAATTACTGAAGGAAGTCTCTAATAGAGAGTGGCAACCCTACCTCACGACAATGGATGAGGTGGCCGATCACTTCTCGACACGAATAACGAATATCGTGCAATGCACAGATGAAGCCTGCCAGACCCAGAAAGAGATCTTTGGCATCCCTGAAGAACATCATGACGATCCCCAAGAAGCCGCCTATCGCCACAAGTTCGTCCTAGACATCGACGGAAATGGATTCTCCGGTCGATTCTACCGGTTGCTACAGAGTCGCAGTGTTGTGGTCAAGCAGACGATTTTCAGTGAGTGGCATGATGACCGGTTGATACCATGGGTTCATTATGTGCCTTTGAGCACGTTGTACGCGGAACTGCCGGAACTGGCACGGTTCTTGGCGACGACGGAGGAAGGGTTGCGGATCAGTGAGCGAATCGCGAGGGAAAGTACGGATTGGCATGATAAGGCATTGAGGGATATTGATCTACAACTTGTTTGGTTGAGGATGATATTGGAATTTGGGAGATTGATGAATCCCGAAATGCATACATAGTTAAGAGGCAGAGGAAGGACTTTGAAGTATAGTTGTCCCGTGTCAATCAGGACGAATGACTTTGTGCACATCAGTTCTCTCAGGCTGGCCCATCGTTTCCGAAACCCAACCGAACACTCGTCTGGTAATCACTGGAGCTGGCGAACGGACGTGTCTCCGCTGGCGGCCATGCCAGACTTCCCCGCTGATATTGCCTACAAGATGCGCATTGATGGTCTACCTGTTGAGCCCTAGTCACCACTCTTAACTTGATGTTGGCAGGTGCGACGAGTTGGTTCATAACTGAAATTCATTGTTTTTGCATCTGCGATGATGCAGCATACTATCAGTGCCACAACCTGTCGCTGCAGTTATGATACGAATGCAACGCTCGCTACGCCCTCGACCTTCAACCAAGCTAGCCTGTAGGTACTCAAACCTATTGTCCTCCAACCATCTCACTCATTCAACCAACCAAAATATATGTATCATCCTAGCCCATGCTGAAGCTCAAGCTTACAGTATGCCTGACCTCATCTGCCTTCTGACCTGTAGCGCGCATCGGTAATTTGAGCATCGTGGATGGCCAATCGAGCAATTTGTAAAACTCGTGCTCTTGCTCCAGTGCCGAAACAAGTTGATCGTGCGTCATAGCGACTATATCCTCGTTGATAGTCCGCACTGTTTCGCCGAACTTTCGAAGATCGAGGTTGTTCATGAGTATTGCAGTTCGAGCTTTGTCGGCGAAAAGCTTAGTCACTTCTCTATCGATGTCCTCCGTCAGGGCAGTCCATGTCGCAAGCTTCTCGTCATCGACTTGCTGTTCCACCATTGGATCTGGTCGAGGGAGGCGTGTCACATCAATGTAATTTCTTGCTTCCAAAGTTTCCAGGAGGAAGATGTGAGTACAATAAGCTAGTTGTAGAGGAAGATCCATGCCACCCACGATTGACTTGAAGTAAGTCGATGTAGCAGGACTAGGCTGATGACTATTTGTGGGCATATCCAAGACAACTATAGGCAATAAATGGCTAGGAATCCCTCTTCGGTTGACCCAAGCATCGCCAGCCGGCGGAATAGTGAGGAGAGGCAGACCTCTCACATTCTTTATGGTTCGTTGAGCCGCCCTGATCTGGTCATTAGCAGGTAAAGATTGCTTTGAGGATCGGTCGACTTTGAGGTGTAACTTTCTCAGAAGGAGTGATGCCTCAACGGGTACTAGACGGAGCACTCTCAGATGTAAGAGAAATTGTGCTCGTACCACACCACTCCAGTCTCTCCCACGCGCTACATCTGTATGGTAGAGCTGGAAATGCATCGCTGCTTCAATGGCTGTATTGCTCATCGAATCAGACAAGTCAACGGTTTCCAGTGCCTGCAGCCATACTGAGTGGTTGGTCGAGCGTTGGCAAGTGATTCTGGTATCCTGGACGGTGTACAAATCGGACTCCTTGGACTCGAGAAGATTGTACCTGTCACTAGATTGATAACGTGCAATTCTGTTGGGTAGTGATCTGCTGGCCAGAACCGCGTTGAAGCGTCTATTGGCCATGGAAACGCTTGTGTGCGAGTCACCACCAAACGGAATCCAGGCGGCGATCTCGACAAGGAGCTCATCGGGGAGATTGAGGAGAGTTGTCATCGTAGGTAGAGATTGATGCGGTACTCTTTTTTCGGACTTGGAAAAGGTTGTTGCTCCTTGTTGGTTGGGATAATCTCTGGAAACACGCAGTCGAATTGGTAGTTTTCTTCGAAATGCAAAGGTATAAAAGAAAATTGTTTTTGGACGAAGTGACAACAACACTGATGCGGAACAGAGTGTTCGGCTTCTTGGTGACATGAAGCTGACATTTGAATGCAGGAATGGAAGTGACAGGGTGCTGTTGAGCCAGATAGTGCCAGTTCAAGAGTGTCTCTTTATACGAACTCTTGCACTGTCACTTACGGCAGTGCCACTCGTTACACTTCGTTGGCCATGCTCATCCCGTTCGCAAAAAGCGTCGCAGCAGCCCATCGCTTTGTCCATTAAAATTGCCATTCTCGTGCTCCTGGACAGTTCTTTGGATGAATCTTCGAACGTGCTGCTTTCTATATATATCTCATAACTGCGACTTCAGTCGCAACAACAAGCCAAAGACTTTGGAATGACCTGGTTCAAACATATAGTTCGGCCCCTTATGTCGCATCAGGAGCGGAAATATGATTTCTTGTCGATATGTAATGTACTGTGAGAAGGGTCGAAGATGGTTGAGCTATTGTATGCGGAGCACAGGATCCAGTACCGGCTCACCGTTAGAAAATTCTGAGACCTGATCAAATATTCAGCAAACAAGATTGGCACACAACTAGAATTTGTCAATGCGGAGAGCATTTGCTGATTGCCAAAAGAGTACCGAAGCAGAGCAAAATCACACTTACGTGAGTCATGTGATCTTGAGTTGCAGCTGCTCAAATGTGATTGAATGGCCCGCCACGCCTGGAAGGAAGTGCTCTGCTTGACGGCATGGACTGGTGCACGATGACACGAGTTTAGAAGCCACCGTTGTACTCTTGAATCTGTACTAAGCTGTCTCATGTTGGGAGGGACGATGGTGACGATAATTCTAACTCACCACTCAAGGCTCACCTGGCCAGATGGAATCTGCCAACGCTCTTACCAACTTCAATTTATTCTCCATGTCCTGCCAGACAATCGCATTACCTTCTTCATGACTAGCAAAGCCACACTGTGGGCTGACACCTAGTCTCTTCAGCGCGTCCTCTCTGCTCTGCCCTGCGCCTTTAGCGACCACATCGGCGGCCTCGAAGACTCTCGCCTTCATTTTCTCCTGGTCCTCCAGTTCAGGGAACTTGCTAGTGATTACACCGAGGATCACGTTCTTGTTGTTCGGCAGGTGCAGAAGAGGCTCGAAGGAACCTGCTCGTGGTGTATCGTATTCGAGATAGTAGGTCTGTACATTCAGGTCTTTGAAAATCTTTGTGGCAATACGATCGTAGCCACCTTCGGAAAAGTGCCTGGATCCCATGAAGTTACCCCTGCAGATGTGCAAACCGAAATGCATCTTTGAGGTGTGCTTGGAAATTGATTTGTTGTAGGCGTCGATATATACGTTTAGTAAATCATCTAATGATCGCTTGTTCGATGAGTCGGCGGCCCACCCTGCGACCATTTTCTCTGAGCAGAAATCTGTAGACATAATCAGCTCCACAGACTCGCAATACAGTACAAAATCAGGCATGCCATGAAAGGATCACGTACAGGCGAAGAGTGGATCGTCAAACTGGACATTCCTGACGCCTGCTTCATAGAGCAGATCGAGCTCCTGTTGATAGGCGGTAGCAACATCTTCAAAATATTCTTCATCAGTTTTGTACACATCCTTTGGGAATGCCAAGCCATCCTTGTACCGTAGGTGATACCACGAGGGTGTGATCAAGGTAACTTTGATTTCGGGCCATAGCTTCTCGGGGACAACAGTCTTCATGTAGTTGTAAGCGTCGGCGAGTGCGGACTTTCCACGATGCTTGAGCTTGCCCTTGCACAGGTAAGATTGACCAGGACGATCGCCCTTCTCAACGAAACCAGCCATGTCCGGGACATATTCACGGAAGATGTCGAGGCTCGGATTGCGAATCTCAGACATTCCTTCGAGATCCTCGAAGAATTGACCCCAGAAGACTTGGCGGCTGAACACCCATGCACATCAGCTCCAGTCGCTGCAAGCTGATTCTGTTTCAAACATACCGATACTCTCCATCTGAGATGGCGTGAAAGCCTGCATCAAGCTGCATCTGAATTGTCTTTTTGATAGCATCATCTTCAATAGGCTTCAGCTGATCGTACTTGATTTGACCTTTTTCAAAAGCAGTCCTTTCCTTGAGGAGGTCTTTTGGCCGGAGCAAAGAGCCAAGGTGCTCTGCTCGGAAGGGAGGGTTTCGTGGCGCGGTTTATGACATTTTCAATTGATACGATGCTGCTATAAAGAGGAAGCCTTATTCATTGATACACTCGAGTTTATATCTTCCAATATCATCTCCTTCATGCTCGACGTTGTGGGTGTTGGAGCCCGCATCACGACCCCGCAAAAGTTCAACTGCCGAACGAGGAAAATTCTGCACTTTCCATGGTCGCAAGACGATTCGTGAGGCAGAGTCGAAATTGGTGAATCTCTTGCTCGCAAAGTGACCTATTATCTGTTTCATGCTAATGAGTTGCGAGCTCATATCTCAACCAGGCATGACTTCTGTTGCGACATGATTGCCCACAAGTTTCGAGTCATCGTGCCTTAAATACTCACATTTCGCTCACGGCCATGATAGTCAAGATATGTGACAGTCTCAATTACGCAATGATCCGGATGGATTTGCACAGAAAGTGGCTGCGAAGAAGCGGTACAATCGCACGCGTAGAGATGTGGGAATCGTCGACCCGCGACGTGTCGGAGTGGTCAGTGCAGTCGAGGCCAGTATGTTACGGCTTTGCTTTCGATCCGTTGCGCAATTCTGCTCTATGCTGCATCGAACGTCGCCATGTGTCCCGCTTGCTTTGGAAAGAGCCTGCGCCGTACTTTGTCTATGATTCAACGAGCTTCAACTTTCGAGCGGTATGATCGAAAATTTCCGGTCCTGCAGGAAGACGATGTCTGTGGAACATTTATTCACGCGATACTTCAAAGAGCAAAGAAGCAATACTAATTATTGAACCGAACCTGCTTTCCACTTTCCTCTCGTGCTCTAGACAATGGCTGCTTTGATATATACCAACTACCTGATTCTGAACAACGGACGACAACTTGGATTCTGTCTCCATCCACCATTTCGTTGTGCGACAAAGTGTGAGTTGATGGCGCCATGGATTTTGAGTTCACGGCCCTCAACTTTGGCGACCTCGAACTTCTTCGACTGGGCTTCCCCAGCCCGATAGGCTGCGCGTGAATCTGAAGAAGGACAGTAGATGTTATCCTCGTACTTGCTCTGACGTGGAATTAGACCTTCTTGTGCCCTTGTTGGTCGTTCTCGGGTGTTGGCAGCTTTACACGCTTCTCTTCGGTAGTAGTCCATGGCCTTGTGGAGTTCCACAAAGTCGGCAGGTCGTTGGTAATGCTCAAGTGATCTAACAATGTCTTTGATAAGTCCTCGCACACGTGATGAGTGTGGTTGTTCCGCGAAGACCTCAAAGATACCCGCCGCAACGCTCACAAAGTCTTTGCGACAGAATCGGAACCATTCCTCTCCGCTCAAACGATCACAGACCTGACTGCAGCCCCAGTCTCCGAGTCCAATGCTTGGAATCTCTTCATCGCGCCTTCGGGTTAAGAACCAATTGTTCATGTGAGCGTCACGGTGAGTTACTCCCGCGATGTGAGCGTTAAGTATCGTGTCGAGCATACAGCTCAGCCAATGGAAAATCCACGATTCTGGAAACATGATATTTCTCACCATTGACCGTTTTAGAGCGTCGCACAGAGTTCCTGCGAAGTAATACTCCCAGTAGGATACTCCGAAGCTCAAATTTCTGCGTTGATCTGCATAGCGAATCCAGCCTTTGCACTCTGGCACGTCGATCAGTCGACCGACATGCATCGCGTTGCGGACTTCGTCACTATCAATGACATTAGATCGGTGGCCATCGGCTGGCACGCAGTCCAGGTCTTCTTTCCGCACATAGAGTTTGCCGTCACGAAGCGAGCGCACGAGGATCGCACAACCGTATAAGCCTTCGCCCAGTTTCGCTACATGGACGAACCCGCCGAACTGCACATCATACACACGTGTATAATCGGACCTCATCTTTTGTATAATCTCAAGGGATGACAGTGTTTCGTTGAAATGTACAGGTCGAAAATTTGTATCGTGGCATCGTGCTATTTTTATCAGCATTGATAGAGATGTATTCTGATGACGATTCAGATCATGTATATCACTACCTGGATGTGGACGATAACAATGGGCAATTTCTTTGCTAACTCGTCTTTGTTGTTGGATCATTGTCGTTATTGTCCATCCGTGTTGTTTCTCGATGTAGGGCATTGTTGCGCAAGCGCATCACCAATCTTCCTGTACTGAAGACCGAGCGGCGACATCACGATCCCGAATTCCACGATATCATCTGGCGTGCCTCTGCCTACGCTCTTCGCTCAAGCTCTTCCAACCGAAAGGGAGGCTGAGTGGGAGTTTAGCCTCTGAGAGAAATGACATAGGGAATTGTGCTTTGATTCCACCGTGAGTAGCTGAATTCGTTTGAATCCGGTATCTGAAACATCATGCGCAGCAACATATCCTTTGCACAATACCACGCGCGGATGTACAAGGTACCGTCAGCAGGGGCCGTCACACTGTAAACGGAGGAAAGAAAGTTGTCAGAAAAGATGTTCGTTTTAAGCAGGCTTGTAATCTTCTGTACAGACAACGCGAGTCAGAGCGGCGAGTACGTTCGCACTCGACGTATCAAGCAGAGCAGTTAAGAGCCCGCTCGACATTGGAGCGGATTGTGGAGAACAGCGTTGAGCCCACGAGTTCCGCCGGCACGTGAAGAAGGCGTCGTCGCACGAAGGCTGTATGCGTTTGTACGTACGACGCAGGTCTGAAGTCAGGTTTGCCGTCGTGGACACTCGTGATAGCACAACAGTGTCGACCGTTAGTTTGACCGGGAGTTGTTGACATTGAGTACGGAGGATGTAAAAGCTCGTCGTACTTCCTCCGTACCATGGATTTATGTTGGCCGCAGCACTCTCGGAATGCCACCGCGTCAATGGAAATCCTTTGCATCATATCAGCGTCCTTCGGTGACGCCAGACTTTGTACCTCATCGTTGCTCAGTCATTGCTAATGTCCCGCACTGAGATGAAATTCGAGCAACGGTGAAGACAGTGACCAAATCAGGACTAGCCGTGTGGTGAGCGTGATAGTGAAGTTACTACGACCGAATTGGACTAGCGGTATACTTCCCCCCTTATAAGTTACCATATCACCGAAAGATCCACGCTGCTGCATATTAGATACGGCGGTGTTATACTACAATCTTGAAACCTCTTGTATCTCTATGTATTCAGGGCAATCACTTCAAGTATCTTCAAGTTCTCATCTCGTCTGCAGCGCTACTGACTGATCGAGCAAGATCACCCAATGGTTCATGCAGTATGCTGTACGTAAATGCTGTGCGAGGCAGCGGTGGCATCTGAACGTGACAGGTTACCAAGTCTACCAGATCTCCGGGCTTGCATGGAGCTTGGCAAGCTAGGAGAGTTGTTGACTTCGGGAAAGATGTCAGGAGCAGCCACGGCCAGTCAGACAAACGCGGAAGGAACAAGCAGGTCGTGAGAGGAAGCAGTCGAGAGATGCTCACGCTTGACATCGCGATCTGCTGACATATACATTCGCTTCCGCGACTTACGGCTGTATCATTACACCGCCTATCCTTATTGCTTGCTCAGACGAATTGCGAGATCCAACAACCCATGACAGACATTGGGCTATGGTGTACACAATCTTGCGCCATTTCCTGCCTTGTCATCAGACTCATAGCTCTGTTTGATCATCTGACGAGAAGTGCTTGGTCGAGGACTAGGCGTTGGCACACAGCCCAGAGGAGTCATGCTGTGCAATGGTTTCACCATGTTCGAACCGTCAGCAGGATTATAAAGCCAGATCAGTTCGCTGCCTCTGCCTCAGTCTTTGATTGGATATCTGATGTCAACTCGATTGTCAATCAAATCACAAGCACTATGATGTATCTCAGCTCTCCCACAACAATTTTTGTCTTCGTTTCTGTATGCTTAGCAGCAGCAGAATCCAACACCACTTACCCACAGGCCAAACCAGCTCTTGCGGTCAATTTTCCGGATCCCGCGCTGGTCTCGGTAGATGGGATGTGGCTGGCATTTGCGACAGCAGGTAACGGTCGCAATGTCCAGGTCGCGGCCTCGGCGTCGTTTAGCGAGCACTCGTGGAGGCTGCTTGAGGATGTCGACGTGCTGCCAGATCCAGGGCCATGGGCGGCGAATGACCGCAACATATGGGCACCTCACGTGTATGAATTGGTGAGTGCGTGAAAATTCGTAAAAGACTCGTGCTGACTCAGACTGACAGGAAGATGGCCGCTGGGTCATGTACTATGCTGCCACGGTAAAGAACGAGACAAGCAAACATTGTGTTGGAGCAGCCCTGTCAACCAGTGTTCTTGGTCCATACAGTCCGGTGAAGAAGCCTTTCGCCTGTCCTCTTGATGACGGAGGAGCTATTGACCCAGCTGCATTTCGAGACCCCAAAGACGGTAACCTGTATGTGGTCTACAAGGTGGACGGAAACAGTATGAATCCCGGTGGTGGCCCATGCGGATCGGGTGGCTTGCCTCAGGACTACCGGCCTACACCGATCCTGCTGCAACAGATAGAGGAGGACGGTGTGACGAGGATAGGGGAACCTATCGAGGTCTTGGACCGTGACGAGGCCGACGGAGTTCTTGTCGAGTCCCCGAGCCTGTTCTACAGTGGAAGCCAGGAGCTATATTTCATGACCTTCAGCAGCAACTGTTATTCGACCGAACACTATGATATTAGCTTTGCATTTTCGGAGCACCTGACCATGCCCTTCACGAAGAGCAGTTACCCATTGATGACGACGCAGACAGGGCCGGTGACAGCGCCAGGGGGTGCAGATATGACTCCAGATGGCAAGTTTGCGTTGTTTCACGGAACGGTTGGGCAATATGAGTCTGGCGAACCTATCAGACACATGTTTGCTGCTGAGGCGATGCAGATGGGCACTGACATGAGTGCATGGCCAATTCGATAGCAGAATGTTCTACCTTTACTGGTAGTATTTGCTGGGTCGGTGGATGTGTCGCGACCTGGTCTGTAGCACTAGCTTCGTCGAATGAATTGACTTGTTGTAGCTTTAAACAGCACGCGACTGTTTTCACACACCGTGCCGGGTTGTGGCAGCTCGTCCTCCAATCCTATCTTGAAAACCAATGAGACGTCAGCTTTTGGCCAAGGCTGCCTCTGGGAAAGAGCACTGACACTCTGTGCAAGCCGCAACTGCCACGCGAATTCATCACTCTCTGATCGGTCCTTTCCTAGATTGAAACCCCGCTTCAATAAGTTTTAACCAAGCTCAGAAATTTTCTTCTGATCAGCCAACCCCCCCAACTGTACTCATGTTTCGTAAAATATCTGCCAAGCATCGTCGTGTTCGCTGCACCCCAGAGGAAACAAGGACTTTGTCAGCTAGTCACGAGCGGAGGTGTCGAGCATTGCACAGCATTCGCTGAGCCGTCCTACCAAAGACCACAAACAGTCCTGCTGTTGGTTGCAGATCTGATTCGTATGAGTATCGATAAGGGCTGCCATATTTCCGCACTGATCAGGCATGATGCAATGGCTATATACCTTTCCGACACTATTATTCGATGCGATAGCTACAATACTGATTGTGCTCAGCACTGTGCACAACATCTGTACCAGTCATCAAGATACAATAAGGCTATCGACAACCACACTCACAGGTTCTGCCCATTGCTCCTTTGGCACAAAGGACTTCCCTTGACTCTTCGTCATTGATCAACCCCATGTCGATCACACAAGACCGTGTCGCGTGGATAGGAGTCAGGCACGCGACGACCGCATATCCGGCCTGTTTAGGTCCCATCTCGTTGCCGTGCTTCAACACCACGACTCCGGGCACGGATGGGCAATTCAACTTTGTGGTCATTACTTAAATTGGATGATGTCAGAACCAGCTCAACTCCAGCGAAAGCTTACGTTTACCCGATTTTGTCTCGGGCTGAGACGATCCTCCGCAAGCGAGCATTGCTAATCTAAAATCTAGCCAATCGACCTGCTGCCGGGAGACCAAGGCGCAAAACTTTCTTGTGCCGGATCTCCTTTTTCGGCGCCAACCATGTTATCGGCCCATGCGCTGATTGGCGTACCTGGAAGTTAGCGCTGATCAAACAATCTGAACAGTCTCCTCCTACCTCCTCGCAACATTGCTCTCTTTTCGTCATTCTGTCTGGTACTGTCGCAGGCTGTCCCTGACCAGTTTCGCTGTTGCTGTCGGCTTCACACATTCCCTTCCGGAACACTCCTTGTCTTTCACGACCTCACATTCTTTACCTTCCAACAACAGACACTCGCTATAGTACACTCTTTTGACAAGAAAGCAACACAGCAAGCATGGATGCTCGAGAAGAGAACCCCCTCAATGCGACGCCGGAGACGAGCAGAGTGGTCATATCGAATTATGTCTGCATGGGAGTCACCCTGATAGTGCTGGTCACACGAGTTGTCTTCACCAACCTGAGATGGAAAAGGAAGTTTGGCCTCGATGATGTTCTGCTGTACTTGGCACTGCTGGCCGCCATTATTGAGAGCGCCTTGACCGAGCACGCTGTGCGTAGAGGAATGGGAACATACATCAGGCCAGGAAATGCTTCTAAACTCAAATGGTTGTCACAGGTATGATTGACTACTCATTGTCTCACATATGATTACTGACTCGATACAGCTTGTCTATGCCTCCGACCTCATCTTTCTCGTCGCCATGATCCTTGCCAAATTTTCGCTGGTCCGTCTTGTTTATCGAATCGCTAGCAGAGCCGCCATCGCAAAGGGCAAATTGATGGTTTTGCAAATCCTCATCGCTGTATGGGGAACATTTGCTCTTCCAGCCATCGCCTTTCAGTGCGGCGGATCCCTACCTTGGCTTTACATTCCTGATCGATGCACAGCTTCAGGATCCTTATGGTATCCAACTCTGATCCTCAGCATCCTCCTCGATGCCTGGCTTGCAGTTTGCGTCTGGACAGCCTTGCCAGACATGCAAATCACCGCTAAACAGCGCCAAACTATCCTCGGCCTCTTCGGGTCTCGCTTCATCACCTGTGTTCTTGGAATCGTACAGATCGCCCTTCTGGCACCAGCGCTCAAGGACATCAACCAGCCACGAGCCATGCCTAATCCAACAGTTCTGAAACAATTTGTCATGAATGCCTCCATCCTAAGCGCTGCCGTGCCAGTCTTGTACAAAGTTCTAGCAACTTACACCCCGGCAGTTCAAGCAGTCGTGTACAACGGCAACGAGCGAGATACGAACACACCACTCGAGGAAATCAAGAGATCGACCTCGATAGCACTACCTAACCCCAAGAAATTCGACGGCTTCGTAAAAGAGACAGAAGTCGAAAGCACACCACGAACCGAAAAGGACAACTTCAGCTCAAGCGCATTTGACAAGGAAATCAGCGCCATTTCGTCCAGGATATAAAACACGGCTGCAGCAACTGGCAGCTCTGGAGTGTTTGCGCCCTTTGACGACGAGTCTCTTTCTATCCCTTCTACGGCCATGGCATTTACTAACGATATAACGAAACATCTCGTCCTGTACTTCGTTCAATACGTACACTTTTTCTTTTTGGCTGGAACAATTGGTATACTGCTTTCCCCTGGTGGCTCCATGCAACATATCTCATTTTACAAGCTTGAAGATATCCCGTCTCTTCTGGCTGTTTGACAATACTACACACATGTGTCTCACGACACCCCGTTTTCCTTTCCCTCTCGGATCTTATGCGAAGCTACGCAATATGAGCGAGCATGGCTGGATGTCGGTTGAGGTTGAGGTGCTTGATCAGGCACAGGTGGCTGTTGGTATAGAAGTAGATAGAAGACTTCACAACAATGATTTTGTAAGAACACGAACCATACTCTGCTTTTTCTTCCTTTTGAACGTATGTATTTTCTGTTATGATATTCTAATTGTGTCCATGGTCAGAAACGATAGCAGTCCCTGTGGGAGAATTTGACCACCAGTACAACTTCTTACAGGCTTCAAGCTAGGTTAGACACCAGCCTCTTTGCCGATTCTGTAGATTTGCTGTTGAGCTGACTTCACTGACGACAGTATCAGTCAGTGATGTGCTTGGGAGCAAGTTTCCGTCCACCAGCCAACGCTGAATTGGTTTCTCCGAGCAATCCAGGCAGGGGTAGAAACAATGCCTGCTATTGGAGTCGTTGATAGGTGCTCCAGTCGTTTCTCATCACAGCGCTCTAATTCAGTACGCTCATCGACTGAGTACAAAACCCAGCTCATCTCTCTTATCATCAGTAAGTCGTCCCCACTCAAGCAACAATCTAAAGAAATAAACTTCCATATCTTCTTTCCGTAGTACCTTGCGCGACCACTCCCGCCCAGATTCAGCAATCAACTCAGCCTCTCTCTGATGGCCCTTCCAGTCCCATGGCTTTCCCTTCGCGTCCATACCGTGCATACCAGAGAAATACGCGAGAGTCGACCACAGACCATGAAGTCGAAGGTCGATCGGCACAAAATGCAACCAGGGTATGAGTCGACTATCGTACCACTCGCGGAACAGTGCTGCTTTGAAGGGGAGAGAACGTGATTGTAGGAAGGGTAGGAAGCGACCGGAGAAACCGGCGCCGTCGAGGTCGATGAGGTATTTGTACTGCCAGTGACTTTGAAAGTCTGCTGGGCCGATGAGGCCGAGTTCGTTTGCTTGTTCGTCGCAGTCTCGACCGCCGCAGCGGGCGATACCGTCAACGATGTGGACATCTGATTGGAGTCCGAGTGCTTTTAGGGACGAGCCAGGGATTGTGGTGTATGTGTAGCTGTTGGGACGCTGTTGGTCAGGCAGTAACAGGGTCACGGTGTCATGCTGGGAGCCGGTAAGGTTGTTCGCCATATGAACCACTCTCTGTCTGGTCATGCCGCGCCATGCTCCAAGCCCTGCACTGACACCCTCAGAGGTTGCACCGCGCCAGAACATTGTATCAGCCTTCTCGGCGAAAGGTAGATCCGGAAATGCTGGCCGGTCAGGTGTACTTGCATCAGTTGGGGCATAGACAACTTTGTCCATATAATTCCATGCGCTTGGGTAGAGTATATCATTGAATCCAGGAGCTTTGCTCTGAGAGAAGACTGGTCTAAGTTGATGAGTGGCTTTGAAGGCAGCAGGACTTAGATAGAATCCGTGAAGATTTGCAAGATCGGGCTGATGACAAGGGTCGGCAGCAATCGACCAGTTAGCCAGAAATTGACCGAGACTATGATCAGCTGCACAATGAACACATAATTGCGATCTGCTGAAAGGTGCTGTATTCTTCCGAGCAGCAGAGTCTTTTGGACAAGTCTGAGCAGCCCATTCGTGGAAGGTGTTACTAAAGGACCAATTCTCGAAAACTGTATCTGTGGTCGGCTCATCGGGAATATCCTTCCAATCTAGAGCACGATTACCTGAGAAAGACGACTCGCCACGGAAACCGTTGTTCAGTGCTGTATTCTGCAGTTCCTGGCGATATTCTTGAGTAAGAGCTATACGACTCTCATCGTTCAAGTTGAAGGCAAGGTCCATATCGGGCAGATGCTGACTGAAGCTGTCAATGATGTGAACAACACCCTCCAACATCCAACGATGAGTTGGTAGAACGTTTTCCTGCACGGACGCTTTACCTTGACGAATTGTAATGCCAGATATTTCGTTCCATGGGTTCGATACTATCTCCCATGTTTGTTCTCGAAGCTGAGCTGGAGGGACAGCTCTGAATGGCAGAAGATCGTTGTATATCTGGTTGAACTCATCTAATACGTAGACGGATCGATTGGTCGCGAATTCGAACCAGATATCAAAACCTGGTGGTGGGTTGTCCTGATATCTTTGCTGGTAAGTGCGCACGGCCTCTGTCAGGCTTTTGCTTTGAGCAGCGTAAGTGAGGTAGTTCAGGTACTTGTTTTGAGCATCGAACATCAGCAAGTCGACTGGATGATAGTATACTGTATTTGTTTTCATGAGTCCAGGGTAGAGGAGAACAAGCAGGAGGATAATGGCCACGAACCGTCGCAGCGTGGATGATGGAGCATCAGAAGGGCGTACAGCTCTTCTTGTTCGACCGTAGGCTGACCAGGCTAAGCAGACGAGGACGAATGACCACGTGAGGTTGATTGATGAAATTGGAGGGTAAGGGTGGTGAGTAGACCACATGAACTTAACACCTGGGATTGTAGAAAGCAGAGCAGTCAACGACAAGCAAGTATGGAGTAGACCCATGTGAACGACCTAGAACGAAGTTAGGTACTGAAACGTATCGTTTGTTCTGACACTCACACTATACAGAGTAGATATACATAATATACTTAGGACAACAGCCTGGCACAGCAAAGTGAATAGTACAGTCGGTCGAGGTATTCCCGAGTTCATCAGCAGCCACGATTGGTTCTCTGGTTGCGTACGAAAAACAAATACAGAGATACTGAACCAGGCGGCAGCTGAGAGCGAGGTGACAGTGGCCCATGAGAAAGGCGTGGATAGTGGGAAGCCAGAAGAGCGATACCCAGAAGATAACTCGGCCACGGCAATAGCGAGGAAGGCATCTATAGCTAAGCACAACGCCTGTAACCGTGGTACAACGAATGAGTCTGTGCTAACCCAGGGGCATGTATGACTCGACTGGGAAGTCAGCCACAGGCCAGCGACCATGTGGCAGCCCAAGGACATGAGCAGGCCAGCTGGCACGTAACGATATTTGCTCGAGAGCAAAGACTTGCGCAAAGAACGAGCAAAGTCGCGGTATGCGCTCGAGCCTGGATCATCATCCTCTTCGTCTTCGAGCAGTAGTGGCTGCTGGAAGCGCAAAGCGTCGTATAGTGCGAGTAAGAGAGGCAGCCATACTTCAAGACTTCTGGTAGTGCATTCTGATGCGAGCAGTATACGGCGATGGAACTCGATTCGCAAGGTCAACGCAGCAGTCGCCGCCAGCACAAGAAGCAGCAGAACAGAGCTATTCAGGGTCTGACTGTAGTTTCTTTCTTTGTCTTCAGCGCTCTTCGATTGTCCATCAGATGTTTCGTGCAAAGGAATCGATACGTAGCTGCCATGCTGACCTGAAACAGCTGAAGTTCGACTTCCCGATCGTCTTGCGATAGCAAACAGACAGGTACTGGTGCAGAGAAGAGTCAAGACAGCAAGATGAACAGGCCTTTCAGTCGTGAGGAAAGAGCCTGGTGAAAAGGACAGAGTCGAGGCCGTGAGACACGCGATCCTGCGTACTAAGTTAGCAGTCAGGCCCAGTCGTATTGTGAACAGGTTTCATACATATAGGACAAAGTACCCAATGAGGCTGCCATGGTTGGGTGGGTCGCTCCTTCGCGAGTCGTTCGACCGATTGAGCACGGTGAAGCATGGTTGACCCTACTAAGAAGTCGTTACGGCAGCCTCATGCTTGATACGCAAAGTGGTGCCAACGGAGGATGACACAGCGATTGCGAAGGTGATGCAGACACTCAGTATATCAAATCTTCGATAACTTGAGTTTGTCCAGTTCGTAGAGGTAAATTAGCGTGCATGGATCACCGCTAGAGCAACCTCCCCATCCACCTAGAACTCCAGCATCCACACGTCCAAACCTTGGCCAACTTTAGCTTGAATAGGGAGCCCACCAAAGCTGCAGCGGGCCACTGCCGGCTGTGGAGCTTATCGCGGATAAGAGACAATTTTTTCTGAGATGCAGTTTGGAGAAGTGGAAGGCGCGTCGCAACCCAAATTGATCGCTCCTTCTCGTCCGGTGGTAGGTGGTCGGCTGTGTCAGAAATGCCTCGCAAAGCTATTGATGCCAGGATACCAGCTCTTATTCGAAATGGTATCCAAGAGAAGAAGCGCAGCTTCATCGTCGTCGTTGGCGACCGGGCCAAAGATGTCATTGTACATCTGCACTATATCATGTCCAGCGTCGATGTGAAGCAGAACAAGTCGGTGCTCTGGGCATACAAGAAAGATTTACTTGGGTTCACATCTCATCGAAAGAAGCGCGAGACCAAAATCCGCAAGGAGATCAAACGAGGTGTTCGAGAAGCCAATGCTGAGGATCCTTTCGAGCTCTTCGTTACTTTGAACAATATCCGATATGTCTACTATAAAGAGACGGAGAAGATCTTGGGAAATACCTATGGCATGTGTATTCTGCAAGATTTCGAGGCACTCACTCCAAACTTGCTCGCCAGGACAATCGAGACGGTCGAAGGTGGAGGTCTGGTCTTGCTTCTACTGAAAGGCATGAAGAGTCTGAAACAATTATACACAATGTCCATGGATGTACATTCGAGGTATCGCACGGAAGCGCACGACGATGTTGTCGCTCGCTTCAACGAGCGCTTCATTCTGTCGCTTGGAAGTTGCGAGTCGTGTTTGGTCATTGATGATGAGCTCAACGTCCTACCTATATCTGGAGGAAAAACTGTCCAACAACTGCCACCTCTTTCAAACAACGACAAGGAATTAGATCCCAAGAGAGCTGAATTGAAAGAGGTAAAGGAGTCTCTGGCAGACCAACGCCCAGTTGGCCCTCTATTGGCTCTTTCGAGGACCGTTGATCAAGCCAAAGCACTCCTCACCTTTGTTGATGCTATATCTGAAAAGACATTGAAGAGTACAGTCACCCTGACAGCTGCTCGTGGAAGAGGTAAATCTGCTGCGCTCGGTGTTGCAGTTGCTGCTGCAGTCGCGCATGGTTATAGCAATATCTTTATCACCGCTCCCAGCCCTGAAAATCTGAAAACCTTTTTCGAATTCGTAGTCAGAGGTTTCGATGCTCTCGACTACACCGACCACATTGATTACACTATCCTCCAATCTACAAATCCAGACTACAACAAAGCTGTCGTTCGTATCAATATTCACAGACAACATCGTCAGACCATACAATATATACAACCTCAGGATGCACATGTCCTTGGTCAAGCTGAGCTTGTGGTCATTGACGAAGCTGCTGCTATCCCCTTGCCTTTGGTCAGGAAACTCATGGGCCCCTATCTTGTTTTCATGGCTTCCACTATCAACGGCTACGAAGGAACTGGACGTTCACTGTCACTGAAATTGATCCAGCAATTGCGCGAGCAGTCTCGAGGTGGTGCTAAATCGAACCAAGAAGAGGCTGTCGAGAAGGACAACGGCGATTCAAAAACGATACGATCCAGCAGGTCATTGAGAGAGATCACTCTGTCGGAGCCAATACGGTATGCACAAGGCGATGCTGTCGAGAAATGGCTGAACCGATTACTGTGTCTCGACGCAACTCTGCCAAAAGCAAAGACCAACATACAAGGCACACCTCACCCCTCGCAATGTGAGCTCGTTCACGTCAATCGCGATACTCTCTTTTCCTTCCACCCAGTGTCTGAGAAGTTCCTACAGCAGATGATGGCTTTGTATGTCGCCAGTCACTACAAGAACAGCCCAAATGACTTACAACTTATGTCTGACGCTCCCGCACACCAACTCTTCGTACTGATCCCACCTGTTGCCGAAGGTGCGACAAGTCTACCAGAACCACTCTGTGTTATTCAGGTCGCCTTGGAGGGTCGTATCTCTCGACAGTCCGTTATGAACAGTTTGAGTCGTGGACAAAGAGCAGGTGGTGATCTCATACCCTGGCTCGTAAGCCAACAGTTCCAGGACAGTGAATTCGCTGGTTTATCAGGGTCGAGAGTCGTGCGTATAGCCACGAATCCTGAGTATCTAAAAATGGGCTACGGCAGCCGTGCACTTGAGTTGCTAGCTGATTTCTACCAAGGCAAATTTGCATCGCTTTCCGAAGAAGAGAACACAAATACTGTACAGGATAGCGAACATATGCCACGAGTCACGGATGCGGAGCTAGACTCAACATCCTTGTTAGCAGATGATATTCAAGTACGCAACATCAATTCTATGCCGCCTCTGTTCTCTCGTCTCAGCGAGCGTGCTCCTGATGCTCTTGACTATCTCGGTGTTTCTTACGGCCTCACACAACAACTCCATAGATTCTGGAAGCGTCACAGCTTCGCACCTGTTTATCTGAGGCAGACGCCAAACGATTTGACCGGCGAACACTCCTGTGTAATGCTTCGTCCCTTACATGGTTCTTCTTCTGGCAATGTTGATCCGAGCTGGCTCAGTGCTTATGCTTCCGACTTTCACAGACGTTTCCTAAGTCTTCTTAGCTACCAGTTTCGCGCCTTTGCTGCTGTACAGTCGCTTTCAATCTCTGAGTCGGCTTCGGCGCCCTCAAAACAGCAAAATATTTCTCAGGCAGCACTGTCGAAACCTCTCACCAAGGCAGATCTCGATAGCCTCTTTTCGCCTCACGATCTTGCACGACTTGACTCTTATGCGAGCAACATGCTCGACTACCACGTAATCCTTGATCTCCTACCTAGCATCGCACAGCTCTTCTTCACAAACAGACTCCCACAAGTCTCACTGTCTGGTGTCCAGCAAGCTATTCTGCTCGCCATTGGCCTACAGCGGAAGGATATCAGTGATGTTGAGAAAGAGCTGGATGTACAGAGTAACCAGCTTTTGGCAATGTTCATCAAAGTTGTCCGCAAAATCAGTACCGCCTTCAGAGCTGTTCTTGAGCAAGACATTACGAAGGACATACCATCCGAGTCAAATGATCGGCCGTCAATACCACGGTCCTCCAACCTGGGCTCGAGAATAACCACGGCATCGTCCACATCACAATCAAAGACGAATGGTAGCTCGACAGATGCCTATGCTGACCACGATGACGTAGAAGACGACATCGATCCGAATATACGTGCCAAGCAGCGAGAATTGATTAATGCCCTCCCTTTAGAGAGATATGAGCTCGATGGTCTTGAAGACACACAAGAGAAAGACGACGATGCAAGATGGGCAGAAGCAGAGCGCCAGATTCGAGAAGGTGGAACAAGCACTGTCTCAGTAAAGAGTTCAAAGAAGAGGAAAGCCGATGCAGAGGACGAGCAAAACGGAGATGGTGAAACAGATAAGAAGAAGAAAGACAAGTCGAAGCACAAGGACGGACACAGGAGTAAGAAAGAGAAGCGGAAGGTTTAAGAAGTCAATGTTGATCCCAAATATTCTGTTATCCATAAATGTATCTGCTCAGATAGTTTTCAGGCAGAATTACACGGAGAGCACCTTCTCATCGCCTTCCCGCCTTTCGTCCTCGCCGTCAAGCATTCTTTGCTCGGCTGCACAGCACGTCCACGCAACATAAATACTGGTTTGACTTGCTTTGCTTGTGGTGAATTTCACCAGCATGCACGACTCAAAGCGTGACGCAAAGCCAGTGGAATCGCGTCGAATTGCATAACATTGTATCGTTGCAGTACATCTCTCATCTCATTCAGCTAACACACGTACACGTTTATTGTCAACCCTTATCTGTTCTGATCTGTTCCATAATCCTTGGATGCTTAGCTGAGACAACACATGTAGCAATGCCATCTCGAAGAGACAAAGTCTCATACTGGCGCAATGAACCATGCAAAAGCCCATTCAATCTCGTAGTGCATCGCAGTACCTTACTATATGATCCACGTCCTTCGATACATTTCCACAACCACAAAGTCATCGTCTCTCATGCCCTCAACCTGCGTCATTCATCATTTCGCTACAGTCCACAACACCACAACACCACGAGACCCATTCACGCATCCTATCTCCTTGGCTCCTCACCTCTCACCATCACACCTCAACCCCAACCTATTCCTTTGTCACATCTCTAATCCTGATTCGGATCATAATCAGCATCATCAGCATCGCCCGTCCGTCTCTTCTTCCTCCTTCCACCTCCACTGTTAGAAGCAGTTCTCTTACCAGCTCTCTTATTTGCCTGACCTGTCCCGATTTCTGCTTCATGGTCTTCGTCTTGGGTGGTGAATTCGGCGAATGGATCGATAGAAGAGGTGAAGAGATGGGCTGGGTTGATAGTGTTGGCGTTCGTGTTTGTGTTTGTGGAGTTGTATTGTTGGGGCTGGGCTTGACCTTGCATGTGTCGTGTTCGACCTCGGATGTTGTAGAGGGAGGGCGGAGGGATACTCTTGAAGTGTTGTTGTTGGTTGTTATAGGAGTCAAAGGTTGGTTCAGCCTGTGCACCTCGACGACCAGACTGTGGTGTTGTTGGCACTGAATCTCCTGGCGCTCCAACCTTGAGCGTGAGTCGTGGTGCAGGTGTTGCAGGAGTGGACGACTGTTGCACTTGAGCGTCCCCCGCATCTCCATCGTTGCCATATGCGTTCCAGCCCTCGGGCATGTCTTCACCATTATAAAACCATTCCGTACCAGATAGCTTGCTACCATCTCTGAGATCCCAGAACCCATGTGCAACAGGAGGACCAGACGGGTCGTCAGGATCAGTGAAGATCGTGTATTGACCGTAATGACGTTTCGTTCTTGACTTGCACATCTTGGAGATGTACTCGCCGATTTCTTCATCCATTCGCTGTCGTTGCTCGAATGTGGCGTGTGGGAGGTGTCGGAAAGAGAAGCCACGACTTTCGTTGACTTCTTCGGATTTCATATCGTCAGGAAAGTCACTCTCATCTTGTGCTGGTAGACCTGCGAAGTTGGAGGAGTGCTGAGGTGGAAGCTTGATCTTGACGAGACCTGGTCTTTCTGGCTTTGGGGACGGCAGTGTGGCTTGAGAGGAATGACCTGATGGTGGCAAGGTATTGTACTTGCGGTTCGCAGGAGGAAGGGTTTGTTTAGGATACACCATGTAATTGGATGGATCATACACACAGAGTCTTTTGATGGTCTCCATGAATTGAGACTGCTTCTGGTTGAGTCGAGGTGCAAAAGCCTGCAGCAGCTGACTCGCTGGAATACCTCGCTGTGGTATGGCGGCTAGTATCTCAGCATCACTAGGCCAGCTAGTGGATGGTTGATGTGAAGTAGAGGCATAAGATGGTATGGGGGAAGCAGCAGTAGTGGCTGTTGATGTGGATGATTGTGCTTTGGTGCCATCTGTTACATGAATACCTCTTTGCTCACAATACTGTGCGAATCTAGCCTTGAAGCTACCGAGAAGGTTGTTTCTTTCCTCAGCAGAAAATCCAAGACCTGAGAGAAGTTCTTTGATCTGTCTCCATGAATCCAGACTTCCCTGAACTGGCTGCTTGCCTTGCTGCATCAGGGTGTGGTTCAAGAAAGGTAGCCAGACCTGATTAATATACTCTCTCTTGAGGGTGGCCTCAATGTGGTTCAGGCGGGATGGATCAGACGCTGTGCCAGAACCTGTTGGAGGCGCGACCTGCTGAGGTACACCGCTCTGGTTGGCAACAACTTGGGAATATGGCGAGGTGGTGGTGTGGCTCATCCCTGGTGATATCTGAGAGTGGTACTGAGCTGGTTTGTTTCCTGCTTGTTCGTTGCTTGGGCGAAACGAATCCCTCGCTGAAGCTGATTGGATCGTTGATCGATTAGGTGTCCTTGTGGGCATTGAGACTGGAGCTGGTGAAGACTGCTTTTCAGTGTCGTGAAGGGCATCACCTACCGTCGACAGGCTCGAGGAAGGAAGACTGGGACATTGAGGATCGATGTTATCTTGAGTAGCTGCAGTTCTATCGTGGTCTGAAAGATAAGTCACGTTCGAGACATGCAAGTCCTTAGAAAGACAGACATGTAGCTTCTGCTGAAGGTTGCTAATCTTCTGTTTCGTCAAGCGAATGTCGTGGCCGATGCGAATGATTTCATTAGGATGCTGGTTCTTGACACGCTGCTTGGTAGTGATCAGGTGAGAAGTGTGTTGCAATATTTGACCTAGGAGCGCTTTAGCAGTTTGTAATCCTTCATTGTTGTCGACCTTCAGCCCTTCCTCAGAGAATGTCGCCAATTGGAGATCACGCGACGTAAAGGCTCTTTGAACATTCACTTCACTTTCGGCCTGCAGGACGTCCTGTGCAAGCTCGATGAGAAGGTGTTTGGCTGCAGCACAAGCTTCGGAGCCAAGGTCTTGTACCAGATCGACTTCCTCGCTCGCGTCCTCATCGACCTCGCTCGTCAAGTCAACTGTGCCAGCATCGTTCGCGTAGCCGCTGCCATCTGAATTCGACCGAGACCGCTCTTGAAGAGCTAGTTCGGTAGCCAGAGCCAGGTGTTGAAGTTCGCGTTCTTGATAGGTTTCGATTCGAGCTAGCGTATTTTTCTTCTGCACTTCTTTAGTGAATTTTTCGAGGAGGTTTTGCATCCTTCGTAGATTTGTCCGAGTGTCTTGTACAACAAACAAAGCATACATAAGAAGATTTCGACCTTGAATAGTTGGATAGCGAGTGGCACTCCAATCAGTAATGACGATGTCGCGGGAGCCCAGGACTTCTAGTACTTCGTTGAAGCGAAGCTCACCGGCCTCGAAATCTCGAGATTTGACTCTTTCGTTGATCACGTCTATCGTAAGACTGTGTTCAGCAAGTTCCGCATTTGTGATAGCAAGCTTGTCTTTACCACCATCGATAACAACAAAGCCCGCACCTTGCTTGCTGGGACTGATGGCTCGTTTGCGACCAGGCTTGGTCTGGCCATCACTATCATGTTGATGCTCATCAATGGTAGGGCGCGCATAGTAACCTTCAGTGATTGCAGTGACCCAAGCTTCCTTCATCTTCTCCGTCACAGCTGACAGGACTCGCTCACGAACTGCCTCATCCTTGATATCAGCAGTCCAGGTACCCCACCTGAGAGCATACGCTTGTACCCAAACGTGCAGTGGCGCATCTTTAGGTGGATAGATGTCCAAGCGCTGAGCATTGTCACAGGATGCAGGCTCTGGAGGTGGCCAGTTCGCTAAGGAGGTGTAGTGGCTGCCACATTTTGGACTAGCGGTCTGAGAACGAATGGGAAGTGTAGGAAGGTCGACAAATTCCGAAGAGGAAGTGGGAGCAGCATAACCGGTCGTAGTGGTGGCAGTCGCAGCCAAGGGTTGATTACCAGGCGAGACTGGCGCGGTAAGTGCAGAAACCTCGGACTCGTCCTGGTCAGCCCTTGCTGGAGAGCGTTCCAGGTGTCGACTAGTGTCTCCAACAGACTGTGGCTCAGCAAAGATGCCGTGATGGTCGTTGGGTTGGTTGTCATCGTCTGAAAATATTGCCCAGTCATTCCACAATGGTGTGATGTCTGGAGAAGAATGAACGCGCCCAGCATCCATACATGAATCGTGGTTGATATCTTCTGAGAGTGCTGTGGCACTGACATGATCTGAATCGACGTGCATAGGCTCGCTCGTGATTTGTGTATTCGGGATTTGAGCTAAGTCATCGTTGGAGTCAGGCTGTTCTATCACGATATCCGCGTGTACTGGTGAGTCCGCATTGCCATTGCTGAGTACATTGTCTTCCACGTTCTGTTCAACTGCTGTCGTTGCCTGCTGTTCAGAAGCGGCTTCCATATCTTGGTCAGGAACTTGCACTGATTCGAAAGTAGTCTTTGGCTGTGAGTGTGGTTGCGGCTTTGCCGTCTTGAAGAAGTTGGCGAGCATGATTGAGATGGGCCAGGTGCGTGGCGGTAGGTGTGGGGGCTGTAGCTCTGAGGGTGTATGGTTAGGACTTCAAAGGTGAGTTGATAGATCAGTGAAGAGATCTGAAATCATCAACTGCTAATTCTGCGACGGATCTGTCACAAGTACGATCGAGCATTCGTTAGGAAGATCGAAAGATGAAAGAAACAGGTTAGAAGAAGTAAGACAGGCTTGGAATTATACAATTTGCAGGACAGCGTATAAATTCAAGTGGTTCAGGTGAAGGTCAGGTGAAGTAACTGCTTAGCATTGTATATTCCGTCGTAGATTGGGTCAACACTTTGACTACCTTGCCTACAGCTCATCGTGAGCGGGCTCTGGCATTGCAGCCGTTGACTCTGAGGAAGGTTCTGGGTTAGTGAAGAAGTCAGCAGGCAGCTTCTGCTTAGTGCCTTCGCCAAAGCGAATATCGTCCATGAAACTTTCGATGTTCTTCACATCGAAGGACGGTTTAGTATACTTCTTAGCCCATCTCTTTTTCATGTTAAGGACGACGACATCAACCTCGTCCTCAGACTTGAGGTCTAAGACTTTTCGGATGGTTGTGGTGTCTTCGTTGGTCGCTGGTACAGCGTAGGTGGGGAAGATGTTGGCTTTTCTCTTGCTGTATTTGTCTTCGACCGTCGCAAAACCAGCGAGAACATCCGCAGCAGTGCCTGCGCACTCCGAGGTAGCATCTTTTTTGGCAGGCAACAGAACAAGTACACAGTGAGTGCTGTCAGGTTGTAGACACGAGGTTCGTAGTTCTGAAGCTGATTCCAGGGTGGGAAGAGCAGGAGCGACATCTGGCACAACCATTGGCTTCTGCTTGTGCTCGACAATTGGTATAGGCGATTCAGTTGGTGGTTCATCTTCCAGAATGACGGTGCTAGCATGGTCCATATGCTCCTGGTAATCAGATGATTTGTGCTTCTCCGATGCTTTTGAGAACTCTGAGGATGCTGAAGCTGCCTTCTCTTTCTTAGTAGTAGACGGTTTGGCTTTGGCTTTCTTGGGAGTAGGGTCAGGATTCGGCGCAGCGGCTTGACTAAGAAACTGGGTAAGAGTATCCTTGCTGATTTCGCCGTCGTATTTAGAGGTATCACTGCCATGGAGCAGCACGATGGTCGGAAACTTGGTTACTTCGTACTTTTCGATAGCAGCGGTTTCTTTGTTCCGGACCTGAGCAAAGTCAATAGCCCCAAGGAAGTCGATTGCCAATGCCTTGACGAGAGGAGCAGTAGTGCCTTTCTCGCTGAAGAGGATGGCCTTTGGTCGGGTGCTCTCCTGCACCCAGGCGTCCAGTGTATCTGCCTTCAATCTCTTGACATGGTTTGTGATCTTGTCTGTGACAGCCTCGACAATACCCTTTGCTTCTCTTGAACCCCGATAGTCTTCAACAATGGGCTTGCCTGGCTTCTTTCCCGGTTTCACAATCTTTAGAGTAGGGAAACCCTGAACACCGAATTGACCGCAAAAGGCTTTGTTGGATTCATCGTCGCAGTTGACCGCAGCGACCTTTGCTAGGCCAGTCAAGCTCTTAGCTGCTTTCTCGTAGGCTGGCTTGAGGTTCTGGCAATGTCCGCACCATGGTGCATAGAACTCGACAATCTAGGAGATATTAGCGCTGCCACTTAGTCAGTGAAAGACTTCTCGTACAGAAGTATGGTTAGACTGTGCAATGAGACTGTCATAGTTCTTCGCATTCACGTCGAGAACAGGAGACTTGGAGCTATAGATGCCTTGGCCAGCCACGAGGCCAGCAGCCAGCAAGTAGTAGACTAAGGTTGCTCCACGCGCCATTTTCTGATAAGGACTTGCAGGTGCTCGTATGGGAACGATATGTAAGGTGGAAAGAAATCATGCACCGAAGTCAAGCACTGAAGCAGCCGCATAACTGTCACTGACATCTCACTTCATTCTGCCACAGTGTTCGCTCGTGCACCGCTGCAAAGGTGTCATCCTCCTCACACCATCACGTGTCGAATAAGCATTCTAGAATTATGCTCTGCCTTAACAAAAACTACTCGGCACACAGTTAAGATCTTCGCACAGCAAGCTCGAAGGGCATTTCAATATTGAAGGTTGGACGGAAATAGTTCAATGCTACAAGCATTGTCTCAACCTTTTTCAATCGTCAGCCCTCACGTTGTCCATCCCTCTTTATCTTCTTGCCCACGCTCACTCTCTGGATGCCCTCTTGCAAACCGATCAGCAACTATAGTCCAGGCGAATACCCAATCCACTCGCGACATCCAGCTCTGCATCGCCATGGCGAGTACAACCTCCAACCTACTCTGGGGTTTCATCGGTAAGAAAAGAGGGACAAGGACGGTCCAGTTAGCGAAGAAAGGTAGAAAGGTACAGAATAACAGTTCCACAAGCAGGGCAAGGCGTAGAGTAACATCGAAAGAGGCGACACAACAGATACCCAACGAGGTAAGGGTCATGCACATTGCAACTATCAGATCTGACAGGCATTGTAGTTGCTCTTCTTGATCCACAATTGACTGCGTCTTCATCGTATACTGGCTGGGCTTGTCTCTGATATTGCCTGCAAAATGGTTGTAACTTGGTCTTGCCTGCTTTCTGCGGTTAGGGAGTATGTTTCTGATATATGAACGACGGCGCGGAGGTTTTGGTAGCGTCTCGGCTTCGGCCGATGCTTTGAAAAATCTGCGAATGCAACGCATATTGGGCTTCTTCTTTCATGACCGATGCAGTCGCTAGCAATGAGGTAAGCGGTGCAGGGCAGATCATTGAGCACAAGCCCGAGGCTGGAAACATTTCACCACAAACCAACGATAAAGAGACGGGGTGTGGAATCAATATCACAGTTGAGGAGTACCTGCTGTTTGAGACACAAACGATATCGTACAAACGAGAAGCTTGAAAAGGATGACCTTGATGCGATGAATTGTGTCTACTGTTCTGCTGAAGCAGTAGCACCCTGGAAAAGTTAGCGTGACTCGCATACATGATTAGACGTCCACGTACAGTGATAATCTCCACCAATTCGCCAGTAATGACGGCTTGTCGGGTTCTGTTGAACAGAATGGTAAATCTGCTGATCATGTCACCGGCGTTCTTCGATGCGTTCTGCCGGTTGTCAGTCTGTTTTCTTTTCTCACAATGTCAAAGATAGTTGCTTGACTTACATCCATAGCATTTCTTCGAGCAGATTGTTCACAAGCATGACCCTCAGCAAGAGCCCAGAAGAGCGAGTTGGCCAATGAATATTCTCTCAAGTTGCCCAGGACTTCATCGTCAATCTCGAATGCGGAGAAGTTGGCCGACTGAGTAATGGCCTCTTCTGAGAAAGCCTCGATCGGTGTTGCCTCGTAAGTCTGTGCATTGATGAATTTGTTGTAGAGAATCTTGACGCTACCATACTCTTCTGGAAGCAAGCAGATCTGATCAGCGATGGCTTGTGCATCGGCAAATGTTGGCACGTCCTTGCCAACACCAGCAAAGCTTAGGACAATGTTCTTTGCGTTAGATCGGGATAGTTGAGCCTTGCACTTCTCGCCAATAATAGCCAGGTCGTAGTCGGGATGCTCGGTCAACATTCTTCTCGTGGCTCGCGAAAGACCGGAATGGATACCACCGCAAAGGCCCTTGTCGGAGGAGCAAATGACCATAAGAGTCTTCTTCTCGTCCAAAGCCTTAGTCTCGGCAGACTCGAAAACCTCATTAGCTGTCTGTCCGTAGGTTCGTGATTCTGTCATAGCTCTTTGTGCTCGGGTGAGCTTGGTCGAGGCAACAATTTTCATCGTCTTGGTGATCTTCTCGATGTTCTTGATCGACTTCAATCGGCCTGTCCTTCGCATAAGCTTCTAATTCGTCGACGCATCCTGCAGTACTGACCCTCAATTTCTCGTAGCGTGGCATAGTTGGCGGCTTGGGCGGCAGACTTTGGCACGACGGACCTGGATCGAGTCAGCGAGTGAGATGTGAATGCATTAGGAGGGTATACCGAGCCAAAGCTGCATTGCCCACGCTGAGCGCAGGTCGGACTGCTCGCGAAAACATCTCGGATGATCTGCAGGAGGCAACAAACAAGACGCACAACGAGACACAGGGAATTCAGACGGAGAGGGGAGAGTGTGGTTTGCAGGCAAAGCTCAGGATTCTATCTATTCTTCGAGCTTGAGGTTGTCACTAAGTACGCTAGCCTGATTGGGCTAAGCCCTTTTTATGCACCGCAGGAACGCCGCAGCTGTTTCCTCTCTTGCTGCAGCATACGAAGACTGAAGACTGGCCATTCTGAGTAATGCCCTTGGTCGACCCTTCCCACTCTTTGCTCTTTCTCTTTCTCACCACTCTCTTGCGCCGGCGACTTATCACGCGTACATCGACCTGACGCGTACCTTGCGCCTACCTTTGCGCATCGACCTGATTAATTTCAAGGGACTTCCCTACCCTCGTCCGCGCCTCACTTATTGCTCACTTCTACCTCGATCTGTCTCGACTACTCAATTCAGCACTTGCACGCGCAGTCTATCTCAATTTTCGATCTGTCGCATCTTTACGGAATCTATCCAAGCCCAATACTGGCTTCTCAGTTGCTTTTCTTCCACCTTCTCTACTGAGCAAGCTCAGCTTTTCCACAAACCACGCTTGGGGCTGTACGGAGCGAGGACACAGTCAGGCTGGATCAGACCGTGTCTCACGACTCGTAGTACGTACAATGTCCTCCTCGGACGATGATATGCCCTTAGTGGCATCGAGACGCCAGCCAAATGGTGTCAATGGCGGTATGTTGATCACAACGTGCTCGCGTCTGGCATCTGGCTAACCTCATTCCAAGCTCATCCGCCGCTTTCGGCTTCTACTGTCTCCCCCAAGACTGATGCAGCTGTTGGCAAGAAGCCCTCCACAAATGGCAATGTCATGCCAGCTATGCCAAAACTCGAGGAGGAAGATGTGGCCATGAATGACATCGCACCCGCCACCAATGGTGCAAAGCGGAGAACACACTCGAACCGACCTAGTTTTGCTGAGCCTGAGTCGAGTGATGACGATAAACCATTGGTACGCCCCTAAGAAACCCAGTCAAACGTTATCTAAGGAATTCTGGCTGACGACAAGTAGAGCAAAAAACGGAAAACACAGCCTCGGCCCAGCAAGGCCCTCGAGACCGACTCTGACGATGAGCCTCTTGCAGCAAAATCGAATGGATTACCTACCAAAGCCCATACTTTGAGTGCTGGAGATTTGGGAGAGAATTCGGATTCCGACACCCCTTTGACAACCAAGCTGGCTGAGCAGAAACAAGACATCATGAAAAAGGCCGAGAAAACTGCCAAGGCCATCAAAAAGGAAGAAGCTAAGGAGGTCACCAAGAAGCCGGCTTCAAAGTCTAAGAAGGTGAAGAAAGAAGACTCATCCGATGATGAACCACTGTCCAGAAAATCCAAGACTGCATCTGCTTCCAAGGCTAAGCAAGCGAAGACCGAGCCTTCGGCGTCCAAAACAACTGCCAAGGGCAAAGCCAAGGCAGTGAAGAAAGAAGAGACCGAGGATCCGGAAGATGGTGAAGAAGGTGAAGAGGAGATGGCTTGGTGGAACAATCCAATGCATAGTGATGGTGAGAACAAGTGGGCCACCTTACAACATAGTGGTGTCGTGTTTCCACCTCCTTATCAACCACTGCCCAAGAACGTCAAACTCAAATACGATGGAGCACCTGTATCTCTGCACCCTGACGCTGAGGAAGTCGCCAGCTTCTTTGGTGGTATGCTCAATTCCACACACAACGTGGAAAATCCTACCTTTCAGAAAAACTTCTTCGCCGACTTCAAGGAAATCCTCAAGAAGACTGGCGGCGCCACAGGCTCTAATGGTGATAAAGTCGCAATTAAAGAATTCTCCAAATGCGACTTCAAGCCAATCTTCGAGTACTATGATGCTCAGCGCGAAGCCAAGAAGAGCCTTTCTAAAGAAGAGAAGAAAAAGATAAAAGCCGAGAAAGACGAGGCAGAGGCTCCTTACCAATTCTGCCTCTGGGATGGAAAGAAGCAAAAAGTTGGCAACTTTCGAGTTGAGCCTCCAGGTCTTTTTAGAGGTCGTGGCGACCATCCAAAGACTGGCAAGGTCAAAACGCGTGTGCAGCCGGAGCAGATCACCATCAACATCGGTAAAGAAGCCACTGTGCCAGCACCACCAGAAGGTCACAAATGGAAAGAAGTCAAGCACGATCGTACTGGGACATGGCTAGCCATGTGGCAAGAAAACATCAACGGTAACTTCAAGTATGTCATGCTTGCAGCCAACTCAGATATCAAAGGCCGTTCCGACTTCGAGAAATTCGAAAAGGCAAGACGACTCAAGGGCAAGATTGACGATATTCGATCCGCCTATCGACGAGACCTCAAGGCTGAAATGATGGTCGATCGTCAAAGAGCCACTGCCATGTATCTGATTGACACTCTAGCTCTTCGTGCTGGTAATGAAAAGGGTGAGGACGAGGCTGACACGGTTGGTTGTTGCTCTCTAAAATACGAGAACATTACTCTTCAAGAGCCAAGTACTGTCATCTTTGACTTCCTAGGGAAGGACAGCATTCGCTTCCACGAGTCATACGAGGTCGACAAACAGGTCTTCAAGAATCTGAAGATCTTCAAAAAGGCACCGAAAAAGGAAGGAGATCAGGTCTTCGATCGTTTGACAACGACTGCACTAAACAAGCATCTCTCAAACTTGATGCCAGGCTTGACTGCTAAGGTCTTCCGTACCTACAACGCTTCGTGGACGTTCGCTCAGCTTCTCAAAGACATCAAACCTGGTGGCACAGTAGCAGAGCAGGTCAAGAACTACAACGATGCCAACCGGAAAGTGGCCATCCTTTGCAACCACAGGCGGACTGTGGGCGCCACGCACGCAGCGTCGATGGAGAAGATGGAAGACAGGATCAAGGCTGTCAAGTATCAAGCCTGGCGAATCAAGCAGATGATGATTGACGTTGATCCCAAGATCAAGAAGAAGAAGGGTGCAGACTGGTTCGAGCTGCCAGAAGGCATAGATCAAGAATGGGTCCTTGAACACCAAGCCTTCCTGATCGAGGAGCAGAAGACAAAGATCACGAGGAAGTTCGAAAAGGACAACGAGAAGCTGAAATCCGAAGGGGAGAAGGAGATGAAATCCAAAGAGCTGACTGAGCGACTTGAGGCCGTCAAAGAGCTTGAGCAAAAATTCAAGAAAGAGAACAAATCGAAAAAGGTCGAGGCGGAAGGCAAGTCACCAACCCTGGAGAACTTGCAAGCAAAACTTGAGAAGGTAGAACAACGGGCGGCTACTATGGAAACTCAAGCCTTGGACAAGGAAAGCAACAAGGAGGTCGCCTTAGGCACATCCAAGATTGTAAGTGTTTTTAGCTCGTGCTTCCATCATCACTGCTAACAAAGTCACAGAACTACATCGATCCTCGACTCACTGTCGTCTTCTGCAAACGGTTCAACGTGCCAATCGAAAAGTTCTTCTCCAAGACATTGCGTGAGAAGTTCCAATGGGCTGTTGAGTCTACGACGGAAGATTGGGATTTCTAAGCAGCGGTTCTTAACTCGTTAGGCTCAAAGCACAGCAGAATATGTACACCACGACCAACACGATTGGACGACGTAGAACGACAGTGCAGAGCCTTCACGTTCACCACGACGAGCAGCAATCGCTCGACATCAGAAGGCACGAGAGCAGTACGCAAGGTAGAACAAAACTATGCTCGTCATGAGTTCGACATATTCTTTCAAACATATAATAGCTCATATCTAGCTAGCATGATTTTCTCTGGCCAATCTTGCAGAAGTGTATGTACCTTACACCTTAGTGAGCGAATGATCCTTTAGCTGGCCCTGTGTTTCTTTTCAAGTAGCTGCGATGTGTATTGTACTTGCCGTGCATGTGTCATATTGACTGGCCTAAATTGTGGAAGGCGCTTTGCTGTTCGCTAAATTTTGCGCTTCATGGATCTGGAATAAATACTTAGGGCAATTGCGACCCTAATACGACTTTCCATATGCACAAATTCATTATCATTTTTCCACCAGCTTACGACCTACATACTACCAACGCCATCTCCCTACGACATTGACGTCCATCATTCACAACAATATCATACAGCGTGTTATCGTTGTTTAATCGAGACGTTAGCAAAACACCTAACCACATCTCGCGCCAGCAAAGCCTCCAACAGTCAGCACTACCTGCAAGTAATCCTTGTATCTCCGGGCTACCTCATCGCCGTGTAATCGCAAACACTGTCGACCACCGAAGTCGAACAGGCAACCACTATGGAGAGCACGTTCACGACATCAGATGGAATAAAATTATACACGAAAACATGGAAGGTCAGTCGGCCGCTAGTCATGTTATGTCTGCTATCAACTCTACTGTGCATTCAAATGCTTACTGAATGACATTAGCCACAAGTCGCTTCCTCAATACATCTGATTTTTGTGCACGGGTTCAGTGACCATGTCAATGCATACTACGCCCTTTTCCCAACACTAGCATCACCACCCTACAATATCACAGTCCATGGCTTCGACCAAAGGGGTTGGGGACGCTCAGCTCCAAAGAAGTCTGACTGGGGTGTGACTAGTGGTACTCATCAAGTCCTATCAGATATCGCTGAATATATCAGTCAGATATCAAGCTCAATCACCACGGGTGAACAGTCAAGCACGCTCTTTTTGATGGGTCACAGTATGGGTGGTGCAGAGAGCTTGATGTATGTGCTGTCAGACCCCAAATCCTTCTCTGTTACTCCTTCAAAGCCGTCACTCCCAATATCAGGACTCCTCCTCGAATCACCACATATAGGCTTTCCTCCTCAATCCAAGCCAAACTCTCTCGTTGTGCTCGCAGGTCGGCTCGCAGCAAAGGTGGCACCACGATTCCAGATGGTCCAGGAATTAGACGCATCTTTCATGTCTCGTGATCCCCAGGTTTGTAGGGATTGGGAAGAAGATCCTCTTTGCCACGACACAGGTACGCTAGAAGGTCTAGCAGGTCTGCTCGACCGAGCCAATTATCTTAATGCTTTCGGAGAGACTGGCAATGCTCGCTCCGACATGCGGCATACATTGCCTTGCCCTGTCTGGTGGGCACATGGAACGGCAGACAAGGTCTGCGACTTCGACTCTAGTCGGAAGCTATACGACAGACTCATCGCTAACGACCAGACCTCCAATGCGGCGAAGCAGAGCAGGTTCGTGGCGTATGAGGGTGCATATCACAAATTGCACGGCGAACCAGATGGAGTAGGGGAGAAATTTGCAAGAGATGCTGCCGATTGGATGCTGCAGATTGCGGATATCGATTCATTTCAGAGCACTGATTCGACTAGCACTCGAGGCGAGTCATTCGCAGCTACTGCAGGTACTGCGAGCACAAGCGCAGGTGGTGCAGAGGATGTCAGATCGAAACTCTAAGCGGAATCAAGGCTTGAATATTGAGGCACAGGCTCAAGTGTCTCTGCATCACGAATCCGAAGTTAATGGCATATCAATGCTTAAGTTGCTTGTCTGGTATTGATGGAGTACTTTAGACAAAT
Organism: Lithohypha guttulata; assembly: GCF_036872675.1. Classification (NCBI taxonomy): domain Eukaryota; kingdom Fungi; phylum Ascomycota; class Eurotiomycetes; order Chaetothyriales; family Trichomeriaceae; genus Lithohypha; species Lithohypha guttulata. The sequence continues at coordinate 1,890,993 of NW_027042752.1, read as the reverse complement.
TGTATTAGTAGGTCCTAGCTGGGTGGTGGACTATGAGCGCCTCATCATCAACGTTGGATCAGCTCTTAAACTATAGATCGAAGGAGAAGGCACTATGTACACCCAACGATCATCTTTAACACTACATAAGCCAGCCTACAGGCATAGTAATCTTTCTCTGTTGCTATGCAAGTATAGCGAAGCAGGGATTGTAGTGCCAAGACTAAAGCCGGATGAGAATTGTCCCTGAAAGAGCTCTGCCGTGTTCACATCCGAACCTCACTCAGCATCTTGAAACCACGAATTCATTTCCCCACACTTTGCACGTACACAAGTTTTGTACGTCAATTCGATGTCTGGATCCCCAACTGGGTTGGGAACTACCGAAGGCGCACCCGTTTGTAAGACCTCTGCGTCTGCCAGTCAGCAAATGGTAACCGCTCGGTTCTGCTTTTACGCTGATGATGATGAGTCTGCCCCTCGGGACTTGAGGCGGTTCTGAGGGGCCTCGGGGAATGCTTGAATATCAAGTATAAGATATAGGACTTGAGAAGTAGGCTGCTCTCGTAGATTCCTTCGTCAAACACTGCAATATTCAAGCAATACCACGATAGTATCTACCAGACTTACTAAAGAACTTCGGCAACATGGTTTACAACGTACTTCCCGAGGAGAGTGAGCCCAAGGTCACAAGCCACATCAACGGCAGCACAGAAGAGGTCCTCGCCAGACTATGCATAACAGAGCTCTGCAAAGGATGGCCAGTATACAGAGATGCATCTGAATGGCAGAACTATCGGTCCCTCTTCACCAAGGAGGGTGCCTGGGTATGGACTAGTAAGTAGCCACTGTGCCTCGCAAGAAGCCTTCACTAACATGATCGCAGCATGGTCGGGTGGTTTGACAATCGAGGACTTCATCGCAGTCTCGATAAAAGGCCGAGCCAACGGCGATTTTATTATGCACCGAGAGAACGGCACACTCGCCAACGTCAACCTGGCCAAGCAACGTGGTATCGGAAAGATGAAGGCCACCATCACCCAGCGCATGAACCTCCACGGCATCCCAGTCGACGTCGAGTGTGATTGCCGATTCATCTTCTTCGCCCTGATCGAGGACGGCGAATGGAAGGCGCGCTTCGTCAAGCTCTTCTACGAGAAGGACAAGATCCTCGCCGTTAACGGCAAGCTACCAGAAATCCCAGAGTCGGAGCTGGATAAATACACTGAGGGATACAAATATCTTGGCTATGCACAGTCTACACTCGGCCACAAGATCTTGCACGACCTGCCAAATGCCAACAATAAGGGGTTCAAGGACATGTACCAGGCAATGGCTGACTGGTTGGACGGCAAGGAGATTGATTTGTTCTGGGAGCACAAGTAAACAAACAATGTAGCCTTTCTAATGATCTATATTCTTGATACATGTTCACTACTGGGTTTGTGACAAACGATCTGCTTCCGAGTTTCTGCGATTCGCGATCGTTCGTAGTGCTAACCATATTCCAGGTCGCGACCACGACCGAGCGCGACTTACCAGTATTCTCGAACTTTAATCGTAACTGCAGCCGGAGAAGAAATGAGTGATGAGATGGTCGCGGTGGTCCACATGCGAGTTGTGGCGCACATGTGTCAACAGTGAAGGTAAAATTCGTGGACATCTTTTTCACCTCATAACGCAATCACGATGATATTCAACTGACTAATACTGACTATTTCTCTCCATGGCTCACAGCCGATCCCATCTTTAAAGACCTCCCGCAATGAAAGCTGTGAGACCGACATCAAATACGAAAGCGAACCCTCAGAAATCGCGATGGGATCCTCGGCCACACGAGCACGATCCATTGGTCAAGACACACGACTTTGCCTACCTCACTGGCATACCTGATCCGACTTTCTTTTCACGATCTGTCGAAGCACTGAAGACGATAGTCGCTCTTTTGATCGCACAGCCTTTACTTCTCCAAACGTTGGGTCTAATTTTTGGTGGCTGTTGCAGTAATGTCTATACCCTCGAATCAATACTCAACCTCTCATCCGACAGCGGTACCCTGATCACCTTTCTGCAATTCCTCTTCATCACACTATACAGCCTCCCAAGCCAGCTTACCTTCCACGTTACCTCACCGTCCGACCCTCCTCCACTACGGCCTACCCAAGCAGTATGGTTCCCTCGTTTGAAGAGCCGGAAAGTCCCTTTGACAAAATGGCTCACGTTTGCTGGCCAGTTCGTGCTGATTAATGTGCTGAACAATGCTGCGTTCGGGTACAAGATCTCTTTGCCTTTACATATAATACTACGGAGTGCTGGACCAGTTGCGAGCATGGTCGTGGGACGAGTCTGGGCTGGGAAGAGATATAGCTGGCAGAAGGTTTTGGCCGTCATGCTTCTGTTTGTTGGGGTGGTGCTGGCTGCGCTTAGTGATGCAGGAAGCGAGACCAAGACTTCAGTGAGTGCGACTACTACTGGAGGCAATAGTACGAGCTTACGAGTCACGTCTACTACTCAGAACGCGCCCAAACCTTCGCAGCCTCGAAACACTACCACTGGATCACTGGGGACCAATACCACACACACAGAGTCGAGTCCAGCAGGACCGTTGATGGAGCAGGCTCCTGGGTTTGCCCTGCTGACACTTGCCCTCCTTCTCAGTGCAGTCATGGGTGTATGGTCAGACGGTGTATACAGCAAATACGGCCGAAACACAGCAATTGCAAACGAGCAGGTCTTCTACGGCCACTTACTCTCTTTACCCTTCTTCGCGCTTCGATTCGACACCTTATATGCTCAATGGAACAAGCTCATGGCAGCCAGCGCAGTTTTGTTCCCGAGGTCAGGTGTAAGGAAAGATCTAACAGGCCTCACCCCCATGGCCAAGTTCCTGCACATGGCAGCCGCAGCACGACAAACACCTCCAACCTGGCAAGAAAAGGTTCTTGGCTGGATCAAACTTGAGCATGCGCCCAAAGCCCTGACTTACCTCGTGCTCAACTGTATAACGCAGATTGCTTGCATTTCTGGAGTTCACAGACTGAGCACACAGACCAGTGCGCTTACGGTCAGCATTGTGCTGAATGTGCGGAAGGTGGTTAGTCTGTTGCTTAGCATCTATCTTTTTGGCAATGAGCTTGCGCTTGGAGTGCTAGTAGGCGCTGTGATCGTGTTCTTGGGAGGTGGATTGTATGGCTTGCCAGAACGCAGGAGGGAGGTCAAGAAGGAGGAGAAGAAGGTCAAGGGTGTAGACGGAGAGTCCAAGAAGAGTCGGTGATATTGGCACTGCATCTGTAGACCTGCCTGTCCTATCAATTACATAGACTAGACTTAAACAGGAAGAACTGAAAGCAGACACCTTGGTACGATATGTGGCTTCATGCATGTAACAACTCATGATTACTTGTACTTTCCTAACAACCGTGTACGATTGGTGTAACACAGGACTCTACTCGAGTACAGAATGTCGGCATTTCTCAAAAACTGTACCGTGTTTCAGGTGTGAAAGTATCGGACAGTACAGCGCCAGGCTAAAGTGTTGCCTTTTCCCCGGGCCATAATTCAGTTCGCAAACTAGCCCCGCCACAGCAATATGTGTATTGTTCAGTCCTCCATCAATTCAAATGCTATACTGAGTGCTGCCCTCGGAGTCGCAGCACACAAAGCAGAAGAAACACATCTTCGAAGAGCCGCAAAGCAAACCCGGAAACTGCAGCTAAAGAAAAATAGAACTTCTGGATTCATGCAAGAATGCGGAGACACGCGCAACCCGCCGAGCCCACAACGTGGCTAGAAAAGCATGTGCACTGGCAGGCAAAAACCTTCAATTTGATATATGCTGTCATTGGCTGATTTCGGCGCAAAGGAAGACGAGCACAAATCGGACACGTGCCGGCTCGTGGCAGTGATCCTTCCAGGCCAGCTGGACCGACAACAGCTGCCTCGTGAGCACGTAGAAAGTGCTACGGCATCCGTTGTTGTCGTACCTGAAAGAGGAATTCTTTTGTGTCTTGCTTGAATTCCGACACCTGATCTACCACTCTGACCTTGAGCTAACCTAGTATGATTTGATTTGGCTGTATTGCTTTCTACCTTTCAAAGAGTCTTGTGCTGTTGCGACTTGGTCTTGCTCACTGCTGTACTAAGGCACTACTCTCGAGACTCACTTCTGAAACGTTCACGATTGAAGCGACGATTTGCTGAAAGAGATATCAGACGACATAAGCATGGCACAAATAATACCACCTCCAGATACCTACAGCTTACTTCCACCTCTGCTCGCGTGCTTGCCTACCTCGTTTGCATCGTCGAAACCACCTCCCAGTCTGCTCGAACTTCTCTCGCCCATACTGCGGCAGAGACTCCAGATCCATACCACATCTTCCTCTGCACATGACTCGTGGCTGCGCCTTCTCTGTTGGGATAGCTCCAAAGCAGAACGCTTAAAAGAGATAGTCGAGAATGCAAACTTTGAACCACATCCTGCCTCTGGAGAACTGGAGATAGGAGAGATCGAAAGATTGTGCTACAAGAGGTTTGACCCAGAGACATTGAAGGCACAGGTACCACTGAATGACTGGGATTTGACTGCACTGTATTTGTGGTGTCTTGGCAGTGAGGAAGGGAATAACTGGAAATTGGCAGAGCTGATACCATACGACTCTGATTTGAGCAGCGACCAAACCTGGTCTGCCTCACTTAATGAAGCAGAGCAGAAAGCCTTGCTAGAGAGTCTCGCAGTGCAGCCACCGCGAGTGAATGGCGACAACAAAAGTCTGTCAGTACCTGTGCAGGAAGAAGATGGCGATGACGACTACTGGGCGCAATATGACAATACGCCTGGACGAACACCTGGTCCACAAACACCAGCAAGGAAACAGTCTGTGAACCCACAAGGTTCCGCAAACTCGGATGCTGACTACTATGCTCGGTATGGCAGCGTACAGCCTGCGATGGACAGCTACGATCCAGACGAGCAGCATGAAGAGATGGGCGAGTCGACTTTGAACGGCAACAGCATGCAGCACACGCTTAACGGCGACTCTTATTCTGAGCCAGAACCGATCGAAGAGACAAGGTCGCAGCAGTTCCAAGACCTGAGCAAGCTGCAGATTCCCGAAGAAGACGAACGAGCAGTCGAGATCAATCATCCTATGCCTTCCTCGCCGTCATCGAGGGCTGGCTCCGACACAATTGCAAGGCTGGAAGAGACTGCAGATCGGTATTCTGCTAGTGAGATTGCTATCAAGCAACATATCAGTTACAGCGTTAAGAGCATGTACCGACTCGCGAAAGGGGCTGGCCTTTCGAGAGGAGACTTTGAAGATATGATCCAGCGAGAGCTTGAGACATTGAGCTTATTGGATAGGGAGTAACGAAATGCTCAATTCAATTTCGTGCTCTCGTCCCGCTCCCACGTTCTGCACCATTGGACTGTCTAGGTAGCTGATTGGAGAACCGGGGATCGGGATCAGTTCAAGATGGCTGGGGAAGTGGATCTCGCTTCCTGCACCTCGCTACGTCACGACTCCAAGTACCTTATTCCTAGTCAGGAACGGTATGCACAACAAGTTATTCAAGCGAGACTTCTGTACGCCTGCGACTAGAAGCTCTACGTCTCGTCGTTGAACGTTGACTTTACGCGCGCAAGCTCCTTGTTGCACTTCTCCTTTTCTCGAGTCTTATCGCGTACTCAATATGCCTCCCAAAAAAGCTTCTGGTGCTGCGCAAGCTGCGAAAGCAGTAAACAAAAAGAAACAAGCTGAAGACAAGCAAGTTCCAAGTCGCGCCAAGCAGGAGCAGAAAGACGATGTCGTGATGGAGGATGAGACAACTAATCCTAAAGACGAGGCAGTCAAAGAAGATCAGAAAGAGGAGGCACCTGCAAAAGAAAAGGCAGAAACAGGTCAAAAGCGCAAAACACCACCAACGTCAGGAGGTTCAAAACCACCAAAGAAAGAGCAACGTCAAGGCAGTCGCGTCTCATCTCGTACCGCTGGCGCCGGCGCTGGTAAAGACGCGACCTCGAAACAGATTGTCAATTTTCTACTCTCGAAAGACTCCCTACCGTACTGCTATCCTTCAGATGAGCTGGAGGCTGCCAACTCTGGCAAATTCAAGAAATGCTACTCTCTTACTCCACCGAGTCTATTCACACCTTTCGAACATCTCGTTACAGCGCATTTGATCTCGAAACCATTGAGCCACACACTCGGTATGCGCAGCGCTCGGACATTACTGAATGATCCATACAGTTTCAGCACACCTGGCAAAATGCGCGCTGCTGGCGAGAAAAAGATTTGGGATGCGCTCGAGGAGGCCAGAACTCAACACAGACAAAAGACCGCATCTTACCTCTATGACATGGCAGTACAATATGCCGACCCCAACAACAAAGACGATACCAACAACATGGGCGACTCGGACGAAATGCTCGAGCTCGCAACCCGCGCCAACGACGGCGGTTCGCGCGCCACAATAGAATACATCAAGAGCACTGTCAAAGGCATGGGCGATACAGGCGCTCAAATCTTCTGTCGGCGCGTTCAAGCCTGCGAGGGTTGGGGTGAAGCTATCTGGCCATATGCTGACCCGAGATCTATCGATGCGCTGCGAGAGTTGGGCGTGAAAGTCGCGGATGCAGAGAACCTTCAGGAGATGATTGAGAGTGATGTTGACTGGGACAATGTTGGGGATATGGGGCTTTTGGAGGAGAAGAAGGGCGTGGATGATAAGGATTATGAGGTGCAGGTTGCGGTTGAGCTCGTTACGGTGCTTGAACGGGCTATTGGTTGTGTGCTTGAGGGCAAGGTTGATCAGTTGAGGAGTGCTGCTGCTGGGTTTGGAAAGTAAAGAGCTAGCAGTATTTGATAAGTTGAGTTTAGCACCTGTTCACTTGAGCTTTCTGATGGACCTTGTTCTTACGAATCAGTTTAAGAACAATACGTAGTATTATGCCAAACCACTTCTCTACACGAAAAATTGTATCTGTATATATTGCATCTGAAGGCTCTCTCTTCGCCAGAAAAACTATTCCAGCAAAACGCTCAAGTTCGTAAGAAGCAGGTTCTTCAGCCCTGCCCATGCGCCCGTCGTTCCCTGACTTTCACGTTGCAAGCACAATTTATTCCAATTTCGTGTCTTCAACGTCGTTCTTCCAGCTCCGAGTCCCCGATGTCGCAGATAGTCTACATGCGTAATAGTGAGCACTGCCGTGCTGCTCACGATAATGAGCTTCTCCATCCCGTTCTTCTCGATGACACTGCACAATACCGTCGAGGCTGAATAAATGTTCAATTTTTAAGGTTCAGAAACTCCGCTTGCCTGCATGATGAACCTCGTGCCAGATATGAAGATTCTGGGGAAATGGTATGTTGTCGATATGTACACGACCCCTCGTGTATGTTGCAGCATCGTCGTCACTCGGTAGCCACAGTACTGTCGTGTAACAACGATGGTTTCGTCGACTGCAACGAACAGGAACATGCAGCCACAGCTCGGCAATGACAAAAAGCCAAGCGCAGTGACTACTACAACTACCAATGCTGATCATGGCCCAGCTACAGAAAGCTCCTCCGACGAGGATAGTATTGACAACGAAGACGATGTCTCTGACGAAACACCTCTTCTCACCACTCGCCATACCCAAACCCTCCCACCCCTCCCCTCCATCACCCTTCACAAAATCGACACCCGCCTCTGCACAATCGCCTCCCTCCTCTGCTCCCTCCTCCTCCTCGACAGCGGCATAATCTCCTCCGCCTCCATAACATCCATGCCCCGCGATCTGCACCTCACCCCCCAACGCTTCTCAATCTCAATCTTCATCTTCACCATCAGCTCTATCGTCTTCCAACTCCCCGCCACGCTGCTCATGCGGCTGGCCGGGCCGCCGCTGTTTTTCTCTCTTACAACTGTGTTGTTTGGAGTTGTCACGTTGTCTACAGCGTTTATACGTAGCTGGAGAGGGATGATGGCATTACGGGTGTTACTTGGGATCGCGACGAGCGGGATTTACCCCGGTTTAACGTACTTGATTTCGAGTTGGTATGTGAGGAGGGAACAGGGGATGAGATTTGCGTTTTTACAGGTTGGGGAGGTGGTGGTGTTGGCGACGGGTGGGATTGTGAATTTCGCGATTAACAAGAGTCTCGACGGGAGGGGTGGGGTAGCGGGATGGCGGTATATCTACATCGTGCAGGGATCTATCACGATTTTCTTGGGTGTACTGACATACTTCTGGATTCCGCAATTTCCTGAATGGGCGCACGAGACGAAGCGGTTTTTGACGACTCAAGAAATTGAAATGGTGTTGGCACGGATTGATAAGGATAGAGGCGATGCAGGGAAACCGGAGCCGTTCACGTTGCGGGCTGTGATGGTTCCGTTTTCAGATTTGAAGCTCTATGTCTTTGCGGTGTTGTTCTTTTTGCAGAATTTGGTGAGTACGGCGCTGAGCTACTTTTTGCCGATCGTCTTGCAGGGTGGGATGGGGTTTGGCACGAATAAGGCGATTTTACTGTCTGCGCCGCCTTATTATTACGCTGCTTTGCCGGTTTTGTTGTCTTCGTTGGTTGGGGACTGGTATGGGATACGGGGACCGATCATTGTGTTTAATGCTGTGTGTTTGGTTGTGGGCTTTTGCATGCTGGGCTTTGCGGATCAGGTCACTGTGCGATATATTGGGACTTTTCTGGCCACGGGTGCGTATGTGAGTAATTGGGCTGCGTTGAGTGTGTATCAAGCGAACAATATTCGTGGGCAGTGGAAGAGGGCTACAGTGGCGGCGAGTGTGAGCGCTTTCAATGGGCTGGGAGGAATTGCTGGGTCGTATATTGTGAGGAGCACGGAGGCACCGAAATATCTTACTGCTATCTGGATCAGCATCGGCAGCCATCTGGTAATGATTGCTGTGGTGACGGTTTGTACACTTATGTTCTGGACAGCGAACAGGAGGGCTGATAGAGGTCAAGGAAAAGAGTGTATAGAAGGTGTTGAAGGATTCAGGTACACATATTGACCAAGAGCCTCATTTCTCTCTCCGACGAAAAATGTCTCAGATTGACTAGAACTTCGTTGGGCAGCATCCTCCATCAGAGGTGCCACGTCGATGCGAATGACAATATTGGAGTATCCTACGCTTGCGTCCATCGTCGATGTGCGGTTAAGAGGCTGCCTGCTGATAGTCCCATGACCATGCGAGGTGTTGGCGTATATGTAATGACATACCTCCACTTGTATTGCGGTTGACCATCTGACAGCTAGAGAGAGTCGCGAAGCTCGCAGGAGCACAAGTGAGAGGATTTATACGCCAGCAAAATTGTCTTTTCCTGAAAAAGGTCTCGGACGCATAATTGAGGTTTTCGTCCTCCACATAGAAATTTTGGAGATAGTTATCAGTGTACAATTTCCTGATTTGGTAAACGGACACTGAGGCTTATCAGATGATGTTGAATCTGGATGCTATGTCGGCAGGCGGCTCTACGACTGGATTCTGTCAATTCGTCCAACTTCACTCACCAAGCAGGGCTGGACGCATATCGCAGCTCGGAAAAAGTAAGGACTGCTGCATACCAGGTTGATCGATTGGCTTCGAAGGTTCGATTTGCGCTGAAGACAAACCGAATCTCCACGAGGTCATCCAATTCTCATCTCGTAAAGGCGCCTTTCTCTCCATCAGCTGATGTCGCCAACAAGCTTCTCGATGTCGACAACCAGCATTCTGGACGTAAAGGAAGTCGGATATGGGCCAAGTGGATTTGTCGTATATAGAACGAGGGTGTGATTTTCACAATGCCTTGGCGTTTCTGCACCTTTCATGCTCCATCGTGTCGTGATGGTGTATCAGCTTGAGGTCAATTTATCACGCCTTCTTTCAATCGCGCATGCTGGAATAAAAAGCGAAAATAAAAAACGGAAATCGGTCACGGGGCGATAAGAGCATCACCTCCTTAGCGGATAAACAGCCACAAGACTGGGACATGGCATCAGTGAACTTCACCTTAATATGTTTGTGAGCCTTGAAGTTGGAAGTGGGGATTCAACCAGTAGCTGCTACTTTTTGCAATGATTTCGTTCGTGTTATATGTCTTCTCTGCAGAAGCACACATGAGGCATGCAATCATTATTTTTCCCTTGAGAGCAACTATCTGCAGTGGCTCAATGAGATCAGCCCTGTGGTCGGACATGGAGTGATGAAAGTGTTCGTGATAGGTTGCGGAAGTCCTTGAGCTACAGCCGCGTACACACCGTACCGGAATATGCAGAAGATCATCGTCGGATAGAGAGTTTTCTTGACACATACCTGAATTGACATGGTACCTGGTAACAAAAGCGGTAACAAATTGTAACAATCATGCGTCCTATGTGGCTCGGATCAACAGTAACAACTTCCCAAATTGTGCTTAGCTGCATAGCCAAGAGATCGATGACATGAACAACCAGCTGTGAGACAGTAAGACAGATAATCTTTGGATGTACCAAAGCATACGACAAAGGTGCACCCCAGATTCCCCTCGTCCAAGGGTTCCAAAACTTCGTATTTGACTCTCAGATGAGCCAAGGCCTAAGCTGGCGGACATTATGTGCTCGCATTGTATCATTGAGCACGCAATTATTTCAGAGGATGAGCACATTGATGGATGACACCTTTTTTTTGTAGCAACAAGTGGTTCCAGAAGGAGCCTGGACTGCGCTTACCGACGTGTCACATGTTCCTCGGTATCGATTATCTTCTAGCAGCTCAGACTGTGGTTCTTTCCACGATTGGTCTTTTGAATTGTGCAAGGGTACCAATTCTTTTAGTGGCAGTATCGGCGGGAATTATCCAGCGAACGGACACTCAAAAAACTTTTGTGCCTGCAGGATCAGCGTCGTACTAGGCTAAGATAGAGACTCCACAAATGTAGTCTCGCTTGTCTGACGTGTGAGTCGCGTGAAAGTCGTGAAAGGACAATGTACAATACCACGGAGTACATGTCCTGCATTCGTAGCGCAAGAGCGTCAAAACACAACGAGTATCTAGCTGACTATGCCATTCTTCGTAATACCGTCCGGACGTTGCCAGCATTTGACCTGGAAAGAGTCCTAGCGCATACCAGATCTGCAGATCCCCAATCTTCCAGCATTTATTCCTTAGGGCATCAAAAGAATGGGCCTTCCCCACATACGCTAGAAATTTAAATACTAGTGAAAACGAATTGGGATGACGAGCACGCGCAGACACAATGATCCTGTCGGTCTGTCGGGTGGTCGCGACGAACCCTCTTGTTCTCATTCCCAAGCGAGGGCATTGTGAGGTACATAACAGTGAGCATATCCTGCTCAAGGCTTTCTTTTCGTTGTTTTAATTCCAGGCTGCATCTTTCTCTATTCATAGCTTATTAATTACAGAGGTAACAAACACTGCGACGTGACGATCCTTTGTTCACTCAGATCGTCTTCAGCCTTCCCACTCCGCACAACACCTACACACTATTGTCCAAGATGAAGGTTACTCACCTGCCGGAGTCACCACCTATCTCACCTCCCAATGGCATCCAGGGACAGAATGGCTTCTCTACGCCCCTGTTTCCAGCCAAGCCAAACATTCTCTACATCATGGCAGATCAGTTGGCCGCTCCTCTGCTGAAGATGTACAATCCAAAGAGTCAAATTAAGACACCGCACCTCGACAAACTTGCTGAGAAGGCAGTCGTATTTGACTCAGCGTACTGCCCATCACCACTATGCGCTCCTTCTCGTATGGCCTTGATATCTGGTCAGCACGTCTCAAAGATCGGGGCTTACGACAATGCTTGCTCAATTAGCTCCGATGTTCCTACCTACGCACATTACCTTCGAGCCGATGGTTACGAGACTATTCTAGCAGGAAAGATGCACTTCATCGGGGACCAGCTGCATGGTTATGAGAACAGGTTGACTGCGGACATCTATCCAGGAGATTATGGCTGGGCGGTGAACTGGGATGAGCCAGATAGAAGGTTGGAATGGTACCACAACAGCAGTTCCATCTTGCAAGCTGGTCCATGTGTGAGGACAAACCAGCTGGACTACGACGAAGAAGTCCTACACAAGTCTAAACAATGGCTGTACGATTATGCAAGAGGACCAGAAGACAAGAGACCATTCTGCTTGACAGTCTCTTTCACTCATCCACACGATCCATACGTGATCGAAGACAAGTACTGGGATATGTACGAGGATGTGGACGTCGAGCTGCCAGCCGTCAACATCAGGCCAGAAGACCAAGATCCACACAGCAAGCGACTGCGATATGTGGCTGAGCTCGAAGGTCACGAGTTCACTGACGAGCAAATCAAGAGAGCTAGACGTGCATACTATGGAGCAGTGAGCTACATCGATGACAACGTGGGAGAATTGCTGTCCGTGCTCAAGAAATGTGGTCTGGACGACAACACCATTGTTGTCTTCTCCGGAGACCATGGAGACATGGTGGGCGAGAGAGGCTTGTGGTACAAGATGTCCTACTTTGAGAACTCGGTCCGCGTGCCACTGCTCATTAGTGCTCCTAGACAATTCCATCCACATCACGTTTCTGAAAACGTTAGCACGGTCGATCTGTTGCCAACTTTCGTTGACCTGATTGGTAGCAGTCTGATCCCTGGTCTGCCCATGGACGGTCTTTCCCTCATGCCTCACCTTTATGGTACTACTGGTCATGACACTGCAATCGCCGAGTACATGGGTGAAGGCACCGTTGCCCCTCTCATGATGATTCGACGAGGACCCTGGAAGTATATTACCTGTCCGGCTGATCCTCCTCAACTCTTCAACCTGAAGCAAGATCCACTTGAGCTTACCAATCTTGCCACAAGTCTCGATCCTCAGGTGAAAGAAGTCTTTGACGCATTTGAGAAAGAGGCTGCAGCTAGATGGGACTTCAAGAAGATCACTCAGGACGTACTTCTCTGCCAGCGCAAGCGCAAGTTTGTGTGGTCAGCCCTCACCCAAGGCCGTTTCGAAAGCTGGGATTGGCGAGGCAGTGAGCTCGACGATGGACGCAACAAGTACATCCGAAGCACTATGCCTCTTGACGACCTGGAACGTAAGGCTCGGTTCCCAATACATGCCGACGCCGTCATGCCTCCTAAAGTGGCCATGGACCACATGAAAGCCGTCAGCAACCTACGAAGTGGTGGAGGTGCGAAGATGATGCAAGCAGTAGTACCACCACCTGGCGCTGTTGCTCACTTCCGCTAATGGAACACTGCTGGGTCTGCTGTCCCACGACACATACGACTTTACGATAACACGATATTACTGTATCACCGTTCACAATGTTTTGCATACGTGCTGTGTCTATAAGCGAGGAGTTGGGGGGTCTAGCATTTCTGGTACAAGCACAAGGACATGGAGCTGGGTAACATTACGTGTAAACCACATGCATGTGAGAAGGAGTTATTCAGATGTTGAGCATCACGTCTACAGTACAATACATTATTCCAAAAGTACTAATGCATTTTCACTTCCTCAGTGCAAGTATTTACCCATCGTAAAAACACTCCACATTCAGGCTGTCACTCAGTAGAAGCATTCCGACCAAACGAAATTTTGACTTAAACTGTATTGGGATAGATGCCTTGGCTGACGCGACCGAGAACGCCCTACCAAAGTACGTGCGCCCGACTCGAACTTTACGCGTTCAGAATGGTTATTCGTCCGGTCCCCGATCCTCTTATTGCGACTGTTGGTAGTGAAAGGTTCACCCATCCTTCCTTGCTTCCCGAAGTCGCAATTGTTTTTGCGATATCTTAATAACTTGTTGTCGGCGCTCATGTTCTTCGCGTTCCTGGAGGACGCTGGTGTATTGTTGGTGTTGGTATTGTTATCGGGAAAACGCCCTTCGTAAAATGTCTTCCTCGCCAGTCCCCTCGACGCACTCGGCAGATGACCTCTTCAACATCCCTGCCAGACCTCCGGGATATACTACTCAGGAAACTATTCCAGTTCCACGTACGACACATTCTTCGACACCATTTCAGGAGACCTTACTTTCGCTCCCTCAAAACCCTCAGTCACAGCCTCAATCTCAATACTTGCATACTCAATATAGTGATGTTCCAGGTCGACCACAATCCGCAAGTCAATATGTTACACAGCCCACTCAAATAATACCTCGATCACCGGGAAACGCACCGAACACAGATTTCTCCTCTCCTCCACCCCCTTCGAGGTCTGTTGTTCAAGTCGTGGCTTCTTCGCCTATCGCTCCACCAAGAGTAACAAATGGCAGGACGGGTGGAATTTTGGGAACTGCAATGCATAATGCCCCTCCAGGTGCGGGACAGATGGGTGTTATGCGTATGTCCATGGCACCTGCAGGAACATCCTACAGACAGCCCATTCCTCCGCGTCTACCACCCGGCCGAGTACAATCTCCATCCCAAGCACAGCGGAAGCCAGCTTGGTTCCCCAGTGATCCGGAGTCGAGCGACAACGAACGCCTCGAAGCGCAGCGCAACAACATTAAAACTCGAGTATTCAAGCCCTCTTCGCGAAATGGGACCTCCACAGCTGTACTCAGTCAGCCGCCTACCTCGAACACATTTAGTGGCTTGATGAATGATTTTGGCTACCAGTCGCACACATCAGCCCCGCCACAAGCTGTCAAGAGATCTGCAGATGTCATGGCTAATAGTTATGGCAACGTTCAGAAGAGAAGACATATCATGCCAGCAAACGTCCCATCCGTACAACAAGGTCCTTCATCAGCAACACAGCCCTATCAAGAGATAGAACTCGATGACATTCGTGATCCCCACCTGCGACGGCAGGTTGAAAGATTACAAACAACGTGCTCATCCAGCTCAGTCCGGCAGATATTACATGCCTTACAAGTGACAAAGAACTTTGATGATGCTGCGGATATGCTGCTTTTGCAAAGTGAGAGTAGAGACAAACATCCCTCCACAATGCAACAGCAAACAAGCCGCAATGTTGTGGTGCTTCCCAGCTCAGACGACGAGCTGCTGTATACGCCTGCCAGACCGCCAAAAGGTGTAGCGATGACTGCAAATCAGTACCAAGCAGCACCTCAGCAGATCAGAAGAGCTCCGACTAAATCAATCGCTCAGAAATGGGGTAGCACGCAACAACCACCGCAAGCGACAAACCAGGTTCGAAGACTGGATGTTTTCGATACACCTCCACCTCAGGAGGCGAAGAAACGTACACTTATGAGAGGTCGTAAGAATCGAAGTCCTTCTGGTAGTCCTCGAAAAGCTATCGTGCTTGATGACTCTGATGAAGTCGATTCAGGTATTCAGTCCGAAGCTGAGGACGCTAAGCTCGACAATCGTGTCTTGATCTTTTTCAATACCTGTACTGCGCACGACTTGATGGATATGTCGGGCATACCAAAGGACCAGGCAGAGCATTTTGTTGGCTGTCGACCATTTGCTAGCCTGCAAAAGGTTTTTGATGTGCAGAATCCTAACAACAAGAACAAAACCAAGAAAGGCAGCACATCCTACGGCGAACGTATCTGGGACAAAGTCTACGAAATGACCAAGTCCTATGAGGCTGTCGACTTCGTGGTCAAGAAGTGCGAACAAATGTCGAAACCGCTTGCGCAAAGTATGAGTGCCTGGGGCGTTGATGTTTATGGAAAAGGCAAGGACACTGCTGGCATTGATCTTGTCGACATAAATGCCCTTAAGAGTAATGCCCAAGTCCTGACTGGTAAGGACTCCGGCATAGGCACTCCCATCAGTGATGATGGTAGATCGATAAATGGTGCTAGGAAAGGATTTGTTCCACAACCACCTTCGCTGGCTGAGGGTGTTCAGATGAAAGATTATCAGGTTGTTGGATTGAATTGGCTATATTTGCTGTTCAGATCTAAACTGTCTGGTATTTTGGCGGACGACATGGGTTTGGGCAAAACTTTACAAACAATTGCTTTCATCGCACACTTGTCTGAAATTGGCGAGTCAGGCCCGCATCTTATTGTGGTACCTGCTGCTACTCTTGAGAACTGGCTGAAGGAGTTCCAGCGTTTCGCTCCTTCGTTGAGTGTTCAACCATACTATGGTAGCATTCCCGAACGTGAGGCAATGCGGCTCGAGTATGAAGATAAGCGGGACGAAATTAGTGTGATAATCACGACCTACCAGATTGCAAAGGCAAAAGAGGATATCCCATGGCTAAGACGATATGGCTTCACCTGTGCGATCTTTGACGAAGGTCACATGCTGAAAAATCCGACATCTGAGGTAGCTTCAAAATTGGCTCGAATCAAGTGTCAATTTCGATTGCTGCTTACAGGGACACCACTGCAGAACAACCTAGGTGAACTCATGGGTCTCCTCAAATTCCTCATGCCTCAGATCTTCTCTGAACGAGAAGAAGACATGCTTGCGATTTTCAAACAGTCTATTTCGGTCACGACCACCGGCGCCACGGCAGACTCTCGACAGATGCTGCTTTCCAAACAGCGTATTGACCGAGCCCGTTCAATGCTAACTCCCTTCATCCTGCGTCGCAAGAAATGGCAAGTATTAAAAGACTTGCCCAAGAAAACCCGGCACGTGGTGACCTGTGAGTTGACACAAGAACAACGCGATCTCTACAATGCGCAATTGGCCAAAGCATGGGACATTCGTGAACGCAAGGCTCGTGGTGAGCGTATACCACCCGACGAGAACGCGAATGTCCTAGTTCGTCTTCGGCAAGCAGCTATACACCCACTGCTTTTCAGATACTTTTACTCTGACAAAACACTACGCAAGATCGCGAAGACATGTCCAAAAATTGAACAGTTCCGAGAGTCAAACCCCGAGCTCATCATGACAGAACTGGTTAACTATGCAGACTTTGAGACTCATGACCTCTGCTCGAAGCATACTCCGCTACATCCATACCTCTTGACTGCAGAAAAGTGGGAGAAATCGGGCAAGATTACAAAAATGCTCGAACTGCTCACAAAGTTCAGAGAGGATGGCCATCGACCGCTCATTTTCTCACAATTTGTCATGGTCCTAGAAATACTCGAAAACGTTTTAAAGAACCACAACATATCATACCTGCGACTCGATGGTTCCACTAAGGTTGATGAGCGACAGGACCTCATCGATCTGTTTAATGCTGAGGACAGCGAATTCGAGGTCTTCATGCTATCCACGAAGGCAGGTGGAGCGGGTATCAACTTGACAGGTGCATCTAGAGTTATTGTGTTTGATTCTGGCTTTAATCCGCAGGATGATGTACAGGCCGAGAACCGCTGTCACAGAATTGGTCAAACCAAAGACGTCGAAGTCTATCGGCTCATCTCAGAAGGATCTGTTGAAGAGCAGATTTACGAAATGGGCAAGGTCAAGCTCCAGCTCGATCGCGAAGTCGCAGGTGAAGATGGAGAACCTCAAGCCGTCGATATCCCTGCTAGTGGCGTGGCTACTCCAGCTAACGAGGGTCTTGTGGAAGCCGAAGGTGTGGCAATGATTGAGGACTTGCTATTCAAGAAGCTCGAAGAAGAAGGCAAGACACCTGGAAAACTTGCAGCCGAGCAAAATGGAACTACTCAGAAAAAGCTGCCAAACAGTATCGATGCTGGAACACTAGTCAAGACTGAGAACGATCAAGAAAGTAGCGCTCTCAGCAGCTTAGGCTCTCCTCTCACAGAACTGGCAAGCAGTGACTCTGAGGACGATAAGCCACTTGTGAGAAAGAAAGTTGACAAAGACTCAGAAATCGAGATCGTAGAGGAGAAGCCAGCTGGCAGGGGTAGACGTGCGGCAGCTCAAAAGGCAAGCAAGAATCTAAAAGATCCGTTTGCTGATGAGCCAAGCTCACAAAGAAGCGGACGTGGTACTAAGGTCAAGAAAGAGAGCAGCGGACAAGCAACATTGACTCGAACTGGACGGATTGTCCGTGGGCGAAAGTAGGATGTATATTTTTGAATCGTTGGGAAGGGTGCCGTTTTCAGCGTGTGGATGGGTTGAGGTAGTTGTTGTAATGGTGTAGGAGCACAAGTTGGGTATGCTGTACACTATCACTACTGTAAGTAACGATGTCACACGAACGAAGCGGCCTAGAAGTATCAGACCATAGAGCGAATCTCGAGCGTATTGACGTCCTCGAGTAAAACTGAGATGTGAACTCATCGTCATTCATACTATCATGACTCTTCTCGTTTTCATACTACTGTATTTCGTATCGCGTCCGAAGCTCATAAGACGTATCTCAAACCACTGTGTTACCCAGTCGACCATCTTCGACTCGAGCACATTTTGCAGCCTTCTATAGCGCAGCCTTATTGCTAGCAGTATTCCACTGGTAACCCGCAGCATCCGAGAATTTATAGCCAAAAGAGGCCGTAAAATCATCCAAAACAGCTGGACCCCTGGATCCATAAGGATACTCCATTGGCACAATCTCCTTCTTCTCATCCAAATAGTGCAGGATAGGCGTAAAGATACGCCAAGACGCATCGAGTTCGTCGTCTCTGACGAAATTGGAGTGGTCGCCCTTCAGTGCGTCGAGGACGAGAGATTCATAGGCCTCAGGGATCTTGAGGTCGGAGAAGCGGCGGCGGTAGGTGAGGTCGAGCTCTGTGACGACGGTTTGCATGCTTAGGCCGGGGAGTTTGCTGTTCATCTTGAGGTAGACGGATTCGTTGGGCTGGATGCGGATGACGAGTTCGTTGCGTGGGATGTCCTTGAAGATGCCAGAGGTGACGTCTTTGAATTGGATTCTGATCTCGGTCTTTTGCTCGTTGAGGGCTTTGCCGGCCTTGAGGATGAAGGGGACGCCGTCCCAGCGCTCGTTGCGGATGTAGGCGACCATGGCGCAGAAGGTGGGACATCTTGAGTCTTTGGGGACTGTGTCGTCTTCCTTGTAGGCTGGCTTTGTGCCGTCCAGGCTCTTGCCGTATTGGCCGATTATGACGTTCTTGGGCTCGATGGCTGGGATGCCGCGGAGGACTCGTACTTTTTCGTCTCGGATGTCTTCGGAGGAGAAGGAGATGGGTCGTTCCATGGCTAGGAGGGTGAGGACTTGGAGCAAGTGGTTTTGCATTACGTCTCGGATGATGCCGAATTCGTCGAAGTAACCGCCTCGTCCTTCTGTGCCGAAGGGCTCTTTGAAGGTAATCTGTACGCTGTCGATGTGGTTTCGGTTCCAGGTTGCGCCTAGGAATTCATTGCCGAATCTGAGAATGAGGAGATTCTTTACCATTTCCTTGCCCAGGTAGTGATCAATACGGAAGATCTCCTCCTCTTTCCAGTCTGGTTCGAGAGCTCTTTGTAGTTCTCTTGAAGATTGTAGATCTTTGCCGAATGGCTTCTCGATGATAACTCTGGCAATACCGTTGTTGGGGTAGCAGTTCTTTCTCAGGTGTTGAGATACTGGAATGAACACTGAAGGGGGCAGAGCCATATAGAAGATTCTGTTCCCTGCCTTACGACCCTGTTCGAATTCTTCAATGTGCTTGTTGAGGTTCTGGAATGGCTCGTCCTGGTCGTATTGACCCGAGATGTATGAGCAGCATTTGCAGAAGTCTTCTAACTGCTCTTCAACATCTTTCGTAGGAGTCTTGATGTATTGCTTCACCCGCCTGAGGTACTCCTCGTGATCCATCTTCGTTCGAGCATATCCGATGATATGTATGTCCTTAGGAAGAAACTTGTTTCGGTACTGAACAAGGATTAGCCTCGTCACTCGAGGTGATGAGTGATCCTACCAGGCCAAACAGCGCAGGAAATGTCTTCTTCTTTGCTAGATCGCCAGATGCGCCGAGAACCACAATAGTGGTATCTTCTTTGAGCTCCATGGTGCTTTCTCGAATTAGCTTTGTGGTCGCGAATATAATACCAATCTCACCCAGCATGCTGCGGCTCTTCCTGTTGGAGGATTGTATCAGCCATTTCGATGAGCTCTCAGTATATTGGCGGGCTCCTGGAGAATTTAAGAAACAGTCTGCAGGGTTGGGAAAATATATCGGAGGAAAACAGCACGACCTTGAGCATTCAGTAACTGGTTCGGTGGGGTAATCGCTTGGTGAAGCTTACACAGTATTAGTACTGCGGAAGGACTATTCTAAAACTATTTTCGAGGGTCCGAGGAGGACGCCAGCAGTGTTTGTCAGAGGTGACGTCTCGGCTCAACAAATATTATAGCCAGATAGTTTTATTTCGTTATCTATGTACGGGCTGCCCCTCCGGCTACTGTGTATTCATGATGTCGAGACAGAAAGTACAACCATGACTTCGTGCGTTTGTGGATTGTGAAATCTTAGCAGTCGCAACAAACTCTTTACCCCTTTCGTACAAACAGATTAGTGAAGCTTAAAGTTATGACCTCAACAAGGAGGGCAAAGATGCAAGATGAATTTACACTAACAATTACGCCGCACCAACAAGCCGGAAAAGAGCTTGATAGCTCTCGGATGATTCGGTTACCTATTCGTTTTCGAATTGTATAGGGTCTCGAAACTAGCTTGTTGGCTACATGTAAGGCAGGATACGTCCGCTTCGTGAGACCGCGTTGCTGACCTGATCAATTCATCCTGCAGTGCTTCTTTGCACAAGTTGCTCAGGCCTACCGTGGTGGCTCACCGCACACGAAACCGCCATCGTTTAGGGATCGGTTTTAAGAAGATACGTAGAGAATAACGCGGCAGCCGCAAATATCAGTCACCGCTCATTCCTCGAGGTGTAAATACTCCAGAAGGAAGTGGTGCCGATGTTGATAGCCGTGGTGCGTGGCTTCCCAACATGTGATTAGTAAGTGGTTCTTGTTCGGAGTCCGGAGATAAGTCGACTCCTTCTATGAGGCTCTCAGGCATGAACTGATGGTGTCTTGGCGCGATCTAGTTCCGTTCCCTTTTGAGGCACACACAGCCAAGCAATTTGGAGAAGTTTCAAGCACGTCGACGCCGACAGCAAGCGCAGTCAACTTATCTTGCGCACAACTCTGATCAGCCGGCGTCAATACCTTCGAACCGACACACTTCCGCCAACATGCCTTCCGCACAGGGTCACAGACGTAAGTTGACCTATATGCACCAATAGGCTAACGAATGCGACACAACTCGGACACATCGAAAGCATTAGACAACAGAAACTAACTTTGTTCACGCAGTATACGTCAAGGGCAAGCACCTCTCATACCAACGAGGCAAGCGAAACACGAACCCAAACACATCTCTCCTCAAGATCGAAGGTGTCGATGACTCAAAAGCCGCACAGTAAGGAACCACACCCTAAAGAGAATGTCGAGTAGGACTGGCGGAAGAAACGAGAGACTGACCAAGACTGCTGCAGGTTCTATCTCGGAAAGCGAGTAGCGTTTATCTATCGAGCCGCCCGTGAACGGCAGGGTACCAAGATCAGAGTCATATGGGGCAAGGTGGCAAGACCACATGGCAACAGCGGTGTTGTAAGGGCAAAATTCGTACACAACCTTCCTCCACGATCCTTCGGCGCCTCCGTCAGAGTTATGCTGTATCCATCGTCGATATAAATTGTTCTTTCAGCTAGAGTGAAGAGGATGTTTTCGGGACCATTTGCACGAGGGATGAGGTCACGGCTTTGATGTACTAGAAAGTGGTCAGCGTCAGCATAAGAAGCCATGGCTGAGACCGGCGCCCGCCGTTACAACGTCTGTGGTGATGGCTGGGGTGAAGAGACACTATAGCAACCTCGGTAGAGGCAGCTACTATTTTGCATGATACCACCTTATACTCCTGCAACCACGAACCTGTGTCCCTGTCACGGATCCTGTGGCTTGCAGGAGTTCAAATCAAACAATAGCACCAAATCTTCCTGTTGAAGAGTTCCCAAGAAGGCATATATCGCAAGAGCGCACATTCCTCGCAAGACTGACTCGAACAGATACCAGTTCGTATATACATTTCGGAGCATTAGGACTGACACAAGCCTACCGACCGCATTTTCACTACATGGGTGGGCGTACTGCAGACACTCATACACCAGAGGAGGAGATTCTGTTGTTATTCCTGTATTGCTCGGAACTTTGTGCGGGACAATGAGTAATGCCACTTTACCGATCCTAGACTATCTCTATGAGCTCGATCTCACCTTGTTCGAAAAAATATTCAATCCCGTCAACTCCCCAGATCCTGATACCTCTACGCTCGCACAGATTCATAGCGAACGGTGAACTTAATCCTTGACACCCATAAAAGTAGGCTTATGGATCAAGAATCTTATCAACCACTCCATTAGGTATCGACTTTTGCTTGTCGCCTGAAGTGCTGTTGCCGTCCTCTTGCAGCATACGGTTCTGAGTGATCCGCAGAAGGTTTCGGAGGAGTACAGCAATAGTCACCTTGCCAATAGCTGGCACATAGATTGAGGCTCTCTGCTTGACTTCTGGTGGAAAATTCTACTTCAGTGTTAGTTGATCGGCGACTCAAGCTCGTGTAGGGAGATCAACCATGCTGACTGAGTGGACAGACTTACCTTCTCGCTACTGAAATTGATGCAAACAGCACCTTCTCGTAAAAGGCTTACGTCGAACTTGTACTTCTCACCCGGTACACCAGTAATGACTACATCGCACAATCCCGCGACGTCTTTCAATCCTTTACCAGGCATTTCCTCGACTTCGTGTTTTCGCTTGCGTAGGCCTTCACCTCTCGTGAATTTTTGTACGCCCGTTACGTCAACGCTGTACACCGTAGCACCGTCATTAGCCAACAAGGCTGCAAGCGGTCGACCCACGACTTCGGATCTGTTCACAACGCATATGGTGTGTCCAAAAAGTCTGTTTCCATACGGTAGAATTGTATTGTAGATGTGCAGGTATTCCAAGATCTTAATGACAGCGAGCGGCGTACAAGGAAGTATTGATTTCCGCAATTGCTGCTCGTCAAGAAAGCGGATGTTCTGGTACATGTTGAAGATGTACTTGTGAGTCAAACCTTCGACATCTTTGGACAGAGATACACATTCTTGGAGATATTGGTCCTGGCGATTGTTGTGAATTGGATAGTAGATAATGATCCCGTCCACGCTATTGTCTTGGTTGGCATTGATAATGGCCTCCTCGACCTGGTCCTTCTCAACAGACGCCAGAGTATACTTGACTCCACTAATAGGTGGTCAGTCAGATTACCTGTCTGCTGTATGACGAAAAATTGCGAGCATGATTCAGATAACGTGCTCTTGCTTGTCGAGGTTACTCACTTTTCTTCGCATGTCTTCTGAGTCCAGTCAGCATAGACTTTGGCAGCAGCATCGTTGTTCGCTAATATGCCCTGGAGATGTGGTTGCCTGCCATTTAGCCCTTCCAGGCCCGCTTTGACTTCCGCAAGAAGTCCTTTTGCA
This sequence comes from Lithohypha guttulata, assembly GCF_036872675.1. Lineage (NCBI taxonomy): Eukaryota > Fungi > Ascomycota > Eurotiomycetes > Chaetothyriales > Trichomeriaceae > Lithohypha > Lithohypha guttulata. Next base: position 1,867,708 of record NW_027042752.1, on the reverse strand, counting down.
ACGGTCCCGGCAAGCACGACTTTGCAGGGTGAAACAGCTTCGTTAGCCATACTGCTTGCCTGTCAGATTATTTAGCACGACCTAGACAATGTTATCTGCGTTCCATCAAGTCTCGCGCAAAAAGAATAGGGGGAAAGGCTGTTCCCTTGCTGTGAATTCGGAAGAAATTTTTTTGAGCCCTAGCAACATGTGGTTCTCACGGTGCAGCACACTGTGGCCGATATTTTCTGTACTTCACATTCTACCGCGCTATGTTTCGAACTATTCTTCTTGCAGCTCATTCGCATCATGAGGGTCGGCCGTCTACAGAATCACTGAACTAGGGAAGTTCACAGAGAGCAGCAGGTTCTAATGAAAGAATTGTGAAGTTCGTCAAGAACAAGAGGTCCAAGCACGGAGATTCGGCCTTGGCAGAGAGCTGCTCCGGCCTTGACAAAGGTGAGCAGTTGCAGACCATGCTACATAGCAAGTCATCGCGGGACGCATGCGACTTACCAGTAGGCTAGATCGGTGGTTTTCTTGCGTTGGAAGCTGATTTGGCTCATGCAGCTGTCCAGGTTATGTAGCTAAGGACTTGGGATGCGGTCTATTCCCAGAAACTCTACAGTAACACCATCGATACGTTTATTGGTTGTCCAGCTTCTCGACGTAAGGCCACCCCGCAAGAAAGCACCTCTGCTTGGGAGACACGATTGGAGGTGTTATCAGGGAGAGGGCGTATCAAACAGTAATAGCTAACATGGACGATGCTGGCCCACTCTCCAGCACCACAGCTCACAGGACTGGTCTCTGAGCAAGAGTATTCAGACTGGACTTTTGAGCACCTCGAGCACTTCTTCGTAAGATACAGTAACACCTTGTAAAGAAAATTGAGAGTATCACTTCAGGGCTCAGACCCTGTTGCCCGAGACCTTCCACGAGCTGTTGGCAAGGGCAAACCCACCGTTTTCGCCATGTTGTCGAAGTGCTGCTCAGTATGAAGATGCATCAGTCCACCCGCCGTTGTGTTCAATCATCTGTAAATCCCTTTGTGGTTCCAAATCGACCTGACTCCACAATCGAAGGTGAGCTCCGGCCATAGTTTCGGGGATATAAGCGGCGTGGTTGTTGAACACTCTGCTCAGCTGGATACATCAACACTATCAGCTTCGCTAATGAGCCATACCTCTATGCCTCGGCGCAGCACAACTCTTTCGCCTCATTAGCATGACGCGTCGAAAGTATGAGCTTGTCCGCTATCTCGTGACCTGATGCTGTGCAGGTGTTCCCCAGGATAGCTCCGCGGTAAAAATGCCACGAACAATTCCGCTTGCAAGCTATCTCTTTAAACGTCTACGTCAATACGGCGTCAACCACTTGTTCGGCGTCCCCGGAGACTTCACGTTGAAAGCTTTGGACCACGCAAAAACATCCGGCGTCAAATGGGTAGGTAATTGCAACGAGCTCAACGCTGGCTTCGCAGCTGATGGCTATGCACGCACAAAAGGATTAGGAGCTCTTTTCACCACTTATGGCGTCGGCGAGCTCTCAGCTATCAACGCTGTGGCCGGTTCGTACGCTGAGCATGTCCCTGTCATTCACATAGCAGGTCTTCCTCAGAGACAGCACATGATTCAGAAACAGCACACGAGAGCAGGCGATATCGTGCATCATAGCTTGGGCGATCGAAAGAACACCGTGTTTCGTGACATGTACAAGAACGTTACAGTGGCTCAAGCTTTTCTGACGAACAAGGATACTGCTCCCGAGCAGATTGACAACGCTATACGGTATGCTCTGACGCAATGTCGTCCTTCGTACATCGGTCTACCGTGCGATATGGTCAACCGAGAAGTCAACGCGGAGGGACTCGACCTTGACATAACAAGGAACCTACAGGACACGGGGTCATCCCAAGAACAGTCAGATATAACAGGTGAAGGCTTGGTCGAAATCATTTCTCAATATCTTGAAGAGGCACAGCGACCACTATTACTCGTGGACCGCAGTATGGGTATGGATCAGCTCCGCCAAGAGCTGAATGATTTTGTTGTAAGCTCAGGGATACCAACACTCACTATGCCCTCAGGTGCTAGCATGATTGATCATCATATTCCAAACTACTATGGCGTGCATGCTGGCCCTGTAGGCCAGATAGACACGATGCCTCTTGTGGATGATGCCGACCTAGTCTTAGCATTTGGCCCCATGTTTGCTGACACCCAGTAAGTCCCCTCACGTCCAATATTCAACAATGTTTCACGATCGGCCTGGTATAGTACTTCTGGTCGTCGAGCTAACGATTGATCACCTAGGACACTGGGCTGGACCGTGGTACCAGATCCAACGAAGACAATAATCATAGGCAAACAAAAGACCTGGTTGTTTGGCGAGAGAGAGCCTGGTCAAGTAGACGCTCGTGAGCTACTTCGAGCTTTGACCTCAAATGCTAAGAACAAGAAATCCCTCTCGTCAACGCATAAACATCCTCCCATCTCAGATTTCCGCACGGTCACAGCTCCAGCTTACCAAAATCAGAAAGACAGCATTGACCAATCCGGCCTCTATCTTCGTCTCAACCAATACCTCCGTCCACACGACATCATCTTGCTCGGCAATGCTACTCCGATCCTCGGAGGTAGAGATTTCGTCCTCCCAGACTCTTCCTGTCGAGTCATCGTCAGTGGGTTATGGTTCTCAATAGGTTCTACTCTTCCCACAGCACTAGGTGCTGGCATGGCTCAACAAGCTAACCACAATGATACCAACGCACAATCCCCAAAAGGCAGAGTCGTAGTCCTCGAAGGAGACGGATCATTCCAAGTCACAGCTCAAGAGCTCAGCACAATCATACATCATCGCCTCAACATGACAATTTTTCTCATCAACAACGACGGATACGCCTACGAACGTCTAATTCATAACCCCGATGCGGACTATCACGACGTCGCGCCATGGATCTACAGTTTACTACCAAGAGCATTTGGTGCACGAGAAGCGATTCGAAAAGCTTGCAGCCTGGGGCAAGACTATTCTGTCGATGTCATAACACTTAGGACTTGGACAGACCTCGAAGACTTCTTGAAAGACGAGAGGTTCGATAATGGGTCCGGCGGTGTGGGCAAGCCTGGACTGAAGCTTGTGGAAATCAAGTTGGAGAAGACGGATGTGCCGGAGAAGTTTAAGAAGGTCTTTGAGAGTGCAGGGCAGAGGCTTGGCTGAGGTCTTCTACCGCTTTAGCTAACATGTCCGGAGGATCTGGTTCGGGCATCTCAAGCTTCAATCGATCTGAGATGGCGGGTAAAATGATCCTCCTTCGTCAGTTGCTATTAACCAGCCTAATGCTCGGAAGCTTCATATATGTCCACAAAGAAGCTCTAGCGACCGAGTATGCATAATGGAGTCTCATTACAACCAGTGGCGAACCAAGGATGGCATTCACAACATCTGAGTGAGCTCGAACTTGTACAGAGGCAGGCGATGTATCATGATCTGACAAGACAACGGGCACAAAGCGGGCTAACAACGGCGGCATATGTCAATTCAGGGTAGAGAGGACAGTGGTGCACCTGTCCACAGCACAGGTGCAACACATTCTCTCAATGAACTGTCACGGAAATTTTTCTGGAAGGGAAAATCCAAAAAGCTGAGCTCAGCTAGCGGCTGGAGAAAGCTCGCGAGCCACAGAACTACCACAATCACAGCACATGGTGGCGATAGATAAGCCCAAGAATCGTGCACGAGGCGTGAATTGTATGTCAATTTATTAGTTGTAGTCGAATTTTCAGACTCGCAGTACAAAGTATAATCCTCTCATTCTCATGCTCAGTGTAGCACGCTTGGCAGTTTCTCTCCACTGTGTAAGGTGAGAGGGATTTCAGAATGCCGTGTTGATCTGTCCCATCGTCTCACTCTCACCCTGCAATCCAAAATTTTCGTTATACTCGTTCACCTCCTCTTCACCTGCCAATTCGATCACCAGTCTCTTTATTCTCTGGTGTGCCTCATCCCAAGCTCTTGGTAAGTATTCACGCTTAGTATCATCCTGGTAGTTATTGCCTGAGAAGCTCGTGGCTGGATGCTGGATCGAGACAATTCGAGGCGGGGTTGAGCTCGTGTCAATATGGGCTTCTTTCCAGAGAGGCACAACGTTCACTAGATTGGTGCTGCTGTTTCCGATCTCCGAAGCCAGTTCCTCGAGCTGCACGTAGGCCTCGTCATAGCTCGGCAGCGCCGTGGCATGATCAGTCAACATATGGCGGTGCGTATCAGCTGAACTTCTCGTAGAGCCTGGACTCGGTCGAGCACTCTCGATTCTGTTATATATCTTTTGTACGCTTTCCAGCCAAGCCTCACCTGTCGCGAACATCGAAGGTTTTGTGTCCTCGATGTTGTTCAGAGCTTCGATCAGGAAAAGTGGCTGTCCATTTCCAGTGCCTTGATGACGCCCCAGTACTCGGTCGAAATAGCTTCGCAGTGTACCCTCAAGCGGCGTTTTACGCGGCAGTAAGCTTCTCACCGGTTCTACTAGGGAGGTTGTGAGTTCCCGGTGAGCTTGGTACCAGAACCTTTCTATTCCCGTATTATTTGTTTCATCTCTCGGGAATATTTCAGCCTGTCCCCAGTCACCAAGCACAAACCCAGGTTCGGTTGAGCCTTCTTTCAGGTTGAGGAACCAGTTTCCAGCATGTGCGTCCATGTGAACTACTTCGGCTCTCAAGGCATCCAGCATGGTCTTGAACATTCGCAGACAGATTGACCAGAGACACTGTTCGGGCAGCGGCTGTCGAGAGGTTCGTAGGGTTTGCTGAAGGTGGTGCAGAGTGTTGGCATTGTAGAATTTCCAGTAGCTGACACAAATGACTGTTGCAGACATTTGGTCGAGGTACTCAGTCCAGCCGACTAACGTGATTGTGCCGTCCACATGTCGTACATTCCATAGATTGCGGACGTCTGGAGTCTGGACGTCGTACACTTCTCTGTCGTCCCTGGCGAAAGACTCTTTGCGAACATAGAGCTTATTGTTCTTCAGTGATCGGACAAGCATTACTTTTGAGCTAGCGGTCACAGCTAGAGTTGTGAGGAAGACGAACCCATCGCCGTCGGCAAACAGTATGACCTGTTTCGTTGAGCTTTGAGCGCTAGCTCGAGTCGTGGAAGCCATTTTCTTTGCTGCGGAGAATGTTATCTATTTTGTATACGTAAGGTTGTGCTCGCGGCCGTAGTAGTAAGTTGTACGCAAAATTCGAAGTGCGTCGAGAGTGGTTTGTGGATCGAAGAGATCGATAGACAGGACGTTTGAGATTGTAGAAGAAAGTAGATGGAAAAGAATGTAGGGACCAAATAAGATAAACATTGCCGACTGTCTTCTCGACGAAAGTGTAGACTGGTGTTTGTTCATGTTGAAAATGTCACGATCTCATGCACTCTCGGTGTTGATAAAGTGCGAGCTCGGTGTTCGCACACTTTCTATATCGTTCCGTTTGCATCGCCATATGTTGGCTCATACTGAGCTTAAGACTAGCGAAAGGTCGTTAGTGCCTGGAACCGGGAGTGTTACTCTGACGGAGTACTGTGATAGCTGTTCGTTAGTAAGCTGTTTAAAAACTATCAGTGAGCTGTTTGCAAGAAGGAGAAAACACCAAGAAGAACAAAAGATCAACATTTGCTTCTTCGTTTGTTCGACTCGTCATAAGTATTGTGCTATAAGAATAAGTTAGCTTGCAGGCCTGAGAGACAAACGACAAGTCGATCCAAATGGAGCGGAAAGACCATTGACGAGACTTCTTTGACGTCGAGCAGTATGTTCAGCGGAAAGTGCTGTGTTTGCGCCAGTCAGTAAAGGGCACATCTGCAAGGTTTCGGTCCTTTGAACCGTCCAGTGACGTTCACAAAGTCTTCCCGGAGACGTCTGGGAGTCAGGCTCATTGTTAGCACGTTAGCTTCCCCCAAAGGAAAGGATACATGAGACAAGACGCGTCAAAGATGGACAGGTACAAGACATCCTGAGACCATACACTGGAACAGTCACTGCATTGCCTCGACCACTTCTTCGCGGACAACGTGACAGAACGTCGAAGTGATATACCTGGTTGATGTTGCACAACCTGTCCAGCTTGTTATGATCAAGCAGAGGAGAGATACACAAGTGTAAATCTGTATCTCCCTGTCGGTCGCTCAGGCTACGCAATGGACAAGATTGTTGGAAGTGCCACAGATCAGCTCGTAGATGTTAGCTCGACTGCTTACGTTGCTTGATAATAACACGCAGTCCGACCTGATTCAAGGTCGTCGAGACTCTGAACATTCTTTAGGAAGTCGCGAGCCGATTATCACGTGGTTCCACACCCGCGAAAGTCCACTGAGCCTCCCAAGCTTGCAACTCTCCATTCTCCTCGAAGCTACTGTAAATATTGACGTAACAAGCACCATAACGCTGGTTTCGGACTCTGTAGCAGGCAGTATGCCTATACACAATAGCAAAACCAGCAAGCCTCGTACACCATGAGCAAAAATTTCCTCATCACAGGTGCCGCCCGAGGCATCGGCCGAGGCCTATCCCGTCTCCTCCTCACCAAAGGCCACCGCGTCTTCCTCTTCGACAACAACAAGTCAGAGCTCGAACACTTACGACACCACCTTCCCAAACTATGTCCCGGCATAGACAGTTCAAACTGGCATATCGAGGAAGGTGACCTGACCAGACCGTCCGACATCTCGCAAGCAGCTTCTCAAGCAACAAGCTTCTTTAACGGCGAGCTCGATTGCTTGATTAATAATGCTTTCTCTGGTCCGGTGGGGACAACTGCATTCGCTGAACTCAGTCTCGAAGAATGGAATAGGATTATTCAGACTAATCTCACAGGGACGATGCTTATGACGCAGGCTTGTCTGCCTATCCTGAGGCGGAAACGTGAGCAGGGTGATGGACATGAGAATGTCTGTTCTTCTGTCATTAACATGTCCTCTACACGAGCGAGACAGTCAGAGCCAAATTCCGAGGGGTATGCGACTACGAAGGCAGGTCTGATCGGGATGACGCAAGCTCTTGCTTGTAGTCTCGCTGCTAGCGATGAGTATCATGCTGTTAGCGTCAATGCTATCTTACCAGGCTGGATCAATGTCGTGAGTGAGTGTAAAGACGGCGATGTGAATGGTAAGTCATGGGAGGAAGGTCTAAGTAAAGAGGATCACAGATGGCACTGGACTGGGCGGGTTGGTAAAGTTGATGACATTCTGCGAGCTGTTGAGTATCTGGTCAGTAGTGGTGGCTTTGTGACTGGTCAAGAGATCGTGGTGGATGGAGGCGTTACCAGGCGAATGGTTTACCCCGAGTGAGACTGTGAAAAAATGTTGTACAGTACGTGGTAAATTTCCTTGGGCTCGACTTCGAGCCTTTGATAAGCAGGAGGCGTGTAAGTATTCACGACTCCCGGTTGAGGATGCCATGTCCTTCACAAATACCTGGAAAAACGTATGTATTCAAGTATGATGGAAGGCATATTCAAGGACAACTTATAGACGTGTAAGAATGAAATTTCAGAATAAACGAATTGTGTTGTGTATTGTCAATCTAATGGGATGATAGGAAAGGATCTACTTCGTGCGAATGCATAGCGTTGCTCGTGATTCACCGTCTGCCCTTGTATTTCCCAAGCTCAATCGGTGTGTGCCATTCCCGCCATGTCCAGTGCAGAACAACATAAGCCTGTTGCTTATGGTCCTTGCTGATACAAATGGCATTACATGGAAGTTGATGTGTACTCCCCTGAGACCAAGATGTCTCATCTTGTGGAATTCGTTCAATTGTGGGGACAGATGACCCAGATCAGGTGGTCATCTGATGGACACATTCTCATGGGGTTGTCCACCTCATCTCTGTCGCTGACGTCTGTGAGGTAGACCTGGTTCTCTGAGCACTGCACACCTGGCGCGCAGTAAACATCCCAGCATTTGTGCCACTCGCTTGGCGGGGGTTGACCAAAGGGGAGACCATTGTTCGTCATGGAAAAGCCTTCGGCTCCGAACGGATTGCCGTCAACCAAGGAACCATCCCACCAAAGCACATTCATATCTGTTTTCAAGGTCCATTCAAGCTCAGCTACAGAAGGCTTCGTGTTGGATGCGAGAGCTGCTGTGACTTCGTCCTGCTTTCCACACATTATTGCAGTGCCTACATTTGCCTTTGCTGTTGCGTGCATGCCATCACCGGTGAGTAACCTGAAGTCTGCGCCTGGTGGAATGAGTGAATGTATAGTAGTAGGATCTATACCTTCCACTAAGGCGCAGACGACAGGATAGGGACATCTGCTGTAGACTGACGCGCTCGCTGCGAAGACTTGAGGCACATTGATGGCAAGAATAATGCCGGAGAGGACGGCCGTGATTGGAGAGACCTTCATCTTGAAAGTCGTACTGGATATCGATGTATATGGAGTTTCGAGGAGACTTGAGCAATTGTCGATATGGGTTGCGTGGCTGAGGAGTTGTGCTGGTCTAAGAAGAGGATTGTTCTAATTGAACTTTCGCGCTCAAGGTGTATATGGAAGTGGTTGGGAATTTCTGTGAAGCAAGTCAAGCAAAGACGCTGCTTATATACCTTCAACCTCGCATATCATCGGGTGTCAAGATGCTGTTTGTTGTAGATACAGTGACTATTAATCATCCCCTTGCCGAGTCGAGAAGAGGCTGAGTGATAGCCATGGTGAGACGTATATTGTATCGACAGCCTCCTTGGGTAGACACAGTGAATATTGGGATGGGCGAAGCGTTAGAGATAATCTCACCATATATAAGGCTGTGCTTCATAAACCATGCTTGTCCTGAACTTGGGACATGCCCTGCCACTTCCCTAAAGTGTATAATACAAATGACAAACGTACTTGATTGAGGGAGACAGGAACAAAGGAAGACAGAACAGATGACTGCAAGAACCGGATGATATTTAGCTTTACTCACCAGGCATGCCGTTTAGCAGGACCACCACAAACGTTACTCCTACTAACCACAGCCATGTTTGCATCGCGAGCAATTTCAGAGTAGCCATTCGGCTGTGCCAACGTCGTTGCACCACTTTATCATTCTGCTCGTGAAGATGATCAATATGTCTGGTCTCAGCCTTGTTTGGAACAAACGTGGACTTACTGAACCTTGCTGACCAGGAGGACAATTTGCTGGTTCAATTGTCTGGACATATCACATTTGTGGCTGGACAGGGCAAACCGTCCTGCTCACCTGTGGTGAATTGAGCGGTCGGAACTGTCTCTCATGCACACGCCACAATCGTGGTAGGAGCTGGTGAATAGCATATTGTTCAATTGAGATCTGTCCAGTAAAGAAAATGATTGAGACTGGATGCCAGGTGACAACATTTATATCCTAAAGACGATGTGGGTGCAGCGAAGGCAAGATCCAGACGATCAGGAAAGCAAGTATCTGCAGGATACCAAAGTAATCAGAACTGTCAGACTGCTTAAGAAGGAGCAACCACATCACGTCTCGTTTATGGTTGATTCGTTGGCAAGAACGTGGTGAGTGTGTTGCGACTTTCACGCGTTTCAGGTCGCGGGATCCGGTCACGCATAGAAGCAGATGGTGATGTTTCGTAGTATCGGATCCATCCGACTGACCTCAGTCTCCCGGAACCTGAAAGCCACGATATATTTGCCCATGTTCAGAACGACTGACAGCATGGTATCGTGTACAAGTATGGTTAGATCTCGTCATATGGGCATACGTATATGTTGGAAGCTTCATGAAATCGGTTTAGGTCTCGGCGCATATATATACATAGATGTGACCAGGAAGTCCCTTTTCGCTGTCCAGGGTACTGTCCTTTTTTAAACATGGGGTATCTTCACTACTCTACATCAGAAGAGCTTGATACTCCAACGCTGCTAATCTATAAACAGACTACGCCCTTAAGCCTTTGACCGCATCCATAATCCTTGCAGCCTCTTTCTCCTCCCGTCTAACAATCTCTCCCACAACAAGCCTGCCGAGCTTCTCTGCCAGATACGCAATACTCCATCCCCACTCCACCTCTTCCTGTCCATAGCCATGCTCGACTTCCCTCATGAATCTCTCGAGTACTCTTGCCTCAGTAGCACCAATTGCAAACTCAAACAGCCCATCCTCGCCCATTGTAGGAGACTCATCGATTTTGAGCTTCCAATTCTCCTCGCCTACTAATTCCAGAATCCCTGGGCGTATCTCGCCTGGGAATTCTGGCGCATGAAAGCGTGCTCGTTTCGATTTGCGAGATATTATCTGGAGAGTGCGAAAATGCGTGTCTGTGAAGTCTCCAGATGTGTTCATCGGTATCGACGCGTCTCTGGATGGGTCTGACGGATAGGAAGGTGCAAGAAGATAAGATGTAGTCTTGGTGGACGTTTCTGACGATGACGGCGAGGCTGATTTTCTCGACAGGTGACCGTCGTGATTTTTGATGGGCTGGAAGTCGACTTTCTGATTCTGCGTTCGAATGTCTTTCACGCTGAATTCAATGGATGTATGCCGCGATGTGGGAACGAAACTTGACTCATCGCTGGAGCCATCCAAAGCAGAGAAGGGTGGTGCATGCTGCACTTGTATGTTTTGCTCGGGCTTGGTTCCATTCGATTGTCCTATAGGTGCTTGATCGCTCTTCGAGAACCACCCAAACCACCCTCGATCTTCAGCTTGTGCTGCGATCGGTGGTTGCGGGTCGACCTGAAAACTAGCTTCTAGTTGCAATCCAGGCCTTGGCGTAGGTGTTTCATCGTCGTTAGTCGTTTGGCTCGATCTCACACTGGTCGTGCTCTCCTCCCATTGTTCATTCATGCAGCTAGACCGCTTCGCCCACACGACTTTGCGCATATTGGTGTCCTCGTTGCCGTTGCCGTTGCCGTTGCCGTTGCCAAAGCGAATAGCTTGACCGAAACTTCCTCTGCCACCCTTGAGTGCCGATCGGGGCGTATGGGGCCTTTCTTTGGAATTGGGAAGTGAGGTTCGCTGTCTGTACGGTTCCGGACTGTCATGGTCCGAGATAGAAGAGTACGTTGAGTCATGCTCGTATAGATAGTCCTGTTGTTGCTGCTTTCCATCGCTCTGACCCTGCGAAGGAGACAAAAGATCCTGTTCGGGAACATCGTCCAGGTTAGTTTCATAGAGCTTGGTCGTTCCAACCTCAGCATGGGGCTCTTCCAATATTGGGTCACTAGACTGCTGCCCTGCCTCGAGCTCATTTGTTTCTTCTTCGACTACATCTGCGGCAGTCCGCCATTGAAGGTTGCCCCTGGCCACATCAAAGTTCTCGTCCTCGAGATCTTGATCCTCGTTATCTGGTTCTTCACGCTCGGTCAGCCTTCGAGGGGTTCTAATGACCATATGCTCGGCGTCGTACATGCCACTTCGTCTGCGATCGGACGACGAAACTCGCTTTCCTGTCTGCCGGTTTGGTGTTGTCATGAATGGCTCACCAAAACGAGCATTACCTGTGTTGTTTGCGGTGTGCTTCCAGAAAAGACCGGTAATGCTCTCATCGGCAGATTGATATGACTCCTCAATCTGTTGACCACGTTTCCAAGGGCTTGGTATCAACCTTCGTTTTGGTAGCTCAATTGGCTTTTCCGCTTTCCGCGCATGGTCCGTCAACTCCTTCGGGCTTGAAGAGGGCTTCTTAGCCTCAGCTAGCCATATATCACCCATTGTATCTTCTACGCCATCCGAGTCATCAGCATGCTCGCCAGTGGGACAGTCATCATCCATAACAATGACTGCCTCAGTCTGCTTAGCCTGCTCGATGTTCTCCAAACGGTCTTGACGTCTTTCCTCCTCGAGCTCGGCTTGTGTGGCCTCAAAAGCGTCTTCAGCCGCCCGTACCTGTCGCTTCCCTAGCTCCTCACCAAACCTTAATTCAGCTCTCAATTCACGTCTCGTATCACGCGAGAAGCCACCAAAGAGCGCTTCTTCATAAATATCGTTCTTCTCATTGTTAATGTCCTTCTCTGGCGTTACTGCATGATGGAGGGTGTTTGTAGCTTGAACAGCATCATCCGAGTGTATTAATGGTCGATCTTTCGACTCTGATATTGGTGCTCGAGGTGGTGAAGGCAGCTTTGGTGAAGAAAACGGGTTTTGAGAGACAGGCATGGGTGTGACAAGGCGATGGCGCTGGACGTTTGTACTCGAAGGTAGCTGTAGATGTGCGATCGAGTATGGCTTTGGCTTCTGGCCTTGGGTAGTGCTCAGTGGTGAGCTTGAGAGGTTACCTGAAAAGTCCGTCTCATCTTGAGTGACTGCAATAGAGGGAGCTTCGACTTCCTCAGGGTTCGAGTGTTGCACGCCTCTCACTAGGTCTCCCTGGTTCTCTTCATTCTCCTCATCAATCAGCGCAGGTATTGTGGGGTAATCTGGTGTATTCTTCATATGTCTGACAGAGGGAAGGGTGTCCAAGTCGATCATTGTAAACGCCTCGCTTTCCATGACTGTATCTAGCCCAGCCGGAGCTAGATGATCTCCTTCGTCTAGCAAATTGTCGGAAGGACGATGATCAGACGCCGTGGGTGACGGTGTAGGATAGCTTGCTGCACTATTGACAGACACCTTGCGATTGCCTTGCACCTGCTTGTTATTTTTAAGATGGTCTTTGTGCTTGGCGATCGTCAAGTCCGGGCGTGTTGACACTGAATTGAGGTCGACTTCTTCCATCGTCGGCGAAGCATCTATTGCCAATTGTTCGTCTTCCTCGTGTCCTGCTGAAACACTACTTTCGTCTTCTCTGACTCGAAAATCATTGACATTTGAGCTAGATTTCCTTGACGAATGCGTTGTTCTTTTCGTGCTAGTACCTCTTTTCCTTGGTAATTTCGCAGTCCAATCTTCATCGTTCGCATCATTTGTGACTGCGTCGACATCGAGGTTCGTGATACTCCTTCGTCTGCGTCCTCGTGCTCCTCCACTACCACTACTTTTTCTCGGTCGCGATCGCGTCGTGGATTTGTCGCTCTTCGTGGGAGAACTTGCGTCTTTCAGGGGTACCTTCATAGTCCTGGTAATAGTCTGCCTGCGTCGACTTCCGGCATTTTGCCCGGCAGCATCCTCACTCTCAGCTTCGACAGTTACTTTGATACGCAGTGGGCTCATGTTCTGCTCGAACACCATTTTCGAGGGTGAAAGGTTGACTTCAGCGCTCTTGCTGCGCCGGTCGTATAGTGCCTCTCCATCTGCAGTCGTACGGCTCTTGCTTCGACTTCTGGTGATGGTCATGACTGTGCTGTCTTCGGGAGGAGAATCAGCCAGTGGATCAGGAGACCCTAGGTCAGTGTATTCCGAAGCTGTGGGCACAGAATCTCGTGTCATGATGAGTACTGTAGATCCTAGCGGAGGTGGTCTCAGCGCCTCAGCGGATCACTATGTTTTCTCTGTATTTTACCTCATAGACTCTGAACGTTCTCTGACTCGATCGACATCATGAAAAAACACATAGATTGCTTGGTTGCATACGTCGTCTTCGCTTACGATTTGAGTCTCACTACATCAAATGTGCTTAGAAGCAGACGCGAGGTTTGTTTGGATGTCAACAAAACTGGGGTGTGCGGGGCAACCGCAATCCAGCTTAATGCCTCAGGCATGAATCGCTACCAAACTCTGCCTGCGAGCTTGAAGTGGGTGGTTATGTCTATAGCTCGAAGTTATCTTATAAGCTATAAATCAAATTATCATTGCAGAAATGCTGTCCACTGGCGAATAGACTGCCCGATCGCTAGTCTCCGCGACAGTGTCTGCCAAATTCACCTCGCTGACATCTCGGCTTCTTCTAAAAGGACGAGAAATCATAAGTAGCATGATTGACAGATGGACCTGTGGTCGGCGAGAATATCTCATATCCGTTGACTCCCCATTGAGGGTTGTTGATTCCATCAATGTACACCTGTGGTTCCAGAGCAAAGCAGCCGAATTTGTTGATGTGCTGCGTAGCACCCTGAACACCTTGGTTTCTCTGTCGTTGAGCCTGCTTGATGGGAATACTGCCGTCTTGAGACATGCAAGTGAAGATCTGCAGCCCGATCTGGTTGGTAGACACATCCATCTGGATACCTGTTGTCTCAGACCAGGCGTGAAAGACAGGAACGAGCGAGGTTTGGCCCACTTCGACTGGTCGATCAACACAGAACGCATTGTCAATACCTGTGCAGTTTGTACCGCAGTAGTCGTGTCCAGCGGTCTGATCGACTGCAGTGCCAACGAGTTTCGGAGACTGAAAGTTGAGACCTGGATTGTCTGCAGTCATGCCGAATGTGCCGTTTGGAATAAGATTGCCGTCTGTCTGGATGTATCGGTCTGAGTATGGCATCCAATAGTAGGTGTCATTCAAGATGTTTTCTGCCTGAAAGGCGTTCAGATTCCAGTAGATATGGTTCGAAAGCATGATCGGGGTAGGCTGGTCCAGTGCCACTGAAACCAATCGTGTCGTAAACCGTGGTCGCATCTGTCCTTGGGGTCCGCTTGGGTATGCAGATACTGCGAATGTCGCCGTTGTCAAGACTGTACCTGGAAAGTTCTCAAAGCCAGTATCCAGCAGAGTCAAGGTTATAGCACTACCGTTCACAGCTGCGACAGTCCAGTTTCTCTGATCGTATCCAATGGTGCCTCCATGAAGAGTATTTGTCCCATTGTGTTCGTTGGCTGGTACACGAAAGGTATTGCCGCCTATTGTGAAAGTGCCGTTCTTGATTCGGTTCGCATAGCGTCCCACAACAGCTCCTACTCCAGTGTTAGCCACTATAAATACCAGCAAAGGGTATCCTTCTTACCAAAATAGGTATGGTTAGTAGCAGTATCGACAGGGTACTGCGAGCCATTATCGTAGCCAACAGCTACATCTTGCGCCACTCCATTGCGGTCGGGGACGAGCAGCGAGACAAGTCGCGCACCATAAGGTAGGATGACAGCGGTGATGTTCTCTGCTTGAAGTGTATACTCGGTCAGTTGCGCCGACGATGTGCTTGTGGCATTCTGCGCCAATACTGACGTCGCCAGGACGGCCACTGAAGCCAACGAGAATGTCTTCATGGTCAGAGTGTACGAGAGGAAGACCACAAAGAACAGAACAGCCCAGAGCAAGACTTTGGACAACCTTACAGAAAGCAAAGGAATCATGAGCTTAGCGCAGCAGCAGACGCATCATATACCTTACTTTTTGACCAGCACCAGACACTTCTCCGCTCCAACCAGTAAGTGACAGTGTTTAGTAGCACTAGTTTTCGCAGGTACGACTGACTACAAGTGAAAACGATCGACTTTATTCGAAGGCTAGGAAGTGATACGCGTCAAAAACGATCGTGCAACCAGGAGACGCGGAGGACATGGAGCTTCCAGAAAACAAAAGTCCCGTTTTCTTCACTAGAGCTCATGTGGAGAAGCGGCAGCTTGAGTGACGGAACTTGATGTGCGGAGTTTGGGAAGCTCTTTAGGCACGCTGCAGATCTGGGGGAGTCTAAGCTCAATTTAGTGGCCAAAGCTTGTCTTACAGGGATCATGAGCCACCCGGAAGAGGAGCTCTGGGTAGCGATGTGACAGAGTGATGTCAAGTATTCCGGTGGGAGAAGTGAAAGGCTGTTCGTAAACCAACACTGTTTGGTGGTGTATCTGTTGAGTGTCACCTGTTCAGATTGTAAACACTGTTAGAGTGAGTGACCGTGGTCGTACTACTTATTGAATGTTCTTGAAACGAGCCTCGATCAAGTCTTTGTCGACCGTCGGGGATCGATGTTGACCAGATGCATATCCAGGTACACAGGCCAGTCAGGTGCCAAGTTGCTCCTGGCACCTGTCATGGGCTTCAATGCCTCCTCGATAGCAGCCTTGTCAACCTCTCCCTCACCCCGCCGCATTGCTTCCGCAATCTTGGCCCGATCCTCTTCTACTTCCTCGTCCATCAGCCGACTCACAGGAGGCAGGAACGTGCCATTCTTCCCTTGTGCTGAATGAAGTGTCGCATATGGCAAAGTCGGCCTTCGAGGTTGCTTCTCGGCCAGATCACCAAGTATGCCCAGTGCTCCCATGCCCCCAATATTACGGGTGGACCGGGTGACATGCACGTTCTGGCTAGCTGTCCTTTCCATACCTGTTGCTTCCAGCTCGTCGTTATCGTCCGCTTCCGAGTCTTCCTCGTTGGCGTCTTCGTCTCCAGCTTTTCTACCATTGACTTCCTTCTCCTGCGATGCCTGAAAGAAGTGTCGGGTAGCTATCTGTGCTTGGTGTGACTGCAGGTTGAGCTCTTTCTCTGTGAATAACTGGTTGATAGAGTATGCCTTGTCTAGCTGTGCACTAATATTTGCATTCCGTGCTCTTTCTGCTGGCGTGTTGTGCCCGTTTCTTGAAGGCGAACCAATATCGTCCTCACCACCACCACCAAATTTCCTCTTTCGCTTGTTAACCTCAGATATCCCATTCGTCATCTCGTCATGTTCGCCTCGATGCCTAGTCAGGCGCGTCTTTCGAGATATTTGGGTACCACCAGGACTTGTAGGGTTCGTGATGGAAAACTGGCTAGGGTGTAGGAGGAGAGCATTCGTATCTGCGATATCCAGCTGCTCCTTCTCCTTCATTAGCTTCTGTCGCTTGTTTGTAAGAGTCTGGATGAGTCGTTCTCGCAGTGTGTGCTTCATATGTTCTGCCTCCTTCGCCGCCAAGTGCAGTCGATAGTCGCACTCATACTTCAGTCTCTCCAATTTTGCTTCGTGTTGACGATGCAGCTCTATCAGTGCCAACTCTTTTGCTTCCTTCGCTTCGTTAACTTCGTGCACAAATTCCGTGTACCATCTTCCAGCCAGTGAGGACATTTCTGATTGGTAGGGTGTGCCAGAAGCCTGTATTGATACAAGGTCTGCAATCTCTTCTGGGGAATCATCTAGAGGCTCTGGTCTGTATGGATCGGCGGTAGTCACCAGATTCATATCTTGCTGTAGTGCTATGAGTTGTGATCGATAGTGCTGCTCTCTATGGTCGTCGAATTCAGCTTGTAGCTCTTGCTGAAGACCGACATGCTGGTTGCGTCTTTTCTCTCGCTTCGACAGTGGTTGCGCCGGAGGTGAGGGTGATCGTCGTCCTGTCAGAGGAGATGTTGGCGATGGTGAATACGCCATTGTCTTTGACTTGGAAGTGGCTTCCAGAAGGTACTGGAACAAAGAGAAAGTGCCAGTAAAGATTGCAGCTGCCTATTGCATATCGCAGAGTACAGTCAACACTAGCGCAACGATGTACTTGACATGCTGCGGGTTGTGTACCATTTGAACCACCGGGTCACGTGAAATTTTTTGTTTACACGAGGACCCGATTAGTATAGAGCATGTTTTGAGGGGACTTCTATTCGATCGATATGTATAGTAGATGATAATGATAAAACTCGCATTAGCTCCACTGAGGACTCCGTTCTATAGATATCATAACTGCGACTGCGAAAGGCAACGTCTCATGCCGCACCTCGTTTTTATCTTCGTATCTCATCGTCTCATTATCTATTCATTCCTTCGTCTTATTTCCCACGATCGAAAGCAGTAGCACCATTCTAATGGCCGTTTCAAGGCAGTTCGCACATCGGTGTTCTAGCCCTCTCCATCATTTTCTCTTGCCAGTAATCCATACCATCGTCGATTGGTGAAGCCAAGGTCGAGAAAGTTCCGGAGCTATCCAGGATGAGAACATTGGCTTGAGTCTGAGTCGAATCCTGTGTAGGACTTGACACTTGCGTGCTCTTTTTCATGCTCCATAATCTCAGACTATTTCTTAAGCTTTTCTTCACCACATCTTTGGAAGCTACTCTGTCGTTGCTTTCGGCAGTGGTGAGTATTGTCATCGAACCTGGTTCATCGTGGAGATCTGCCTCATACGTCTCCTGTCGAACATATGGCCACTTTGAGGTCTCTGTATCAGTAGAATATGGTTCGCTGTCTGCAGAGATATCTGCCAAAATGCTGTCGATGATTCTCTCGTCGTTGGTGCAAAGGACCATTTCGTCCAGCGGTACACGGTGGCCATCGATAGCCTTGGGGTTAGCCAGAATTCTAGAGAGCAATCCCTGGTCACCTCCTTGAGCTCGAAGAATTGAAACTGGTGGCATCTCCTTGTTACGGCTGCTGACGAGTCCCATGCTGCTGCCTACTGTGTTGACAGAGTAAGGTTCAGCCACTGAAACTGGTGTTGGAAGCTCTGTAGGCGACTCTGTCAGACTTGCAGTGGTTTGGGAGGTGCCTCCAGAACTAGTCATCTGTAAAGGTGTGCTATTTAACGGTGGAAAAGGTCGTTGCATAAGATTATATTCTGGCCTAGTATTGAGATTTGGTGCCGACCTGTTGCCGTAATTGGACGGACTGCTTCTAGCCAAAGGCTCCTTCTCAGCTGCAGTCCGTAGGGGTATTGAGGGCTTCTCCGCAGCTTTTGGGGCTGCGACAGCCGCCTGTTCGTCCCGTTTCCGCAGGCTAGGAAATCGAGTCAGAGACCAGGCTCGCTCCAACTGCTTGAGTTCCAGGACTCGCTTTAGGTCCATAAGTCGCTGCTCTTCCGTATTCTGCTCTGATCCACGTCGCTGCCTCTCGAGGTCAAGTGAGAGACTGCGACCGTGCTTCATATTCACTGCTTGTGTCTTCGGTTGGGCCAAGTCGATGGTTGAGCCATTTGACTTTAGCCGTCCACATGTTTTGCAGCTGAAGAACACGTGTGACGGCAGAAGAGCATGCTTGCACTCTTTTGAACCGGCCTGGACCTCTAAAGCAGTGGATACTGGAGTTGTATGGGCATGGTGAGCTTTGCTCAAGGACCTCGTTGCGTCCTTGATAGTGGTGGCGAAAACGTCTGCTGTGCTTGGACGTGGAACACAAGACATACTAAATCTTCTTGGGTTCTGAGGCGGTAGTGTAGGGGGCTTCCCTTGCGCGGACTGACCACTAACAACCAGGTCCTCTTCCATAATTGGCGACGGAGGCCTCGACAAGCTTAAGCTCGCTCTACGCCCCTGAGCCATTGTTCGTGCTGGAGACATAGGTGGAAGTGGAGGAACTAGAGGCAGGTTGAACTTCATATTCGAAGCTGCAAGTGGTTCTGGAGGTGCTTGGGACAATGTGACCGTGTTGGCAGGCGGCTGATAGTGCTCCTTGGTCAGGTTTTGAATCCATGAAGATCGTTTTTCCAGCTCACGGCTCACATTGTCTATGCTACCACTGGGAAGGATTGGCATAGAATATGTCCGATGATCACGCTGGTTCGATCTCAGAACTGTCGACATGGTTGGCCGTAAAGGTGCCATCCTTTGGCGCTCATGTCCACTAGCTGATGACGATCTATTGAGCAGATTTGCACTCGTCGTTGTGCCGATAGAAAGCTTGACTTCCTCTGATGGTGATATTGCACCAGACATCACGACATTCTCAGCCTCAATAATAGATATTGCAGGCGTTGAGGTCATCTCTATGAATTGGTCAGACTCCTGCATTGCCCGCCGACCCCGTATCTTATCATGAAATCGTTTGAACACGGACTTCTTGGAACCAGGTCTAGCTGTCTCTGTAGTTGAGTTGACAGGTTGATTTTGGTGCGATACAAGCTTGTACCCTGTTGGTGGTGATGTCAAGCCACGCAGATGGTTACTGAGGAACAGCTGCATGTCGCCTAGATCGCCGTAGCCCTGGGCCTTAGCATATTGATAGAGTTCTGCAAGGTTATCGACCGACCGCACTCTCCAGGTGTCCATACGTAGCTTGAGTGCTAGAAGGGCCGAAGCTGGATCAGGACCAACGATAGGCTTGTTCATGACCCAAGCAAAGAAGTTTCGGGTAGTTATATGGTATTGCATAGTCTCCTCAGAACCATAATGACTTGGTGCTTCAAGACAAAATGAGCAAGATTGCTTGTTTGTGGTGTGGAGGGAAGCAGGGCGGCCGGACGAGGTAGTGAGAGGTGAAACGAAAGGCGTCGTGTCTGCTTTTTCTATCAAGGGTTGGCATTTAGCGTAAACCAGCTTGTCGAAGGGGATTCTCATTGATGGACGCTGCCTGTCAGCATCTCGGCGGGAGAGGTAAACAAGACAAGTTGCCTCTGGACTGGAGAGCTCAGGATCGTTCTCCAGATGGTCCCATATCGTGGCTTCCTTTAATTTACCATCCCACCGATGGACGACAATTTGTGGTACGGTATACATATTGGATGATCGTGGAGTCTAACAACCATATCAGTACTGTGATGTCGCTCATGTGTAGTGACTGACCCTGAGCAGCATCTACATATGTCGTGAGAGTCGTAAGATGATAACCCTAGCTTGTTACAACGCTCGATAGTCTTGAAAATTCACGTATGCAGGCTTTTCGTCGTGTAGCCCTGAGCACTAAACTTGACGAGCACTAGTACCCTGATATGCCTGTCCAAGTGTTAAGAGCAGGAGAAGTTTTGACAAGGTGAATTTGCGATCCCGGACATAGAAAGTGCAAGTACTTGACAGCCTCAGAACGATTGGACAACGATATTGACCTTATCCTAGACGTCTGCGCCTGCATGAAGATCTGTTTTACCAGGTTTGTATAGCGGACATTACGTTGAAGCCCACCGAGATGTCCGTGCTGATTTCGAAGCAACGACACCAACGACTAGTTGCAGACGCAAATCAGTCGGGAAATGGGCGGAACACTTCCAATGGAGTACACAGGGGTGGGAAGATCTCATCGAAGTCCATGCACGTGTTCGGCCCACACCATTCGAGATCATGAGCTGGCAACTGTTACAAGCCAGGTTTGCTCCCTGCGCCTTGGAACAAATATTGTGGGTAACGATTGTCTTGAGGAAGGACCATGAATGAACGAGTTGATGGATCACAGTGCCAGTCAGACGTACATGGTGATTGTAGGTCGCTGTATCTGGATAGACTACTCACTACACGATTTGTGTGAATAGACACACACCGTAGTACAGTGGGATCAAAACGCAGGAAGCCAGTTCGTTCTGCATTGTTCAAGTGGTATGGCACATCCTTCCGCAAGACGATCGACAAGAGGTCCTCGTTGACGCCATGTCAACCCGCCTGGGTCTAACATGCTGGACTGGCGGGATAGTGAACGAATCCCTGTCGATACTCACCACTCCAACGTTTTACTTGTGGCTGCAGAGTGTTAGATAGAGGCTAGCCATACTTATCAATAGTATCAGCATCCGGTATCATCAAGGAGGTGATGCTAAGGTCCTCGGCAAAGGCTTGACCATTCGCATGGAGACCTCTGCTCGTAATCAAGATTGTATGCACCGGCCTTGGTGACGATCGTATCTGCAACGTGGACGCGGACAATTTCGAACGTGTAGCTATTGTTAGCACCTCCTAACGAGCTGAAATGGGATCTCGATCGACTATAATATGTGCCTCCTTACTCGTGTCCAACGTGAGTCGTGTCTGGCGAAACTCTGCTCGTTGTCTGGCATTGTAGGAGACAGGGATAATGGTGCAGGAGCTGACGATAACAGCGTTGTACCTTGTCGCTTATGGTGCAACCCCGACGATGAGCGCGTCATGGAGACGATTTCCATAGCTTCCGGGAATCTATGACCCGATCGTCCCATACGTTCGATAAGCGGACTCATTAGTGGCTAGATCCGACCACATCAACTTGCCACGTCGAAAATCACGTACAGCAAAGTACGTGAGTACAGTGCTCACTATAGCCAGACAGACAATGATTGGGCCTCCTCAACTCCCGCCAAGTTGGTTGTTTGGTTGTAGAGAATCTACTGCTGCCGGAGGTTGGAGTGCATTGTGATATTGTCGCAGAGAAGTGGCTGGACGAAGCATGCTCGTGCAAGATCTAAATCCCGAAGTAGAGACTAAGGAGTGTGGCTGCAAGCATATCAACAAGCTTTAAGACGATCGCATCGTCTGTGCATACAGAGTGGAGGTATTGTGCTTGCTTGAACGAGTCAATGTGCAATGAAACAATCTTCACACAAGGTTGAATTAATGCCTAAGGCAGGGAAAACGCCACGACTCAGAGTCAGAGAAAACTTTTCCGGGTCCAAGATTGTACAAACGGAGTCGACGCGGTACAGTAGCGTTAGGTGGTGTGTAGATCTGTTATAGGCAGTCAGGGAGCTAAAACTACGACACAGTACTACTGCCACTATGGGTGTAGTATCCAACAAGTGAGGTCGCGACTGCCCGTGTTGATTAAGTCTCGAGCTGAGCTAGAGCTGTTCATGTTGCAACACTACTGTAACAAGAACCTTCAGAGATCTAGACGTTACAGGGTATCACTCGCCTTGCTAAGTCTTAGATCTTGTCCAAGTAGCCTAAATCATTCAAATAAAGCTATAAACCGATATGATACTGGTTCCCTCAAACGCCCTCTCCCCTGCTGGATACTCGGTAAGGAGTAGTAGCAATACTGCTCAAAGGAGATGACATTACTATGCCAGTAGCAAAGGTAACGGGGGACTAGCTTTGGATGAACCGAGCTGAAATGCCGATGTAAGTGGTCGGGTGCTCGCTACCAGTCATGGTTGACCATGTGTTATCTGGGCTTTCGTTCTGAGCGCAGATGCATAATTCTTGATATCGTGACAGCTTACGGCAGACAACGACAATGGACCACGGGATTTGGTTTTGACCTACTGCAGACAGCTGTCCGAGTGCCGATCTTGAAGAAACGCTCTGCTTCAACAATCAGTTCAGGCAGTCGAGTCGAAGGCATCCGGCTATTGTTGCAGTCAGGTAGTAAGCCCACTTGGCACCTGGTTCAACCGTGTTGCTTGGCGAAGAAGGCGATTCCCGACAAGCTCATGCAACAAGGTTTCGCCGCAGTCGTTCTTGATACGGGATTAGGAAGGCCTAGAACCAGCCTACAACAAAATGACGGCTGTCAAACGATACGGGTTCTGCTGACAATATGCACCATGATCAAAACATTTTCTGACCGATCACAATTCGCAGGTCGATTTAAATACCGACCGTGTTATGTGTTGAAAGAGGGATGGTAAAGGATGATGGTCACTCGAGTCACAAAGCCCCAGGTTTTGCAACCATGAGAGACTCTGGGGCACGGGGCTCTATCCCGCTCCATTCCCTTTTAGGCAGGTTAAAGCCTAAAGCATCAAGCACATGGGAAACGCCGAGACCATTTGCTGCAGGACGAAATCGGCAAGATAGTCTTGCGACAAGGCCATTGGACAATTGATCGTGCCAATACTTTGAAAGCAGCCATAGTTCTTGTGGCAGCTTGGCTGCTGTCAATCGTCCTATCGCTTGACAGGACGTTCGAGTGGCTTGAGAAAACATTCAGGGTCGCTGATAAGTCACCCCAGATGTAAAAGGCCAGCCCGCGCCATGTACTGGCCCTTCCTAGTAGGAAATTGTGTACTGGCCCTGCGAATGAGATTGAGAGAAGATTGACGCAAAAGCAGCCGAAATCTTTGAGACAATTCGAAGTGATGGCTAACATGACATCGTCCAAGTTGTTCTCTCGCTGGACAAGTGTGGGTCGTCGTCAATCAAAAATCGCGAGATCGAGTGCTCCAGAATATTCGTTACACGACCCGAACAGCGCACTAGCAAGTCCACCGTACGAAGAATACCAGTCAAACAACCTTGTTCAAACACTACGAAGACCCGCGACCCTCACGAGAACGACATCGGCTTCCAGCTATACCTCAATAGAAATCTCCTCTTGGGTAGATGTGAATGACGCGATAGGGCAGGAATCGGAGGAGGAGCTGCCACCATATGAAGAGAGGCCACAATCATCGGTCATGTTCCGATACTCACCTAGTGCTCTTTCTGTGGCTTCTTCCACCCGAAACCAGACTCATGCACTATGCCCCTGCGCTCAGTGTCATCGGCTGCGCTGAAGACTGCAGGGCATAGTAGGCAGCAGGTTGACCAATCCCTTCCTGTCTCGATTCGAGCAACGAGAAACTGCGCGAGCACGAGCACGAGCACGAGGCAGCCTGCAATTTATTCGTGGTATACTTGTTTGAGGTAGCTTGCTCGATTTGAACAAGACAACTCAGACAAGGATTGAGAGGAACAGCAATATAGATCGGTCAAGACAGGTGCCCTTGTCGGAGCCCAGGACATGAAGAGTCGGGAATTACTCGTGTTGACAGACATCTGTGGCCGTAGGGATCTCCGATGGATTCATGCTCGTCTATACATTGCACTGTCGCTGGTGTCAGGTCGCCGGTGTTCAGGTATTGCAGTGTCAAGATTCGGTTGATTGCCGGGACGGGTTGCAATTAGATCCGCCAGGGCTGAAGTGGAATAGAAAGATAAGCCATACTAGATAGATAGCACGATAGATTCAGCCGAGCCCACGAAAGGGGGTCATAAACTACCACGTTTTGCACCATAAGATCACGTACCTGTTCCGTTGAACGAAGTGACTGGCCATGGACACCCACAACACAGTGGATTCAGACGCCTTATTTGTCGATTGGAGTGAGCCTATATACAGTCCGACAACCTAATACTCGCCAGATTCACGATTGCTATTGAAGTCTGTATCCAAGCAGAACTTTTGGTTCCTGATTACGTATTCTAGCGTGTTTCGGATGGGCGGAGCCCATTGCATCAAGAGACGGGGAAAAACTTTGTTCGATCGTTGTTGCAGTTTGGCTGCGAAACATCCATGATTGCAACAAATACCTTGCTATAACGCCCAAGCTTGACTACGACTAGAAAGTAGTGTCTCGAAGCACCAGTGCATGTGGGCATTACTCTGTCAAGGTAAATGGCTTGTGTTCGCAAGTCCTGTGGTCCTCTCGTAAAACCTTCAAGTAACTGGCTTGCTCGTGATCGACACGAGGATGGAACATCAGAAATGGATACAAAGTGTATCATACGATTGGGCAGGGGAAAACGAGACTTTGCCTGCTTGGTGTATAGTGGCATGATAGAAACAATTTTCATGGAGGTAGTGACGATGTTATTGAGTAACAGAAGTTGAAAGCCGGATTTGCCTGCTGTGGTCCGAGATGTTGCCCACGTCGAGAATCGCTGGCAGTGAGTGATTATTGACCTGTATCAGAAGTTTATTCGATTCCGAGATACAACATCTGTGTAATAGCTAGGCAGCCAACTGTTTGGTCTGGCTACCTGCAGCTCCCGTGACTTAGATCAGACACATACTGTAGTATCTTTGTGTAATCGCCGACGGCAGTTGAAAAATCAATCAATTGTTCAAGGCTGTAGTGGACAGCACGTTGTGTCGTGGTCGGGATAAGAATTTCTGATGCTGCTACTCGTAAATGGCTGCTGTACAAATCCGTTCGCCCTGCAGAAATGATGGGCTAAACCCGAGCTGGTTAACAGCTGTGCTAAGCTCCAAAAACACAAAGCTAAGCAGGCTTTGGCGGTCGATCATGCCCGTGACAGCTGCAACACAGGCAAATCTACGGAGCACCGTAGCAGCCTGAGCAAGACTCGTGGCTGATTCTCCATGGCCAGTTGCCAGTGTTTGATTTTACCACCGCTCTCCCACACTCTGCCACTTATGTTTCAGAGCTGTGACCGAGACTGTACAGCCGTATAAAACACCACCCTACTCTCCACCCTCGACTATATCGCCGGTTTCTGTCCGCTTGATGACTCTGTTGGTCCTCAAGCTGACCGGGAATTGGCAGTGAAAGCAAGACCACAACTTCATGCCACGAAACCCCGCCGTCAAAAAAGGTCACCACAACAATCGTCACGAGAATGGTCTTGTAGGCCCAGGCAAGCGGGTCGCCAAACAGAAGTCAAATGGCCAACTCAGTGGGAGCGCAAAGGCCCCCACTACTCCTGACGAACCTCTCCCCTCTCCGTCGAATCCTCAGCTTATCGAAAGAGAATCCTCCTCCGTATCGACTGGTGTGGACCAAGATGTTGTTGTCGATCCTTCTATGAATGGCGAGGAGTTGCGCTGGAGGAAGAGACATTCGGAATCGTCGAGCGATGGCCAAGATCAAAAGTGGGATAATACGAGCGGTACACTCACAACCACTTCCTCTCGACGACCAGATGCACTATCCAAGACCAAAAGCCTCCAGGATCTGAGCGCTTTGCAGATCGCCTCTACAATTCTCACGTCAAATCCTGCTGGCGATACAATTTCGCTGCTCATTGTTTTGCTGGCACTACCTTCGATTGTCTTGATAATTGTACAAGCTCTGTTCGCCTCTTTGACATTAATGCCTCCGTCTAGTGGTGTCTCTCCGGTTCCTTTTCTGACTCTGTTCGACGTCTTCCAGGGCTCGACCGGATCTCCTTCCCTCGGTACTATGGCTGTGATGGATGTCATTGTCTTCGCGGTCTGGCTTTGCATTGGGAGCTGGGCACAAAATTTTACACTCGATTTGGCCCAGATCCAGATTGCGCTTACGCTGGGCAATGGGAGTGCGGGCAAGAATGGCAGCGTTAATACCATATGCTTCTTACTCGTTCTACTTCTGCATTCAGCGCGCAGTTCGGGTTTGCGGCATTTTGTTCATACCAAAGTCGTGCCTGCCGGTGTTCTGAACCATCCTCTCCTGACACCATACGCGAAGTTACTACCGATTGATTCAGATTTTGGCCACAGTCCAGGGCCTCCTTCTAAGATAAAGAGCTTCCTTGCTGTACATATCATTAGTCAAGCCATCATCGCATTTGTTAGAAGCAGACTCGCCGGCACGTCTACGGCCACCAAAACGAGGAGATCTGATGCCGAGCCTCAGGCAAGTTCAACCCAAAGTCTCGATTCCTCGGCTCAGGATTTGGTCTTCAACACAGCTGCTTCCCCAGGCGACGATCCGCCACCTCCTACCCCGACTCTCCGGGAAAGCAAAGACAAAGCTCTCAATGCAAAGAAGCGCCGTCGTCAAGCAGCCCAGGTAAGGAGCCGTCAACCATTCTGGGCAGCTCTAGCAAGCACAAAAGTACATGTGTTGCGAGAGGTCGAGCACAACAAAGACAAAGCGAATTCAACCAACAGTCCCGAAGGCACCAATCGTGGAGAGAGCGAAGAGTGCGTGTGGATCACCAATGTCGAGCCCTCTACGATTCAGTTTGTGGCAGGTTATCATGCCTCGTTACACGAGGACTGTCACCTTAAGGATGCTGCCACTGTTCGACCGTTCTATGTCCGTATCAACAACGCACGGTGGCATTCGGTAACTATGGATCTTGTGCATGAAGATTTTTGCGAGAACGATAATCCAGCCAAGTGGTTAGGCAGTATTGGCGGCCTGGCGCCCGACTGCAACTATATTTGTTCCTTCCGTCGTGTTGATGGTGATAAAGAGATAGCTTCGATTATGGTTAGAACTCCGCCCCTGGCTGATCGAGATGCTGTCAACGCGACTGTCCCAGTACCCGTCCGCCAATCAGCTCGGCCCAACTCACCAACGACTACGCTCAAGACATCAATACAGACAGCTGAGCGATCACGTGAGGATGCCAATAACAGACGCAACAAGATTCGACGAAACCACAGAAATGCACTTGCCAAACTCGACCGAGAAATTGAATCACTTCAAAACAAGCTCAAGTCTGGTAGCGACGATCACAAGCAAAGACAAAAGCTTCTGCAAGCTGAGAGAAATGCTCGGCAATACGAAGAGGCTGTGAGTGCTATTGGCGTACAATCGGACGAGCTGGAGACGATTCCGGAAGAGGAGACAGTTGAGTATGGTACCAGGAAAGCTGCATATGACGAGCGAACCCAGCAATTGGCAGAGGCGAACGAGTCGCTGGAGATCCTGAAGAACGAGACCAATAGCGAACTTGCAAGTACCAAGGCCGAGCTTACGAATACGACCGCTCGAAAGGATCGTCTGATCGCACGCAATACTAAGCTCTCCGCTGAACAAGAACGACTGACTGAAGCCAACCTCCAGAACTTGAGTGAGAAAGAACGCAAGGCTGTGGAGTCAGTCACACGTGCGAAAGAGCAGGATCGACAAACAGCAGACTGGCAACGTAGAATCAACGACATGAATGCTCAATTGAACACTGTCAAGATGCAAACACAAGCTGTCTTCCGGGAGATCGAAGATGCTATGGCAAAAACGAGTACCGGTCCTCTTACCCCAGAGGGTGAGCTTCCAGGCATGACTTCTATCGGATCCCGAGCCTTCATGTTCGGCAACATGCAACCTTCGACCTTCGTCCCGGACCCTCAAGCATCACCGTTCCACAGTCTGGCAAAGAACATTGCTAGTGGAGTACGACGTCCTCGCTCTGGCACGAATCAATCAACCGGTGGACTTAGTGGGACGTCTGGAGACTTTGATGACTATGACCCTATTCCGCCCTCACAAAGTAGTGCTGATTTTGACGTTGGTATGTTCAATGGACGCAAGAGCAGTGGGTCTAGCAGAGACAATAACAATCACAGTCCGGCTAACATTGGTGTGATTGGAGGTTCTTTGAGAAGTCCACAACGAGGGTCCAGTAGTCCTGGCCAACTTCAGGGGACGAATACCTGGTAGTACTCGGTATCTTGTCGACGGGGTGTCGTGCGGAAGACTAGTGGATTAGCTGTAGATAGGCAAAAGTGACATTCATTACTAAACATGTGTCCGTGGCCGTTGTATGTATGTGAGCTTTGTGTAGTGAGCCCGTGTGATTCTCGCTTGACCTTCGCACCATCTGTGAAATGTTTGCTGCACGTGTTTCTGACGCATCTCCAACCTGAAAGAAATGCGGGCACTCAAAACGTTCAAGACTCATTTTCATTGAGCAGAAACAACCCACTTTTACATGCGTCCATTCCTTCGTATATTCCTTTCTGCTGGACAGACACCGTTGCTACGCTGGCGTACTACTAGAACTATCAAACTTCCTCCAAGCCATACCCTCTCCTTACAGGACTTTGCGCAACGCTGCTATTTCTCCGATATGGCCAAAGACAAGAAAAACAAGCAGCAACTGAAGAATCCAAAAGGCACACGAGACTGGTCTGGTGAAGATGTTGCACTCCTGAAAGACATCTTGCGACAAATATCTACCGTCTTCCGCAAACATGGTGGTCAAGAGCTTGATACACCTGTCTTTGAACTTCAAGAGGTGCTAAAGGGCAAATATGGGGAGGACTCAAAGCTCATCTACGACGTGGCAGATCAAGGTGGTGAACTACTGTCCCTACGATACGACCTTACGGTTCCTTTCGCGCGGTGGCTGGCCATGAACCCAAACAGTGACACGGACAACAGGTTTGCAATAGGCAAGGTATACCGTAGAGACCAGCCTGCGATCGCAAAGGGACGCATGAGGGAGTTCTGGCAATGCGATATCGATTTCAATGGACCAAGCGATCCTATGGCCGTGGACAGCGAGATTCTAGCTATAGTCTGCGAAGTCTTCGATGCCCTAGAATGGAAAGGACAATACACAATCAAGATCAACGACCGCCGAATCCTCGACGGCCTCTTCGAAGTATGCGGTGTCCCAACCGACAAACTACGAGCAATCTCCAGCGCCGTAGACAAACTCGACAAATCCCCCTGGTCCGAAGTCCGCAAAGAGATGGTCGAAACAAAAGGTCTAGACCCCGACGTCGCCGACCGCATCGAGAAATACGTAACCATGAAAGGCGGCAAAGGCGACTCCCAGACCGCCAGCGCCCTCCTCGAAACCCTTAAGGCCGACGATAAACTCATGTCCAACCCCAAAGCAAAAGAAGGCATCACCAGCTTCGAAAAACTCATGTCCTACCTCGAAGCCTGGAAGACTCTCGACCAAATCTCATTCGACCTCTCTCTCGCCCGCGGCCTAGACTACTACACCGGCATCATCTACGAAGTCATCACCGAAGGCTCTCGCCCCACAAACCTCCCCCTCAACGGTACCAAAAAATCCGACGAAGAGAAGAAAGACACCAAGAAAGCCAAAAACATCGCCGACGAAGACGAAGACCGCTCCAACGATCCCACCATCGGCGTCGGCTCCATCGCGGCCGGAGGCCGCTACGACAATCTCGTCTCCCGCTTCTCTGAAAAATCCGAAATCCCCTGCGTCGGCGTCTCCTTCGGCGTCGACCGCATCTTCAGCATTACAAAATCTCGTCTCTCCCAGGGGCAGAAATTTACCTACGTCACATCAACATCAACAGACGTCTTCGTCATGGCCTTTGGCGGAAAAGACTTTGACGGTGCCCTGAAGGAGCGGTATGCTGTGATCAAAACGCTTGGGGAAGCGGGGATCAGTGCGAAGACAATGCATAAAGAGAAAGCGAAATTACCTGCGCAGTTTAAGAAGGCGGATTCGAAGGGGGCGAGGATCGGGGTGATTCTGGGGGAGGATGAGATTAGGAATGGGCAGGTGAAGGTTAAGATTATGGGGTTGACGGATGATAGTGATCCGAGGAAGGAGGGGATTTTGATTCCGAGGGGGGATTTGGTGAAGGAGGTGAGTGGGATGTTGAGGGAACTTGATGGTGGTGAAGTCGAGGGAGTCACGAAGCAGATGGAAGGATTAGGAGTGGATGCTGGTACGCGACAGAAGGTCACTTTGACCGAAGAGCAGAGAAAAGAAATTATTGAAAAGTTGAGCAAGGGCGAGACTGTTGAGGTTGGAGGTGTGCAAATATCGTAAGCACGCAAATGAGATATTGTGGTAATGACAGGATAGCGAAACATGAGACCCACGTCAATTCTGGCAACAGCTTCTTTCACTTGAAAACAACGAGCATAGAATGACATGGACAAAAATGTGTCACCCGAAGCAGTGAATGCTAGTCAGTGGACATGCATTACCTATTCAACTCAGAGATCGAGTCTGCCCTCCTACCTACGGACAACCTACTTCCCTCGAAGGTCCTTGCTCAGCGCATGGCCCCAATCACCACGAGCCTGCCCTTTCGCCCTCCTCTCGTCCTGTCGCTGGTTGTATCCATATTGGCTCTCTCCAGGCAAAATCGTTGAGGTATTTCCCTCGGATTTGACACTGCGACCCAATACAGTACTGGCAGGGACACCATGCTCAGAACGCGCTTTGGGAGGAAGCCATCCACTTGCCTGGGACCGATCGTATCGACTAGCACGGCTGCGCTGGCTGCTACCAGTTTTGCCACTTCGCTTGCTGGACCGGCTTTGTCGACTCTCGGGAACATAACCGCCCATGGTGTACCCTGACTTTGCTCTAGCCTGGCTCCCTGAGCGAGCACTTCCATTGCTCTCAAAGGTCAAGTAACCCTGAGGAGAATCGTTGAGATAAGCTCCTCCACCACAACATCCACCCCGATATTGATGGCCAGTCCGTCGATTATGACAAGCAACACAGCCGTCCACTGCGCCCTCGAAATTTCCTTGGCTAAACAAATCAAGCTCTAGGTGATGGCGGCAGTCCCAGCATCCCATGGTCTTGAAGATGCGCGCGTAGGTGTGGATGTCGTAGCCTTCCGAATTTCTCTCAGGCAGCTTTTTGCACCAATAATCCATTTGTTCTCCGACTGTCCATCGCGTCATATTGGGAAGACCGGCGGCAGCATTACGCCATGTGTCTGGGTCTGGGGCTAGAACTCCCCAATTTGTTGTCTCAATAGTCGAAGGTTCTACACCCATCTTTAGACAATGGCGAATTAGGGTGAGTTTATTGGTCTCGTATTCTGAGTCGTCTGGGATCCATCCCACCAGATGCTTGGCTGTGTGGATGGCGTCTTCACGGGTCGGCTTATCGCCGCTCACCCAGCGTTCTTTGCATTCGCAGAGTTTGATAGGTGGACCTGATGGGAGGGTGGAGGATGAAATATGGCTCTGCGCATGGCGCGAGGAGGACGCAGAAGTTAGTGGGTTATAGCTCATCCCTGAATGAGATGACTGCTTTGAGGAGTGGTAGGACGGAGGCCAGGCGGGTTTTGAATGGTTTGAGGATCGATGAGAATGGGAAGATGGAGCAGGTTGACTGTGATGGCTGCTCTGGCAATGTGATCCAGATTGCCGAGACATCGTGGCGTATCGTGTGGGAACAACTGTGAGAAGAGGCCTTTGCGAAGAATTACTTGACTTGGTGTACTACAATCTGAAGTGGAATGTTGAAGCAGATACTCTATTTAATAGAGATGCTTACAGATATTGAAGCCAAAGCGTACGCAAGACCACTATCACATCTTCGCCGGCGAGAAGGAGCAAATCACTGCAGTACTCATACGCACCTTCCTTGCGACACCAGAAATAGCCAACGCGTAAATAGTATCTGCTTCTGATCATGCGTGGTCAGGCTAGTCATTGCTCTAGTAAAGTCATAATCCATTACATACTAAGCTAAATATGATGGCACAATTTGGAGTTTGCCCTAAGGTATAGACCAGCCTGGAATTACGGGTTGGAAGACATATGAGCCTACTCACAGCTTCTGCATGGAGAGTGCTGAGCACAATTCGATGGTACTAATGTTGCTCCTGATCCCGTGCTGCGTCCACTCCTAGAGCCAAGTTTCGAGCCAACCTTGCTTCCATCCACTTGTCGCCATTCACTGTCATACTCTCGTGTCTCTATTCGGAC
Source organism: Lithohypha guttulata (assembly GCF_036872675.1). Taxonomy (NCBI): domain Eukaryota; kingdom Fungi; phylum Ascomycota; class Eurotiomycetes; order Chaetothyriales; family Trichomeriaceae; genus Lithohypha; species Lithohypha guttulata. Next base: position 1,835,263 of record NW_027042752.1, on the reverse strand, counting down.
TGTCCCACCAGGAATGTTGTACGACACTCGCTGAATACGAGAATTACCTCCATGGTGATTACCATTGGCACTCGAGCCGTGAATGCCAGATCCGCCCATACCACGGGACATGCGATCACAAATGGCCTGGCATTCCGCTGATGGTATTGGCTGGCATACTCCAGCACCATGTGAACCGTAACCTGAATGGTGTCCACCTCTTCGGCCGCTCAATCCACTCAGCAAGCTAGAGATGTCATGTTCAGAGAGTAGTCGCCCACTACCACCACAGCCACCAGAACCACAGCCTGAGCCACTCGAAAATCCACCACGGCTATCATGACCACTATTGCGGCTGTGACCGCTGAACCGGCTGGCGCCAGAAGCTAAACTCGCGCCAAAAGCCGAGCTGCGGCCGCTGGAGCAACCAGAAGAACATGCAGATGAGCAGCCAGATCCTCCAGCTCCAGAGCGAGAACTGGAGCGACCAGATCTCGAATAACTGTAGGTTGAATTGCCTGGACGTGACGAACTAGAACATCCAGAAGTACCGGCATGGCTGGTTCCGCAGTCACAGTTGTTACCACAGCCACGAGACATTGATATTATCGGAGTTGAGTTGGACCACGGCGATTGAGGTTGAGTAGAGCAAAGTCAAGTTGGATCAAGTAGAGACAGATTCCAAATTGTAGTTGATGGATGGGAAATGTGATAAATTGTAGATTAAGTTCAAGACAAAAAGTTGCAGATGAGGAAAGATAGCATAGACGACTGATAATCTCAGGGTATTTAAGCAAAAGCGCAAGACTGACCATCATTGATTGTGAAATTTTATTGTATATCAAGACGAGGAGATAAGAAAAATTCCTGGAAGGGTCAATCAGCCTGATCAACCTCCTCCTGTCACCAACTTACATGCTCATACGTCCTTCGTTGCCAGACGTTGTCGTCAACATGTGAGAGCCAGTTTCCTTAGCCGTCCAGTTTACACACGAATGAACATGTATGCGACATTGTGAAAGGGAAGTCTCCGGAAATACAACCTAGGTCAAATTATGATGCTGTTGTCGCTGCTAGTAAATCGTTCAGCTCAGTTCCGAGCTCAGCTGGATGATGTTGGTTGAAAAGCACTACATATCCTGTAGATCCCTCAAAGATTAGCTGCGCGTCCATACAAGCGCCACATTGTTGTTCTGCTGTTTAGCATCGCAGCATATGCGCTTGTGCCTAAGTCAATACCAAATTTGTGTGCCCTCTGCAAGCCCATGGTTCAGTGTACATTTGAATCTCTTCCCCACATCTCAACGTCCAATCGTGCGCTCGACTGCTAAAGAACCGGACCAATCAAGAAATGCCACTTCTGGTCGGTCATCAGGTCCTTTCTGGAGTCGAACATCATGAGCTCGACGACGATGGCCATCCTGGCCCGTGTACTCTAGGTGTGCGGGCTGGCTGATTCTGTGAGAGCCATGGTCTTCGGTGTATCGAATGCCGACAGGATAGGATCGATTGGCGTTTGAGCCCTCGAAGTTTGGTGAACCGTAATTTAGCGGTACTAGGTCTGGGCTCGATCGGCGACGTCTTCTGCTTGCTTCGGCCTGTGCGTGGTATACAGGCACTCGACGTGGAGCAGGCGAGCGATGTCTTCTAGGTGAATCGACAACCACCCTAGCCGGGCTTCTCGCACGGTTACGACGAGGTCGTGATTTTTTGAGATCCACCTCACGATGCGTTCTAGGGGGAGTCGCTGGACGTCGAGTGGTGGACTGCTTGTTCCTGTCCACAAACCGCTCCAACTCTCTACTGTCTACTCCCTCAATGACGTCCTTCAAATGTTTGTTCCTAAAAGCGAGAAATGTCAGAATGGTATGGTTGGGTACACCAAGTTCTTTGTTGAGATCTGGAAAGTCGTCTTTGTCGACTTCGATAAAGGTTGTAGAGGAAGACGAGTGTTCGGAACACAGTAACTCCCATATTGTTCTGAACGCTCTCGTGGTAGCCTCTCCACGCTGGTAGAACATGGCAAAGACAGTCGGTGATTCGCGGACAGTACTGTGGAATAGAAGTTCGGATGTCATTCGATATGGCTGAGGCATTTTGTAGGTGCTATTCGGAGTATGCTTGAAAGGCAAGTTAGTGGTTCCAGACAAATGTGAGATTTATCCTCTCCAAGCACTGCAACATGTACGAAGCCATAACGACAGCCTTCTTAGGGAAAATTTGTGACAAGTAAACGTAAAACATATAGCCACAAGTGACCTTCATAGCCGCTGACGACGCCATATATTCTGTCGTTCATGTACGACAACAAGGTTGGTGAACACACGATATGCTCGTCACGCAGAAACACCTGATATCAGTCAATACCATAGAATTAGATAAACGAGGCCTTTTGAATTTCGAGGGCTGAGCTGTGAATGGGCTTGGATTTCGTGGCAGGTCGCTGCCCATAAGTGTACTCAGCGATGGAGCTGCTTTTGCACGCATGACACAGAGAAGCACCGGCCGCGGTCCTGTGATGCATTGTCCAGAATATCGCCAGTCTGAGTTGCAAACCTTTGGCACAAAGGAGATCTCCTTAGTGGGTGAGATACGGAGAACCAAGGAGTTGATGGTTACGAGGCACTGAGACTGAATGGTTAGCATGTCAGATAGCTTTCGAGATTTTGCAGATTCACGTTCGACGCAGAGAACAATGTGAAAATCTTCCCAGATCTGCGTCAAAACACGGAGGAATAGTAGTAAGTAGAGTCTCGATTTGCGGAGGTAAAGTATGGTAGTGTTTCGGCAGACTTTCCCGGAAAGAATCCGGGTATCGCGACAGCTAGCTCAATTCCGAGCTCGAAAGTTCAGGACCTCGCAACTTCACAAGTCAGGGCAGCCTCTCACCACAAACATGAGCTCAGTCAGAATTGCAAGGACAGCTCTTCGAGCACGATCTGCGGCGATCGCACGGCCTGTACAGCGAAGAGGCTATGCCGATGCAGTTTCCGACAAGATCAAGTTGTCCCTGGCTCTTCCTCACTCGGTACGTACCAGAGACTCGAATGATATACTTGTCTGTTGCAAGGGTCAAGTGCTAACCTTCGGCTCTATAGTCAATCTACAAGTCACAAGATGTGTACGAACATGCACTCTGCGCGTGCTGGGATAATGGACTGACAGCCTTCTAGTGTTCAGGTGAACATCCCGGCCGAATCTGGAGAAATGGGTATTCTTGCACAGCACGTTCCTTCTATTGAACAGTTGAGACCTGGTTTGGTCGAGATCATCGAAGAGGCGGGTGGCAGCAAGCAGTTTTTCTGTACGCAAGGTCATACATGAAAGAGATTACAACTAATAGTGGACAGTGTCTGGTGGTTTCGCAGTCGTACAGCCAGATTCGGTTCTCAGCATTAATGCTGTGGAGGGATATGCTCTAGAGGATTTCAGCTCGGAAGCAGTCAATTCCCAGATACAGGAAGCTCAAAAGATCGCAAGTGGTGGTGGCAGTGAGCAGGATATTGCTGAAGCCAAAATCGAACTCGAGGTAAGCACGCATTCTGGCTTTGCGCGATAAACCGTTGACAATTTGCAGGTATTGGAGAGTTTGCAGGCTGCTTTGAAATAGATATGAGGCTTTAGAATATGTAAACATTACTTCAAACCTGCTCTATACTTATATTCAGATAGCACGAGTAACGCTACAAACCTCCCTATCGACAGATATGCGCAAGTCGCTCCTTCCTCTCTGCCTGAGAGGATCGCACTTGAATCTATCAGAAAAAAGTTAACCCACTGCTAGCTTCTACGCGTCCAATTTTTTGAACTGGCAACGCACTGCTGATCATATACACAGCATAACTACCGATGTGTTTGTATGGCTACTAATTCGCAACCACGAAATGGAAAGACCACCAAGGTCTGTAGTGGACGTCTTTCAAGTCAAGGAAATCGCTGATACGTGTAGAACATGGAATATACCTCCCGGTCGAGTCTCACAACGTATCCAAGCTTTCCAAGACGATTCCAAGAGCTCGCCTGCTAGAGCAAAGGATTCTCCTAAGCCGCCAACCACCTTTCACCCAAGTCCTCCGGTCCCACAGAGCCCTATGATCCAGCCAAAAATAGAAGAACTGCCAGAGATTGTTGAGCTTGCTACACAACCTCCAAACGAAGAGCACGAGATCGAGCCAGCAACGAACCTTGAGCATGAGCTACGAGACAGAGGACATCCAGCACAAAGGTCGTCTCCCATCCCTGAGCCCGAAAATTTGGAAGAAGTGGATGAAGTGCTAGAAGATGTCCGTGCGAGACTTTTCTCCGTGCAAAAGATTGTCAGACGAGAGCAGAGCAGCAGCTCGCAAGTAAGAGACGAATTGATGGACGAGCTCGGTACCATGCTTGACAATGCTATTGCCACAACCATGTCACCTCTACAGATACCACATCCCCTGACCAGGAGCTCAAGCTCCAGACGACCACCTCCTATGCAACCAGAATCGGATTCAGCTCAGCCTGTTCGCAGTCAGAGTGTGAAGGTCGCTGGATTGGCCCGAAGTCAAGACCGAACAACTGTACCAAGCTCAGCAAAATCATCATCCAATTCTCATACTGAGTCGCCTGTCAAGTTGCGTGGCCTAACGCCGGCAAAACCCCGTCAGTTGTTTGGTGATTGTCTCGAAAAAGGCAAGCTTCACCAGGCTTCTGAGTCGATAGCTGTCGCTCCTCGGCATACTGGTTTCCCTCTTTCAAGTCCTGTCCGAGAACGAGCTTTGCTGTAGGAAAGCATGAGCCGCGAGTCACTTGTAGAAAGCGATCCACCAAAGACCTCGCCATACACTGCTAAATTCCATCCAGTTCCACCGCCTTCTAGAGACGAGCGACCAAAGTCTGCAACACCTCCTATCGCTCTGGCATTGCCTCGATTGATCGAGGCTGAAAGAAGGCAAGAACAGGCGAAGCTTCTCAACCCAGAAGTTGAGGCATCCACTATAGACAATGACAGAGTTGATTTGCCATTGGAGTCAGCTCGCAGCTTCTCGACAGCAATCGAGTGGCCTGGCCGTCTGCCTATGACTGACGTTGGTCCAAGTAATCCTACCGTTAGACAGTCTGTCTCGTACGCTGAAGCAGCCAAACACGATGAGCATCATGTCAAGCCTAGGTCGAGTGTGGTCAAGACCACAATACGTGATCTCTTGTCTGCCACGAAACGACGAGTCTCGGGGAAGAGCGCGTCTACCACTAAGGAGGACAAAGTCGCTCAGCCAATCATATGGGAATCGGAAATCGTGCAAAGTGCAGGCGACCTTCAGGACATGACTCTTCGCGATGTCAATGTGCATCTTCCTCACCTGCAAGCTACACCCGACGAGGTGAAAGAACTTCAATCGCTTGATGGTAAGTGCATATCAATTAACTTTAGAGATGTCGCTGACGAGGCTTTTGTTTCTCTAGGTACAGACTCAAACAAGGCGGTAGAGCCGTTTGCACACAAATTTGACGTGCCATCAAAAACGTCTTCGCTGAGCCCTATCAAACCTACCCCATTCACCCCTGTTCGTGGCCGACCTCGCGAGGCACACTCTCCAGGTGGGCGACCTTACGCAATCGACCATCGATTCAATTTGAGCCCATCCCGGAGCAACTCTCGTGGTAGCAGAGGCAGTGTTACCTTTAACATTAAAGCTCGAGTCAGTCCAGGTCGTGGTCTTGGAAAGGATGATACTGAGTTATTTGTTACAGCCAATATTGAGTCAGATCATTCGGATGAAGGCAATTAAGAATCCTACCATGTTAGTCCACGCCATCTGGACAAGAACGAGAGGAGGCACTGTCTTGTTAACGAGCATGATAAAAGCGAAGCAAAACGTGTTACATTAAGATAGGTCACCCCATCATATCAGAACTTTGCATATATAACTGCTTTTGGTGGCTGGTAATCTCGCCGATCGAGGTCATGATGCTCTTCTCAGGCTTTGTCGAGTTGTCAAGCGAAATCTCACGTAGACTCTTATCCTGTTCGAAGTCTGCGTGTTTGTACTATTGTTTAACACTATACCTAGCCCCACCAAATTGAGGATGCGGAGTAATATCTAACTTTATACCAGCCTCAAGTGTGACAAAGAGAACGCTTGTATAATGCTTCTGAAACCCCGTTCACGCTATTTCCTGAGTTTATGGCGAGCTGTTTCAGCAGAGAGCTGACTACTAGAAGTGTGCCTTACGCGAGAGACCAAAACTGCTGTCAACAATTCACGTTCTGAGACCCAGCTCCTAAGAGAAGCCATTGCAAGTCAAACAACACAGGAGACTGGTCATAAATCTTGGAATCAAACCACAAGGGAAGCTTTCAAACTTGTCTAGATTCTCGAGAACGAAACAACAAACTCCAAGGATTGAGTCAAGGGCAAGAAATACAGCATTCAGCTTTGGTAAACCATAGCAAACCATGACAGTAACAATAATCTCCAACGTCCGCCTCTTCGACGGCACAAACGTCCACGACAAAGCTCGGGTAACCTTCGACTCAGACTCCGGAACCATCCTCGAAGTCAACACCTCCCCCGACGCCAGCTCCGTCGATCCATCCGCCAACAGCAAAGCCACCACCATCGACGGCGCCGGACACACCCTCCTCCCAGGCCTAATCGAGGCTCACGTCCATGTGTACGATCTCCACCTCCCACCAGGCGCGGACCACGGCCAGGTTCTTCGCACGCCGCTGAAATGTGGTGTGACTACGATTTGTGATATGCATAGTGATCCAGACACGATTCTTAATTTCCGGAGGGATATTAAGGAGGATGTTGAGGCGGCGAGGAAGGGGAAGGAGACGGTGAGCTTGTGTGATCTGAAGAGTTCGCTGTATGGTGCTACGATTGAGGGGGGATGGCCGAAGCCGATTGTGCTTGCGCATGAGCCGAGTGATGAGGTAGGTCTTGGAGCTTGATGCTTGATGCTGTGTCTTTCTTTGCTGTTCTCCTATCTATCTTAGCCCCCACGGTACATAGGTCAAAGTGCTAACACCCTCTTCCTACTACACAGCTCAAAGCCAAAGTCTCCAAATGGCCCTCCCTGACCCCCTCCAACGCGTCCGATTTCATCGCATCCCACAAATCCACCGGCGCAGACTATATCAAACTCATGCAAGAAAACTGCTGCTCCCTCGCCCTCCCCACCAACAGCATCCCCGTCGCAAGCCTCGAGACCCAAACGGCCGTCGTCAACGCCGCCCACAAAGCCAACCTCCTCGTGGTCGGGCACGCCACCAGCCGTGAAAGCACGGAGATCGTACTGAACTCTGGCGCTGACGGTCTTACTCACACGTTCATCGACCAGTCTCCCACCGAGGACATCATCGAGCTATACAAGAAGAACAACGCATTCGTGATTCCGACATTGGTCGTGCTAAGCAGTCTAACCAACGAACTCCAGGACCTACGCGAGAAGTACGCGAAGATCGCGTCTGAGCATCTGGGAGTCATTGACGATTTCACGAAACAGACCATGGTGGAATTTCTTGGCATGAAGGCGCCGCAGTGTGCGATTGAGCATGGCTTTGAGACGATCAGGATGTTTCGGAAGCATGGTGTGGATGTTGTGGCGGGGACCGATAGTGCGGCTGGGTTGAAGGGGACGGGGATTGGGCCGAGTTTGTGGATGGAGTTGGAGCTGTATGTTGAAAGATGTGGGATGAGTGTGATCGAGGCGTTGAGGAGTGCGACGGGGGTGAGTGCGGATAGGTTCAGGTTTGATGATAGGGGGAAGGTGGAGGTGGGGAGACGGGCGGATTTGGTGCTGGTGAAGGGAGATCCGACGGAGCGTTTGGATGATTTTTGGGACAAGGAGAAGGGGATACAGGGAGTCTGGAAGCTGGGTTGGAAGGCGATTTGAACGCAGTGATCAAGAGTTGAGAGCAATTTGACAGCATTGCAAGGCAGTTCGGAGCTGCATACTCAAGTGGTTCAAAGGTTGAATCATCATTATACGTAATTCGTGGATTTTGTTATCAACTCTCAGCCCATTTGCTCTTCTCTCTAATCTTAGAGCCATATCGCCAAAATGCCCAAGGGACAGGCGCCAAGAGCACTGCAATGCCGCCCAACAGGGTCAACATCCACCTCACCGTAAGTGCTTCGTACAATGGATTAGTAGCGATGACCACGCCGCCACTGACCGCATAGCGCACGAAAGTCACAGCACCTAGAGCACTAGATGAGTTCGTACCGTACGCATCGAGGAGGTAATGATATGCCGAAGTAAACAGAGCCATTAATGCAAAGCCGAGAACAAAGCAAGCGGACAAGTTCGACCAGTATGAGATATCCAATCGGTTCGTGAACCCCATCCAGAACAGCGCGATTGGCAATAGAGGTGACGTGAACAGGGATGGAAGCAGGCGCCCTTCGGGTGATATCGTTGTTGAGTTTCGCTTTGACCTCACCGAGGCGAAATGGTAGATCAGAAGGATATAGGGGATGGCGACCAGGATACCAATGGCTATGGCTGCGAAGGAGCTGTACCTTTCACCAGTGCTGAAGTCATACGTATCAGTGAATATATACTGGAAGCCCTCCAGAAACCCATAGACCAGTACGTATAAGAGTGTCAGGTATAGCTCGAAGAGGACAGTGGTTGGCTCGGTGAGAATAAAAGAAGTAATGCGCAGCAGACGACTTCGGAGGAGATCGAATGGGCCTCCTTGTTCATCGCGTTCTGTTTTGTACTTGTCGTTTCCTGTCTCTTCACGAAGCAGTCGAGCTTTCCACGATAAAATGGTAGGGCCAAGTGTCTCAGGCAGGAACAATATGGCCAGGACGAAGATCGCACTGGAAATGATCAGAGTACTCCACTCGACCCATCTCCAGCCGAAGTATTCAGCAATCCAACCACTTGCTATCGGAGCGAGCGTAGGTCCTAAGCCATATTAGCACTGGGAATATGATGAACAAGTTGAAGACTGCTAATTACCTAACAGAGGAGACAGAGCGAAGAATGGCCAAACTGAAGCACGTTCCTCTCGTTCAAACAGATCAGCAAGACTTCCGCCATAGATCGCCATGCTCGCGGAAGCAAAGAAACCTGCAAGCAACCTGAATAGAATCTGAGCTGTATAGTTTCGTGCCAACGCCGTAGCCATCAGCCATACGAGATAGATTGCAAAAGTCAAGAGGTATGTAGGCAGTCTACCCACCGTCTCGCTTATTGGTCCGGCTAACACACCACCAACAGCAACACCAAAAAGGTACATTGCTGTTGTAAGAGAGTCGGCAGTCTGAGAGACATGAAACTGCTTCGAGGCCATCGCAAGTCCAGTTGAGTCTGCGGCTGATGCCCATCCTGTCACAAATGCCAGCAACCAGATAATAAACACGCAAAACAGTTTGTAGTTGTATGACCACGCTTGTGGATTGTGAGGATCCTGGACGCCAAAGTCCACGTACGACCCGGCCTTAGTGTCATTTTCCGTATCGTTCGAATTTCTATTCTCTGAGGTAGCTATCGGATCATCGTGACCACATTCAACCTTCTGGCTTATGTCCTTCCGCAATCGACGATATTGCAAAATACCCTCCATGATCCTCCTCACGTACTATCGGAAGATGCAGACACATCGTTGTCTGACGATGACCTGGATGTATATGTGATCTGCAGATTTGATGTCGTGTGAGCATTTGCCCCTTTAGGCGAACGGAAACCTTTTTAGCAGCGCATTATGGACACCTCCAGACTCTCGAATGACATTGCTGGTGGGTTATGAGAAGCAAATTCAGCGTAAAGCACTAAACGTCATTGGAAGACCAAAGAAAGCGTCGACTTTCTTGTCTCATTGAGTGACAATTCATGACATGCGTTGGATCGTCTGCGACGTATATACCTCGGTGACGAATGAATCGTGGATGCAAATAGAAGCTCATTTCCGGAGAACCCTAAGCGATTTCCTGCTCATAAAGCCTTCGAGGCTATCATGATATCAGTGGCCCACCAGAGGCAGGCACTCCGCATAGTGGCGATCACAATGTCAGACCCAGCAAGTTGTAAGTTTGAAATGATGATATGAACAGCCAGATCCAATGTGCGAGAAGGACAAATGGAGGAATCGCGCCACGTACGCGAACTCGTCGCGTTACTGCGGCAAATAAAAAGAGCAGCGTTAAAGGTTTATTTGAGCTGTATTTGACCACGTCGAACACTGTGCTGGTCCGATAAACTAATCATGCAAAGCTTCACAAGCTCTATAGCACTAAATAGCATCTTCTCGTAGCCTCATCATGAAGCAAGAACAACCATACTACGCGACTTTTTCACCTCAACTCTTCGTAATCAGGTCAGCGATACGCGCTGACATCTTTCATCAATATCTCCTTCCTAAGCCACAATCCATCGGGACTGGCAAGATCAAACCCACGATCAACTCCTTTCGCTCAAGCCTCGAGGGCGAACTCCAGGAGGATCGTGGTGATCACACAGCCAGTCTCGATGGCAGGCTCAAGGGCTTTCGACCTCAATTTCCAAGCCAACACACTATCTCCATCTCCTGAGATCTTCTTGCAATAACCCAAGCTCGATAAAGATGTATGAACCATAATGTACACGCCTTGGCGTACTCGCACAGCCCCAGCTCCACGCTATTAATGAAACAACCAAGTTCAATCTCCTTTTCCTCCTTACAGTTCGTCGTCGTCAAGCATCTCGACCTCGTCTCTATCGGGGTAAGTAGCTTTCAACACCTTTCCCTGCCTCATTGCGTTATCAATAGCTTGTTGATGAGCATCCCATTCAACCTTGTTGCGCTCATCGCACTTCTGCACAAGCTTTGGAAACTGGGCATCTGTCTTCCTGATTAGGTCGTGTATATGCTTTGAGCCCACACCAGCTTCCTCATAAGTCTGCGGAGGATCGAATTTGAAGGTCTTTTCAGCCCATTCATCATTGTATATGTTCTTGTAGTGATTCTGTCGCTGCAACTCTGTCATACCATCTGGACCAACGACTGTATCATCATACTCGCCTGTAGCAGTCTTGAGAGCGAAGGCAGGAATGAGCTCGTCGTAAGGATTATAAGCGAAATCAGGATAGTTGGCGACGGATGAAATGTACTCGTTGGTATCTGTGTTCCAAGTCCAGATGTTGCTGGTAGTGTCAAGAGTAGGTGAGGGAGTCTTGACAGATGAGTCGGAGCCTTCACCTGCATCATAGCTGGTGTCCAGGCCTGGTGGAGAAGGTGATCGGGACCGTGCAGACGTGACTTCTGCCAGTCTTGATGATTTTCGCGGCTTGGTCTTTGTGGCATCTGCTCGACGACGTTCGAGATTGGCGGCCTCAAAAGCATTCTGTGCATCAATTGAGGATGACGACGGTGCAGATGATTTTGGCAGTTCAGCATGTGACATTCGTGGTGTTGGTGGTGCTTCAGGTGCAGACTCAGGCGACATAGATGAATGCTCTCTTTCCAGAGCAGCAAGACGCTGCATCTCAATTTCTTCCTCATCATCGTCAAGCAGGCGAATGCAACCCGGTCGCGGGTTATGCAAACTTGGTCTCCAATTGGGATCTTGGGAGTCCTTCCAAGTGTAATCCACTCGTACGTACGGCTGGCCAGCATTGAGGGCCGTAGTGAATTCATCTCCAGGATGTTTGCGGTCGAACTTAGTTGAACGATGTTCTCCAGTATTGGCAACAGTGTTTTTCTGAGTATTCGGTGAAGGCGAGAAACTATGGTCAGAACCGGGACTATCCTGTGGACGTGGTAGAAACAGGTTGTCTGGCGAGTACTCTCCAGCAGGAGCCGTACCAGAAATCGGACTCATGTGCTTGACACTGGCAATCGGATTTGGATTGAATCGAGCAGATCTTCCGGATCGAGCCACTGAACCAGGAGCTTTCAATGCAGAACGTGGAGTTTGGGTGATTGCGGTTGTTTTCTGCTTCTTGGCCAAAGGTGTGGAGGGTCCGTCTTCGACAGAGTCAGCTTCGTCTTCTACGGATGGCTGGAAGGAGCGAGGAGGTTGTTTGTTAGGCGCCGTAGCTTCCTCTGATAAGGCTTCTTCCGACGTTCGCTTGTTACCGAGTTTGCTTGGTGCAGGATGGTCTCCAGTGACAGGTAGCTTGTCAAAAATAGGATCCCTTGTCCCTCTTGCATAATGACTGTTCGGTCCAAACAATGGTGCCATAGTTGGAATTTGCTTGACAGATCGCTTGCCGTGTAGTGCTTCCCTTCTCTCCTTTCGTCGCCTGGACAACTCTAGTAAGTCACTCGAAGTTTGCTCTGTGTCTGGCTGAGATGTCGACTCTGGCTTCTTTTTGACAGGATAGGGAAGGTTTTCCGGATTGCCGTCGATCGGTGTGGTGTGAAGGTGGTCGTACTTCCTGCTTGTCCTGCCAAACTTGGCTTCGAATTCTCGTCTCTTTCTCTCAGACTCTGTCTCCTCTTCCTCCTGTTCTTCGTCTGGGGGAGCGTTCTCGTTCTGGTTCGGAGGCAGCTGAGGATATTCGATGTCCCAAACCCTGACACGCTTCTGAGGCTCGGTCCGTGGCTGTGGGGCTGTATTTGAGTGTGAAGCTGTATTGGATCTACCAAATGGCGACAGTATTCGGCCGACAGTAGCACTTCCAATTTCTCGCAAACTGCCAAAGAGTCCTCTTTGTGGTGTTTCTGGTTCTGGAGCTGCAGATCTTTCTTCCCGATTCTCTCTCTCTGTGGTGAGTTCTTTGGGTTGTTGTGCAGCTGCTTGTTCGGCGAGTTCTTGTTGAGTGAAGGTTTCAATACCAAATGGATTGTCACCGATCAGCTTCACTGGACCCTGAAGTCGCACCGAACCACCAAATCGTCCATTCTTCTTGTTCATGGCACGGAGTGCTCTGTTTCTTCGAAAAGTACTGACAAGTGACTTGGGGGCCTCTTCGAGGTCTTCTTCGAGGGTGTGTTTCTTCGGGAACATGAAGAGGTAGTTGTCGTCCTTTATGGCAGAAACTGGCTGCGTTCGAGGACGCTTAGTGGGACTAGCATCTTGTGCCTCATCGTCTTCGTGTCGACGCTTCACAGAGGTGGCGTTCGTGGTGGTTTGCTCTATAGCAGGGGTTAGATTTTCAGCACTTTTAGCGTCTGTCACGGGCACATCTTGGAAGGAGAGGGACGATGCAGCTTCCATGAGGACAGCCTGTATCACCTCGGGAGAGGCTTCGCACACCGGCGAGACAGGTCTCTTGGGTTTGCTCTTACGAGTTCGTTTTGGAGGCGTCTCTAGATGCTCGAGAGGCTCGTTCGCCCCGGATCTTCGTGTTGTCACCATCGTGAAGTTTGGATCAATGTTGACTATATCGCGACTGAAATTGTGAAAGTTGCGACAAATCGTGCCAGTAATTCGGGGTTTGGATTTATGCCCGAGTCACGTGTAAATGTTGACTTTGGGGCACCAATCCGCTCGCGTAATAAAATGACCGGCCTTTTGTGTATGACCCGTACAATACCGCAATAGTCACTATTACCAAGACTAGGCAGGCCTATACGTGAGGTTCAAGTAAACTATTTCGTTGAGTGAGGCAATGGCTGCTAGTCGTGCTTATATAGTGTGGGTCAGGAAGTCACTTTGTAAGTGAAATGAATATCACTAAAAGGTTTACAAAGCTGATACGTATAGGCTGCAAAATTCACTCTAAGTGAACTGTGTCACCTCATGTAGTGGGTGGTGTTTTAATACCACTACCCAAGGTTTTCGTCTCAATCACACCCTCCATGATACTTCTCCCACTAACCATGCCAGTCGTACATATCATAATCTTCTTCCGCTGTCCACTTTCAGCGAGTTTCCTGTTTATGAACCGCAATGCAGCGACTTCCGCGCAAGTGATACCTCCCAAGAACATCACAAAGACGTGTTTCCAGCCGGCGTTACCAGCCAATGCAGTCTTAGCTTTACTAGCTTTCTCGTCACTGGGCTTCTGCACTATGTTAAATGTAGGTCCTTTGGCGGACTTGAGGATATCTTCGAATCCCGCCCAGCCTGTGCTAGAGGGTGTAAGCGGTAGTGGAGACTTGTGTAGAGATTGCATGTAGGACTTTTGTAAAATGCATTGAACCAATCGGATACTCAATGGTGCGTAGCCCGAGTAGACGTAAGATACGTCGTCAGGATCCTGTTCGTTGTACTCGTCCACAATCATGTGAAGCTCTTTCCTCAGGAAGCCATAGTTGGACTGAGTGCCAGTCGCACTCGCACCGCCGCCACCAACAGGTAGAAGAAGCGCTGATGCTGAAGCCCGGGACTGAAGAAGTTCCATCTTCTCGAGTCGGTCGAGAGTTAGCAAATGTTGGTAGCCATATGCTTGCACGATCTGCCGTTTGAAATTGTCCAAGTCCTTTGCACGAAGTCCACCAGCAATAGTCGACTCGAGACAGAGGAGGCGAAGGATCGTGGATATCGACACATCTCGAGAAATAAGCTCCTCGATGGTGTCGTGTTGGTAAATTGGATCAGTTCCTGCAGCTATATTTTGTTGTATTTCAAGTTCTCGGTTGAATGTTTCTGACCGTGTATATTTGGTCATATCGTCGGCCATGTTGGTGTGAACAGCCAAGGACTTGTGCTCCTCCTTGTAGACTGGTAATTTATTGACGAATTCTCTAAGCTCATTAATTTCGTGTGCCTGATGTCTACCTTCAAGATCTGTTTGTAGGCGTCTGGCGATCTTATTGAGATGTGGACCAATGAGAGCAAAGTTCACCGATCGAAGCTGCTCGTATAATGTGTCTGATGAATCGAGCGCTATTGTCTGCTTCAGGGCTTGACGAGACGGAGCCGTGACTGGTTGTGCTGTCGCGCCAGCAGAGGGCCAGTTTTGTCCGCCAGGGCCAATGATGGAAGAGTCAACTTCTGCTTTGTTGTGCTTGATACCGATCATCTCGTCAATCAGTCCTTCGTAGGTCAACTGGGTGAGAAGCGGAGTGGCCATATCGACGTCTCGATCGATGACGATCAGGCTGTCTATCGATGTACTTGGCATCGTAGTATAAGGAGTACTGGCCTCGTCGGCATCGAGCTCTTTTCTTGCTCGCACAAGGAGGTTAGCTAGTTTGCGAGCATTGTCGCCTTTGCCTAGAATCCTGGGGAAAAGACCATGTCGTTGCTGAATCTGCATCAGAGCTCTTGAAGCCAGATGTATTGGACCCCGATTGCCGTACAGGTACAGATCGTGGAAGCCGTTGCTTTGCTCCAAAGACAATAAGTCGGTCTCCAGTGGCAGGAAGAATATTTGTAATTCCTGTATGTTGACATCGCCAAGTATACCTTCATCCTCTAAAATCTTGTTGGACACTAGAGTCCTCCTTGGGACCCAGATAATGGTCACCTCGTGTTCGACGTTGCCGTTTCTTTGTAACTGCTTAATCTGTGCTGTAAAATCTTTAGTACTGCAGTACGAAGATAGTCACGTAACCACGGCTGCCTCTTCTAGGATGCTGTAACGATTGTGCTACTTACCTGCCACCGCTTGAACTTTTGTTGGGTTTTCACCATCGGCAATGTAGACCACATTACGCTGCGACGCATCTGTGTTGCCATTCTCAAGAACGAAGACCTTTTCGACGCCGTACTCTTTGAGCACCGAGAAGCCTACAAAGAGGCCAACAATAGCTGGAAGGTCCCGGCTGAACACGACATTTTTCTTGCCTCGGACCTGTATTCATGAGTTTGGATCCCAGGTGTGTTCCTGAGTGTCGAGGCTCTTACATTTTCGAGAAGAGCTAGTAGATCCTTACGAGCTTTTCCTTTGATATGTTCGGCCTCGCGGTCGATATGAGGCGCCATGAGCCTGTGTCATCATCGGTATGCTGGCATGTGATGTGATAGTCCTGCTCTTTATACGGAGAAAACCACTACAAAGGTTATTCGTTTCGTATTCTATTGCTGTCAGAGCATTTGCTTGTCCATCTGATTCGTGCTTGATGGCTCGAGGCCTGGGGCAACAATCACCAGTAGGCAATTACTACAGGTTTCAGGCACGATCCAAAACGCCAGTTCCACAATCGCAACCCTACAGGCTAGACGCGAAGCGATACCAGGTGAAGCTGCCGGTGATCTGGCTGTCGTACTCGATCTCAGCAGCCTAATCATTGCCCACCATCGACTCACCACAGCCCCAAGTCAGCCGCAGCCCAACTCACCGATATCCTGAGCCACTGCAACACGCATCTTTCAGCTCGTTTACGCACAGGAGAAAGACTTTCAAGAGCAATCGAGGCGGTCCCTACTTTTTGATACTCGCTAACTCAGCTGAGAACCTGCGGTGCTCGACTACGGACGCCGTTACTCAACTTCACTAAGTACATTGTCCTACAAGCGTTAGCAGAATAGTTCTTAAGATGGGTCTCTTCAAGAAGAAGGGCGACGACGGCGAAGATGGTGGTCGATCTGCCCTATTCAGCAGGTCAAAGAACTCAAAGTCCCCTGCTCCACCACAGAACAACCCATACTCCAATGTGCCTCCAGATCCATATACACAAGCGAAGATGAATGCCGGCATAGTGAAGCCACCTCAGCAGCAGCAACAGCAGCAAGGTGGTCCGCAACAAGGTTATGGTGCACCTCAGGGAGGATATGGTGCTAACAGGTTCGGTCCCCATGGAGGTGACAATCAGTTTAGGCCTACAGGAAATCAGCAGGGCGGGTATGGCCCAAATCGATTTGGTGACGAGAAGGGATATGGCGGACCACAGCAAGGCGGTAATCCGTACGGCGCTCCTGGACCTCAGCGGAGTGCCAACCCATATGCACAAATGACTCAGCCAGGTGGTGCCTCCAAGACAGGTGGCTACGGCGGACTAGGTCCTGCAGACGATACACCAGACGAGAACAGGGACGCCTTATTTGGGGGTGCGAGAGACAGAGCTCAACAACAGCAAGCAAACGGACCACCTGGCTACCAATACAACAGCGGCGGCAACGACCCCAACGAGTCCCGCAGCTACGGAGCCTACGGCGACCGCCAACTAACAGCAGAAGAGGAAGAGGAAGAAGATGTTACCGCAACCAAACAAGAAATCAAATTTATGAAACAACAAGACGTCTCCTCCACCCGCAATGCCCTCCAAGCCGCCGCCATGGCCGAAGAAACAGGCCGCAACACACTCGCCCGCCTCGGCGCCCAAGGCGAACGCATCCACAACACCAATCGCAACCTGGACATTGGCCATAACTCGGTCAACATCGCCGAAGACAGAAGCAAAGAACTCAAAACCCTAAATCGGTCCATGTTCGCCGTCCACGTCAACAACCCTTTCACCGCCAAAGAACGCCGCATCCGTGATGAAGAAAAGATCGTCGACCGCCACAGGATGGAACGGGACCAGCGCGAAGCTACTCGTGAAGCAGCTTTCCAATCCACCGCGCGCATGAACCAGAACTTCAAGGGTCTCAACGACGCCGGTAGGCCAAACGGGATGCCGAAGGCGACTCTGGCTGAAAGATCCAAGTATCAGTTCGAGGCTGATAGTGACGATGACCGCGCGGAGGACGAGATCGAGCGAAATATTGATGAGCTGGGCGGTGCTGCGCAACGGTTGAACATTTTGGCTAGGGCTATGGGTGACGAGGCTGATACTCAGAACAAAATGTTGCAGAATGTGGCGGACAAGAGTGATAGATTGGATGATAGGTTTCATTTGCAGACTGAGAGGTTGAAGCGGATTAAATAAACTTTTGAATCATATGTGCTTTTTGGCGTTTCAAGGTGAAAGAATATCTGTGTCAAAAGTCGATTCGTAATTTACAACTAAAACCAACATATCAGTTGCTTGAACTCGTCAGTCCTTCCATTGCTAGTATACACTATGAAAACGTTCACATCACACCATCCGTTCCTTCAGTCCAGATCCCTCCTCCTCCTCGCCCTCACAACAACATCACTCTGAACTCCCGCCCTCCCAATCGCTAGCTCCTCCAAAGTCTTCGACCTCCCACCCCAACTTCTCTTCAATCCCTGCCCCTTCTCCTGCACATCCGGGACCATGTACTGCGTCACAACCGCCCCAAGGATCATTGTCGCACTAAACACAATCAGGACAACGCCGTATCTCTTCGTGCCTTCATCTCCTGGCGTGCTAGATCCAAGATTATAGTACGTTGTGAAGATCTGTACGAGGATCGAGCCAAGTTTGCCTGCACCTGCTGATATGCCGTGGCAGGTGCCTCGGTATCTGGTTGGGAAGAGCTCAGCGGGCAAGATATAGGTAGTGGAGTTCGGACCAAAGTTGAAGAAGAGCTGGCCGAGGATGTAGAGGACAATGGCTGGGGCCCCTTCTTTCTGGGTTGTGATGAACATTGTGCCCATGGCGATGAAGATGGCTGTTAGTGCTATGAAGCCGTATTTTTGCAGGCTGACGCGGTTGATGTGGGCGGCTGAGGAGATCATGAGGACACCGCCGAGAAAACTTCCTAGGTTTAGGATGAGGAGGGCGTGGAGGGATGTGTTGAAGAACATGTCGAAGTGGCTGACGCTTGGGTCTTGGCTGGTTTGCCAGGAGGGTGTGGCGCCGACGATGTCGAGGGATCCCCAGGTCTTCGCTAGGAACTTCGGGTTGGAGAGGCCTATGCCGTAGAAGCCGAAGTCGAGTAGTAGCCATGAGAGAGCTGTTCCGGCTAGTGTAATCCAGTTCCTTTCTGTGATGAAGTACTGGACTATGTCGCGCTTCGAAAGAGTCCAATTAGAGTTCAGCGTTACAGTGGGTGCACCAATGGTCCACTCTGCTTGCGTCGTGAGAGGTGGTGCTGCGATTATGATCTCGTCGGTACGACCTCCAGAAGTACCTGAGCCTCGAGCTGATGCTGACGATGCGCCATCCTCGAGGTCTGTATCGCCGGGGCTTTCTCCGAAGAGCTCGGTAGCGTCGAATTCTGCTTTGATTGGATCGTCTTCAATGTCGAGCAGGAAACGTGGTGTCTCAGGGATCGCGAATCGGAACAGCACGCCAATAACTCCTGGAACCACACCTAGTCCAATGACCCATCTCCACATCTGATCGAAGGTTCGGGTGAGATTATCTGTCTCGGTGTTTCGGCTGATAGCAATGACAACAAGTGAGATGATATTACCACAGATCTGTCCAAGAGGCTGCATGAAAAAGACAGTTGCCATCATTGTGGCTCGATGTTTTGTAGGAGAGAGTCTACAACTCCGTTAGTTCACTTTGTTAGGACGTCAATGATGACTACAACTCACTCAGATGTGATCACTGCACTGAGAGGGTAGTCAGCTCCCACGCCGATACCAACGATGATGCGCCACCAAATAAGCCAGGCGAAGACACTCATACTGCCCTCGGCACCTTCAGAACTCATCACGACACCCAAAGTGGCAGCAATGAGGAGAATCAATTCGAAGCCGTACATCTTCTTGCGGCCGTATTTGTCCGCCAGAAAGCCGAAGATGACCTGTCCCAGCATGGTGCCCGACAACGTTGCGAGATTGATATGAACATTTCTTCGGTTCGATAAGTCGTCCCTCCAGTACACATACGCTATCATGGGCGTCACAATGTTACTCGCGAACAAAGTAAATCCGTCAAGGAAGAAGCCTACACCCGAAACCAGTACCACTACCCATTGAAATTTCTGTCGATCTATTGTCTCGTAGATCTGTCGCGCTCTGACATTTCGGTCGAGTTCGTGGTCGAAGTCTCGTGCACGGTCAGTCTTGTACAGCCGCCCGCGCCACTTTCCCATTTTGGCTTAATTAGAACGAGCAAGGACGCTCATTCAGTTAGAAAGAGCCATCATGATCATCATGTGTACAAAATGCAGCAGCGATTCAGAAAATTGTCGGAATTTCGACAAGTCGTTAACTCTTCAGGCAATGGTATGAAGAGATCTATGGTTGGTCGAGTATATTGCCTCATCCCTCGGACGAGCCGTGGTGACCATGTATGCCAACCAGCTGGATCAGTTTTTTCTTCTGTTGCACCAGCTTGTTCAGGCGTTCTTAGGATCATGAACTATGTCTGGATTTGGAATGTGCCTAGGCATAATTCGCCCGCTCGAGTCATGGGTATACTTGATCGATAGTGATGCCCCGAATGAGGTTGGTATAGCTTATGCCTATCAACCAATGATAGCGCCCACGTGTCAAAAATGCTGTGGTTAAATTCGACAATGGAGCTCGAGAATGGCCCCTGGCGCGGGCAATTCCGCCAGAACACATGAAGTATAGCTTGAGCAATCGAGTTACGCTATAGGTGCAGAGTGGCACATCCTCTTCTCGAGTTGTCAGCAAGATCTCTCGAGATCAACCGTGGAGGTCGCCATCAAGTGAGAGGCTCATTAGAAGAAGCAAGACCGAATGTTCGGAGTGCATCTGGTACCAAGACCTTGTCGTGCTTGCTCGAAACGCTACGTAAAAGGTGCGACAGATTCGTACACCGATAACTCCTCGCTTAAGAACAGCAGTCTTGTACTCAAACCACACACTGGAACTTGCACCGGATCATCGATGCCCGGAAATTTTGACCCCAGACGCTTGCAGCAAGGTACACAAACGTTTCACATCGTTACCATCGAGGAGGACAATGCTCAGCGTTTTCATCTGTGCCGTTATGTCGTTGCTCGTGGCTAACCGAAAAATGACAGGCTTTGACATTTTCTTAGGCACCTCGAGACTGTCAATTGCATCGACTGGGACGGAAAGATATCGCTTCTTCTCCTTCCTTTGAGAATTGGCGAAGAACAAGAGGTTTAAACTGCCGTTCTTCTGTCGGCAGACTCTGATATTCTGGCTGATGGCTTCCTCTCCACGACCCTTGGACGATATTTCTGCCACACCTGCCGCGAAAATGACTGCGAAACCAAGGACCGCCTCCTGAAACCGGTCACAATCACTAGTTCTCTCAAAAGTATAGCGAGGCTGTGTATTAAATAAGGTCTGCGCTACCTGAACCGTCTGCTCGTCGAGAAAGGACACCCTGAGAGATTTCTGTGCTAATGTCGCTGGCTGTTCAAGGTGTGGTATTGGTCTCTTCGTGCTGACAAATGTGTGTATGAAAACACCAGATAGCGAGACTGGATCACTAAGCTCAATGCACCTTAGAGTACCTGCGTTATCCCTACAGACATCGATCTTGGTGTATCTTAGCTTGAATAACTTGGCGCCTTTGTTGAAGGACAGGGTCACTGGTGAAGTCAGGTCTACTGTTGTGGTGATATCAATTGCGGATCGACTGGACATGAGCCTCTCACTATTTGGTGGCGACGTTGCGGGAGTGCCAGTGAATGCGGGATCCCAGAAGGACAAACCGGTAGTCTCAGATGCTGAGCTGGCACTACCTCTGGTGGGGGATGATTGGAGGAATTCAGCGAAGTCGTAGAATGTTGTGTCGTCGTTCATGGCGAATTACGCAGACACCTTCCAGATCGTGTGTCGGCGAGGGCAATCTGCATAACCAGAACGGTCGGCATCCGCTTCTCTATCTGAAGTCGTAGGAAAGCCACGGCATACATGTCTACTACCGATTGATCGCGGATGAATTAGCAAGAAACAGATAGGCACCACTTCACAGCAGGGCTGACTTGACCACCGCTGGGTCCAAACTCCTGCGGCCATGCTCGAATTTGTTGAAAGTTAGAGCGCTTGAAATTCGTTGCAGGATCGCTTGAGCGATCTTTCGACAGCGTGCTCGTAAACGTGCAAGAACGAATGGCTGGGAAAGATCAGGAGCCATAATCCCTGCCATAGTTGGAACGGAAGAGTTCTGCACTATCGCGCTAGTTGCTTATCGCTCATCGGCATGGACCTAAAATTTGAACATCTTCGAAGAGCTGCAGGTGCATGAACCGTGGTCCTCTGTCTCGAGATACGGTAAACTCACTAGTGGTATACATCGACGCAGCGAATGAAGGCTCGCACGTTGACACACGGACTCATGTAAACGGACGTTAGATGTCGCTGGCTATTGGTGGTAAAGAGTTTTCATGCTGAGGAAGGTGATCGATTTATATACACCAGCAGAAGAAGCAGCACGACCCAAGCACTCGGCACGTGCTCGGCATGCTATTGCCTCTGTAGTTTTGTACCCTTCCACTCAACGGCGGAAAATAGTGTTTGAGTACATTGGTAGGCGAGCGACTACCAGAGTGATCGCTTTGTTGCTTTGATTGGAGCGTGTCCTTCAAAGTCGACGACGTTGGAAGGATGTTATATGGATGCACTGTAAGTGATACGTAGGTCGGTAAGTCTGAATGGCCAAAATGACGATGAATATGATGACTGAGTCGCACTTGCCCAACAGCGACGTCGGCCATCAAGCTGGAGGCAGTCCCAAGGCGACCGCCACTTCGAGAGCTTCTGCATAAGCTTGCTATTCCGGCCTCAAGACCAATGCACACCCTATAGCCACAGTTGACACTCACCTACTTTTTAGCTGTCTGACTCGGCTCTCTATGCCACTGACCATATCTCCCACGACCTGTACATTCTCCTTCATGACCTCTCTACCTTCTTGCATCGCCTTCTCGGCGTCCTCGACAGCTTCCCTCCACTTCTTGACTTCCTGCTCTTGCGTCTCTAGGCGTCGCTCTACATCATCCAGTTCATTCTTGACGTCCGCTGCACCAGTATGTATCACACTTAGTGCCCTCAGATGCTCGAGCACGACTGGTAGGAGAGGTTGTAGCGACTGAATGGTAGGCAGGGCGCTGTACAGTGCAGCAATACGGGCGGCTTGATCGTCCAGGAAGAGTGTGGTGAATTGCGACTGCATTTGCTCTTTTGTTGGGGCATTGACAGTGCCATTGGTTGTTGGGATTTCTTGACCGCTAGAATTGCGAGATACTTGAGCGCCACTGCTAGTGTGAACAGCAGAGTGTACGTGGGTGCTCTGCAAAAGGTTCGCGTATCGGTCGCGTGTTTCGAGGAGTTCCTCAAAGGACTTCGTCGCTGCACAGCGAGAGTCCTCGAGACGCTTGGATTCAGCAACTAAGTGGCGGATTCTTTGTGCTATCGGCTCGAGGTGTATCGTGCTTGTGCTAGCTGTTCCCGTAATGTTGAAGTTCTGAGGTGGAGTCAAGGTCGAAGATAAGGCTTCAATCTGCGTTGAGAGGGATTCGAGGGTCGGGATTATTGATGAGGTGGTGGCTGGACCTCGAACAGATACACCTAGCACTGTTTCCATAGCTGTGAGTCGATCAGAGAAGGCAGCAATCGCGGATATAGATGATTCAGGAAGGTCGTTGATGTCAGGTCCTGTTGAGTGCAATCTATCCCTTGGAGGCACCAACTGCTGATCCAGTTTTTGGGTAAACTCCTCTTCTAACGTCTTGACCCTCTTCCTACTGCCGCCCAATGAGATAGCTTTTAGAGTCCTGTTCAGTTGCTCAGCACCTTCGGAGAGCTCGCTAGTAGGATTAGGATGATCGACAGTGTCCTCATAAGTGCTATCGTCATCATCGCCTTGACGTGATTCCTTGGTTTGTTCAATACTGTCGATTTCAGCTTGTAGCTCTGTCGCCTCACGTCTCAACCTAGCAAGACGTCCTTGCAAGGTCTCGTCCTCGCTTTCATCGAAGCCATCAATCTCAGCCTTATCTTCGACCAGCTGGGCTCGTTTCCTTCTCCGCCTAGTTCGGGCTTTGTAATCTTTCCTTCCTCCATTAATAGTATCTGAGAAATTGGTATTCGACGCGTCAACAATGGCTGGTCCAAATCTTCGTCTTGCAGCGTCTGGGTCAATGGTTCTTCGGTCAAGATCCGAAGTATCCTCATCCGAAGCAGCATCTGACTCTGTTGGTAAGGTGCTGGCTTCGGTCAACTCAGGGACCTGTGTCTCGTAGACCTCCGCACCTTCGTCCACGTCCGGCAAGCCAGCAAACTTCTTCACGGCTGCCATTATGTGGATTGGTAGATGAAGATAGTGACGCTGTTGACTTTTCTCTGGGTTACATACCCTCGTGGGCGGGTAGACTTGCTGCGAATAGACCTTCCCCAGCTTATATACCTCAGCACTCAACAAACCAGAAACATGCGCGGCATATGACTCCTTGTAGGTAGTGAAGCGGTTTTCCTTCCTCCTCAGCTCGTCTTTCTTGTGGTGTCCGCCTCGTTCACGATTGAGTAGCCGCCCCTGCTGGCCCTTCCCACGGCACTTTTCTATCTTTTCGTTTCCCCTCCGAGGTTGTGCTCCCGGCTGCTTCACTCGCACCTTCTCCAACTTCAATTCTTTCGGTACAAGGGTCTCAAGTTTCCCCTGTCTGTGTGAGTCACTC
Source organism: Lithohypha guttulata (assembly GCF_036872675.1). Lineage (NCBI taxonomy): Eukaryota > Fungi > Ascomycota > Eurotiomycetes > Chaetothyriales > Trichomeriaceae > Lithohypha > Lithohypha guttulata. The sequence goes on along the minus strand of NW_027042752.1, from coordinate 1,811,054 downwards.
AGCGCCTTCACAACGACCTGTAACTTCTCCTCTCCGTCCTCTTCGTCCTCGATCTCGTCTTCAATCCAACCACAGATATACTGCCACCAGAATGCCTCAGTATTGTGAAAATGGTGACTTTTATTTGCTAGGGCAAAATGTTCGGCTTGAGCCGTGGGGTTTCCGGCTACAGAGTGTAGGAACCACCGTATAGCCTCTGCCGGGTTGTTGTGAATGCGAGGGAGGAGGAAGTCGACGAGAGCTTGGGCCGCTGGTATGGTCGTTGAATTTGTGCGTACTAGGGTCAGGCAACATTCGAAGAGGATCGTGGATCGTGGCGGGACCGTGGAAGATCGAGTATATTGTACCTCTGATGCTGGTAGCAGGGTTGGTCTTCGAGTTGGTGGAAATAGTCAACTCAGGCTCCACCTTCCCTGTTTGGGACGCGTCGCGACTGCTTGGGCTATACCCGGACATTTTCGTTCTGCAGATTCCCGAATGACCTTGATTTGAGCAGAGGAGATTGTGCATGATGCTCTACTTATGTATCTGCCTCCAGCAGCATACACGTGTGTATATCTTGCTTGAATGCAACCGTCTCAATCCAGAGACAACTACTTCCGAGACACGTTCCATCGTACCTCTCAGAGTATTTCGTATCGATCCTGAAGCTCTATGCAACTTCAATGCTGATGTAATTACTATGTCGTGCTGTACATATAACCTCTATGCTATGCAATTCATGCTGTTACGCCTTTTCCCTTCAGCGTCTTGTTGTCGGCGTCCACATCACCCAGGAACCTCTCCCAAGTATCGATAACTCCCTTGTAGAAATCAATGTTCTGCCCCGCCAGGGATCCCAAACAGTCTCGGAACTCCAAACCCTTGATGCGCTCGAAATCGTTGACTTCCTTCAATACCTGCTGGTCGAACATCTCACTCGTGCTCTTGGCAATATCAACTTCACGGTTTAGTTCTTCAATCCTAAGTTCAAGTTTGCGTGCTCGTTCGCGTCGTGCTTGCTCGTGGTCCACACCACGCATGTCTTCCACTTTGTGTCGAATGAAGGTTGCCGGATTTAGCGATGAAGATGTGCCATATTGGGCATGTGATACCAGTGTATCTCGTTCCTGGGAAGCTTTTGCTAGGTAGTCCGTCAAACCTTCGAAGTCCAGTTGTTTCTGTTCTCTTGTCCGTAATAAAGCTTTGATACTTGCGATATAGGCATCCATATCCCTCAGGCTACCAAGGTAACTCTGATCCGTGTGCTCTTTGAGACTCTTCCAGCCTCTCGAAGTTTCTTCCACGCAGCCTGCAAAGGTGAGCACTTGTGGTTCAATACCTGGTTCCATCGGTGTCAGCTTGCGCATGTTGACTGCCAGATCGGCATAGTCCTGTTCTAGATCACCCTCACGTCTCACCACACGGGCCACTATCTTCTCAACATGGTTGAGATCTTCGTCCAGCTTGTTTAGCCGTTCCATCACGTCCAAGAATCTTCGATCAGGCTTATGTACTTTCGAAAATGCATTGAGCATGGTATCTGCGACATTATCGAAGAAACCTTGCGGGGGCGTAGGACCCGATGTGCTTGCTTCACTGGCTGTAATGCTGCGACTCGGCCGAAGCTTCATCTGCTGGTTCCAGTCTTGTGTTTCGAGAAACAGAAGGAATATGGGGGCTCTACGAAGTATGGGGTGCTGTGTTATGCGCTTGATGAATCGGTGTAGAGACCAAGCTCTTCTCTGTGTAAATTCAGGACTAAATCGATCGCCACGAACGTACGCCATGTTGTTCTTCTCGGGTAGAGGTGGGATAGCAGCTGCCTGGTATTCTTTGTATAGCGCATGGCGCAGGAAGACGAAGTCGGTGAAGCGTCTTCTTACCGAAAACTCAGACTTCATAAACGATTGAAAGTCTGTCTATACTGGGTCAGCCTTTCCCTCGAGGACGTCGAGGTCGTATGTACCTGTGTCAAGATTTCATAGGATACATAAGCATCCTTTGTGCCATCGTTCTCTTTTCTCGGCGAGCCAACCACGCAGTCAAGAGTACCCTCCTCACCTATTCCTGCCAGGTCAATAGCATCCGCATTTTCGCCTGCTTGAGGTTCACGCTCGCTACTGGCTGTGCTCGTTCTTCGGTTGCCAGCAGGTCGATGTGGTAACGAGCTTTCCTCGAACTCGGGCCCTGTAGGTGAGCTTGCTGTTTGATCTGCACGATCCCATTGTACGCTATCAAAACCCGACTCCTCTTCCATCTTCTTCTTGGTGAGCGTTAGGACGCTCTTGACTTCTGAGGATTGCAGTCTAAAGTGATGGTGAGCGAATGGTTGGCCTGCTGGCTAGCTTCAATACCCGGTTTCTAGCGGAGTGTACGATCAATCCTGGTGTTTTGACGACGATCCTATTAAGAACATCGCAAGGTGGAAGTTATTGCTGGTTATGGGTCGTGTTCGTGAAGTAGTATGTGGTATAGAAGAGCTGGAGGGTGGGCTTTGCGCCTGGCTACTGCTACCGGTAGGCAATAGGCGTGCAGCTCGGCTGCCGTCATTGCACCAACGTCGGATTCTTGCCTGAACAAGGCATCCGCGCTGAGCTCTTCTTGAACGGTTTCTGTACAAAACGACATCCAATAAATAGGACAAACATGGCATCAACCAAGGAAGGCAAAGTGTGGTTCGTATTAGGCGACATTATCTACACAGCCAGCCTGATTGATCTACCCATGAATATCTAGAAATCGAGCTCGCCCCTAAATTGATCCAAATTCATGCCTAACCCAACCTTTTCTGTCAAATCGCGTCGACCCATGCCGCTAAATGCTCGTCGAAGGGTATCGTAGATGTTGTTGCTTTCGTTCTGATGAATCATGCGTTCCAGCTCCGCATCACCGATCGGATTACCATGTCCATCGTCCAGGATGTCTCGGGCTTGACTTAGCCCTTGTGCACCGACAGCCCTGTGCAAAGATAATGCTCCCAGCAAATGTCCTGCTGCCTCTGGATAGCAGCCTATATTGATACACGAAACACCCAGGTTGTACCTTGCGCGAACGAAATTTGGATTTTCCTCCAATGCTCGTGAGTATGCCGCTATGGCTTCTTCTGACTTGCCTGAATTAGCCAGGGTGGCTCCTAGCCTGTTCCAGAGCAGATGTATTTGTCCTTCCTTGTTTACTGTTCCAGACTCGTGTGATGCAAGCGCTGCGTTGAAGCAGTCTATTGCTTTTTCAAAATCTTCCTGGCCATAAAACAGGACACCTAGCCCAACCTGTACATCGGGATCCATTAGCTCACCAGACGGCGATAGTTGAGCTGACTTTATAAAGAGGTTGGTGACCTTGTCATGTAGAATTTCTCCGTCCGAGAAGCCTATATCTGCTGGCGAGCTGAGCTGATCCGGAGGACATACTTGAGGATACTTTACACTCAACCATTTCTCCAGTGTTCTATAGGCGGCATTCTCGTACCCTTCGTTAGTGTAAGACACAGCGAGACACATTAGTGCTTCCAGATTGTTGGGATCTAACTGCAAGGCACGTTCCAGTGCTCTTATTGCTGGAGCCTCTTTTTCATTCTGTGCTTGAGCATTACCTAACTGTACCCAAGCATCGACATGGTTCGGATCTTGTTGAACGGCGGCTTCGAAAGCTAGTGAGGCAAGCGACAGGTTTCCGTGTGTTCGCATAATTTCCATACCTTTATCGAAGGCTGAACGGGATATGTCTTGGTCTTGTAAGAAAGGATTGTTGTCTTCGAACATGTAATTGCCTAGCAAAGGTTCTCGCGAGAAGGAACTATGTGTATTGAGACCCATGTTCGAATCGAAGTTGTCCCATGCGGCGTAGTCTTCGGCAGAGTACAGGTTCTCGTCGAGATCGTCGGTTATTTGTCTACTCAAATCATGTTCAGCTTCTATTCTGTTCCATACCTTGTGCATCCCATCAAGTGAACGCATTTCGGATGGCACTGACCTGTCCATATCGTTGAGTTCCCTTTCCATCGCTTCTCGTGCTTGCTCGGATATATTATCTTGCTGATCCAATTCGGCAAATTGAGCTTCCCAATTTTGATCATCGAGCTCGACCATTCTGGCTTTCCCCTTAGCCTCTGTCTGTGGTTGTTGCTGCATCTGCATGCCACCGCCATACATGCCCATTCCGCCGTAGTGGTTCATGCCCATAGGACGATACATACTGCTTATGTTCTGAGGGGCTTGCTGAACAGGACTCATTGTCCTGCCGGCTGGTTGAGCTTGCTGAAACTTTGAGAATTCACCTGCGCTGAACCCATTCATTGGTCTGGCACTCATCTGGGATGATGCGAACGCTGCCTCCATACGTGATTGCTCGCCAGGGTCGAATTCATTCGCCCAACCAGGTGAAGGAGTTCGTTGAGTCATGCCTTGTAGGTGTGGAAGGTCTTGTCGCATCTGTTCCATAGCAAAAGGCTGTGGTCCTGGACCAGCTTGTTGTGCAAAGTCGTTCATCATCTAGCCGCGTGTTAGTAAACGCGAGAATGACTGCAGTTGTACTCACCTGATCGGATCCGTTGGGTGCCAATCTTGATCGCATGGTCTCTCCCAATACTCCTGGAGCATTGCCGACCATGCGATCCCGTTGTAACGAGCTGTCGTTCTGTACATGTTTTGTGAATTGTGTAAGAGGATTGCCTGCAGTCGAGCACTCGGCGCCACCAAGGAAGGACATGGCTAGGAACTGAGACGAAAGGCTCCGGATTTAGAGGTCGAACAAGTAAACTCTTATGGATCAGGATATAGTGCTGTGGCCGTAGTCTTATGGTGTTGAGTGTAAATATCAAAGATGAGAAATGGGTTTGTCCACGACTAATGTTCAAGCCCAAGCACGACTTTCCGCCGCATGTAGTCTGCCGAGGCAGGCTGAGAGCCCTGCAGGGTTGCCTACGAGTCTGCACTTTGAGTGGCACAAACATCTCAAACCATGATACTTTTAACCACATCAAAGCATTTGTTATTCGTCGTTTGCAAGAGTCGAAGTACGTACAAAGTAAAGAAAGCTAGGAAAACGTAGTTGTGAGTGGAGAGGTCTTAAGTGGTGACCATAGTGTCTGAATTCAATACATATAGTATGGCCATTAAAATGCGGTATGCATCCGGTAGTCGTCTTCATCACGACCGTATCTAACATCTCCCTATCAGGTACCCGCTTCCCTGTTGTACATTCTCGGTGTGTCCTGACACGACCTGGACGACTGATCCCAATCTCGGATCTGCGGCTGAACCCAAGTCCAAACTCGTATGCCTCACGTCCACCTGGCCGGCTTATGGCTTGTGTGTTAAAGACCTTCATCGCAGTGGGGTCGTAGCCACCATCGTTTTGAAACAGTATCTCTTATCAAACATGAAATCTTCAAACAATTCCCCGTTCACCTTGGGGTGTTCCGTGGAGCGCTGCTTGGTCCAAATGAGTAGTCAACTCGTAGTTTTCTGCCGTAGGTTTCCTTTCCGTTGAGTACCTTCAATGCTTCCATAGCGCTCTTGACATCGACAAAATCAGCATGCGCAAAGCCTCGAGGTTGACCAGTTCTTCGATCGATAGCAACTCGAACATCAATGACGTTTCGAATACCTCGGAAAAGATTGTTCAAGTCACGGTCTGTCATCTCGAAGGACATGTTGCCCACGAAGAGGGTCTTGGTCGGCGAGTTGACTGGCTCACTGCTGCCTCCTCGTTTAGGAGAAGCAGCATCGCTGTGGGCGAAGTTCACCATTAGCCGGCGACCTTCGAACAGCTGTTGGTGCATATCGTCAATGGCTGCTTGTGCCTGCTCGGTAGTCTCATACTCGATATAACCGAAGCTAAGGTGATTACGTTAGTGTCAAGCGACAGGTACAAGAAAGGGACTTACCCTTTGCTTAGTCCCCGAGAATCTCGAATGAGTCTGGCCTGCTTGATCGGCCCAAAGCGACCAAACTCTTTGTTGATGTCGTTTTCTGTAACATCGAAGAATAGGTTACCGACGTAGACAGTGGCCTTGGGCGTCGGAGGGTCTTTAGCAACTGTTATGTCGCTTCGTCTCGGCCGTGGTTGTTCGCTAAGGCCTTCAGTCAAGCTGGAGGCCGCGCCTCTAAGCGAGTCAACAGCATCCCGAACAGGTCTCGATTCTGTGGCAGTAGTGGTGATGTCGTCTGTGGCCTCGGTGGCGTTGGCAGTTTCGGCGATTTGTGTTGCCCTGCTTGCGTCCGAATTCGAAGGAGCGGCAGAGCCCGCAGAATTGTTTAGGCCATTTTCATGAATTGCATTCTCAACCTCCTCCTCCGGTGTAGGTTGTAACTGCGAGATAGGAGCCTCCTCCTTTTTTGCTTCAGCTTCGCTTGTCGCCCATCTGCGCTGGAACTGGGTTGGCGCGGCTAATCTCGATTGTCTCAATGGCACTGAGACGAAGGTGAAACTTCGAGGTCGTGCATTGATAGAGATGGGCCGCGAAGTAAGCAATCGCGCTGCTGCATGTCGCAAAGGAAACCTAGGCATGTCAATGGCATTCTTCCAACTTTGCAGAGCAGACATACATCTTCAATGTGCTATAAAGAATCACAACTGATAGTACACAGAGAAGAAAGAAGTGAGAAGGCAGACAGGACGATGAAGTTGGCCAAAATGATGGTAATGGACGTAGATGCGAGACTTCGTAGTGCCTCCCGAGAAAAAGTTCCCAGATCGTCGAAAGTTGCACTAGCCAGACTAGTCCTAGTGGTGACTTCGTTCAAGCGGAATAAATCTCCCCATTACAATAGTCCTCCGACCTCAGGCCACGGTGCTCCGGTAGACATTGACCACAGTTAGACGCATCAAAAAGAAGGTATCTTGATTCGCACTTGCATGAATTGAACCGCTCGAAAGCAAGAAAGCGTTTTGACGTATTTCGAAACGGTGTACCCTCGCAGCCATGGATCACAGGAAGCGGAACAAGCATGTCGACACAGAGGACGACTTTGGACTATCACGCATATCGCGAAGATTCTGTTGAAGCCAAAGACCAGCTCTGTGTTCTCTGAGCTCTGCTGAAGGAGAGACACGCACTAACTCTGAGCATGTGTGAGGGCAAATTAGTGAATGGCAAGCGCGATGTTAGCACTTTCCTCTCGTCATCTCATGCCTCCAATGTCACACTTCTACTTTATGTTTCTATCCACTCCCAAGCAAAGCCTTCTATTAAACTGGAGTTTCTTCTTTCAATCAATACTAGTGCAGAATAGCAGAAGCTGGTCATTGTAGAGAAAATTCACGGGCATGTTCAGCCAAGTGGCTATTGATTTCGCACGAAGCCTTCGACAGAGAGACTTCTGGGTCATCCTGTCGCACTTTATCAAGGATCATGCGGATTTCAAATTCAAAGGTATGATGTGCCACGCACACGGCACATGGTAATCCAAGAGAGCACACGAGTATGCTGGCGGACAGGCGTCCAGGAGAACGATCACTTTCTGCAATGGACGCTTAACTTGGATGTGGCTAACTGGATGGACAGAACTCGATAGCAGTGTCTCTGATATGGTTCTGCAAATTCCAGACTCCGGAACGTACGAGCACATGTTGATCCTCGATGCGCGGCCTGCGGATGCAGAGTATCCACGCTTGAACGCATGGTTGAACTCGACTTGCAATCAAGCAAGTCGAACGGTCCTCCTGATAAGCTCCAAACACAACGACCACTTCATGCAAACACTGCAAAACTTACAACTCCAGTAAGTTCATTTCATCCGGAAATGTGAACGCAACTGAACCTCTGGCAGCCTCCTGGATGAACGAGCTCTGGTACCTGTCCTACCTCTTGCAGATACCGCCGAACTAGGCGTAGTCGTTGCCGCATATTGTTGCAAGAGACGGGATTACTCTCTGACTAGCGATGCACAACTATACTCCGACCCATTGGCCTGGGCTGTGAGTTCATCTCCACGTCGCCTGCTTACAGCCCACGAGGTTACTAAGGTCATGCAACTGTGTGGTTCTATTAAAGGACTAGCCTATGTGATAAAGACAGCAGAAGGTCAGACGCGACTTCGGCATTCGGTAGGCGACGAGACTGCGAGTCTGATAATGGAATTCTGGGACGATGAGTGGCTAGCTCACGGTGGAACCAGCCTGTGAGCATATGCTCAAAGCATGACGTGCTACTGTAATTGAAGAGCCTCACATATTGTACATATGATCTGTAAAGTTCAGAATGCAGTCAGCATGGAGTTCTTCTAGTACTGTGAACTTTTGTATAAAGTGGTGGATTAGCACTTCAGAGAACGCGTCTCAAGCTGTACAAGCCTCATTCGTGGCAAGTCTGCAATACTGTCTGGTAAGCTGACCCAGCGCACTGCACGTAGACGGCTATTTGGCAAGGCCAGCAGTGCCACATCCGATGGGTGCCGTGACACCGTTAGTCTGGGCGCTGACTACTACTTTGCATTTCCAGTTCATCGTCATAGTTGAACATGTCTGGCAGCCCGAAGCACAACATTGTTGTTCGATAAGTGCTTCAATCAATTCAATTTTGTTGCCTGATTTCGTTCTTACATTGCGCGGCTTCTGTTTCGCCTCTTCCTTTGTCGTTTTTATTGCTGTGCTATACTGTCCACCGCTCATTTTCTACCTATGTATCCGTAAATCGTAAGACAATGGTAAGAGGTACTAACATGCTCACCACAATAGTCTACTAATATAATACAGGGCCAAACGAAGCGGCGCGAAGGCAAGTCTGCCCGTCCAGGAAAGGCAGCTCTCTTTGGTGGGGGAAGGTCTCAAGATGTCGCCGATGGCCAGACACAAATAAAGAAGGCAGCCTTCGAGATCACAAAGAAGAAAGAGGTGGGAGTTTCGGACCTCACCTTGCTGAGCAAAGTCTCAAACGAAGCCATCAACGAGAACTTGAAGAAACGTTTTGAAAACGGAGAAATATACACGTACATCGGTCATGTGCTGGTTTCTGTCAACCCTTTCCGAGATCTGGGTATCTACACCGATGCTGTTCTGGATTCCTACCGTGGTCGCAACCGCCTCGAGGTCTCTCCACATGTCTTTGCGGTTGCCGAAGCCTCTTACTACAACATGAAAGCCTACCACGACAACCAATGCGTGATTATTTCGGGGGAATCAGGTGCTGGAAAGACAGAGGCTGCCAAACGACTGATGCAATACATCGCTAGTGTCTCTGGTGGTAGCGACTCCTCGATACAAAGAACAAAGGATATGGTCCTTGCCACAAACCCCCTACTCGAATCATTTGGCAATGCTAAGACGTTGCGGAATAACAACTCTTCTCGGTTCGGAAAGTACTTAGAACTGGAATTCAACCAGCAAGGAGAACCAGTAGGAGCTAAGGTTACGAATTATCTGCTCGAAAAGTCCCGTGTTGTTGGCCAGATCACGAACGAGAGAAATTTCCACATATTTTACCAGTTCACCAAGGCTGCTTCATCAGAGTACCGCGAGATTTTTGGTGTACAGCAGCCACAATCTTACGTCTACACGAGTCGATCGAAATGTTATGATGTGCAGGGTATTGACGATCATGCGGACTTCAAGGAGACGCTGGATGCTATGAAGATTATCGGCCTTACTAAGCCAGAACAAGACAACATCTTCCGCATGCTAGCTGCGATATTGTGGCTAGGAAATGTCACGTTCCGGGAAAACGATCAAGGTGGTGTTGATATTGCAGACCAATCTGTTGTCGACTTCTTCGCCTATCTGCTCGAGGTAGACGCAGCTCACGTGAATAAAGCACTAACCATCAGAATCGTGGAGACTGCTCGTGGTGGTGGTCGTCGCGGCTCTGTCTATGAGTCTCCTCTGAATCCTGTACAAGCCGTCGCCGTCCGAGACGCTCTGGCCAAAGCTATTTACTTCAATCTTTTCGACTGGATCGTCGCCCGAACAAACAAATCGCTACAAACCAGAGCGAAGGTTGAAACCACTATTGGTATCCTAGATATCTACGGCTTCGAGATTTTCGAGAATAACTCGTTCGAACAGCTGTGCATCAACTATGTCAACGAAAAATTGCAACAAATTTTCATCCAATTAACGCTCAAGGCCGAGCAGGATGAATATGCTAGTGAACAGATTCAGTGGACTCCCATCAAGTACTTCGACAACAAGGTTGTTTGCTCACTGATCGAGGACAAGCGACCTCCTGGTGTGTTCGCAGCTTTGAACGATGCATGTGCAACGGCTCATGCTGATTCTGGCGCGGCTGACCAGACTTTCGTTGGCAGACTCAATTTCCTTTCCGATAATGCCAACTTCGAAAATCGGCAGGGTCAATTCATCATCAAGCACTATGCAGGTGATGTTCATTACAAAGTGCAAGGTATGACAGACAAGAACAAAGACCAACTGGCAAAGGATCTGCTCAACCTGATTGACGAGAGCTCAAACGCCTTCGCACATGAGCTGTTCCCTGATCGAGTCAACCAAGATGACAAGAGACGACCGCCGACTGCTGGCGACAAGATCAAGCAATCCGCCAATGAACTTGTCGAGACTCTCATGCAAGCTCAGCCATCATATATCCGAACCATCAAGCCTAACGAGAACAAATCGCCAAAAGAATTTAACAACGAAAACGTGATGCACCAGATCAAATATCTAGGTCTGCAGGAAAATGTTCGTATCAGAAGAGCTGGTTTTGCTTACCGACAAGCATTTGATAAATTCGTCGAAAGATTTGCTCTCTTATCGCCACGACTGTCTTATGCGGGAGAGTATACATATACAGGACCTATGGAACAGGCAGTCAAGATCATCTTTGAAGACACGAGTATTCCGAAAGAAGAATACCAGATTGGTGTCACAAAAGCATTTGTCAAATCTCCAGAAACGCTTTTTGGTCTCGAGACAATGCGTGATCGCTACTGGCACAATATGGCCATACGTATTCAACGTGCATGGCGCAACTACCTCCGCTATCGAGCTGAAGCAGCCACGAGAATACAGAGATGTTGGCGCAAATCCAAGATTGGAATCAAGGAAATTGAGTTCAGAGACCAAGGTCATCGCATTCTGCAAGGCCGCAAGGAGAGGCGCAGATATAGTCTCTTGGGCTCGCGTCGCTTCTTTGGAGATTACCTGGGCGTCAACATGCCTCGTGGTCCGGGCCAGGTCATACGTGACGCCATCCATCTTGGGGGTCAGGAACGATGTATCTTCTCGGCTCGGTGCGAGCTGCTGGTCTCGAAGTTCGGACGATCTTCAACACGTATGCCACGCGTTCTGATCCTTACGCCGAAATCTATCTACATCGTCGTTCAGCAAGTTCTGAACAACCAATTACAGATATCAGCAGAGAGGACCATTTCCAACGGGTCTGTCAAGTTCATATCGGCGTCTAATCTCAAAGACGACTGGTTCGTCCTTGGCGTTGGCTCACCTCAAGAACCAGATCCGCTGATCAACTGTGTCTTCAAGACCGAGTTCTTCCTGCAGTTCAAGACTGTATCTCCAGGTGGTATCAACTTGCAACTCGCCGACCACTTACAATACAACAAGAAACCTGGAAAGCTGGCAACAGTGAAGACTATCAAAGATCCAGCTGTTGCTCGGGACGATACTTACAAATCAGGTACTATCCACGTCGGCCCTGGCGAGCCGCCTAACTCGATCTCACGACCGACACCAAGAGGCAAAGCTGTCGTGAGACCTATCAAGAGTGGAAAACTACTACGACCTGGTGGTCCTGGTGGTCAGCCCTCCAAAATGGCTTCTCGACCAAAACCTGCTCCAAGACCTGCACCAGCCGCTGTCCCCGCCACTTCGAGACCTATACCCACACCTGCTACAGCCGCTAGTCCAGCAGTACAACGGCCGGTGCCTACACCTGCAGCCAGTACTAATCAGACCAGCATATACGCCGCCGTGACGCAACCAGTTCCTGTATCTGGAATGCTGCAAACCAACGGGCACCCACGCAACGAATCAGCTTCTTCAGGTAGACATGCTCCTCCACCGCCACCACCTCCTCCACCAGCTGCGGCAGCTCCAGTATCTGACAAACCTCATGTCAAAGTCAAGTATGATTTTGAGTCGCCAGCAGCTAACCAATTGACGATCAGGGCGGGAGAAGTCCTCGAACTGTCACAGAAGGAAAATAACGGTTGGTGGTTATGTAAGAACCCCAAGACCGGTGCGCAAGGGTGGGCACCATCGGCATATGTAGAGGAAATCGAGCAGACGAGAGCAGCACCACCTCCACCTCCTCCTGTTGCACCACCACGACCGACACCAGCTGCGGCTCTAAATGGTGCAGTCGACGGAACGGCCAAAGGCAGGTCGACGCCACCTATACCGCCAACAAAACGGCCAGTGCCCAGTGGTCGCAAGCCAGCTCCTGCACCACCTCAACGTGATAGTGCTGTCAGTCTGGGTAATGGTAGCGGGACAGATTCCGGTCGAGCTACGCCTAACAGTATAGGTGGAGGAAGTTTAGCAGGAGGTTTGGCGGAGGCACTAAGAGCAAGACAAAGCGCCATGAGCCATAGAAGAGACGACAACGGCGATGACTGGTGAGCTCAGTAGGGACATAGTTAGGAGTTATTTGATGTTGTGGGAAAGTGAGGATCTCCTCAGCGGCTCTTCTAGCAAGAATTAGCATTGTCAGGCTGCTGGCTTTTCTTCGTAAAATCAGATATTTGCCTCCAGCACTGACGTTCAATACCATTTCCTCCCTTATCGTTCTACGAAGTTCAGCATGTCTGTTGCCGTCGCTGACAAAATGCATGCAATATCACTAGCACGACGCGCTGAGCGCCAGGTTGAGATTATGCACGACCTTCGTGTGCGGCAAGTGGATCTCCTTTCCCCCACAGGTACCCCGCATAAGCTAAATTCTGGAGGGTGCAGGCACTCTTGTCTTCTCATCACGCGCATGAGCGAGGTAGCATTCAAGCTGGGGGGATCCAGCGCTTGTCACAATTGGAAGCTTTTCTAGAGGTCAGTTGCAAGATGGACAGCGAGTACCACGCGATGATCGTCCGTATGGACTCGTGCAGCTCGATAGTTCCTGGCATCTACTCACGCCGAAGGACGTGTACCCTGCCAGCCTCTACCGCGGTTCTTTTCCACACTCGTTCTACTGTGTTGTACGATATTGCCTAGCACGATAGCTTCACGAGCGGATTTTGCTCACCGTCCCAATCTCTTTCATCAAGCATTGGCTTTTGTCGACGCGTTCGCTAACATCTGCCAACGAGCAGCCACACTTGCTACAACTAACAATTCTAGTATCCAGGTTGGGCTGATGATAATAACAACGTTTGTGCCGTGAGTAATCGGCGAATGAGATCGGATCTCACGAGGAACCCCGCTGCCATTCTCATGCGGTGAGCAGAAATAGACCGGGGACCGGAAATATGGCTTCACGCGTCTCACAGATTCCTTGTTGGGGCACACCTTCTTTGCGTTACTATGGTCCTTCGAGCAGCTCGACGCTATTTCGCTCGACATATCTACCAGTCAAGAAGACAACATGGCAGCTTCGCAACAGGACACTACATACATTGACGAGTGGGCGACGCTACCTAGTACCACAACCTTGGACGGCCTCCCAGAGTCGTCCTCTCGCTTTGACGCCATGCTCGACGTCTCTTTCGTGCCTAGGTCGACACGCCCTGTCGACACTACCTGAGCAGAGACCTTACGACCAGCTTACTGTCGGCATTCCCAAAGAGACTTACCCAGGAGAACGTCGCGTGGCCATATCACCTCAGAATGTTTCCCTTCTACGCAAGAAGGGGTTCTGCAGAGTCCTCGTCGAGAAAGGAGCTGGAGAGCAAGCCACCTTTTCCGACCTTATGTACGAACTTGCTGGAGCCACAATAGTAACGCAGAGTCAGATATGGACAGAAAGCGACATCGTTCTGAAAGTGAGAGCTCCACGCACTGATAGTCCCAACAACGAAGTCGACGTGTTGAAGCAGGGCACCGTAATCATCTCAATGCTACAGCCAATGCAAAATAAAGAGTTGGTGGATGCTATCGCTGCTCAAGGAGCAACGTCTTTTGCCATGGATATGATACCTCGCATCTCGAGAGCCCAGGTCTTCGACGCTCTGAGCTCTATGGCCAACTCAGCAGGATACAAGGCCGTTCTAGAAGCTTCAAACCACTTCGGTCGATTCATGACTGGTCAGACAACTGCTGCGGGCAAGATCCCCCCTTCAAAAGTACTCGTAATTGGTGCAGGTGTTGCAGGTTTATCAGCAATCACGACTGCAAAGAGAATGGGCGCCATCGTTCGAGGCTTCGATACCAGATCAGCTGCTAGAGAACAAGTACAGTCGTTAGGTGCCGAGTTTCTTGAGGTTACTATTCAGGAAGATGGCTCTGGTGCTGGTGGATATGGCAAAGAAATGTCAAAAGAGTTCATTGACGCCGAGATGAAGCTGTTCATGGAGCAGGCAAAAGATGTGGACATTGTCATTACTACAGCCATGATTCCTGGCAGACCTGCACCTCGTCTGATCCTGAAAGAACACGTCGCTGCTATGCGTCCTGGTTCAGTGATTGTCGACCTTGCAGCAGAGTCAGGTGGTAATTGTGAGGCGACTGTCCCCGGTACTGCTTCTGTCTATGAAGGTGTGACAGTCATCGGCTATACAGATTTTCCTTCTCGCCTGCCAACACAGTCCTCGACATTATATTCAAACAACATTACCAAATTCCTGCTTTCTATGTCCAAGGACAACAACTTTGTGATTGATTTGGAGGATGAAGTCGTACGAGGGGCTATTGTGACTCAGAACGGACAAATATTGCCACCAGCCCCTCGAGCAGCACCACCTCCAACACCAGCCCCTGCTCCGAAGGCTATCCAAGTGGAAGAAGTGGTCGCACTGACACCATGGCAGAGAACTGTTAGAGAAGTCACTACTGTCACAGCTGGGATGGGTACCATGTTGGCCCTAGGCAAGTTCACCTCACCACTATTTATGAGCAACATTTTTACCACTGGTCTTGCTGGGCTGATAGGCTATCGCGTCGTATGGGGTGTCAGTCCTGCTTTGCATTCGCCTCTCATGAGTGTCACAAATGCTATCTCGGGCATGGTTGGGGTAGGTGGTTTGTTCATTATGGGTGGTGGCTATCTACCAGAGACACTACCACAATTCTTGGGCGCAGCATCAGTGTTGATGGCATGTGTCAACATTGGAGGTGGCTTTGTCATCACGAAACGCATGTTGGACATGTTCAAGCGACCGACAGATCCGGCAGAATATCCTTGGCTCTATGCTGTTCCCGGTGTCCTCTTTGGTGGCGGCTTCCTTGCTGCTGCCGCCACTGGAATGGGAGGTCTTGTACAGGCCGGTTACCTTGTGAGCAGTGTATTGTGCATCAGCTCAATCTCTGGTCTGTCAGCCATGAATACAGCCCGACAAGGCAATCTTCTCGGTATACTCGGTGTCGGATCCGGCATACTGGCTTCGCTTGCTGCAGTCGGGTTTCCACCAGCAGTTCTTGCACAGTTTGCTGCGCTCGCAGGAGTAGGTGGTATTGCTGGAGCACTTATTGGCAGGCGCATCACTCCAACTGATCTGCCTCAGACAGTGGCTGCTCTACACTCTGTGGTTGGTCTTGCCGCTGTGCTTACTAGCATCGGCAGCATCCTTGCTCATGTCGCCAATATCTCCATGCTCCACATGGTCACCGGCTACCTAGGTGTTGTCATTGGTGGTATTACCTTCACTGGCTCGATCGTAGCCTTTATGAAGCTAGCTGGCAGGATGTCGTCGCGTCCACTGCAACTTCCTGGCCGACACTTCACTAACGCCGGCTTGCTCACTGCCAATGTAGCCACCATGGGTGCTTTTGTTACGATGGCTCCTGCAGCTCCTGCAGTAGCAGCTACTTGTTTGACCGCAAGTACGGTTCTCTCTTTCCTGAAAGGCTACACCACAACTGCGTCGATTGGAGGCACAGATATGCCAGTGGTCATCACCGTGCTGAATGCTTATTCTGGTTTCGCTCTACTTGCAGAAGGTCTCATGCTGGACAATCCACTTCTGACGACTGTAGGTTCGCTCATCGGTGTCAGTGGCTCAATTCTGTCCTACATCATGTGCGTTGCCATGAACCGCAGTCTTACTAACGTGCTTTTCGGCGGCATTGCTGCACCTACTCCCACTTCGCATGCAGCCGTGACAGAAGGCAAGACAGTCTCAGAGATCAACATTGACGACACGGCAGAAGCGCTTACGAATGCTGAGAATGTTATCATCGTGGTCGGATACGGAATGGCAGTGGCCAAAGCGCAATATGCCATCAGTGAAATCACAGCCATGCTCAGATCTCGAGGAGTAAACGTGCGCTTTGCCATTCATCCTGTCGCAGGCCGCATGCCCGGTCAATGCAACGTCCTCCTTGCAGAAGCAACGGTGCCATACGACATTGTGCTTGAAATGGACGAGATTAACGACGATTTCCCAAGTACTGATCTTACCCTTGTGATCGGAGCCAACGACACAGTCAACCCTATTGCTTTGGAGCCCGGGAGCCCTATTGCGGGTATGCCTGTCTTACACGCCTGGAAAAGTAAACAGACCATCGTCATGAAACGCGGAATGAGCAGTGGTTATGGTAAGCTAGCATGTTTTTTGCCTTCCTTGTTACTTTGCTAACATGCTGGTGCACAGCTGATGTTCCCAATCCTATGTTCTACATGCCTGGGACGAAGATGTTGTTTGGAGATGCGAAGAAGACGTGTGATGGTAAGTCTTGACGTGTCAAATCCCAGTAGATCATAAACTAACAACGTGTGTAGCGCTGAAATCAGCCATTGAGATGAAAGCCAAGAGCCAATTCCATGTATAGAGAGCCATTCTTGAAAGCTCTTGGGTCATGAGAATAGCTGGTCGTGTTAGTGGTGCGAGGCTGTTGTAGTGTACATATGAGTGCATGGTAGAATGTTTTACTGCATTAACAAGCATGAGATCATACTCCAACCCGATTTGAAAGCAGCAGAGCCTCTGAAATACTAACAACAAGTTGTTGCAGATAACGGATATCAAAGAAGCGCATTTCTTCTTGCGCTCATCTCTACTCGGAATTGTCATCTTTATTCGCCTGCTACATGTAGACCCACTATCAATCGAAAGCTCCTCAACGAATATATCTCCCGTAAATATGCCACGGAATCCGTCACACTGACGTAGGAGATCTCGTTATCCTACTCTTTCGATAGTAGGTAGATTCTGGACACAGATGATTAAGCTGCAAAATAACCCATCTCCAGTGCTTCAAGTGGCTGACAGTTTCAGGCTACCACATATTGCAAAATGAAACGTCTCGGATTCCTTCTTCCATAGTTTCCATATACGATCCACATCCTTGTTTTCAAGACCACACCTTTTTTTACCTCGTCTGAATCGGCACAGACTGCTTCGCCTTGTCCAAAACAGCCTCCGCAGCCGGAATCGCCCTACTCTTAACCACATCCGCCGCCTTCTGTAACTGCTTCTGCCTCACAGTCCTCAAATATGCGAACAACAGCACGAACAACAATTCAACTCTTTCTTTCGTCATCATCAAAAAGCCTTGTACTAGCACGCCTTTCAGGAGTTGTGGACCGATACCCTTGAACAGACCCATGTAGCCCTCGTGCTCGATGATGTAGGACATGACTTCTTGGAAGCTCTTGAAGGGGACGCCGGCGCGGGCTGGGGGTGGTCGTGATTGGAGGCCGACTTTAGCGACGATGAGAGGTTGGGTTGCGAGGGTCGCGATGGATTTGGAGAGGGCGCCGAGGACTGTGGGTGGGATGATTAGTAGGGAGTGGGTTCTGGAGGAGAGGGAGACTTACAGAATGCCTCGGAGGGTTTGAGGGCAAGTCTACCTGGGAAGAATACTTCCCGCAGGCGCGAGTATGCGCCATATGTGATTGAGGGATTGACCACGAGGACTAAAGAAGCCCTTAGACCTCTCCAGAGCCCTGTCCAGCCGTCTTCGCTGTTGATGACTTCTCTGCCGGTCTCAATCATGCCTTTCTTGTCGCCTTTTGGCTGAGTTTGTTGTCTCGTAGTGATGACAGCTACTGGAATGGTGAACAATTGTGCGAGAGCGCCAGCAATAGCTCCCAGAGAAAGTTCGACTGAAGTGTTTGGTGGTGCACCAGTTGCAGCCCATTTTGTATATGCTTGCCGTACCACCGAGTACCAATAGA
Organism: Lithohypha guttulata; assembly: GCF_036872675.1. NCBI lineage: Eukaryota > Fungi > Ascomycota > Eurotiomycetes > Chaetothyriales > Trichomeriaceae > Lithohypha > Lithohypha guttulata. Next base: position 1,792,891 of record NW_027042752.1, on the reverse strand, counting down.
AGTATGCAAAATTCGTGGAAGCGACACCAAGAAGACTCCCGCTCAATCCACTGTATAATCCTTCGATTCCCTCATCTGCCACGATCTTGCGCATAGCGTCAAGAGTCGAATCATAGTGACGGTCGTTGGTTGTTAATGGTACATTGCCCGTTTTCTGGCTTCTGACTTGTACTTGTAGTCTTGTCTTGACGCTATCTGCTGGTCAGTCCTAGTCGGCTCAGTCTTCTACAGCACTCACATGTCTAGAGGATATACCAGAGCATTAGCTAGGACAGCGCCTGTAGCACCTGCTACCGCTACACCCCAGGGTGGCAGAGCGGCGGGTTTAGAGTTAGACATATGCTGTGATATGTGATGTGCTGCTATATCTTGAGTCCAAGTTGAGCTTGCGGTCGTGACGTGATGTGGAGGTTGCTGTCGCTGCTCGACGAGCGCGGATGAGGTGGTATGGCTAGATATTGAAGCAGGCTTATAATTGTTGGAAAAGAACACCAGCCTCACGCGAGACGCTCCTGCCAGACAATCGTTGTTTGACAAGATCGAGAGAAGCGAAGCCATCTGCCATAGACTTCGCAACTTCACTTGGACCTCGGCTGCCATTTTCCTCACACAAGCCACAACCCACATGCCTAAATGACGTACGCTTGTAGTCGGAGAGCTTCCGTATGGACGAGCTGGGGATGAGGTCTAGGCATATCCAGCCCGAAGAATTTCGCAACTTTGAATCACCAAAACCCAGAATCATGTCAGCAGCTTCTACGAAAGCCTTGCAAGACGTTGAAGCAAAAGCTATTGCTGCTGAGAAAAGAGTCAGTGCCCATGATGGCAGCGGGACCCAGCTCGAAGCTGCTATCTCTGCAGCAGAGCTGTACATGCGAGCTCTGAAACTCGCTGCCTCTCCAGATGATAGGAGGAGACTGGATCGAAAGACGAAACAATTGATTTCGCGAGCAGAAGAATTGAAAGTGCGCCACGACTGTAAGCCAACCGTGAATGCTGAAAAACGTGCTCGAATTGAAGTCCCATATCCTGTCTCGCAAAGAGTCTTGACCACCCGAGAAAAGATCATCCTGCTTGAAAGTTCCAAGCTGAATGGTGCAATCTTCAAACAATGGACAGCTCCTCCATCGCAAGAAGAATTTGAACTCAAGGGAAATGATTTTTTTACTGACGATTTCGACTTCACACTTTCCGAGGCTCAGCTCAAGCACTTCGCTGGTTGGAAGCGACCAAAGGACGCTTTTGCTCACGTTCGCGTCGAGAAAAATGGTCAGCTCCTTCCTAACGAGGCCACCATGATTTCCCTAGGCTCCTTGGATATGGTACAAGATGTTGCCCCAGACTGTTCGGTCATCGCGAGCTTCTGTGTTGGCGCTTCAAGAATAGAAAGAGGCCATAAGCGCGTAAGTACAGGTCGACTTTCCGCTATTACTATCAGGTATCTAATAGATCTAGTTATACGGTCAGATAGTATACCCTTATGATCACAACTCTGACCAACCATGCGAATCTGCTAACGGCAGGTATGTTCTGCGCCTATACTTCAATGGCTGTTGGCGACGTGTCGACATTGACGACAGGCTTCCTACCTCCAAATCTTCCCGAGTCTTGCATGTCGTCGATCGCTCACAGCCTGGTTTGGTGTGGCCCGCCATTGTGGAAAAGGCCTATCTAAAAGTTCGTGGTGGCTACAACTTCCCCGGCAGTAATTCTGGCACCGATCTGGCTGTCATTACTGGTTGGATGCCACAACAGGTCTTCCTGCACGACGATGATGTCGAGCCACGGTCCTTGTGGGACGAGATACACCCTGCTTTCAACGACGGTCAAGTCATGTGTACCCTAGGAACTGGTAAGCTCGGTCGACGAGAACAACAGCTGCTTGGGCTAGGAGCCGAGCATGATTATGCTGTGCTTGACATGAAAGAGAATGACGATGTCCGTGAGATACTTATCAAAAACCCGTGGGCCGATGGCGATGTTTGGAAAGGTGCTACAAGATATCGACCACATCCGGGCCATGAAGAGGGCGCGCCACAGTCTCCTCAGTCGGGCGGCGAGGTCGAAAAAATGGAGCCAGGTACATTCTGGATGGACTTCAACCTCGTTTTTCAGTATTTCGAGCATATGTACCTGAATTGGAACCCGAATCTGTTCAGTCACAGAGAAGATAGACATTTCACTTGGCATTTGTCTGAAGTTATGCAAGCTGGTCATCTTCTCATAGACAATCCACAATTTTCGGTCAGGACTCGTAGAGCTGGTCAGCTCTGGATCTTGCTTAATCGGCATTTCAGAACGGGCGATTACAGCGTCGAAAATCACGGCAGCAATGGATATATTAGTCTATACCTCTTCAACAAATATGGCGAAACGGTGTTCTCAAGTGACAACGCTCGGGTCAGAGGACCATTTGTCGATTCGCCAAACACTTTGCTTCGGTTTCATGCCGAAGCAAAGATGAACTACTCCATCGTCGCTGTCAGTCAGGATCTGCCACGTGGCAAACATAACTTCACCATATCTGCCTTTTCAAATTGTCCAGTAGAGCTAGATGAAGCATCAGATACGTACGGACAGCCTGTTAGTATCATGGCGGCATGGACAAGATCAACAGCAGGTGGTAACGCTGGATCTTCCACCTATCTACAAAACCCACAGTTCACTCTACAAGTCGGCAGAGAATCAAGGGCAGTCATCGTCCTCAAGTCGCTTTCCGACACTGCTTCTACGGAATTGAACCTTGGACTTCACGTGAAAATTCTCATCCTATCTAGCGACCGACGGAGGATTACGAAATTGAGAAAACGAGATACCGTATCACAATCCGGGGATTACAAACGAGGCTCAACTGTTGTTGAAACGATCCTACAGAGAGGCTCCTACACCATTATCTGCTCTACCTTCGAGCCAGGCCAATTGTCCAAATTCCAGCTCGATTTCTATACCACTCTTGGACCAGCCGAGTATATGATCAAGCCGCTTTTGCCAGAGGGAAGCGGCAGATTGAGCATCAAGCCAGCACCAGCCATCTTCGAGAACGGTACAACCAAAGTCATAGCGCCGCTGAAAGTTACACGTGTGACCAGGGCACTCTTCAAAGCATGGCAGATGAAAGGATCTTCTTCAAGTCTTTTCAAGATGTCCATCGAGCAAGGACAGGGTCCGTACAGGAATTGTGTCGTTACGTCTTCCACCGACGAGGCAGAATACGCAAACATACAATCTGGATTGAGGATTGAAGATATTGATTTGAATGCAAGTCTGGCATCGTCTCAGAATGGTGGGCTTTGGCTTGTGCTTGAAAAGCCTCAGCAGGCTTCTACAGAGAGCAAGGATGCGAATGTGTTGCAGGTGGAGGTATTGACTGAAGAGAGTATCGAGGTAGGAGCCTGGGCACCGCTTGACGATTGACCAATCTCGACAATGAGAGTAGCAGTAGGTCGCGAGTGACAACGTTCGTGGTTGTTGGCTTCGAACGTTGCACAGATTGTATACGTTAGTGTTACTCCTGTTATATGCTGCCGTATGGATTCGACCAGCTGTATACTAAGACAATATCACCACCAAGTAACTTTACAAGGTTTACTCATTACCTACCCCTCCATCATCCTCCCACAACATCTCAATCCACAGTCCTCATAATCGCCTCCCTAACCCCAGGCACCATACCCACAGCCCTCATCCCTAACCCCCTCGCCGCCCCTAACAAACTCCCCACCAACCCATCCCCACTACTTATCTGATAAACCTTATTCAACAAGTCGACACCCGTACTCACCCTCACCGCAGCCGCATACCTCTCCCCACTATATCCCTGCAACGCCATTAAATCCCCAATATCCATCCCATGCTCGACCGCGTACCTGATCGTACGCGATAAACACTCCGCATCACCAAGACCGAGATTCAGGCCCTGGCCGGCGAGGGGGTGGATGGTATGTGCTGCGTCGCCTGCTAGGGCGATACGCGGTGCGATGTAGGATGTTGCGTTGCGGAGGCGGAGGGGGAAGGAGGCGATGGTGTTGGGTTGGAGGGCGGTGATCCAGGGTGGAGAGCGGGATGGGAGGGTTGATTTTGTGTGTTGGAGACGCCATGTGAGTTCGGATTCGTGGGGGGTGGTGTTGTTTGGTTCGGAGATGGTAGTGGGAAGGGAGAAGAGGTATTGGATGTCGACTTGTTCGAGGCGGAGGGCTGCGTTAACCGTGGCTGTGAAGGCTGAGGGTGAGAGGGATTTGAGGTAGCTGGCTATTTGGGGTGTGGTTGACCAGACTAGGCTGGCGTGGTTGTTTGGAAGGGGGAGGATTGCGATGGGGCCGCCGAGGGCTGGGAGGAAGCGTTGGAAGGCTGTGGCACGGTTTGATGGGGTGATGTTTTCGAAATTTGGTTGTGAAGAGCTTGAACTGGACTTCGGGTCGTCTGAGAGGAAGTCTTCGAGCGCTGAGTCAAAGTCGTCGTTCGATACTGAATTCTGAAATGGTGAGGCTGGATCAGATGAAGATTCCACTTGTAGAGTTGCTACGACTCCGTGTCGACCATAGTCCCATCCGTTCGTGTTAATGCCCGCAAATGTTCTTACTGGCGAATTGATTCCGTCAGCCCCAATGAGTAACCTGGTAGCGATCTGTTTCGTGTTTTGCGATCCTTCTGAGCCTATCTGCTGTAATTCGAGGACAGGCCATGTCGACAAGTTGCATCCCTCAGGGTCATCAATACCATTTCCAATACCCTTCACATTCCAACCACTCATCAAGCTTTCCTCAGCACCAACGTCCTCGATCCGTCTCAATAAACCCCTGCTAAGATTGGAGTTCTCTACCATGGTCGCCACCGTTCTCAGAGGCGCATTATACTTGATCGCTTCAGCCGACCAGTCAAACTGAATACTCGCAGCATTACCCGCGTCCCAGACTTGCATCTCATCGTAGGGTTGAACACGCGTCAAGTCCAGATGACGCCATGCTTCTATTGCTTCAAGGAACGACTGATTCGTGGGTGTGATACTGCTGGCGCGATTCGAATATGCGTCTGGCGGTAACGACCATGATTTCTGCTTGGCTAAGGACTGTGACTCGACCAGTAAGCATTTCAGGTGTGATGTGGAAGGTGAGGTTTCTAGACACAAGATGAGCTGTGTACAAGTAGAGTACATGAGGAAGACCTACTTAATGCCGCGAGTAGAGCGAGACCTACTGGTCCGCCGCCTACTGTAACCACATCGTAGATATCGTCGGAGGTTGGATTTAAGGTAATGCTATTCGTTCCAAATTTGCGCTTGCGACTGGCATTGATAGTAGAACGACATGCTTTGCAGATATACCTCGAGCTTTTTGATGCTGACCGTGATAACATGTCGTCGATTAGTAGAAATATTGATAGCTTTGAATAGAAGAATATCGAGTGGAAGGTAGAAGCTCATCACGTGACATTCGTCAAATGCCACTTCCTGGGTCAAAGAGTAAGTGAATATCAGGGTAATACAGCCTCAACGTGTCTTATCTTGACAGGCGATATGTCAAGGACTGGCTACGCACGCGTGGCTAGTCGACTTCTTCATGCTATTAACCACTCGGCTTAAAAGCTCGTCTACAATGTTGCGGTAAGGTCACACTTGCTATGGGGTATTATCTGAAATTTCCAGGATCCTGCGCCAAGGTATGATATTATACAGTCTCCTATCATTTTTCATCCAGCGAGCCTCATTTCAATCATCATCCTCCCACTCACTGCCACTCTCAGGCATTTTGCGTCTCCTTGCCCTTCCTCTTCCAGCCTCACTGATGATATCCGCTGCTAAGCCAAGAGCATCCTGAAATTCGTCCAGCAGACGGTCAAGCTCCCGCTGTATTGTATTGGGACTTGCGTCGCCAGACATAGCGGAAATACTGGGCGGTGCTGGTGTAGGTAGGTGGAAAGCACGAGACGTGGAATACCCGTTAAGACCTGTTCCACTGCTTCCAGAACCTTGGCTCGTACTTACGCTCGTCGACAGATTGTGAGTAGTCCTGGTGCTACCAGTTGAACTCTCCGACCCTCGACTTGCGCCACTGCCATTACCTCTAATATGACCTAGGTGTCGTGGTGATGATGGACCTCTAGGCGACCGCCGTGCAGAAACAGGAGTCGTGACAGTGCTCGAAGATCCATTAACAACAGGTCCTGGAAATCCGTTCTCGCTCATTCTTGCTGGACTACCTGCTTGATAGGCTGTATGTCCGTTCATATGTGGTGTAATAGTCATGCCAATATCCGGCCCGGGACTTGACATATCTGACGGTACCATCGTTCGTCCTCGGGAAGCATAGAAATCGCTGAGGCCAGGATCGTCGAACTCAGCATCGCCAGGTCCATCTTCTTCATATGGCAGTCTCTTGTCTAATGAGAAGGGATCGAAGTCAGTAGAGCTCATTGAGCTTTCGGAGTATGCCATGGAGAGGGATGTGCTAGGTCGTGAATAATCTTCATATACGTCCTGTACTTCCATGGTCGTGACTGGCATCGTGTGAGTACGGAGTAAAGGTGTTGGCCGCGCGTGTCTCCCTGGAGTTCTTTGACTTTCGTCGTCCTCGTCTGTTCCATCTCCAGCCTCGGCCATGGCTGATGTAAAGGACCACTCCATCGTTGCATGCTTCCTCGCCTTGTCCTGTTTTCTAGGACTGTCATGAAAGAGTTCCTCGTCCTCTGATGCCGTTGAAGGCTCGTCGGATGGTAAGGGTGGTTCGGCGACCTCGCTCATTGCTGCTGCAAAACTCCAGCCCATTGTATTCCGTTCCTGTGGCCGACTCGTTTGCATTGTGGGTGTGGTTTCGGCAGGCTCCTGTACTTGAGGAGTACTTGAGTCGCGTTTGCTTGTCCAGTCTTGTGCTGTAGGATCCGTCACTTCATCTGCTGAAGAAGAACGTTTCGCTGTCAGATCTTGTCTAGTATCCTCCTTTGGTCCTTTCGAGTCCGCACGCCTAGCACGGATCGTGGCTGCATCTGGAAGGATAAATGCTGGCTCCTCCTTGTGAGGTGTAGCAGCTGCGAAGGTCGTCTGTATGCTGCCATCACCCGTGCGAGGAGCAGCAACCGCATAGTCCTCTTCATCAAAGTCGCCAAGATCGATCGAGATCGATGCTATCGAGGTGGGTCTGTCATCTGCCATTGCTCTAAAAGGTAGATCTGACGTACGATTAGCTGGTTCTCGTATTGGTATGAAATCTCGCTTCTGCTTGTATTCATAAGCTGGTCCTTCGGGACTAAACAAGCTGGCTAATCCTTCACCACGCTGCACTCGTAGTTCAAAATTGGCTCGCTCAGTCGCAGTCACTGGTGTCCAGGGTGATAGGAGGCCTGCAGTGCCTGGCGCAGCTCTTGGCGTTATCTCTTCCTCCCCCAGCTCGAATTGAGCTAGGCTCGACAAGTCTGGTATCTCTAAAATTGTCGAAACTCTTTTCTCAAACTCTTGTGTCATGCTAAAATTCCATTCCTCTGTCATCGTGTTACCTAGATCATCCTGCATCTCCGATGCGGCGACTGCGCCCCCAGGCATAAAGAGTGACATTCTCTGTCCACCTCCAAATAGCCAGGCATAATATTGCTGCACCAATTCTGTTAAACACTTAGTCGGATATTTCTCTTCAGTGTCAGCAAGGTATTCATGCTGTAAAATATCGTGCATAGATGGTCGCGAGGCTGCATCTGGGTTCAATGCGAATTTCGTAAGAGACTTGAGCCCGTCGCTGAAGTCCAGACCTTCTTTGTTGGGCAGCTCGATCGACTGCTTCAACCTTCTCATCCGAACTTTGAGTTGCTGCCGTTCTCGGACGTCACTGTTTGGTGGTGTGCCTGTAGCGCATTCATATAGAGTACAGCCATAACCCCAGACATCTACCTCATCGTTGTATTCAGGCTTGTCGGCCCATAGTTCCGGTGGCATCCAATGCAGCGTACCCACAAAGGTACGCCTTTTGTCTGTTTGACCCTCGATGGCTGCCGCGATACCAAAGTCACAGAGTTCTAAACCACCACTTTCATGGATAAGTACATTTGCAGCTTTGACATCGCGATGCATGATGCCAGCTTGATGCAACCCCTTCAAGGCTTTTGCTAATTCCCGTGCGACCACAATCAAGTATTTTTCCTCGAGCCTATCTTTTGTCGCGCGCATAAGTGTTTTTACACTGCCACCAGGGCAATATTCACAAACCAACCACAACTGGCTGTGCACGGGCAACGCTTCGATCATCTGATTCAGATTCACTGCACCGCTTTCTTGCGCCCGTCGTAAGATTGCGATTTCTTTGTTGAAGTCTCGAATTTGCTCGTCTCGCATATCGCCAAAAGCCTGAAAGTCGGCTTCATCAATATCAAGCACTTTTATAGCGACGACCTTACCAGTTGCACCTTGTCTACCCTTGTAGACCCGACCGAAGCTACCTTTGCCAATCAACTCGTCGAAGGCATAGCCCGGTGGCTGCTGTCCAGTGCGGATACTTTTATCGATAATCGCTTTTTCTTGAACTTTTGCCAAACGTACGGCTTCTCGGCGGTGAGCTGTCATAGCTGCCGCAGATTCAGGTCTGAGAGACGACATTTTGATGAAGTGAGTAGCTCTGTCTGCTGGGTGTTGTCGGTAAGAGCCTGTATGTACTTCTTAGGCGACGATAACCCTCGTTGCGCCTGACAATGCGTAGTCCACCAAGGCTGAGATGAGACAGGCAAGTGCGGTCTGCTCGACTAGAAATGGCAGTTGTGCGAACCTTGTGCGCTATCTGCATATGCTGTGGCAAAGTGCCAAATCAGAATAGTGTTTTGGTGTAAGGTCGTTATCACCCTTCATGACTAGTCACGAGAGCCTTTGGCCGCCCTTGCTATCTGTTTATGCGACCATATGCATCATGTCCTTCGCTTCCACGAGCGTGTGATTGAAACCCAGCCGTAAAGGGTCCTGTAAGTAGCGCCAGGATTGACACTTTCAGGCGATGCTGGATCTGGTTTGTTTAGTAAGTATCTCAAACAATGAAGTGAAAAGGAGCCAAAAGTTCAGTTCGTGAAACAGTGCATTGATTTCACATGATTGGACAGAGGCAGGCTTTCCAGGCTCCGGAAGCAGTAAAGCTCATCGTTAATGGCTTGGCGGGATTGGGCAGGGGTCGAATTGTAGGAACAGTACTAGCAGCTAATTGCCGCTTTCGAGAGCGGATATGTACCCATCTCAGGCACACTGATCATGGTGCGCGTTGCGATCGTCCCTTGCAACCACAGAGTATACAATAGATCATGGCAGTACACCAGGCGCGCCTGATGAGATGCTTGAGAATATTGTGAAGCTGTGGTATCCTGCACCACATCATTGATCCCCTGTGTTTTATGTGCACCACGTGGATGCCGCCTATCAAATAGTGCGCTGACAGTCTGACACGCACATCTCGGGACCATCGAATTTATCCAGTAATCCTTTACACCCAGCAACTCAACAACTCGATTTTCTACGAAAATTTGGAAACAATGGCAAAGACGTGAATACTCTGCATCTGCATTGATTCAACTAAAACCCCCCACCAAGCCTCCGTCTGCCAACAATCGGCTTCTTCACAACACCGTTGCTTCCACTCTTCTTGACCACCGAGCTCATCTTCTTTCCGCGCCCAGCCAAGATACGTTCTTTCTCCTCTTCATCTCTCAACTTGGCCTCTTCTGCATCAGCCTCCAACTTCATCTGACGCTCAATATCCATTCTCTTGTTAAATTCGCCTTCAATCACTCGCTTCTCCCTAGTAGAGTACTCCTTGCTCTTCAAGCTATAGAAGACACCACCAAGATCCGCCAGCCAATACGGATCGACACTTGTGACACAGGACATGTATTCCTTGCTGGTGAGGATGAGTTCGTGGTAGATGACGTAGTCCGGTAGATAGCCTAGCCCATACAGAGCACTCGTGGGATGCAGTTGCACAGTAACAGATGTGCGCAGATTAATGTACTCACCTATACCTTTCACCTTCGCGGCCTGGTGGTAATATCCAGCACAGATACACCTTCTGACCACATCCCAATCTGTACCACAGCTCGTCAAAGTCATCTTTTGCTGGCCAACCATAATGTCATGTAATTGATCTCGAATCTCCTTTGCTCTTCTCAGTGCCTTCGGATGTAAGAAGTGTCGCACGCACCAGCCATCGCTATAGCCATTGCTCTTCCATTGTGTGTAAACATGCAACAGTGTCAGGTGGTCTGATTCCGGGACGAAGAACTTTTCTCTTGCTGCATCCGATTCTTCTTGACGCTCTTTGGGGCGGTAAAAGACGGAAGGTACACTAAGCATGCTCACGATGGTGAGGACCTCCTCACTGCACTCGTATGCTGGATCACAGGATGTTATCAGAATCTTAGCTAGGGACGGGTCCATTGGAAACGGGGTCATGCTTCGACCAATCTCTGTTAGATCACCGACATGATTAAGTGCTCCCAGAGCCCAAAGGTCGAAGAGGGACGTGGTGATCACATCTTGAGGTGGAGGATCCATAAAGTCGAAGTCAAGCAGGTTTCTGACACCGAGCGACTTCAGCAGGAGGACGGTATTGGCGAGATTGGTACGTTGTATTTCGGGTATGGTCTGAATATAGAACTCGTCCTTGAAAGCTTGCTCGGTATAAAGGTGATAAGCCTTGCCGGGCCCGGTACGACCAGCTCGACCAGCCCGTTGCGATGCATTGGCTTGAGAGATAGGTGTGATCTGGAGAGTGTCCATACCCATGCGTGGATTATAGACTTTGAGCTTCGAGAAGCCAGAATCCACAACGTACATGATGCCATCGACTGTAAGGGAGGTTTCTGCGATATTGGTAGCTACAACGACTTTTCGGACGCCTGGAGGAGCCCTATCGAAGATCTTCGCTTGTAGATCTGCAGGCATTTGAGAGTAGATAGGTAATACTAGTAACTTCGGAGGATCGTTGAGCTGTTGTAGGCGCTCTTCAATCAGTTCGCAAGTCACTTCGATGTCTTCCTGTCCAGTCATGAATACGAGTATGTCTCCCGCTGTCTGCGATACGTGGATTGCAAGGACTTGCTTGACCGCACTATCCACATAATCCTCACAGGGCGTCCTCGAGTATTGGATATCAACAGGAAACGTGCGGCCTGGAATCACAAACTCGGGTGCACCACCAAAGAAACGAGCAAAACGTTCAGAGTTCATCGTTGCAGAGGTCACAATAAGCTTCAGATCTCTTCTGCGCGCAATGACTTTCTTGATCAGGCCCATCAGGACATCAGTATTGAGGGCACGTTCGTGGGCTTCGTCCATAATGATGCATGAGTATTTGTCTAGATCTCGTTGAGTCAAGGACTCTCTAAGAAGTACACCATCGGTCATGTCTGGAAATCAATTAGTACTTGCGAAAACGCAATCATTACTCACGACTCACATTTAATCGAGGTCTCGTTGCTAGTGCAGTCCTCGAAACGGATAGCATAGCCAACGAGACCTCCTAATTTCACCTCCATCTCCTCACTGACACGCTTTGCCACACTCATTGCTGCTACTCTTCGAGGTTGTGTACATCCAATCAAGCCATTCTTAGCATACCCTTCCTCGTACAGAAACTGAGTCAATTGTGTAGTTTTTCCCGAACCAGTCTGGCCAACCACAATAATGACCTGGTTATCTCGGATCACACGCATAAGTTCTTCTCTTACTGCAAAGGCTGGCAAATATTCTCTCTGCTCTTTCAAAGTCTTGGTTCTGCTGAAAGCACTACCACCCTCATCTTTCTTGAGGTGACTAGCAAACTTGCTGTCGCTGGACTTCCCGTTTTCATTAGGTATCGCAGCGACACTGTCACCGTCGCCTTCACGAACGCCCATGATATTGCCTAGTGTAGTACCAGCAACAGTTGTAGCCTCTTGTGCCTGTTTCTGCCTTTCTTTCTGTTGCCGTTTTTCCTTGACCACTTTGCTGCCTTTCTTACTAAAAACTGCCATATCACTCTGCGCATCTCGGACTGCAGGCACAGGATCCAGCTGCTTGGTGAAAACAGTCTTTCCGTCCAAGAAGGGTGGTTTGAGATCATGAACCAACAGATGTACACGAGTCGAATCATCGTCATCTTCGAAGTCGGCGCCATGGTCCCGTCTTTGAGCGACACCAGAAGTAAGCATGCGATTAGTCTCCCAAGCATCAACCTCTCTTTGCTTTTGAGCAGCACGGGCAGTCATACGCTTGCCGAGCTTCTTGTTGGCTAGATCCTGCTCACGCTGCTTGTCTTGCCAAGAGACATCAGCACCGCCAAAAGGATTGTGCGACTCATCGCCAAAGGTGTGTCCGAAGTCGTCTCCCAGGTACCAATCTCGATCTAGAGCAGTTGAGTCCTCGTCCTGGATGAATGGTTCTGCTACGTCGAACTCAGATTGGCGAGGAGTGGAAGCGTATCGCTTTCCTCGTGGCGTCGACGATCGCGAGGAGGCATAGTGACCATTTGACTCGGTCTTGATCTTCGAGAGTCGTGTTAGTGAAGGAGCTAGGTCATCAGGTTGAGGAGTAGAGAACCTGCTGTCTTCAAGTTTACGCCTTTTGGGGCTTCTATCACGATCCATAGTTCAAGAGAGATTCCGGTGTTGCCCGTAGAATTGTGAGGTCGGGCATGACTATCATCGTGTCGTGCTCGGGTTGCGTGGAATCGAGTATACGAATTTTGGCGGTCGTCCTCCACCTTTCGTATTTTAGGCGTCAAGGCATCAGCATCGTGACTTCCTTCCAGTCATTTCAGAAACCAGCATTAACACTTTAATCTGTGTTCTCGTTCAGGCTGCTGATAGTATCTGCAAATATGGCTTCCGAGGTTGCTATGAAGAAGCAGCAGGGCAAGTATCTAGGATCTCAATTCTCACCTTACTAACTGGCGCAGACCTGCAAACGCAGTACCAGAACTACAAGTCCACTTTGCAGTCGCTAGCACAGAAAGTCGGAGAGATTGAGCAAGAAATCGAAGAGCACAAGTCAGTACGCGAAAAGGTGTATACAGAGACACGATACTGATCTCTTCCCAGGCTTGTCACTGAAAGTCTAGATCCATTGCCTGGTGATCGCAAGTGCTTTCGCCTGATCAATGGTGTTCTCGTGGAACGAACTGTGAAGGAAGTTCTGCCTGCCCTAAAGACGAATTCCGATGGTCTCAAGCAGGTACTGGACGAACTACTGAAACAGTACAAGAGCAAACAAACCGAGATGGACAAGTGGAAGAAGAAAAACAATGTTCAGGTCGTTCAGAACCCTTGAACAAGTCTGAAACACTCAGATTGTGCTACGGCGACCAGGTTTCGTGCTGTTATCCTCTCTACATGGAATCCGAGATGGGATGGAGTACCACTAACGACCACATGGCCACTGCTGTCCGGCGTCATACCAACACGGATTGCCACCAAGCTGCTTGCTGTGGTGGGAGAGTATGCTGGCCTTGGTATCATCCACGTGCGAGGCACTTCGCGGACAACACACAGAAAGTTCAGACACTTAGTAAAAGCCTTGGACGACTCGAAGTACTGGAAAACTTCAGACTACTCTTCAACAAGCTGACGATTGTCCACGAACGTTCCATTGTAGATATGTTGGTCGACGAGAAAGAGTCAAGAATGACCTGCAGCGAACGGCTCAGGGAGTCTCAACAGCTCAGATTCGGGGTACTAAGCTAGAAGTGATCAGGTCTTCGTAATGTTGAGCGAGAGAGTTACTCGTACGGAATTGGGACCATTTTCGGCATCCAGGCAGTACAGACGTGCCATGGCTCGTCTCGAGTTGTGACAGATGCAGTCGAACGAAAAGGGTTCTAACCATCATCGATATATGCAAGGCACCGATATTCCCGGTCGCCTTCCTGTACACGAAATCTCACATTCCGAGTTTACTGATCATCGTCAGCCTGTTCGAAATACTCCGTCTGACCACGATATCCTGGAAGACCTTCATACTGGTACGAGATCAGCATGTCTGACGTCGTTGATGCTTGAAAGACTCCGAACTATCGCACATCGACATGGTGCCATACAGCGAAGGCGCACATGGCAGTATGCTGCTTGCTAGACCAAAGGTCTGCCGTCGAAGAGGTGGAAACGGTTATCGGCCAAAGCGTGCTCGAGCCGAGCAATTCTGTTGGTCTACACTCATTTACCCATCCCGCGGTCCAGTGCACACTGCGCGCCTAAAGTGTGCAGTTTTGAGGAAGTGGTTGACGCCTGCAAACACGCTGGTAGGTCTATGAAGGTTCTTAAGGCATTATACTGTTTGATATGTAGATCCTTGCCGGTTTCTAAACTGGTTGTCTAATTCCACTCTGCCGGAGGTCCGATCATTTGGTTACTAAGCGGGTGTCGACACCATTATGGGTAATCACCATCTTCCTGTACTCATGGCTATTACCACAGGAATGGACTGCTTGCAATGTTCCAGGCGGGGAACGCAGAGACTCGTGACGAGCCATTAGCTGCACCACAAAGACACCGCTTTGAGGCACTGTCACTGCGTTTACAGTATTCACGACATCGAGATGTTGTGGTGAAAACTCCCCATGCACGTTGACAATACAGAGACATCGTAGTGGCTGGAAGAATACTGCCGCACACCATATCGTAACGCTAGCAGTTATTTACCTCACGTCTGGATACTCGCGTTCTCGCGTTAGTGCCGATACAGACGATTCGAACTCAACGTTGACTCGAGCTAACGCAGATCAGTTGTGGGAGTCTTTTCTATGCAAAGGTTCCTTAACAATAGCTGTTCGCTGTACTGCAAGTGTTGCAGTATTGTAGTGCTAGGCCCATTCTTGGGACATCGTCTCGTTCTGTGCAAGAGTAGCGCCGGCGACCACTTCGATACCCCTCGACCTGGCTCAGAATGTCGTCAATCGAGCAGCAATCAGCCCGCGACTGACGAATGGTGCAAGAATAGCCATCTAAGTCTGAGCACGTTTAGGCAACAGTTTTCCATCTATGCAATGGCATGTTCCCTGCAGCACTCTATTTGTCTGGTGCAAAACTTCATCGAGCCAGACCGCCAGAGCTTTTCGTAATGAAGCCTGACGGCATTCGAGATACACCTTCGTAAGTGATATCTCTGAACGAACCAACGAACCCATTAGGTTGGTGTGCTCTGCGTTTGTCTAAGACAAGCACTAGCGAAGACGATGCTTTTTGTAAGTGTGTGGCTCGAGCTCCAAGCTCACCAGCGAAATGTCTCATTTTGGCAGGGTCCGTCGAAGAACCACTCCGCAGCTACTGCAAGAGGAAAAGCTTATGCGCTAAATCTCATAATTCCACAGAACTGTCTTTTTCCGTCATTCACCTTTCCCTCTCAGAAATGCATCTACAGTATCGTGCATGCGTGGTCACTGTGTGGATTGATTGCAGGATGTGACGAGATACCTGACAAGTGCCACATGTGCAGCAAGGCTTCCATGCTCAAGCGAGGAGATCCAGGGCCATCGAGTTTCGGCTCCTACAAGTTCTCGAAATCTTCTCCTCCTGCTCGAGACGATTTGCCATAGATCCAGCTAGGCGACTGTGTCTGACACGGCAAGTGTCCCAGGTGGGTTAAGGTCATATCATGAGCCCGTGGCTGGTAAGCTAACCAATCTTACGTCTAGCCGGAGACGGCTATGTGCATAAGAGGACAACGGCGTGCATCAGCCGTGCCCTTGACACAAAATCCCAAACCCAATCAGAGGTCGAGACCCAGCAGTCATGCAGGCTGAGAGCAGAGTAGTCGCCACCACTACGTCGTCTGCTCAAGCCGCTATCTCCTTGGGAAGGTGTCTGCTGCTCACATCGAACTCCACCCACCCTGCGATCGCAGCAGCTGCATGCCGCCACTAAGGTACAGCTACAACATGGCCAGTCACGTCTGATCGCAACCACACAAGCCTTTTCTCGGCTGTCCTGCAACCTCGACTAATTCTCAGCGAAGTTCTTCAACTCTTTCTTCTCGTTGGTTTGAAGCTATAACGTGCCATCCAGGAAGTCGAAGCTGCCATCACAAATTCACTGTCTGCAACTCCACCGCTGTCTCTGCTGATCTTCAGAAACGATCAGTTCTCGAACCTGGTTCCACCACGGAGCAAGCCGTATTCGCCCTTTGGGAGAACCTACCTGCAGCTTGCATCATAAGCCTCCAGAAACCACGAATCAACCTCCGCTTGCTCGAATATCGTGAAGTTTGATGCAATATTGTCTTCAATCACCCACCTCAGGACAACTACAACCGGGGCCACCTTTGACACATACCATCACTCCTCAGTATCCCACATTCGCTTGAAAGAAATAATTACATTGCCAGAAGCTCACTTTGACTTCAGGATCAGTGTACCTGTGCCAGGTTCTCAGTCCGACCTGTAATCCAACGTACTTGGACCTACGTTCATCTCGGCTTCTTCGTCACTCGTTTCACGTTGAGTGCTCGGACCAGTCGACCATCAGACGTTTACATCGCTCATCTGTATCGAATTTGCATCGACAGATTCATACTCTGTCGGTCACCATTTACCTACTGAAGCGGTCTACCTTTCGATATACTCTGAAGTTACGTGCCTCGAACAGCCACAACGATGAAGTCATTCACCTTCACCATTGCGCTGGCTCTACTAGCGTCTAAGATTGCTGCAGCTCCCATCACGGTTGTTGCTGTCGCCGATTTTGCCACCAACGTCCTTATGACTTCGGGCGCTTCGCAATTCGCTTTGTGGGTACCGACTGATGGCAACGGCTATGGAACTTCTGGCCTAACATGTCTCAACATCCTTTCCTCCTCATATGGCTCATGCGATATCGCCTCCATTGATCAGATTGCTGCAGTCTCGGGTTACACGTGTATGTTCATGGGCAGCAACGGATGGTCAGGCAGCCAAAGTGGAACAAGTGACAGTGGATGGATTAGTGTTGCACCACCTCAAACCATCTCCGAGGTCGCCTGTTTCACCAGCTGATCGACAGCGCAGGCTGTCCAGACCGACCTGGCCGACTTCGATACAACGAACGGAACGTGCCAAGCCTTCAAGTTACACGAGGAGCACAGATAGAACATACAAAGCCACATTGATACGACGAAGATTCTCAATTACAACTTTTCTCAACACATTCGATCATTGAGCATCACCATTTTAGCATTCATCTGATTTTGACTGAGTTAGCATTGGTGTCGCGGTTTCAACAAGCAAAATTTGGGCAGGATTTATAGACACCCGGTGTGGTATGAGCTTCAAAGGATATAAGAGCTTGAGCAGAGGGATAGATCGACTGCAAGGACAAGAGAAAGGGACATATTTACCCCCCTCTATCTGCATCTGCATATGTATACGCACATACTGAACTTCTTGATTCATAGTCTGTCCGAGCTATTATATGCACAAAATCGAATACTCTTTTCTGAGATGAAACGGTACTCACATATCATTGTTCCTCTCTGCCGGTCCGTCTCCATATTCATTACAATGTCCTACTTCTACGTTGTACCCATCGTACTCAAGCCTCGCAGTGATCTCTTAACATCTATGTAATCTGTTACAATCTAGACGCCTCCGTTACACCCAACATAAGCCTCGTGACCCTCTCCAGCCCCTGAAGACGTGTTACAGCATGACATTCGTGCCACTCGATATTGTGCCCCGCCGGCCGTGAAGATCACCGCTACAGATCCGCCCAGCAGAGTACATACGCCGTGCCACATGCCAGAGCAACGTGTACCCCGCATGGCCATGTCACGTCGTGTTCAGGTATCTTCGCCATGTTCACTGCTGTAGTTTGCCCATGACACCACAGATCAAGTGTCAAGAAGATGTGAAAGATACACGAACTGGACCTGCAGCAGAGAAGGAATACAGAAGTGATGGATAATGTATGTTGTGCTACAATATCAAATGGTCTTGTCTCAGCGACGTGCGGATGTATACTGCGAAGTACCGTTTCCAACAGGTTCGTCGTTTCAAAGCAGACTGTCGGGGACGATGGTCATAGTTCTCGACATTGTTCTTGCAGGAGGCGCCTGAGTGCCGTCCCATCTTGCGAAGAGGTTACACCTTAACCCTCTTCCCACTCCCGCCATCCGTATCTTCACTCTCCCTCTTCATACTCCGGCCGTCCATAACGTCCCTTTCCTCCCTTGCCCGACTGCAAAACTCCTCAAAAGTGTTGCCTTCCTTGATCCACGTATCTTTCACTTCCCAAGTCCTCTTGTCCCATTCCTGAGCCTTCTGCTGCCATTCCTTGAAAGCACGATCGTTCTCAAATCTGTTCTTTTCGACAGTCTCCTTGTATGGACGTTGTGCCTCTTCTCCAAGCTCATTCCACATGCGGCCGATCTCGACGCGGACTCTGTCTCTTTCGTGCTTGTCCTTACCTGCTCTTCGGCCTGAAGCGGTAGTGGCGCCTTGGAATTTTGTCTTGACTTCGTCCCATTTCTCCATCTGGAACATGAGGTACGCGTTTACGTTGGACTTTTGAGGCTTGGGTGGTGGTGGACCGAGTTCGTCGTAGATGCGCACCCACATGGCTGCATCGTAGGCTTCGTTGAGCGACGTATCGATCTTCTCCTTCGCAGGTCGTGTGAATGTGCCGGCTGGGAGGACGGGGTCGCCTTTGCGAGCTGGCACTTTGATAAGGTGATCCTCTGCAGGTGTGAGGTCGATGGTAGCATTTGTCTTGTTAGACGTTGAGGTCGCTGCAGGCTCTTTGCGTGTCAGCTCTTTAGCAGGTACAAGTATCGGTGGAACTGCTATGGGGCCAGTCATGGTCTCGAGAATCTCGTTAGCTACTCGTAGACCTGACAGGTAAGCACCGTGAACGGTAGCAGGATAGTATCTACAAGTTGCTTCGCCAGCGAAGTGTAGGTTCGATATAGGTTCGGCGAGCATGTCGTAGTCCGCCGGTCGAGCTTCTTTAGCAACAAATGAATATGTGCCTCGAGCAAAACGATCCGAGCCCCAGCGGGTGACAACGCTCTCGAGGGGCATGGGCACGTTCGCCTCTCCGAAGCATGCGCGAAGCGAGCGCAAGCACTCCTCCACAAGCACATTGTCTGGTGTGCGTTCTGCCTCGAAAGCACTTTCGCCTGCCATTAGTGAGACCAGGCATGGGAGCCCAGTCGTCTTGATCGTGTTCCAGAAGAAGTAGAACTGACCTCTTCCTTCCTTGTAGTGTGTTTGATCAAAACCATTGCCATGACGATGCTGTCGAAGCAGACCAAACATGTCTCGATCAACGTCCCAAAATGGCTTGTCAAAGACCAGGATGAGTTTATTGAGTAAGCCAAACCCCATTCTGCGGATGGCGTCTCTCTTCCATTGTGGCAGAGGAGGCTCAAATTGTATGGTGTTTTCTTTCAGAACGCCCAGCGGAGCAGTGAAGACAACTTTGTCTGCCTCAAAGGATTCTCCATCTTCACAAATTATGGTTGCCCTACTCTTAGTCCCTGCACCACCATACCGAATGCTCTTCACAGGTTTGTTCGTGCGTACGTCGAGCTGGGTAGGGAAGTGATATAGGCCTCGTGGTAGCTGTTGGTAGCCACCTTTCACTTGAGAGTGCGGTCCGCTAAATTCGTGGCCAGTATCCTGGTCCCATCCTCGGAGGCTTAGCCTATCAACATTTGCTGCATTAGCGTACTCCAAATTCGCAAAATGCCAGTTCATCAGCCGCAGAGCGTATGGCTTGAGATCA
The DNA here is from genome assembly GCF_036872675.1 of Lithohypha guttulata. Lineage (NCBI taxonomy): Eukaryota > Fungi > Ascomycota > Eurotiomycetes > Chaetothyriales > Trichomeriaceae > Lithohypha > Lithohypha guttulata. The sequence continues at coordinate 1,773,208 of NW_027042752.1, read as the reverse complement.
AGAAATTTCTGGTACTGTTTGACACTTTCGTCCATGACAAGACCGAGTGACTGATTAAATTCCTCTGCGAGGCTGTCGATCTCGAGTGTCTCATGGAGCTCTGTGCTCTTTCGTAGCAGGAACCCAAATTCTTTTGCTGCTTGTGCTGCTGGTAATTGTGTCTTGCTTTCCATGCTGGTCTCAATTCGTTCTTCCGGATTGTCTTGCTTGGCTGCACGATGACCTGCACCTCTACGGCGAGATCGCTTGGTGATCAATTGATCAATGGTACCAGCAGCCGTAGCTTCTTCGTACTGTCTCAAGGTCAATGTGTCGTCTGTATCGGGCGGATCTCGACCTGCATCCATAGTTTCTCGTTCTCCAGATGCAGTTTTCTTAAAACTATTTTTCAGTCGATATGTTCCTGTTCGGTCTAGTATATCGTTGTATAGTTTCTCCATCATCACATCGTTGGCTCCGTTTACTGGCGTGCCATCAACATCGTAGAGCGTTGATAAATCTCGAAGAGAATGATAGTCGAGGCCGAGCTGTCCCCGAATGATTGCATCGAGCGGATTCCCACCTTCAAATCCTATAATGATGTGAGCGCCTGCTTCTGCTGTGGACCGATGGTCTGATGGCAGTAGAGAGGATCGCATGCTATTCAAAGGATGCGAGTATATCCGACCTCCAAGACGATTTCTACCTTCAAGCACAATGATGCGAGGAGTCGGATGATCTGGGTAGTGTTGAAAGAGATTTGTTAGTTGTCTCGCTGTGCACAAGCCTGCCATGCCGCCACCAACTACAACGACTGTCTCTCGTTGACTTGGTCGACCTCTGGTTTTGACAGTTTTTGAGATAGCAGGTGGCTCAACGCAGCCGAAGTTTATATAGCCTCTTCTGACAAGCCATTCCCATGCAAAGCACGCAAGTCGCGTCCAGCGTTCGTCTCGAGCGCATCCTATTGCTTCTTCGATGCTGACACTGACACCTGGATTACGTGTCCACAAGCGGAGGACGCCGTTTCGAATATTCAGATAGACTGTTACATGCTGCTGACAAAGCTTGTCTTGTAAGAGCTTCTGTTCTTCTTCGTGCAGTGCATATGGAGGCAGTCGAGATGCTTCAGCTGCAGCCACGCATTGACGAGCATACTCTGCAGGTGGCAATCTTGAAGGTATAGATGACTTGGCCTTGAAAGTGCCTGCAACACGACTGTGGATATATTTGCTTGGGCTCTCATAGTCCTTGGTGACTTGAGAAGCCTTTTTGGGCGTGGATGGTTTGATATCTTGCACAGAAGAGGCGCCGGATTGCGAAGTCATAGAGCTATTGGGCGAGTCTCGTGGTTCACTATTGGTCTTTAGACTTCTCAAAATGGTGTTTTGCTCGTCAGTAGAATCATCGTCGTCAACCTCCATTTTGATATTAATATTTTCCATTATGATGGATTGTGGGTTCGCATGGCTGAATATAAAAATTGGTTAGAATTGCCACAAGTCCAAAGACACTATCAAAAGGAGACAATACCAACCTTTTGTCACTTGTCAAATGCAAACCAGCATTGTGACCAGTCGCATTATCATTTGCCCAGAGGTTCTGAACGGCAATCGTGGTAGCGAAGCTCGTCATGTTCGATACCGAAAGGGGCGATCGATATTGATGTTGTCAATTGTCTCAAAATTTGTCCCTCTCCTCGCCCGATCAGACAATATGATAATCCATCAGTATACCCGAAGTAATTTTGGCTATCCTTGATGACCTTCTCATAAGGTTGTTTGGGGCTGAGCGTTGGTACCTGGGAGGTGTTTCGTGGTCGTGGAGAAAGTGCCGAAAAAAGCTATATATTGCAACAGCAAACGAACTGCAAGTTGAAAGGGTATGTACGTGATAGTCTCATACGACAATTGAGAGGTTTCAAGCGGTTTTGTCGTTGGCAAAAGGATATATGTGGTCTATCGATTCATGAGGTGAGGTTGCTGCTGGTGGCCCAGAGCATCGTTGTAGGTGCCGGTTTCCGCCACTAAAAGCTCGGCATTGGACCTACTCTTTCTGAACCTCATCCCTTCTCTCTACCATCATTTACTCTACCAAAGCTATAATTTGTGTCTGCGCAGAAGTTATTGATTATGTTCAGAGTAATCGACAATACTCAGAAGTGAACAAGAGGGCTGAATTGATAACACCGAGTCGCAGCCCAGCACGTCATGTCCGTGGTTCCGCACACATCAAATATGCTTCTCTACTTCTCAAGAGGTCGCAGTTGACAGCAACATCCAACTCAGCGTTCTACTTGGCCAGAAATATGTTATGAAAAGAGCAAGATACACGAAGCTTGGCTTTCGGTGATCTGTTGCCTGCATACTATGCTGCTTGACACCATCATATGCCTGAAGCATGAACCATCCAGAAGAATTGCGATAATGATAACGGTCGATGCCAGCTCACAAGTTTGTCCTTTCACCCCACAAAAACTCGAAACCCTTCCAGTCTGTCCCTCGCGCCTTGTTCTACATTGCAAATGCTGTTTAGCTAGATGCACCATATAAGATGAGGATGGGGGACTCTCAAGCTGTTACTTGATGTCTCTAATTCTTGCGGCGAATGAAGCAGCATTTGCTATAACGCTGACCAGTCAACGACTCTCATAACCACAAAGGTGAGGAGATCTTCGATACCGTGTCTTCGTACCTCCAGTCCGTTTATACCGTAGCCATGTAAGGTATTGCTGCGACCGATGCCCACTGCAGGCGCATTACTGCCTCGTCGCACTTGCCGCATTTGGGGTACCTTACAGTTCCCCAGTCACATTGCTACTGCCTCTTATACCCAAGACTATACAGCTTGCGTGCTTCTGTTAATTCCTGTGTTCTTAGCAGCCATCGCACGCGTCTATCTCTTGCTTGGTCCCGATAAGCTTGTGCAGACATGCCATTTTGATATTAAACAATGTGCAGTTTCGGACTTGCTATGACTTCATCTCTCAGCCATCGCAAATGCTAACTTTGTGCTAATCTTTTCAGCTTGATGTCGTGAATAAGGCCGATGCGAAGACTTGGTTCTTCGAATGCTTTCAGATACACTATGCTTGCTCTCTCTATGCGGTCTCCTTTCAAGTCTACTGGAAGCTTCGGGCACTCTTCAGCGTTATCGTCGAGCCTCAAGAACGTCCAATTTTCCAACTTTCAGCATCGCTCAATCATCAGGAAAATGGCGACAGTAAAAGACTCGATACCTCACATCGTACGGACATCAGCGGATCAGAGGCAGCGAGATATGTTTCGAGCAACAATTGGGAGAATAGAGCAAGTCAATTCCAAGATTCGCCTTTTACGGCTATATCTTGACAATGATCAGGTAAGCTGTTGATACTTCTATCTGTCACAAAGGTTGGTCGCAAACCCGACCTGTGCTGGTGACCTACATACTGCTTTGATTCTTGACCGTGAGAATGCAGACTCACTTCTATTAGTCACCTCTAAGACATCTTCCTGGTCAATATGTAGATCTTCATGTACCAGAAGTCGAACGAGTCGGAGGCTTTACGATAACTTCACCGCCACAAACAGCGATCAAATTGCCTGCTCCGACACCATCGACTACGACGCCTCCATCAGCTGCGACCTTTGACGATCCCTACATAGAATTAGCAATACAGAAAGCCCTTGATAATCCTCCAGCAGCATATCTCTGGCAGCAACCGGATCAGATAATGAATGCACCGGTCAGATTTCGTATCGGAGGAAACTTCACTTTCCCTCCAATGACACTTTCAATGCCTGAGTTTCAACAGATTAACAACGTTGTCCTAATAGCCGGAGGTGTTGGTATCAACCCAATCATGAGCATGGTCACAGCCATGGACATGTTAGGATCCAAACGAATGGGAGGTCTTCCGAGCAGACTGAGAATTTTATACACGTCCAGAAGAGGCCTTGATGGCAAGGGTAAACTGGAAGAAATACTCTTCGAAGAGAGGCTAAAGGCGATTGCGGCAAAGCGCGCTTCGAAACAGGACAACGTGGATTTTGGATACACATTCTTCGAGACTTTCAAAGACGATGTCCCAGCGAATATTGAGCAGGACACTACTAGTATGCCACTAAACATGAAAACTTGCAGAAGGAGGATAAAACCCGAAGATCTAGCTGAGGCAGTCGGTTCGGAAAAACAGAGACAAACTACACTTGTGTATGTGTGTGGACTTCCAGACATGACCGATGACTTTGTGCAACTACTCAAGGCTATGCCTGGTTTAGATGAGAAGAGAGTATTGTGTGAGAAGTGGTGGTAGCAATTTTGATGTACATTCTGGCCCGTTCACATCTCTCGACCAGTGCTATAGCATACATCACATCCTCCAGGCACTCTCTGCCGGGATACTGAACCAATTTCTCTACGGAATATTCTCACCTCTACTTATAGGGTGTCAGTGCCAGTCCTGCTCGTAGGAACGCCCACAAGGTAACGTCTTCGAACAGGAACACCCCTTAAATAGGAGACATGAACGACATCGAGTGATGAGGCTCACAGTATTGTGCATCTCTTGTTTTGCTGCCACGGGCTTTGTTGCTCGTCGCTTATTCAGCTCAGAGATCTCGTTCGGGTGGTGGCTCTGTTGCCATGTGAGTCCTTGTAGGCTCGCTAAAGTTCGGTACTTGTATTCCTTGCTGCTGCCACAGCACAAAATGTTGTACAGCAAGTCGACGTACTCTGTTCCATGCTATGTTGTAATTTTGATACAACAATGCTGGGTTTCACATGCCCGTCACCACCTTCCCAGCATCCACAATAATCTGCTCGTCAACTCTTCGCTCCAAATCTTCCTGGCTACCCCATTCGAGTCTTTTCCACGTTCGTATCCTGGCTTCATTCATGTCGAATTCAAAAAGGCGCATTCGTCGGATGTAGCCACCATAACCGCCGTACCCACCGAATCCGGCGCCGCCACCATAGCACATCCATAGTGCTGCCTCGCCGTGCTTGTTGTTCTTCGGCACACAGTAGTCATTGACGTGGTCGTGGCCACAAGAGACCATAAGGATGTTCTCCTCGACAAGTGCATCGGTGAAGTGAGAATTGTACGAGGGTGCTGTAACGCCTTCACTCCAGTTGCCGATGACGATATTGTTGTCTGGATTGCGATATTCAGGTAAGGGAATGTGGATGAAAGCCAAGTCCATGTGTATATGACTGTAGGCTTTGTGCTTATGCTTTAAACTCTGCGCAGTGGACTTGAACCAGTCTATTTGACTTGGTTTTAGCCAATCGTATCCATGATACTTCTTCTCTTGAGGGCTGTAGGAATGCGTGTCGAGCATGTATATCGTCAAAGCGCTGGTGGATCCACCGTTGCGCGAGAGGACTTCGATGTAGTAGTTACCAACTCCTTCTACGTCCGATGGTCCAGCATGAGACAGGGAGTAGGGTAAACCGTCCATGATCGCCATAGATTGTGCGCGATTGAGATTGCTTTCATCATCATGGTTGCCGAAAATACCGGCATAAGGGATTTGATGCTTCGTGAACAGAGCGGAGTATTTGTAAATAGCTGATTGAGCGTCAGGACTTGTATCACCATTGACTTGGTCGCCAGAGAGAATTATCAGGTCAGGTTTCTCATCGAGCAGAATGCGCTCCACGAATTCAAGAGTTCTAGGATCAGCAAGACATGGACCACCGTTGTAGCCATCAGGTACCGCGTCCCGGCATCTTCCGTAGCCAGTTGCGAGATGAAGGTCGGAGGCTTGTAAGATCTTGAACTTCCCATCCTTGCGAATTCTGGGTACCGGAGGATCAACTTTCAGCGCAGGACCATTGCGAACTGTCAAGCGTGGCTCGGGAGGCTCGCCATGTGCATCCACCTTCAGAGTCGTCCTTTGCATGACCCAGTTAGAACGCGGATCAGCCGCATCTGGACCAAAGAGAACGTCTACACCCGTTACTGCCTTTGTTGAGTCTGAAAGATGTCGTTTCGAGGAGCGTTTGATCCAGATACCCATAGAGCGCGATTCCCATTTCTCATTCTTCCCAAGTTTGCCATCGTCTGGTGAGGTAGGTCCGACAAAGACATCGATGACCAATTCATCGTGGCTTAGTAACTCCTCTTCCCTTTTCCTGCGTACATGAACGTATGCTTTGCTTGGAAATCCTCTTCCCAGGTAGAGGTCCTTGTCTATCTTGTGCCAGTTATCCTCGTTGATGGCGCACTTGCTGAAAGGATTCAGCGATGAGCACGACAGTACTCTAATATCAGTAACCACAAATCCAGGATGGTGGGCCGGTAGGTGATTGTGAATTGCGGTAGGTAGAACTCGATATCTATTGTCCAGGAACACAACGAGGAACAGGACCACAGATACCAAACATGTCAACTGTAAGCCAGTCCGTACCTAGTAGACGTCAGTATACCCATGCGCCATCGAGATGTTGCTTGAAATCCACGAACAATTCTTCGAGTCATGTCTGAACCAGATTCAGCCAGAGGCTGCGCTTCAAGGAATGGTCTTACATGCAAGGCAAGACTGACAGGACAAGGTCATGTAGGAACCAGAACATGAAGATGTCCTACATACCCTCCCGTTTTGTTCTCTCTGCCTATATCCCGGCGGCCTGCTGGAGATGCAATGCGACATAATGCTGTCGCTTCAGAACTGCAAACCATGGGAGACCCCGTTGTATTGTAGTAATTGCCGAGGGACGAGGACTATAGTGGTGAAAACCGGCAACTACTCTGGGAATGAACAACCACTCTATGAATCTCGAAACTGCGGAGACCAACCTGAAGTGCACCTGCCTCTGTATCATCTCAGATTGTCAAGGTTCCAAATCCTTTTAAGTGCTACCGGGCGAACACGAGTACAACTGAAGGAACCTGACACTGCTCGCATGCTGGCTGGTCTCCTCAACAGAGGCAGTCGACTTGCTTACATTCAGTACCACGCCCATCACTGCGGAAATGGCTTGAATCGATACAGCCGGGCTTTTAGCTCTTGTCCTGTGCAACAATCCAAACTACAAAGTACGAAATTGACAAACAAACAAACGTCGCATGGGCTCTGACAACAACTAGTTGGTGATAGAGTGCTATTGAGATGGAAGCAGGGCAAGACATCAAAGCGGAAGCTCACCAAGCCTCTACGTGAAGATGGCGAGACAGACATCGATAGTCACCCTATCAAGCACAGCTACCTCATCGGCCAGGAATCCAATGTACGGCTCCTAAGTACCTCGAAGGATCGATTGCGCAAGCTCAGTGTATTTGCCAGACATCCTACGTTGGACGAGTTCACATCGCTTGCGCCACGGCGTGTGGCCCCTATTTATGCTACCTATGCTGAAACAATAGTCGCCTTGCTCGACATTCACAATGAGCCGCCATCCTTAGAGAACGATTCGAGGAAAAGTGGCCCGACATTTCAGATCTTGGAAGCCGGTACTGGTCATGGCAGTTTGACCTTGCAGCTCGCTCGTGCAATCGCTTCTGCCAATCCGCCACCAAGTGAAGACATCAAGCCTAGAGCTTCGAAATTGACGAAATACAGAGCAGGTGAGGAGATTGACGAAGGCGATAACAGTGGTGAGTCGGATGCTCTCAATGAATGGCGGAAGCAGCGTCGCGCTGTCGTGCATACTGTCGATATCGACCCTCTAAATCGCGAACACGCCGACAAGCTCATTCGCTCCTTTCGAAATGCTGCCTACTGGCCACACATCGATTTCTATGCTGGCAACGTCAAAGAATGGGCTGCAGAGAAACTTTCCTCCACCGAGCAGCAACCTTTCCTCGACATAGTGATTCTAGACATGCCTGGAGTAGAAGAATACATCTCATCAGTCGTCGGCGCCGTCAAGAGTGGTGGGCAATTGCTTGTTTTTGTGCCTCAAATCACACAAATTGCAAGCTGTGTCCAGGAAATTGTCGGTAACGACCTAGGCTTGAAGCTCGAAAAGGTTGTTGAACTGGGTGACGGCATAAGTAATGGCCGTTTATGGGACGTACGCCTCGCTGACCTGAGAAATACTCGCTTGTCGAAGTTTGCGAAAGATGGAGCAGAGCACGAGCCAGGCAGCGAAGCGGAACTGAATATTGTACATGGCCGCCAGCCGACAAAATCTGCAGTGGGCACGATACCGCCCATGGTTTGCAGACCTATGGTCGGAGAGACGACAAGAGGAGGTGGCTTTGTTGCCTTGTGGAAAAAGGTCCAAAGTGCAGAAGCGCTTCAGATCTCTCAGTAGAATCCTTCAAAGCAATCCTCCCTACTGTTTCCAACCTTAGCAACGGCATCTTCCACGTCAGTATCCCCGCCCACAAGATCAAACGCAAGGTTAATACTGCTATCATTCTCCATACAGGCAAGAACGACCGCAGCTACATCTTCTCGAGTCACAGCCTTTCCAAAATGTATCCTGCCCGCATCAACCTTCCCTACTGCAGAATCGTCAATCAATCTGCCAGGACGTACAATTGTCCATTTCAGTTCGCGCTCTGCATTTCTCGTCACTAGATCTTTGTCTGCTTCAAGTTTCGCGTGCATGTATGGGTCAAGCACCTTCCACAACCTTTCGCTCCCAGCCTTGTCGGCGTCGTTATACCAATCTGGAACTGCCTTGCTCCGGTCGCGAACATCTAGCGCACTAATGACGATAACGCGCTTGCCTTTACCGCTCTGAGCTGCTGCGTCGTAAGTTCGTACAGCAGCTTGATGGTCGACTCGTTCTGGTGCGGATGGATCGCCGTAACCTGCTCCAGCGGCCCATACTATGATCTCGGATTTAGTCTCATCGATGATGCGGCTGAGTTCTTCTACTGTTGCCTTTTCGAGGTCTTTTATGATAGGCTGAGCACCTAGAGATGATATAGCAGAAGCCTGGCTCTCCTGACGGACGACACTGTAGATCTTGTGTTGCTTCCTCGCGAGTAGGACGGTCAGAGCCTTGGCCGTTTTACCATTGCCGCCTAGGATGAGTACGCTCTTAGAGCCTGTCGAGGCCATGCTGAAGCTTTCGAAATTGTATGCACTTGCGTCAAATAGAGCTGATTCTGTTCTTACCAACGTGCCAGGGTTCACAAGTATTCAGGCTCGCAACTCCGGATGTAGACTTGCCATGTATACGTGGGCAGGGCACGAGTCCACCGGACATGTGAAGGATGTGGCGGTTTACACAGGCACGACAGGTTCGTTAGTTCGGTGGAGTTCACTGCAGTAGACGCTAGGCCTCTAATTTTAGCTCTCTACTGCATATTGACAGCATAATCAAGTACTTCAAGGCTAACAGCAACGACTCATCTAACTCAGTCGACAAATGGTCGACGCGACGTCTTTGAGATCGAGTTCGCCGAGGATGGACCGCGTTACCGTGGCACAACAAACGCGAGCTGGGAGGCGGTCGTACTTCTTCACCTTGGTTTTCCGTTCTGAGCTTCTTAGGGACAGGTAATTTTCGACTCTGGAACCAGAGATGATCGCGGATAGGCAAAAGATATAAACGCGCTCTGGTCGTGCTCGATTCAATCATAGCGTCCCCCTGATGAGCTATCGCTGATGGCTGCTAGTCCAAGGCTTTGAGGGCGTCAGATGATTAAGGTAAATTGACAATGAACGAAGAAATGGATCACTTTTCCATATAGATTGTCTTCCTCTCGAACTCTACTCAGCATTGATGCAATGGATAGGTGAGAAAAAGAACAGGAGAAAGGTAAAAAAGAAAGAACAGCGAGCCTGACAGGACTTGCACCTGCAACCTCCGGATCACCACGATCGATTCGTAGTCCGACGATCTACTATTGATCTACAGGCCCTGTCTATGTGTACATTTGGAAGCGCATTTTGGTGGACGTCAATATAAGTATTGTTACTTGTGCGCCACGTCATCTGACACGAGTGAAGCAAACACAATGAAAGCTCGGACCGCACCACCTCGCGGCAATGGCAATAACCTGGGACTAGGGAGAGCAGTGGTGAGTGTCTACAAGCATTTCGCTCGAGCTGTAAATGCCTCATGGACGACGGCGGAGGCCGAGGAAGATGAAGATCTTCTTGGTGTTTCTTTTCTCTTCACGGTTCGCACAACCCGTGTTCCCATCACGTGGTCCTATGCGGAAGCAGCGACATGAAGAACATAAACGTCTATCGTTCTTTTCGGTGTCCTTTAAGTCTTCTTTCTGTTTTCTAGGTTCAACTGTCTCATTACCACTTCGTTAAGAACATTCGCTCATGTTTTCGTAACAGAGGAAGGAGAAGAGGAACCAAGATAGGGAATGGAGTTCGGGAGTGAGGCGTTTTTCCAGATAGGTATCCATGAGAAAAGAAAGGCGCGGTTTATGATTACGAGTAGGCCAATTCTTGTGTTTTAATAACGCATACTGATATATTTCCGATAGTCGCTTGCCCTATGTAATGGTAGAAGTGATGTCTGGGTGAACAACGGCTATCGTGGATATCATATCCGGGTCGTGCATGGGGACAGATCAGACAGATCGTCCTCCCGCATGCTCTACCAAGTACATTGGGTTAGAGTTATTTTTGTTACTCCGTCTTTAGAAGTTTCCTGCCGAACAAGACGGACGTTATTCCTGTTATGAGTAGCCTAGTCCCCTGCAACTCGTCTACCCAATAACCCAGCCAGCATGACTGCCCCCCAGAAAGTTTCCCTCTACAATCTCACAGGTAAGCCGTTCTTGTACAGATTACAACACCGGTGAATACTTAGCCTAAGACTATGAACCACTGACTTCTGAGCAGAACTAAAGACGACCACCGATGATGCCCTGGCACCCATCCTGACATCCTTGCCGAAACCCTACAAGCTGACACAAATTCACTACTACGCGAATGTACGACTTGCGCTGGGTTATGTCGCCGTCACCATAGCAGGAATCCTGTTCTATGCGGATTGGAAGCTCGGATGGGACGTCACCAAACCCTATACAATGCCTGCATGCGTGGCATACTTTGTTCTCAACAGTGCTCTCACATACTGGACATGGGCGGTCGAGAGTGGGAAAGTGTTTGTTGGTGTACGAGAAGGTGGACAAAAGGTACGTGGAATCTCTCCCTTGCTGCTGTGTTTGGGAAGAGTCGGATCGAGCAATGGCGTCCTGTCAGTCTAGGCTGCGAGGACGTTCCTACGACCCTGTTCGCAAAATATGGGGACATTGTACAGAATGGCTTATGCTAACACATATGCCGCAGTTGACCCTCTCATCCTCAGTTACGAAACACCAACCAATTTACAAACTCAAAATACGTTACGAAGCACCCAAATCAGGCAAAAGATTTGTCGACGATGAGACTATTGAAGGCAACTTCACTGAATGGTTTAACGTACAAGGCTTCCTGGATCAGAAGGCATTAAGAACGTGGCTAGCGGGTAACATCGAAGTCGTCGGTCTCGCAGATCCTGGGGCCAAGAAAGAGTACGAAAGTGTACAAGAAGAGGACAGAGTTGATGAGGAAGTGGTTTCAGTAGGGGCCATACGCTCGGGTGCAGCTGCACCTCAAGCGACGCCTGATAGTGCGAAGAAGAGGACGAAGTCGAAGAAGCCAGCATAACTGCAGAGCAGGAATGTGTGCTTGACTAAAATTTCTTGCTAGCACTTGCAATGATATTGCTTTCCGGAATCTCGCCGTGGTTAGAAGCATCTGTTCGGCCGCGAAGCTGTTTTCTTGTCCTCAGCAGTGAAAAATTGGTTGTGGTGTTGTGGTGAACACTCACTTCACGTTGTTGTTGTCCTTGAAGGTGTAACTACTCTGCTTGGTTGAGCTGACAGTGTACCTCCTGAAGTTACAAGACCGCTTTCTCTGACAGCATATCTAAGTTAGCGAAGTAAGGACCAAATCGTGTTACCATGTCTCGACCCACCCAGTGCTACCAGCGCTTGCAAGTAGTTGTGCTTCTGACCATTGAGAAGAGTAGTTTGAGAAGCGAACCACTGTGATCTTGAGATGCTCGACATCAATGCTTCGTCCTTTGGAAACGACCGTCTTCATGACTTGATACAACCGGCGCGGTGAGCAGCACCTAACATTGCTTGTAAATGTGGGAAAGCGAGAGCTACGCAATCATCTAATCTTCAAGTCAAAAAATCCATTAAAATCACATGTATTATAATAATACTTGACACGTGTAAATGTACATGCTGTTGAGGCTCTCATCTAACAGTATCCAACCTTATGCTGCAGATTTATTACCTCAAGCAGATTGACGGCGCTAGCATGCTCCTTCGAAACTTTGACCTTACTATCCTAAATTCCAACCGTCCTCAATAACTCGTTCACCGCCTCGGAAGTAGGTCCCAAGGCACTACAACTGTTCGTACCACACCATCAAGTCACAGTTCAGATCGAAGTCGGGCATCGAGTCGTGCATCAGGTCGTGGAGGCTTGTCTCTGCCCACTGGCAGTTGCAGCACGGCACGTACTCGGGTGGATCGATTGCCAGACCTGCAAACCACCGCGAAAGTAGATGGGAGTCTGTAGTTGTTACTTCGACGACTGGTTTGGGTTGCTTCTTTGATCTGTGTTGATTCCTCGATTTAGGTTTCTTTGACTTATAGTGGTTCTTCGACTTACGTCGCTTCTTTGCCGGCTTGATAGGACACTCACCTTCTTCGTCACAACAAACGAATTCTTTGCGAACGGGAGGACGTGCAGTTGTATTGAACGATCTGGGTTCCGGTTTTTGCCAACTGGTGATGGGGGTCGTTGCGTTACTGGATTGCGATGATGATGTTGACGTTTGTGTCTCTGACTGATAAGGTTGAGAGGATGACTCCTCTCTCATGCAAGCCCTCATCATGTTCGTATATTGCCATATTGCAAGGCAAGGATAGCAATCACCCTTACGAGGGAGAGGTCTGTGTTGCGATCTTGCGTATGTACAGTTGGCACATATTGGCAGCTCCATCGAGCTATGAGTATCAGCTGCCGGGCCGGACATGACTATCGTTCCTTCGAGTATTCTGAGGCGAACTAATTGTGTTATCGTGAGTTGCTACGGTGTTGTCTGTGGGTAGAAAGAGCGGTCGATAGCTTCTAATATAGTCGACGCAGGTCCTCGAGGACGTGGATTTTCTGTTAGCCCATTTTGCAATTACTGGGTATCCAATGAATGTCTGTCAAATGTGCGCAGTAGTATCAACAGCACTGTCAGATCAGGATCCTGAAGTGGTGCTCGATCATGGGTTCCGTCGCTTTCTGTCTCTCCATCTACCGCCTTTTCCACCCCTCCCCCGGAAATCTCTCTTGTTTTCTTCCTCCCTTCTCTCCAAATCCTCGACTCTGCGTCTTCGATCATCTTCGGCTGGCTTGCCCTTGACCGCTGTACCAGCTTTCAGATGTACACCGTTCTTGCAGTCTCTACCTTCGGGACAAAACCCAGCCAGATAGTACTCACAGAGCTTGCGTCGCACATGTCTCTTACCACATTTAGGACCTTTCTCGCAGAAGCCAGCATTGTAGTCTTCACAAACAGGGAGCTTTGAGTCCTCTTTTACATGAACGTAGAGGCATTCATCGCCGTTCTGGCAGTATCCATTCTGGTTGTAAAATTGGCATTCGCTCATTTTTCGTAGATTGTACTCGTGGAGATAGTCGCATTCGTCTCCCTTCTTACATAGTCCTTTCAACCAATGTTTACAGACGTAGTTATCATTGTTACGACCATAGTGGTGCTGGTTCGGGGCTTGATTGGGGGTTGGATGGCGCTTGGGACATCGTCGACCGAGAGGGCAATGGCCACTGGATGCATAGGTCTCGCACACTGGGACTTCGGATGCTAGTGCTGCTAATGCGTTCTCACGCAAGAAAGGCGAAAAGTTGAAATTGTAAGAGGCCTCTGAGGGCGCTGCACTTTTGTCAAAGATATTGTTCGCTGCCGTTGTCGTAGCAGCTCGCAGGACGATCGTGGCCATTGTGGTGTCACTGTTGTGAGTCTGCTCTCGAGTTCTGATCTGTCAGTTGCGACTTGCCTACAGATAAAGGGTAGACATGCAAATCGAGTAACGGGTGCAATTAGACAAGGTGGTCAAGGAACAATAGTTCAATATGGCTATCTGAGACACCTTCAAATGCTGTGTTTGAGCACGTGCTCGTCTGCAGAACCCACGCGACAGTGAGGCGTGGATCTAGTGGTTTCGAGCATTTCTAATCACAGTGTTGTCGCGTACTACTACGTGGAAGTATCGAGAGAGGCAGCTCGCTCTCCGCTACAGGCCAAGCATTTTTGCCCTGCGTCCCTTCCGTGTACTCATGATGATCGTCCCTGTCGAAATGTGTCCCGTCGTCGATATTATATGCATCACGAGCTTCTCATCGCCCATGATGATGTCTCCAGGACATACCGAACATCCATCGTAGAAAGCCAGGAGAAACTTATACTGCATACAGCATCGCCATGATGCTCGCCGTCTTCTGCTTGCGAGTACGATCGCAATCCTTCCCCACACGGACTCTCAAACGGAAATAAGTCCTCCTGAGGGGCATTGGATACAACGTCATTGCTATGTTTTCTCTACAATCGTATATGGTTGCAGAGTATTTGCTGTGCTCAGGTTGACTATCGAAACATTGCAATTACAACCAGATACCACCAAAATGTCTGTTACAACAAAAGCGACGATTGCCTCGTTCGGAGGGAAACTACTCAAGCTGGCTCACCAATCCAAAGTTACTGGTACAGAGATGAACTTCAATCTATATCTTCCACCTCAAGCCACGGGAAAGGAGTCGTCCAAGGTTCCAGTGCTAATCTGGTTGTCTGGATTGACCTGCACACCTGATAACTGCAGCGAAAAGGGCTTCTTCCAACATGGCGCAAGCAAAAAAGGCATCGCGGTGCTGTACCCTGACACGAGTCCACGTACGAGCTTTTCGACACTATCACGTCTGGTTTCTGCTGACATGTACAGGTGGTGCCAATGTTCAAGGCGAGGATGAGTCGTATGATTTTGGCTCAGGTGCCGGCTTTTACGTCGATGCTACAAACGATCCATGGTCTAAGAACTACAAAATGTACTCATATGTTACTGATGAACTCCCATCTACAGTTTTCGAGAACTTCAAGCAGCTAGACTCGAGCCGTGTCAGTATTACCGGACACAGTATGGGCGGTCACGGGGCGCTATCCCTTTTCTTGAAGAACCCTGGCAAGTACAAGAGTGTCAGCGCTTTTGCACCAATCGCAAATCCTCTCAAGGCACCCTGGGGTGAGAAGGCCTTCAAAGGTTACTTTGGGGAGAGTGATTGGCAAAGTAAGGGCGCAGAATATGATTCGACAGAGCTGCTCAAGAAGTGGAAAGGTGAACCCTTGGATATTTTGATCGATGTGGTAAGCACAGTAACGAGAGTCAATCAGGCTTGGCTAATCACCACGCAGGGAACCGGCGACAATTTCTACAAGCAGAAGCAGTTACTCCCTGAGAACTTCACTGAAGCTGCCAAGTCCATTGGTCAAGAAAAGGGTGTCAACATCCGATACCAGCCTGACTATGACCACAGTTACTTCACCATGGCCAGTTTCTCGGATGACCACGTCGACCATGCTGCAAAGCACCTCTTTGCATAGTATGTCCATCCGCTTCATTCAAAATTAGACATGTGTTTCGGATGCTACTGTGCAACTGACTCTCTTGGAAGCAGTGCGCGACAAAAACTATAGGAAAAGTAGTGGAGTTTATGCGCCTTGACGAGGCCTCCAAAAGAAGACGTTGTTCCTGACTATCTACTAGTTGAGATCTTATCTCCCATTCATGTAACGTAGTATACCAAAAGACCGTGAGCGTATGCAACTGGTCCGAAAGTCAGAACAAGACGTGAAATGACGCCAGCAAGGTGTCATACTACTCTATATCAAGGGTAGATCCATTGTGGCCCAATTGACAGAAGCAGCACTACTACTCCTGGTAATCATAACCGCGCACAGTCGTGCTTGGGATAGCTGACCAACATCCGAATGGGACTTTCGTAGACGCTAATAATAGCGAGAATACCAAGCTCGTTGTGGACCAGCTTGGTGATGAGCAACCACCACTGGTAGTCGAAAGCTGAGGTCAACGCCTTTCCAAATTTGGCATGATTATGCGATAGCTACGCCAGGCTCTTTCTCTCCGCCTCCATCTCAGACCTCCATCTACCACTTTCTGAGATGCTGACATACGACGCAACATCGTTGCTGAAGACGAAAATTTGAGCATGCGCCACTGCAGCAGAGTGTTGCTAATCAGAGAATACGAGAAGTAACATGACTGCCTACATACAGCGAGACCTGGTATAAGAATGCAATCACTTCATCAGGTAGAGTAAAGATCCCATCATCAAGCATTGCAAGTATCAGCAGCAACATTCGCTAAAGCACCCATTTCCTATCGTTTCTTGTTTAGATTTCCTTGTCACAGTCGCTCCAAACCACTTTCTTGTTGTTCTACTCTTTAACATGCACTTTTCATTCGCTCTTTTGAACGCCATCTTGGCTGGATCTGCCCTCGCTCTACCTCTACAAGAAAGAGCCCTGACAAATACTACGACTACTACGACTACTACAACGTCGCTCAGTTCTACTAGCTCTTCTACTACTATTCTCACTGGAGTCACTCTTAGCAGCACCTCTTCAGGAAGCATCCTGACCGGTGTGACAAGAAGCACGAGCTCGACCTCTGCTCTTTCCACAACGTCCTCGAGTTCTTCGATTAACACATCCAAAAGTAGCTCTGCTACTTCTACAACTTCTTCAACTCCGTCGAGCAGCACATCTAAGAGTACATCCGCCAACAATACAACCACGACGTCAACCACCAAAAGCACAAGCTCGACCTCCGGTCTTCCTACGACGTCCTCGGGTTCTACCAGCAGCACATCCAAGAGCATTCCTGCTCACAACACAACCACAACATCGACAATCAAGAGCTCATCGTCAGTGACTGGACAGCCAACCACAATTACGACCACTCTTACAACTACCATCACTACCACGGACTACATCACTTTGACAACTTTCGTTCCCACTTCAAAGCCAGTTGCTACGTCTGGAGCAACAACCTTCTATACCACTTGGGTTACTGCATCGGTATATACTACAAAGTCCGTGTACGTAGTTCCTACCACGACTGTGATCGCCACAGTTTTCCGTGGAAACGACTGGCACAACTGGCAGCCCATGTCCACCAGCACGTCGTCCGCATGTGCTCCAGCAAGTACTGTTACCGTCTTTGTTACAGTGACTGACAACGGCAACAACAATGGAGGCAAGACCATCACTTCTACTTCCTCGACTGTGATAACTACACCTACCAGCTCGACGAAGACAACACTATCGACCAGCTCCATTGTAACAAGCTCACGAAACAACACTAGCACTACCAGCACATCGAGCAAGTCTGCAAGTACTTCTAGCTTTACTTCCAGTTCCTCAAAGACTGCAAGCACCTCTGCAACCACATCTACAAGCACCTCCAGCCATTCCTCTTCTTCCTCCAGCGCCTCGAAGCCTACATCCAGCACGTCGGCCTCAAGCACATCTACCTCAGCATCTTATTCCAGCAAAACGACTAGCACTACGACCCCAACCACGACTTCAAGCAATACCTCGTCCAAGACTACTACCACCCCAACTTTCATTACAGGTGTCGTATTGTCGACCACTTCATCCTCCATGTTCCTTACTGGCGTTGAGCTATCCACCACCTCCCCAACCTTCATCACTGGTGTCGTCTTGTCCACTACAACACCTGCCGCAGCCTCCAAGTCTGCATAAGTGAGCCTAAAAGTTACTAGCCCAGAGTGCGACCGGGCTTCCACCACACCTCATCTTGAGAAATCTCTGCATAGCGTTCTATAGGAGGGTTGGGCTTGCAGATCTTTGAGCACCAGCATAGCGACGGAGTTGATCAAGCACAGTACAATTGTTTTCCAGATAGCGACGGCATGATGACCACAATGCCACCACGATCTTTACGAGCACGATAAAAGCAATATTTAGCATATAGATTAATATACAAGTTTGTTTGGATCAAGGCACAATTCAAGCACAATTCAAGCACAATTCAAGCACAATTCAAGCACAATTCAAGCACAATTCAAGCACAATTCAAGCCTTGGTGAGCCCAGTTTGAATTTAGTGCAAATACAGTTCAAAAAATGTGTAAATATTGTCATTGATGCCCAGCACCGACAGTATGGTCAAAGACCTTGCCAGGGTTCATGAGCCAAGAAGGATCGAGAGCATTCTTGATGGTTCTCATCACCTGCATCGATCCAGGACCTACCTCCTTTTCTAGTTCTGGCTTCTTGCCGAGACCAATGGCGTGCTCGCCGGAGACAGTTCCTTCAAACTCCATTGCTCTATCCATCATCTTGTGTACACAATCTGCGACTTTGGCTGTCTCTTCTGGATCGTCGGGATGATAACAGACTGATTGATGGAAATTGCCATCCCCAACATGTCCCATGACGGTGGACCAGAGACCTAGGGATGAGCTTTCCTGCTGAGAGACCTCGATAATTTCAGCTAACCGTGATAAGGGCACTGCCACGTCAGTCGACCAGATTTCTGTGCCTTCGTCTCTCTGTGCGACCATTGCGAAGAGCGCTTCTTTCCTTGCAGCCCAAATGGCGTCCTTCTCTTTGTCACCGGTAGCGTGTTCCAGTTTGGTTGCGCCGAACGATTTGGCAATGTCCTTGACTCTCTGGACGTCCTCTACGATACTTTTATCCGTTCCGCTAAATTTTAAAAACAAAGTGGGCTGCTCTGGCCATAATTTCCTCGTTTTGCCATCTTTTGTAAGCGTTCCACCATTCTTATTGATAACACTCATTTGTGCTTGGTCCATGAGTTCGAGAGCAGCGAGCCCGATGATACCTTCTCTCATCATCTTCACGGCGGCTGCGCTTGCAGTCTTTACGTCTCGAAAACTACATGTTGCCACGCCCGTGCTCTTCGGCACGACAGCGAGCTTCAACGTAGCCTCTGTCACAAAGCCCAATGTACCTTCCGACCCCACAAACAATTTGGTAAGGTCGTAGCCTGCACTGCTCTTTCTTGGTCGGCGCCGCGTCTTTAGGACAGATCCATCAGGCAGCACAACTGTGACATTGATGACCCAATCTTTCATCGTCCCATACCTCATGGCGTTCGTGCCACTGCAATTTGTGTTGATCATACCACCAATGAGTGCAGTTGGACTCGGATCCAGTGGCAGGAATAGCCCGGTAGAAGCCAGCTTTTTGTTCAGATACATCCAATTCACACCTGGCTGTACAACAACATCCATGTCATCCTCATGTACCGCCAGTATTTGGTCCATCCGCGAGAAGTCCATTGTGAAGCCAGAATAGGGTGCTGAGAATTGACCTTCTACCGAGCTACCAGCTCCATATGGAACCATCGGGACCTTGTACTTGCTACATAACTTTGCGATCACCACAACATCCTCCGTGGATCGTGGATAGATCAC
The DNA here is from genome assembly GCF_036872675.1 of Lithohypha guttulata. NCBI lineage: Eukaryota > Fungi > Ascomycota > Eurotiomycetes > Chaetothyriales > Trichomeriaceae > Lithohypha > Lithohypha guttulata. Next base: position 1,753,773 of record NW_027042752.1, on the reverse strand, counting down.
AGCGACAGGCTTGTTCGTAGAATTGCTCGTCGACCATTCTGAGTAGGCGTGTTGCTGGATGATTTCGTCGTCTACCGATATCATATCTTCAATCTCATCTGCGCTCGAATCCTTCGCCAAGAGTCTCTTCAATTCCTCCAATGCCACAAGCATAGTTGTTTGGGGTGCGTAGCGCGGTTCCCCTTTAGTATCGAGGACGCTTGAAGCGCCATGATCAAAGTACTGCTTGAGATCGAAGCCAACCTTGATACCACCCGCGAACACGATCAAGGCTGCTAAGATTATGCTTATGGATGACCCAGACCCAGGCTTGGGCATGAATTCTTGAAAAGAACTGCTCCCGCCATTGCTACTTTTTGGAGTTTGAGATTGTGGTTGATTCTGTCGTTGCTTCGAGACAGATAGATAACGGCGACCATGTTGCCGAACAAGTTGGAAATATTGGAATAGCTTCGGAATATCCGAAGACCGACGGAATTGTCTCATGGTTACAGCATGTCCAAGTCGAGCATCTCAGAGCTGTCCGCACTATGGTCGATACCAGGCACGTGCTTTCCAACCGTGAGTTCCTTGGGCGTACAGTTACTGGAGTGCAATCGTTGACAGATATTTCCAACTCTAGTTCCCTCGATCAAAAATGATAGCGCTCCGGATAGACCAGCTTACCATATTTCGACAGACTCGGACTACTATCAGTACTACTCCAGATCCCGCGGGGCTGGAATCAATGACTGCTGCCTGGGGCATTAAGATTGACTACGATCACGTGCGATTATGGTTCCTGAATCGAACCACGTGTGAACTTCCATTCCAACAACGACACGCCTTCCTGCCACATGTTTTCTGCAGCGCAATACGCAACAATCCCACGCAAGCATTGCTTGAGTACTGTCTGGACAAGGAACATGGTGGATGAATGATTCCACTTCCTGAAGACGTTCAAATTGCTCTCAATCGCCTACGTCAGACAAGCCATGAATGACGTCTCACATGCCAATGAACAGCTTGCTCGGGTGATTGGCGAAATAGCCGTGGATTCGCTTGCGCTCAAAACCGATATCTCAACATGGTTCAGTCGCTGAGATGCAATTTGACCAACGCGCTAAAAAGACGTCCATGCTTCGTGCTGTGAGTCTCAGCCACTCGTACACCATGTCTACTCGCTTGCTTCGCAATGGTTATCCGTGTCAGCAATCGCACGTTGCAGCTGATGAGAGAGGCAAGAAATTCGAGTATGCTGGTCCTTGACCTGTTTGATCTCTCTATTTCCCCAATTGTCTATCACTGCTGAGCTTGTGGCCATGTGGACGTATTCGCAGCGCATTCTTTAATTACTTTTTAGAGCATATACTGATCAATCGCAATGTCACAAACACAAGTTTCCACGTCCATCCAGGCTGCAAAACGATATGCGGAACTCTCTCAACAGTTATCCCTTGCAAATCCCGATGCGCTTGACAATGATACTGGAGTCGCAGTACAGGCCAAGTTCATTACACCTCTTGATCCAGTAATCGAGACTGCGGACGGGAACAGGTTACCTGCCGTACCTGTTGAAGAAGCTCATAAAATTAACGCGCTCAAAAGCAAGGCAGATGGCCAAGAAGAGTCCCTGATCAAATGCACGTCGCAGGAGAAGGAGAAGGAAAAGTCCCGTTTGTCGCTTTTGGAGAAAGATGTATCTGCGCCCGACGATAGCCTCGACCTGGCACTTCCACCAGTAACCAGTCATCCGCTCTTTCCACCACTACCTTTGTACGGACCGCCAAGTCTGCTTCGCAACGCTCATTGCTTGTTCTTCCGAATCACCTCGTTCTTCTTGTCTACAGGCTTTCTGCTTGTGATCGTGCTAGGAGCGCTCTTTACGTCAATACCGACAGTCTGTGATAGAGTCTGGTTTTGGCTTACTTTTCGGGATCCTGATAGGACGCGACCATTCTACGAGGAAGAACACCGGCGCGCTGCCGCTCGACAAAGAGAGGCGCAGAAATGGCAACAATCAAACAAAAGATCAAAGACACAGCACCAATACCGAGAAAAGCCAGATACTCTCAACAACGTGTCACAAGACAAATTCGTACCTTTGGAAGGCGGTCCTGACAAACTCGTTTGCGACGCGCGCTATTATGCGCGAAGAGTTGGATTGGAAATGGAAAAGTTCAAAGTGCAGACAGAAGATGGGTTCATAATAGATCTGTGGCATTTGTACGACCCCAATAAGCAGCAGCCACATTCTGAAAATGAAAAAGGCGATAAAGGACCTAACATTTTCCAAAATGGGCTTCAGAACGGAGAGAACACTCCTCCGCAAAGCAAGCGCTACCCAGTCCTTCTCATACACGGTCTCCTTCAGTCCGCCGGAGCATACTGCTGCAACGACGACGACAGTTTAGCATTCTACCTCCACAAGGCCGGCTACGACGTTTGGCTAGGCAATAACCGTGCAGGCTTCCGACCTCAACACACACTGCTGAACTATTCAGATCCCCGAATGTGGTCATGGAACATCCGCCAAATGGGAGTCATGGACTTACCAGCATTCATTTCTAGAGTCCTTTCCGAAACCGGTTTCCACAAACTCGGTCTCGTAGCCCACTCACAAGGCACAACGCAAACGTTCGTCGCCCTCGCAAAAGGCCAGAGACCCGGTCTAGGCGAAAAAATCAGCGTATTCTGTGCACTCGCTCCAGCCGTCTACGCTGGCCCTTTGATAGGGAAAATGTACTTCAAGTTCATGAAAGTCATCTCCCCCGCCATGTTCAGAATCTTCTTTGGCATTCACGCCTTTATCCCACTCATGATGGTCATGCACGGCTTACTCCCCGCAAAACTTTACGGATGGATGGGCTATCTCGTCTTCGGCTTCCTGTTTAACTGGACAGATCGCCGCTGGGACAAAGGGATACGAGATCGATTCTTCCAGTTTGCGCCTGTGTACGTGAGCTCAGAGTCTATGCGGTGGTGGTTGGGGAGGGAGTGTTTCGCGAAACATAAATGTATTTTATCGACGAAGGAGGAGGATGTTCAGGAAGACAGTAGTAGGGATTCGTCCGCGAAGAGCAGTGGTCCGTTGGGGACTACGAAGGAGACGGGGCAGGAGAAAGGGACGCCGTGGTATGATGAGCGGGCGCCGCCGTTCGCAATGTGGATTGCGGGCAGTGATGGTCTTGTTGATGGGAGGCGATTACTTGATCGGTTTGAGCAGGGTCGCGAACCACATGTTAATGTTGTGCGGTCGAAAGTCATTGAGGAATACGAGCATCTTGACGTGTTGTGGGCGATTGACTCGATTGAAAAGGTTGGCAGTGAGGTCAAGCAGGTTATTTGGCAGACGATGAGCAAGGAAGATAGACAGAGGTGTCAGTCAATAGACGGTGTAACAGATACACCGATATAGAAGTTTGTCAGTAATACTATGTTTTGATCGAGATAGACGAAATATTATTCTCTCGAACCCCATCTGTCATCTGGCTTCTGCTTACTCAGGTCAATGAAGTCGTCAGGCGAAGGAATCTCCTCGCCCTCGAAGTGCTGCAGGACAACGTGACCATCTTTATCTCGTCTGGCCACAATCACCTTGTTCTTTTCGCTGTCGGATGGCTCGTGTTTCACATTTAGTTCATCCACTTGATTCTGGATCGCATCAAGGTCGTTTTGAGTAATACCTGGGTCTGGATCGAGATCCGTCTCTGACAGTTGAAGAGGCACTATGGATCCGAACAGCTCTTCCACGTCTGTACCTTGAGCTGTCTCACTTGCTTCGTCGTATTTGTCGCCGTCGACCAGGAGATTTGCTCCTGTGGCTTGAGCTTGCGTAGCACTTTGACGAACATCACTGGTAGTGGGTCGGAGCTTCTCAATCAATTCCAGTTTCGAGTCTCGAATCTCCATATCATGCTCCGAGCCCGAACCTTTCCGTGGTGTTTGATAGTTTTTGGAGTTCCACTTCAAGACGTGCTCATTTCTAATCTCTTCTACTGGTGCCAGCGCAGCTCTCTCTCTCATAAGTTTGCCAACGAGATCTCGCCTATAGATCAGCTGGTCCATGCGATATCGAGCCTCATCTATAGCTTTGTAATCGCGATTGCCGGATCTGTTGTCGGCAATGAAAAGCCATGTTTGTGCCCTACTGATGTTGTTCTGAAATTCAATGTACATTTGCCGTAGAGCGTCCAAGCTCTTCCCTTTTTGCTTTTCCACAAACGACGAAGACCATGACGATTGAACTTGGAAGTGTGCCTCTCTCATCGCATGCTCGATGGGCTCTGGGTCAGCCTTGTGTCTCCTAGCTTCTCGTATAAGGTGTAATCGGTTTGAGTAGTAGACGATTAGTTCGGCCGGTCCGAGACGATGAGTTTGCTGCTGTGGGATGTCGTCCACGCTAAGACCCGCTTCTTCATCATTCGGAACTTGTTCCTCGGACACTGGTGGCGATGTAGTTGTGTTTGCAAAGCTGACATATTGTTGTGCCAAGTTTGCAAGTCGTCTGGTACATAGATCCTCTTCGTCTTTAAGATCTGCATCGCTGAGGTTTGCTTTGACACGAATGAAGTGTTGCTGCCAAGGCTTGTCATTGTTACGTGGCGATTCACCTGCTTCCACTGCAGGGGCTGTGGTTCTGCCATCTTGCACATCGTATATTGCTAGCCATAGCATATAATGACGTTCAAGTTCTCTAAGACGATACCATGGCAGATCTGCGGCTCTTCTCTGTGCTCTTGACCACCGCGCGATAAAGTCTCTTCTGGGAGTCTGTCTCCTCTTCAACGATTGCGCTTGTAGGATGTCGTATAAGCGTGCCTCACACCTCGGCCTCTTTACGCATGTTTTGTCCTTCAGCTCTGAAAGATCTTTTACAGAGACATCATCGTCCAGCTTCCAGATTTTGTCCAAACCATGAGCGGTCTCCGGATTAGTGTAGGTACCATGCACATACGAGAGTGTCAGGTGGCTGTGGGAGTAATACGAACCAAACTCGACACTCATACCCCAGCCATGAGGTAGTCCATGAACGATAGAGTCTGGCAAGACTCGGGCCGTCACGAGGACATGATCACCGACTTCGATAGAGGTTTGGTACTCGCCGATGAAGGCGAAGGCCAAGCCTGACGCATGGTTGTCTTCCAGTCCTGACAGCGCTACTGCGGCAGGAATGTACTTGAGTTCTTTAGATTGCAAGTCCTGGTTCCTAGTGGTATATTTCAGAGGGATTAGATGCACAGGCAGATTTTGATCCTTGAATGGTGATTGTTGGTTGCCTCTTGCAAGCTTGTCAGCCAATTGTCGGCCCCTATGCGTGTTGCGAGGAAATGTGATAGAGCAATAGCCGGAATCGCGGAGAGTCTGGTAGGTTGTGGACAGTTTGGTAAGATTGAAAGACACCCTGATGTCTGGTTCAATGCTCACAGAATTGAAAGAGGACACAGTAGCAGCAAAGGTGCCTTCCTGGTCATCACTAGTATCCTGACTGCGTGCGGTTACAATGGCGACTGGTTGTGTGACTGTACGCATCAGATTCTTCCATGTATTCAAGGACGAATGGCTGTCTTGTGCGGCCCTCAGGGTTTCTCGGTTTGATCCATGAATTCTTAAAATGCGGCGGAACTCTTGAACATCATCTTCAACTCTCTGGGTCTTCACACCAGCATTGTCTTCGTCAGGCTTCTCAGCTTCCGACTCACTCCGCTGCTGATCGAGGCGTCTCGGGAAGCTGAAAGCAAAAGAGCGTTGTTGAGCTGCATTCTGGGGTGTCGCGAGTAATTGAAAAGTTCTTGCTTACACACTGTCAGCATTCCATCTGTACGGGAACTCGTATTTTGTACTCACGGCTCAAACGAACCTTTCTAGAACAGCATTTGACCGCGAACATGGCATTCAGCCTCAACTGCAGCTGTATCCGCCCATAGGCACTTTGCATAGGCATTTCTCAATTCCTGCCAATACCTGATCACGAGGAAGAGACGAACATCTCATTGCCTCCATCTCCACATTAGCAACACGTAACACGACGAGCCATCAGAAATGGACGATGGGACCTGAAAGCTGACTTATCTATAGCTTCTTGCATGGTCGCATCGACCTCAATGTCCTGAGGACTTGAATCTCCGAAAATGCTCGCTTGTGATTCGTCGATATACCTGCTGTGCTGGCCTGCTATTCCTCCACTCCTCAATCACTACCCGAGTTAGACCTTTTTGCTATTCATCTTGGATCACCATTGACAGGTATCCGCCATAATCAAAGGGGCATTGCAACACATCAAGCCAGACTTGAACAATATCGAGAACCACTACACTAAATGTCGACGGAGCAGGTGGAGGCAATCTCATTTCTTCAATCCCTCTTAGGCAAGACTTTACACATCAGAGTACTAGACGGTCGTCTCTTCACAGGGGGCTTCAAGTGCACCGACAATGAGAGCAATATCATATTAGGTAATGCCTTTGAATATCGAATGCCTTCCAAGACTGTTGAAGCCAAGGCCATTGCAGACTCTTCCACTACCGGCAGACCTGCAAAAGCCGATATGACTTCAAGGTTTGTGGGCCTGATTGTTATACCAGGAGAACAGATTGTGAAGATAGACTTGGAAGAGAGCAAGCTGCTGGCGCCGAATCTGATGCGCCCGAGCGCATCGACACCTGCCTTGACCGTACGTACCAAATCCTGACCTACTCAAAATAGTGTCAGAACACACCATATTGTAAACATCTACGCAACGACCTGGCCACACAGAGAAAGCAAGAACGATCTGCACGCACCTGGCATTCGACTACAAGGATACAGTGAATCTAAAGTCGATCTTCTTTCGTCGCCGATCTCTACTATGATGGAGGATTGCTAAGCTACGTGCTCGAAACAACGATATATAACCAGGTGTAGTTCCTGAACACCTTCCGAAGTGATACTTGCTGCTTGGATGATGATTTAAACACATTTCAGCTGCGGCGTGAGCAATTCTGTGGTTGCACCAATTTTCGACTAGCCACGCAGAGGCTCGAATCAATGTGGTCTGTAATGGTTCAAAGGTGCTCCGAAGTGGCAAGTGAATCATACTCCTACGCTTCTCGTGCCTGTCGGTAACGCATTGTAAAGTGCAGAGTACGCTCATAAACCCACATGGTGATCGCTGATGCAGGCGCACTCTTCATGAGACTCACAGTCAAGCCCCGATACATCCCACGAACGCCCTCCCGATGACGTATCTGGATCAAACTTCTAATCACTCCACGATACTCGGGGATGTTACTGTGAACATATCTGCTTCTCGTTGGACCTTGTACCTGGAGTCGCTTGCGGACAAGGTCCAGCGGGAATACTGCCGTCTTCGAAAAACAAGAGGCTAGAATGCCTGCCACTGCATCTCCGCTACTGAAAGGGAGAGCGACGCCTGCCAAATGTTGGCGCAAGGCTTCGTAAGAGGAGAAGAACAAGCCCATGTATGGTATGATTTGTCCATTCGCTGCTCCGAGACCTCGAAACCAGCCACGTCTGCCTTCGTCTTTTGCAATGTCTCTCAGTGCAGCTAGAAGACCAGCATATATTTTCTCGGTGCCTTGAGCAGCGAAGCGCGTTCGGAGCAAGTCGAGGGGGTATGTCACTGTCGTCGCAGCCACACCAGCGGCAGCACCACTGAGAAAAGACTCAGCTGATGAGTGTAGTCGAACTGGAGACTGTGACAAAAGCTGACTGACTGCTCGATACGCGACAAATTGCGTGCCTCCATAGCATACATAGAGTAATTCAGCAGGAATGTTTCCTTTCCAAAGCGCTCTTATGCCTTCTTGCTTCTGTATTGTATGCAAGGTACTGAAAATTCCGCGATATGTTGGGCCTTTCAGGCTCTTGTACGAGAGAGGGTCGCTCAAGGAATGCGTCTGAAGTTGCAGGCGAATCTTGACCACATCAAGGGGAGCTATGCAAAACCTGGAAACTAGACCCGCAACAGCACCAGAGATGATGACTTGTGTTCGTGTGCCCTGTCGATCATGTTAGATATTTGCTGACATTGGAAATGCCGAGTTTGTACCTCATCTTTTAACCGCTCGATACGAGACATACATTCCAGACGAAGGGTTCATCTATAACCACTGCTTGCAAATGCGACAGGTAGTGACCAACGCGTTGAGTGCCGAGCTGGGACAAGATAGTGGATGTCTGCGAAGTGATAGAGACTCTGTGGTGAACCGTGTAATTTCAAGATACCGTTCAGGGACGTTTGGTCGACCGTAGGATGGGTCGTGGCTTCCTTAACGCGTCCTTCCTCGTTTTCTGAACTTTCTGCCAATCCAGTGCGCATAACTTGAAGTGCAGAATCTGGCAGTTGATGCTCCGAACATGCTGTTTAACATACTTCAACATGCTTGTGCCGTTTCTGTGTCGCTGGCAGCAAGGGTTCTATTACTGAACACCCAGGGGTTCGTATTACAGATATAACTCGAAGCACGAAAACAGAAGTGCTTCGTGTTACTTGTTACTTTGCCCACCAACATGCGCACAGCATTTCTACGCTTCGATATGCCAACTATGTAATGCTGTGTTCTGTGCTATCAATCACACTGCCGCAGTCTCGACAGTCCAAGGAATCGCAAGCATTACTAAAATGGCAGCTCAAACAAACAAAAGCTATTGCACATCGGGGATCAATTCGCTCCTCGCAGACACGCATCCATCTTGATGCACGTTTAAACCCATCATATAGCTTCGACACGGCTATGGTAAGATAACACAGATACAATCGACCAGTTGCTGGACCTCAGCATGGCCATTTCGTGGCCACGTTTCAAAATGAGCAAACGATACACTATACCTCGCTACGCTTCTGGTTGCACTCGACTCGACGCTGTAAGTTGTTCTTCATATTTTTCGGCAGCGCGATGTTCGAGTGGCTCGTTTGCAGTATGACCATATCTTTCGAGGCCGAAGTTCTTTCCAGGAGGATCTCTGTGGAATAGCAAAGCAAGTACGCATGACAGGATGCAGTATCAAACCGTCTGACATCTTTTCTTGCGTGTTTTTGGTGGCTATGAAAGGCGAACGTCTCACACAGTCCATGACTAGATTTCAACGTTGACTCATGCCAGCCAACGACGTGACCTGTATCTGACCTGTCTACCATCAATCTACGCAGTATAGATCACCTTACCCGAGACATTGACCCGACAGTGTTCAACAGGACAACTTTTTTGAGTGCTTCTCTATACCTTGGTCATTACCCTTTCGAAATGATTATGTTCAACCATCTGAAAGCTTGCATCGCTATCCTAGCTATCGACTACACGAACTGTGTAGCTGCGGTTACCTTCGCTCAAGTCGAACAGACTTTTGACACTCTTCAAACTTGGTATAATTCTAGTATAGGTCTATGGATGCCTTCGACAGGATGGTGGAACAGCGCCAACTGCCTTACGATGTTAGCTGGCTTGGCAGCTATAGACAGTCGCATCAAAACTCGCACTGGCCACCTTTGGGAAGAAGTCTTTACCAACGCTGCTCAGCACAACTCTCTTACGACAGTAGCTATTGGTCCGACTTGGAGAGGTAATTTGGTTGCAGCTAATGCTTGGTCTTCGAGCCATGGGCTGAGCCATATTGGAGATGGGCAACACGTCGGCTTCATAAACGACTTTTATGACGATGAAGGATGGTGGTGAGTTTTTTGGTCCCGGTGTCAGTTGTTTGATACACCGGCAGGGCACATTCCATTATCAAGACATACCAATCTTGTTGCTTCGATGTTGCGAGCTAACTTTAATGACAGGGCATCGGCATGGATCGCAGTGTACGATCTAAATCACGATTCGAAATACCTCGATCAAGCAGTTACCATCTTCAACGACTTGGACGCAGCCTGGAACAGCACTCCAGTCGGGGGTCTTTGGTGGAACAAGAAGCATGAATATGTCAATGCGATCACAAACGAACTTTACTTCTCCATAGCTGCTCATTTGGACAACCGTTGTCCTAACGATCGAGAACGATACATCAATTCCGCACAAGCAGCCTGGCGTTGGCTCTTCTCCAGTGGTATATTCACTAGTCAGCGCAACGTCAAGGACGGGCTAGCAGTCGGCAGTAATCCAGGCGCAACCGAAATAGTCTGGTCTTACAACCAAGGTGTTGTCCTTTCCGCTCTGACAGAGTTAAGTGCCGCCACATTTCAAGATCTTTATATTGGCATTGCGAAGCTCATAGCAGATGCAGCTCTTGCAAATCTGACATCAGCAGATGTTAACGAGGATGCGGTCGCGACGTTGCGAGACCCTTGTGAAGCAGAGATGTGGTGTGGAATAGATGGGGCGACCTTCAAAGGCGTATTTGCTCGAAACCTGGCTCATCTTCACTCAGTCTCGCCCGAAGATAAATATGCTGAATTTCTGCGAAACAACGCAGATGCACTGTGGACGAGGAGCCGAGATCAGTACAACCGACTCGGTCTAGTCTGGGGCGGACCTTTCACCGAGCCTGCTGGTGCCAGTATGCAGTGTAGTGGCATGGACTTATTTGTGGGTGCGCTTTCGCAGCTGGGAGAATGGAACAGTGACACAGAGTCCGCGAAGAGCGGCATTGGGAAGAGGTCTTTCAACGCCAGGACTGGGAGGTTGACACGCGAATTTTTTGGACTGTGGTGAAGCACTCTGGGGATGGGCAGTAGGCTTAGCACTGAGACCAGACTCCGTGCTGAATGTGATACACAAGGTACACGCAACACCAATTGGCTTTCCAAGTACATAGACAAGCGTATCAACGGACCGAACAAGGACAGGAGCCAAGCATAAGCTGGTACTGATAGGACTTGTCATCGTCAAAACACCGAGAGCTAGCTTATATCGATATTTAGTATCACGGAGTACACCCCGATGCAAGAACAATGTACCTCTTGACCGACCGCTCTTTGCACCGCAAGAGGGCTGCTACTTCGTGCGAGGTCGGACCATCAGTAGCAGCACATCATATGTCGTTCAGAATCCAAAACAGAATTTCCTCCCGAGCGGCCTCCTGGACTGCGTTGACTTGGTCAAAGAGCATCGGCGGAGACACAACGCGGCTTGGCGGATGATAGCGTTTATATGAGACAGAAATTTGCTTCTCCTCCATAATCACCACATAAGCTTGTGCAGATTCACCGCTCGGGCTTATGGTGTAATGGTTAGCATGATTGACTTCGATTGTTTCTCATCGGCTATCAATCGATCCCGGTTCGAATCCGAGTAGGCCCTTTTTTTGATGTTTTTCCGATTTCTTTTTGATCAGTTTACGTTTTTGATCATTGCTGGAGGTCCAAAATACATGGAGAAAGCTTCAGGGAGCTTGAAAAAGTTGTTTGGCAAGGAGGCGGCAGTCTTCCGAGGTTAGACCGAGGGTATCGCTATACCTTCTTAGCTGGAAGATGGGCACATCGACCGAGGGGGGCAGGTATAGCGAGACTTACGATGTCAACCACAAGCCAAGTCTGTTGGCTGGCAATACATACATACATACTGCACATGAGATAGATGTTCAAAGCCACGCATATCCGGTCAGAGTAAAGGTGTCAGGGTCACCACAATGAAACCACGAGCGTGCCCCGACACTTTTGCTGACTGGGATGTGTCATTACGACCAACGCCTGACACTAAGTCTGTGACTAATGCGGTTTACTAAGTGACGTTGTGGTATGTTCTTACTACTCTCTACAGGGCATAGCAGGAACTTGCAGATGCACTGCAATAATGTCAGCCGCAAAGAGTTTCTAGAATGCTTGATTTCGAAAAAGAGAGACGTGCTTTAATCGCTTCCAATGAGTACGAAATTATCTGCGGGATGCTACGCTGATGTTCGATATCAGTCCACTCAATGGTGCTGGTATATAAGTCAGTCCAAGGAGTCCAAAACGCTGCCACTCGTCGAGACACACAGAGTCTATTCGTGCCACTGCCGCCACTGCTCTTTGAACTTAATACAGCGAATCTAGAATTTGTGCCCTTGAAGGGAATACAGCAACTGCACAAATCAATGGAATCCTCACGGACTGAGGTTGGAGCCCTTGTATCGAACAGGCTGAATGGCTACGCCGCAGCGGAGGACGAAGCCGCAATAGAAGGCACAATACAAGGCGATGATAAAGAGGCAGTAAACGACAAGTAAGACACAAGAAATTTTGCCTTTCAGCTGAAGGTGCCGCGTGCACTTGTCCCGTTAATACCAGAGCGAGTGGCTAAAATTCAGCGAATCCTGTCTGCAGTTCCCAAAACCGAAGAACTGAACCGGAGTGTCTAGTGAACTGGTTCCTCGAAGACTCGAATTACGTATACCACCGAAAGATAGTTTTTCATAAACTGGCCGAGTATGCTGGATCCGAGAAGGTATTTCAAGACAAGATTGACCGCTACAGACGCGGTGAGGACGTCGACATTCGGAACGTCGCGGGCTATTCGGTCGTGGTTGATCTAGATGCTATATGCGTCTATCTCTATCCTACCTCTGTTTAACCTCTGTTTAACCTCTATTCGATCCCTGTTCAATCTCTATTTATACCTCTATTTATACCTCTGTTCATACCTCTATTCATATCTCTATTCAACCTCTATTCATATCTCTATTCAACCTCTGTTCTATCTCTGTTCTACCTCTATCCTATTTCTATTGCAATTTAAAGCTAGCACTCTACGCCTACTCTAAGCTGGAAAGCTCGACTCTTCTTCTTATTATTTATATACTATAATATACGATCGTTACAGCATACAATTACGATATTGTACAAGATGTGGCGGCAGTTATAAGTGGCAACTACAACGAGATCTCCTTTACTAAGGACTTCTCGAGCTTACCGTAGATTGTGCAGCCGATATAGAAGGATGGGTCAGGCAATTCCTGATCGAAGATATAAGCCATCCGTGCTGTAACAGGCGGGTCCGTGGCGTGTCCTAATAACAAAAGCAATGACACAGAACGTCACGCTTCTTGGTGCGAATTCTGATGGAACTATATATAACCCTTTCAGCCTTACACCCTGTGACAGGTACTACGACTTTCCGTGTACGGATCCACTCCACATATAGAAAGAGCCAGACAACGTTAACGAAAGTCGTAACGACTGTATAGCTCAAGGCGCCCACAACAGACAGCACACACCATTTTGCAGAGTCGAGCTTAAATAGGCAGAAGGTGAGAATCATTAGAAGGTCGTGATACGAAGACACGCCAGTGGCGAGGGCCTCCCTAGTGTGATGCACGACGAGGCTAGCTTCCTGGGCACGGGTACGCAGCAGATATAGAGGTCAAAGTGGTGTGAGCATAGTTCAAGCATAGTGTAAGTCCAGTGTGAGTGTAGTATGAGTGTAGTTTAAGTATAGTTCGAGCATAGTTATCTGAAACAAAACGTTGCTTCGAAGTGTATTATCACTGATATTAGATATCTCGAAGTTTCACGTCACTCAACGGCCTCATCTCTTTCAATTTATCGTCCCAGACATGTACCGGCCCACTACCGACATTATACTGATAATAGTTCTCAGTGCCGGCCGGTACCATAGCCTTTCTCATCGTAATGTTTATCCTGCCCTTGTCAGCCTCGTTTTGCTTGCCGCTTCGCTTCGGTATCGAGTGTAACCAATTCCGTTGCGTTTCACCTTGCATTAGGATCATATCTCCTGAGCCAAGTGCGAGTTTGATCTGAGTTGTGCCGGGATATGTGCTCTCTGTACTCGCACCATTTGCTGATATCTTGCCCTTGTTGCCATTACCTGGACCGACTCCTGGGGGTTTATGTTTCATCAGAAAGTCGCGACGTGCTCCAAGGCTAAACGATGCGATGGTGGGCTTGTCGCCCAAAAATCGTTCATCATCACTATGAAAACTGATGGAGTCCTGGCCAGTGCTATAGTAGTTTACTAGAACGAAGTTGTAGGTGTCGTTCGTCAACGCCTCGGTCAGGGTTTTGAGCATCTGAAGGCATGGAGGGATTGGCCGTGGTGGTACTGCGCAGGACTTGTATTTACCTGGGGCGACCTCCTTCGTTCGGTTCGTACTCTCCACCATACGCGTCGTTAGATTTGTTTGACCCTTGCCTTCCGGAGACGGATATGTATCGAGGATAAATTGGGAAGTCTCATCAATGCCAAATACTGTGGTATAACGAGGTGTGTTGATGTCTATAGATTTACCAAAGCGAGTGATGGTGTACTTGACGCGATAAAATGGTAAGGAAGAGCGTAGGAAGTGGAATAACTCGTTTGCTGTGGGTTGAGGTATTAATGGCTGGAAATATAAAAGGTCTAAATGTGGCTGGTTCTTGATCTCCCTCCCAGAAACTGTTAGGAGCAGCTCGTTCAGCGTTTCCAGGATATCTGGTGGTAGATCTGCAATAGGGAATGGATAGGTGGCATGTGAGGTTTTGGCTGTCACAGCACGGGTAGCATCGATTGGTAAGGTCGTATTCTCAGTGACATTGCTGTCGCGATTCTTGTTAGGTGGCGGCGATACTGTTTGAGTTAAGGTCTGAACATCATGCTTGACGCGCTTAACAGGTGGTGAAAAGAATGAATCAAGCGTCCTCTTAGACATGACTGTGAAGCAAAACAGTACTTCCTTGAACGATAGTAGACAAGACTGAACTGTGGGAAGAGCATAAAGACTGTTAGTGCCCACGTCATCAGAACGCGTGGTTGAGACGCGTTCGAGTATGGCGCTCCGAGTCGACCCTGGACCTACCTTCCCAATGCCACCTGCTTGCACCTTTCAGTGGTAGTCCAAGTGATCTGGTATTGCTTCATGGTTTCATCACGATTGACAATGAGCATGCAGAGTCAGGACAACTCGCGGGTCGAGAAGTCGATGAGAGACCGTGACCGTTTCGCGTTCAGGCCGAAGATCTTCCATTTCGAACGATCAGTCTCACGTGCTCCTGATTTACAAAGCCAAAACATCAGTCTTCACGTCCTGACAATCATAGACGCATTCAGTCCTTGCTTGTATGGCTTGTCGCTCATTTTCAATCTGATTAATGCTGATCGTATCGCTTTCACGCCAAGGATACCGCCAGTCACCAATCTTCGGCCACCTCATTCGGAAGCGAACATGCATTTTTCGCAATATGAACACTTTGAATACCGCAGAAATTGCTCTGCCTCCAGTAAATCGCGATATGAGAGAACTTGACCGGTCCTTCTTCAATGTCAAATTGCAGGTCTCTGGGCTGACAGTACTCAATCCTCGGGACATTCAAAAAGTCAAGGATAAATTGGCAGCTGCACACGACCTTCTGGTAACTCCAACCATTAAGCCGGTCGTCGACGATGAGGTTCATCCTGGAAAGAAGCGTGTCCTTCTGAGGCCGCACGTGAGTGCTACGGATCCTTCGACCTGGAATCAAAAGTGGAAAGGTATCATTGATGATGGTTCAACGGAAATCCATCCTCACGAGTTGACCATAACTTACGACAATTGGTCTATGAGTGACATTCTCAACGCTGTATTACCAGAAGAGCCCCTGAGTGCGCAGGAAGATACACCTTCTGGGTTCGCTCAGGTTGGTCACGTTGCGCATCTGAACCTGAAAGAGTCCTTCAACGAGTACAAGCACCTAATCGGCCAGGTTCTTTTAGATAAAAACCCAAACATAAAAACGGCAATCAACAAAATACACGATGTCGGCTCAGAATCTGTCTTCAGGACCTTTCCTTATGAGGTATTAGCGGGTCCAGATGATCTAGAGGTTACAGTCAGTCATCTAGGCTGTCAATTCAGGTTCAATTACGCTGAGGTTTACTGGAATATAAGAAACAGTCACGAGCACGAGAGGTTGATAGCGAAGTTCCAGAAGAATGAAGTCGTGTGCGATGTAATGGCTGGAGTGGGTCCTTTTGCGTTACCAGCCGCGAAGAAAGGTGCGTGGGTATGGGCAAATGACTTGAATCCAGCGAGCTACAAAGCCATGTGTAATGCCATACATGTCAACAAGCTCTCGCATCATGTGTACGCTTTCAACATGGATGGAGCTCAGTTCATTCGCAGTGCTGCACAGACTCTGTTACGGACACAAAGACGCTACGAACAAGTACCGGCCACCTCGATACCCCGTAATGCGACAGAGAAGCAGAGACAGAAGCTCGCCGCAGAGATGAAGGCGGCTGCCGTAACACGTGTCGAACCTCCTACCTTCGATCATTTCGTGATGAATCTACCTGCTATAGCTGTTGAGTTCCTCCACGCTTTCAGAGGTCTGTATCATGGCCACGAGCGGCTCTTCGGAGGTTCTGAGGGACGCAGGCTTCCAATGATCCACGTTTACTGTTTTCAGGCACGAAAGGATGATGAAAGCGAAGAGCGGGAGGAGCTACTACAGAGAATATGCGGCCACCTTGGACATCAATTGTCACCAGATGAGGTCGTGTTAGAACGTTTGAGACTGGTAGCACCAAAAAAACTATACTATTGTGCTTCTTTCCGCCTGCCAGGAGCCGTCGCTTTTGCCGCACCCAGAGACACAGAGGAAGTGCCTCTTCTTGAGCTTTTCGAGACGGTCGGTCCTACCAAGGCTAGATGACCTTGCATGTTGCAATCTCATGGTATATTTGTGGCTGGAAGGATTTCTCCCCTTTGGGGGTTATATGTCACGGCTCATCTACATAGCCTAAAGCGGAAGCAGGCTTGACAGTCTGTCTTCCTGTAGGCACGAGCTAAGAGAGTTGCGGATAGAGTGGATTTAGTGAGGACGAGAGTGTCGCTGGATTGTGTTGGACAATCGTATCTCTCTCGGTGGTCTCACAAGGTCTGTTCGAATCTGTCAACAGGTTGTTGGCCAAAAGATAACACTCCAGTAAGACAGAACCTTCACAATCGGTCTTCGGAGTGCAGTGATGCTAGAGCTGACACAATCTAGTGCGACGGCTGCTGTAGCATATGTAAGCTGATGAGTAATTGAGCTTGATGCTACAGCGGACGTCCACATGCGTCGATGCTGAGCCTGTTGAGTACAACCAGCTGCAGTAATTCTTGTGGCTATCTTAGAGTGGGCGCTCCTGTTTGATGACCTCTTTGAATCTGATATCGCCCGTTCAAAACCCCTTTGAAGTGTGAATTTTGGTATGTTGAGCCAGCACGATAGTAGTTGAGCTGGCACGTATAAGTCGTCACTGTTTCACTCGATGACCTCCGTTCGTGGATACTGGATACTTGGATCCACGCTCATGTTCTGCTGGTCAGGTTGTATCAGGTTTATCACCTTCTGAACAAGAATTGTGTGAGCGCACGCTCCCAACCGTCGAGTCGGATCGGATTGTCTACGGGCCAGAAAGGATTCTTGCAGACGTGGTCTGCATACCGTTCATAGATACCTCGTAGTAGTCCATCTGTATTCGGCATACTAGGATCCGTGAAGAGCAGAAACTTCGTACCAGTCAAAGACTGAAATACCGTCAGCTTGAAAAAGCTTGACTCAAGACTCTCTATGCCGGTGACGGGGACATCTGGAATTGGATAGCGGTGCTCAGGTCTCCTGCCACTTATTCCATTAACTCGTGGTGTGGACTCGTCGGAGGGTATTGACTGTGGAGGAAGTTTAGGAGTCAGGTTCTTCGTAATAGCATGAACGCCATGAAAAGTGCCGGCCAAAATCAGGTAGTCATTGGTTGTTAAAGTGGTAGTACCTGGTAGACCAAGTGTTCCTGTAGCTGGCTGTGATGCGCCTGATGAGGCTGTTGGAAAAGTGCGATGATAGATGAGAGACCCTGCTTTGGATATTACAAGGAGGGCGAAGACCGGCATTATAAACTAGTCCTGGTGCAGCTGTCAACGTGACCAACAAGCATTGCTGCCTCTTAGTCATCAAACTATTACTTGAATTCTATACCTAGGCTGTGGACGTGTTTGTCTGCTAAAGCAAAGAGACAAGAAGTATGGGGTGAACGCGGCTGTTCCTGCCAAGGCTCCACTTCTCTGCGGCATTGACGTGCCTCGTTCCTGCCTGTATTGGAATGCTCTATGACTTATTGCAAAACACCAAACTCCAAACCCATCGCCACAACATCTTTACAAGACTGAATTTAATTTGAGGAGCCTCGACTCGATCCACGCTACCTTCGTCAGAATCTGAACCAGTAGCTTGTCAACCGCAACCATGCCTCTCGAAGCAACGATGATATGTGTTGACAACAGCGAAGCTGCACGAAATGGCGATTATCTGTGGGTTACATATGACAGGCGTTGTTGTTGTAAACTAACATTTCTTGGTAGTCCTACTCGATTCCAAGCGCAATCCGAAGCAGTTTCTCTAATCTTCAATGCCAAAACGCAGTCCAATCCCGAGTCTGCAGTTGGCCTACTATCAATGGCAGGCACCTCCCCACAAGTCCTGAATACACCTACGACGAATTTTGGTGCTGTGCTTGCTGGGTTACACGATACTAAGATCAAGGGTACCGTTCGATTAGGGACCGCAATAAGTGTGGCCATGCTAGCGCTGAAGCACAGAGCGAACAAGTCACAACGGCAGCGAGTCATCGTCCTAATGTGCAGTGAGATCGAGCCTACCCACGATAGCAATGACAGTGAGAAAGAGTTGATCAAGTTAGCCAAGAAATGCAAGAAGAACAACGTATCTGTCGACTTCGTGGCGTTTGGAGATGCTACAGGTTCAGAAACAAGATCTACATTGGAGAAGTTCATTGAGGCTGTAGGTGGCGCGTCCAGTAATGAGGGCAACTACCTTGCTGTGATACCGCCAGGACCAGGCCTACTTTCTGACACTCTAGTCACCACGCCGATAGTCAACAGTGGCGCGCCTGGTGGAGGTGATGGTATGGAGGGTGTCGAGGATACTGGCGCTGGTGCTGGTGGCTCAAACGGCTTTGAGTTTGGGATAGATCCTGCTACAGATCCAGAACTTGCCATGGCCTTGAGAATGAGTATGGAGGAGGAACAGAACAGATTAGATCGTGAGAGGCGGCAGCAAGAACAAAACGGAGAAAGAATGGAAACCATAACAGAGGAAGGTGGTTCGACATCGAATGATTCGAAACAACCTAGGGTAGAAGATGACAAGTCTGACGGCAAGTCATGATCTGCATCATCTGTCCAAAACTATCCGGCATGGCGATGGCGTTTTGGTTGAAACGACAGGCGCGAGCCGACCAGAGGATCTAATTAAAACAACTCTTTTGCTCGCATCTCGTAGAATTCCCATCGTACAGACATCAACATGTTCGCAACTCTATCTTACATTCCAACCTTCAACTTCGAGAACCAAACATAACATACGTCAGAGTGTCAAAAGTAGGCTGTTGCAGTGTTGGGTACAATGGTAAAGAAAATGTCTCTACTGCATTGCACCTTGCTGCTCATACTCATATTTGCGCTTGAGACCTGGATCAAACACACTGGCAACACTCTGCTGCCACTCCCTAGGTGTAACGTACACAGGCTCATTAGGAACCACAGGTTCACCCTTGATGCTACTGTAGGGTCTGTGGGAACCTTGCATCTGCTGTTGGACATGAGTAGACTGGCGATGATGATGGTTATTCATGCTCGAGTCGAAATATGGATTGCCTGTTTGTTGCTGGGGGTAGTGGGAAGGCGTCAGTTGAGGTTGCGGGGTAGTCGGGATATATGACTGCGGATGCGCCATAGGTTGAGATGTTGGTGAAGGCGTGTAAGGATGACGGGAGTTGTAGCCACTTGCTGATATTGGGCTCGGCAAATGAGTGTGGGCTTGTACATGCTGTCCGAAATTCTGGTGTGCTAGAGTCACGGGTGAGGATGAGGTATAGTTGGATGGTGGTGGCGGAGGAGGAGGAGCTAGTGCTGATTCTGGAATGGCGAACGCGGCATTGAATTGATTGATAATTGGTGTGGGATTCCAGGGTTCGGCAGCCATACCGCCGTTGTTCGAAGTAGTTGTTGCGGGAAACTGGTGGTAATTCTGATTTACATGGTCATTGTAGCCGTGATAGAAAGTCTGGTCGTGCGGTCTTGACACTGATCTCGTCGAAGCAGGCGATGTAACGAAATGGCTGCCGTGCTGCGTCTGGGGTTGGAGGTACGTATGACCATGATTGTGATGGTTGAGGTGGAGGGTTTCCGACGGTCGGTGCTCCCCAGGGCTTCTGCCTTGCTCAGACGGAGTGCCGTAAGGAAACGAGGGTTTGAGGTCAAATGGCTTCCTCAAGTCTGCTGAAAACGCTGTTCTCAAGCCATTGATCTGACTCTCGACTTCCGGCATAGGCCAGTCTTGAATGCATCGTTCGAGTACTCGCATGTGTCGCACGAAATATTCCTTCGAGTCACGGTTGAGAATAGGATCTGGGGATACAATAGCCACCTGAATCATGGTCAGTAGTAACTCTGTGAATCAGTACGAACAACTCACCAGATGCACCATAACGCAAGTCAGGATGGCATAGATAGGGAAGCTTAGACCTCTTTGCATCGACGACAACCCGAGGATATCAAACTGCTGCAAGATAGCTTCCTGTAGAATACAGACCCTTTTCGCTGCTGTATAACAGGCGAACATAAAGTGCTTCCACTTTTCGTCATTTGCAAAATCCTTCGAAGCACTTAGCTGTGGCTTGTATAGCATAACAATGCCCAACTGGTAATGGCAGTGCATGTTGGCAAGAAAATGAGAAGGTAGTTTTGGTAGAGAGCCGTCTGGCGGTATCGTGATGGTTAAGTCTTGCGGCACTTCGTTCGGCCACTTTGTGAAGTCCTCGTTGTAAGCTACAAATTTGGCGTCAGTAGCCCAATCCTTGTTTTTGCGTTTGAGCTCGTAGTAGGCATGGGTGACACCTTTGATATTGCGAACATTGCGCATCCAGTAACCACATTGCCTGGATATTGCACGCTCGTATTCATCAATGTCAGCATTCGGAGGGGAGGGACTGACATTCACTGTGTCGACATCTACGCCATAGTCCGTCCGCCCTTGAGGAGCGCCAACCATTAACTCAACCAACATTGTGACCTGCCATATTCTAGTTTTTGAGAGGCAGTCAACGGGACCGGAATCACACGTTCCACCACTAGTATGCATGTCGAAATGCTCATGCAAATCGAGGTCTTTCGCCATACCTACAATCTTTCTGACAGTAATCCATGATCGATAATAATAGCCTCTCTTAGGTGTCTTTTCTCGAGCCTTCAATAACAGTAGTAGTGCTTGGATAGTGCTAAGGCGAGGGGTATCTGCGAAATTCTCCTCGTGCCTGTTAGCCAGTGCTAACCATTGCGAGCCACCAGCAGGGTCGTCCGATACTTGACCTGCACACGCAAAGACAGCCTCGAGCAGAAGTGGAGATATAGAATCACGGTCCTGTTGCCACTGCCGTAAGAAATGATTGCGACAAAGAACAGGCGCGTATGGATGAACGTGCCTAAAGAACTCCTGGAAAGCCTTTGAGGCTTCTTCGTTGGTCGGCATCAATGCTGGCGGGATCCGTATCTGCGATCCTGCGGCTGTCGAAAATGCTGGTAAATCCTCATCATCCTCGACTATCGGGGCCGGAGCTTCTTGCAGTGATCCATTCTGCTGACGGATATATGGAGCAACGCCACTATCCGCAATACGGAGATCCCCTAAATTTTCTGCTAAATCTTCTGCAGTAACCGAGTCACTCGACTGTGGACTGCCGAAAGAGTGAGGTTCTGCGTGGCCGTTCGCGGAGTCGAACGACGACAATCGCTGCTGTTGGTGAGCAGGGAGCGGAGCATCCTCGGCTTGACTCGATGCATGCCGCGTTGACGAGTAATCGAATTGGTGCTGGTTGTAGAGGTGTTGATTACCCTGAACACCGTAAGGTGAGTAGCTCTGGCCAAGATCAGATTGAGAACTATAGTTGTGTAGGTATTGGATCTGGTCGCCAGGGTATTGCTGAGGAGGAATGCTTGCTGGTGTTGCATCGAATTGATCAATGTCGCTGTCAACAACACTCAAATCCCCATCGACGCCTCCCGTGGGAGGAACACAGGTAAGTTTGAGACGCTTGCATGCTGCACATGGCCAGCTGTTCGTCGTAGCAGCATCGCACTTGATCTTCCTCCTTCGACAACCTTCACATGCCCTCATCACCTTCAACCGCTTGTGTCGATTATGTTCATCTACGAAGACATAGTTCTTTGGACCCTGAGCCAGGACATTAGACGGCTGGAAAGATTGCATCCTTACGATCCGGTCGTTCCTGGTCGCATCTCCTCAATGTGGAACAAAACGCTAGTAACGATCAGTGCCGCAAGTGCGTCCGCACAAGTCGAGGCCGAAGGAAGTCAGTGGTTGCGTTCAATACAAGAAGTTTCGTACTCGATTTGTGGGTCACACACGAACGAAGTCTCCGGCATGAATCCGCGCTGCGGTACAACCAAGATGAAAAGCCAATCAAGTTGGAAAGAACAGGTTGCCCTTCTGCAGAGTTCTCCAGCAAGTGGCGTCGAATAGATGGCTTGGGAGAACGAATGAAAAGTGCGATCCGATACCTGCCGTTGTTCGTGAAACAGTATCGCGCAAAACAGTCTGGCATACACCCATGGACTGAAATGTTGTAAAGATAATGATAAGTTTCGGTCAATGCTACGTCAACCAGGAGATGTCCCGGTGCATACCCGGTAACGACGATCGCCTAGGGGTCGTAAGAAGGGACTGAATCTCACCACAATGGAGAACGAAGTGTCAGTGTCGTACAGTACGGAACAGTGGGTTTAGAGAAGAGGAACTAGATTGATCAAGGTCAAGCTCGAAGAATATTAGCCTATCTCCATCGAGGAAACGTTAGAGCTTAACCTCGGTATCCAGTGATTTTGCTTGCATCGTCATCTTAGCCACTGATGGTAAACAGGACAGCAATGGTACTACATTGCGAGTTTCACTGCACATATGCGTAGCGCACCTCGGGGAAGAAGAGTAGTACGGCTCATGTCCCTTATGCTTCCGTCGCCCTCTGGGGTGTTAACCATTTCCTAACAGATATCGAACATAAAACTGGGAGATTCGTGGCAGGGATCATGGTCACGATGGGAGGCCCAGGTCAAACTATGTAATGTGATGGCCAGGGCAGTCTCTACTACTGCATGTATTACAGTTTGAAGAACGTGAATCAAGAAGAGCGCCACAATACGCCGGTGGCCTCACGGACCCTAGCTGCTGACCTTTCGATGTACAGCAACGCATTCACTATCAAATTGCACCTATCTCATCCTGAGTTGCCCATGGACTATGATGATGGCAAACTCGTTGACGCGTTGAAGCACAAGAGCCATTTTCCCTGTGATTAACATAAGGCTGGTCCTTGAATTTCAAGGAATTCTCTTGCCAAGATCCTTGTGATACAAGACTTGGCACATGCTTGTGGCGGTAATAGGAGTTTCATCGTCGTCGTTGACTGAAATCGTAATTCCTTCATTCATTGCTGATGGCGATGGAGCAATTTCACATGCATGTTGAAGCCTTGAGGAATGTTCGTGGACGGCGACGTTTGAGAAGCAATGGTTCACGAATACGTTATAATTACAGCGAATGTTTTGAGATGAACAGGATAAAATGAGGAATTTACCCTGATTCTGCCGATCACGGAGGACTCAAATGGGTTTCTGCAGATGTACACGTGACTTCGCTCGACTAGTATCGTGATCGTGGCGCTGATGTGATACGTCTTTTCGTGTCATCTATCGATCACTTCTGACAACATCTAAGCTACGACAGAATGGACAATAGAGAGTTGGCAAACGCCAATCCTGTCGTGTTAAACCCTTCCGACCTGCCGACTCGCAAAAGACTCTCAGCAAGTCAACATGGAGAAGGCAAGTCATCGTCGATTTTCTCGTTTCCTACAACGACTTTAAGCAGCGACCCGTTGTATCATTCCGATGTCTCCGAGGCATCGGACAGCGACGTCGAGTCAGACGCAGAAGATATCGATGAGCAGGAGATCTATGACCTGATAGCAACCATGTCAGACCCTGAACATCCTATCACACTTGGTGCGCTTGCTGTTGTCTCATTGCCCGATATCTCCATCAAACCTACCATGCCTCGTCGACCCGAGTCGCCGCTGAGAACTGTCACCGTTCTGGTGACGCCCACAATTCAGCACTGCTCTCTCGCTACCGTTATTGGGCTTGGAGTCCGTGTACGCCTAGAGGAGTCTCTCCCAGCTAGATTCCGGGTCGACGTTCGCATAAAAGAGGGCACGCATTCTACTGCTGAAGAGGTGAACAAACAACTAGCGGATAAGGAAAGAGTCGCAGCTGCGTTGTGGAACCCCACCCTACAAAGCTTTATCAAAAAGATGCTCGAAACTTGTGAGTGAGGCATTGAGGTTGGCTATCTGATGACTGCAAGCATCGTACACCACAGCAGCTTGCCATTGATCTGCGGAGTGTGCGTGAATGCTGTTAGGGGAGTCAAAAGTGGGTGTATCGAAGGACCCACAAATAGCATCGTGTGCTAGGCTCGAATCTATTTCACATGTGCAACAAAGGTTGCTGTCATATACGCAACTCGACATAGCTTGCGCTTCGTGTCGAAGGGTCTGTTCTCTGTGCTGCATCGCAGCTGTGATGATGGCAGTGTACCAAATGGATATGCGCGTTTCCATCCATGGCACAGAGAAATGGCGTCATGTATCTGTGGGAATATGCCGTTATTGTTTACTGCTTTAGCTGCCTGCACTGCACGTCTGGAATCGTCGCTGTGAGATTCAATTCGTCCACGAAGAAAAGAGCTTCTCGAACACTGATTGTTGGTGGAGGCAGTGGTGTATGCCGATCAAGTTTCATATTAGTGGTGTGCCCGAGAGAGTGGTACAGAGGACGGGCATACTTGGTTGGTAAACTATCAATAACGGTGCTAGAACACACATAATTTCGCTCCGGAGTGTGAGCTTCAGCTTACAGGATAACAATGTTGTCGTGGCGAGTATTCTTACCATCTTTTGGATGGTGTGTGCGACGTTAAAACGTCGACCACTGTTCGATGAGATCCCTGGTCTTCGGGGACAGTCTCCAACACAGCTGAAAAAAAGGCATAGAGCACAGTATCGAAGTGGGAGTCTCTGAACTCGATGGTTGGGGTTGCATTAAGACAGGGTTCGTCTCGTGCACAATCTCTTGTTCTCGAGCTCGAACGAAGGAGGCGACGGTGAGCTTTGCGGTATGAGTGTCTACAGATAGTGTTGATCAGACGATGCTGAAAACGTGTGTCTTTATCTTGGTATTTTCACTTTAATCTACAAACTTTCACGGCAGTGGCTTTGTTCCGGAATCCATATTGCTCCACCACCCTTGAAGCATGCGCTTATGGTGATACAGTAGCGTCGTGAGGCTGCTATTGTGCGAAAGATTGTACTTGTGGAGTATCGAAGCACGGAACCACAACCACTATAGGAACGTTACTGGTCCTCTGGCGACATTTCAAGCCGTCTATACGTCAAACCTTGTGGCTCTGTGGGAGGACTATCCGGAAGGTGAGCAGGTAACAGTATGGCAGAGGGTAGCCCATTACCAGACGTCCTCCTGGCACAACATTCCTCTTCACTATTGTCTACAGTGCATTTGAGAAGAATTCGACAGCCTTGACCCAAGGTATCAGACATTTCTAAGAGGAGTAGTAGTCCGAAAAGAAGCCAAGAAGTTGTCGTCCTTGTGCCAGCCAACCTTTGTGGAGGACGAACGCCTGTCATGTTTAAAGTCGACTGACTGATGCAAGGATATCATAAGCAATTGAATGAAACAGACTTTCTACGGCATACCCCTCCCTCGAAGTAGTGCTAACTCCGTGCCAACAATTTGGGACTGGGCGGACCACGCGTATCACTCCGCGACCAATCGATATGCGCCCCGCGAACACGTGTATCTTTGAGCGGCTATCATTGGTTTGCGAGAACTTCTTCTTGGCTTTTGCATCTTCAGGACTTTGCAGATCATGTAAGCTTTAGCACGGTTCTTCAAGCACTAAAGCGAGGAAACAAGCATGCTCATGCTTTCGCGGCTCACGTCATGGCTGATTGTTTCAAAAACAAACAAAAAAAGAAGCGTTGCTAACCACGTTTCTGACTCCACGAGAGTGCATGGGATAGAATTTCGGCGACTCTGCAACCTCAGACTGGGTATTCGGCACCTCGCATTGCAGAGGGCGCTTTCAGAAATTTCAACAGAGCAGAAATATCTCACGTCAAAAATGAACACGAAGCCATGGCGGATTCTCCTCGCTTATAAAGTCCTGACGTTAACCTGACGATGTCTGTTGTACTTTCCAATCAGATCTCCTCTCAGTCCATCGGACCTTCCGACTCTTAGAATGTGCTTGTCAACTCATCCAGTCACTGAAGCTAGGTGATCGCAACTTTTGCGGCCTATCGATTCCACCACGAGCTTGTTATACCTGCATCAAAAGTACGCTTGAGCATTGCATTTAGTACTGAATATCCAACCCTTCTGGCAAAGTCGGATCGACGACCACCAGAGCACACGCCGCTTACTAAACTCACGAAGCACAAATCAGAGAAGCAGAGCGTGGCCCGTGCTCTGCTACACGACTCGTGTGGATTGCCTCGAAACCTTAACACCACTTTCCGCCATTTTACTAAGCTGCAACAAGCTCTATCCGCCCCATTCTAGCCTGTCCAGAAGCCGGGACTGGCAAACGAGACACTACGCTACAACATCCACTACCTAATACGCCAGGATTGCTTGTCGTGTAATAAGCACAAGCCAGTGACGGCATACACACATACCCCAGTCATTCAGCAGTCCCCGTTCGGGTGGTCAATCTACACTACATATTGCAAACCAGACTCCTCTGCTTGAATATTCTTGTGAATTCTGTCACCTACACATCTCTGGTCGTGTCACTTTCAGATCGAACCAGGAGAAACATCAACATGGCAGACATTGGCATTCATGCTCCCCATGGACCTGATATGTCTGCCCGGCATCCATCTATGGTCACCCCCCAATTCGCCATGGACGAGGATGAGTCTCGAGTGTTCAACCGACTGCTGAAGCCTGATGATTCTTACACCCCAGAAGGTGTTTACTGGGCTGATCTCAACTTCTTCAAGCGTGCAAAGTTCGTACTCAAGAACGATGCTGCCGAGACAAGTCGTGAGGCTGGTAACGTCTGGCGAATGTTCAAGAAGGACCCTCTGTCACCAGTAGCTTACTACTTCCGCAACATGGTGCTACCTGGAGCAGGACTCGGTCTAGAAGGTTACGTCCTATTCTCGATAGGCAATTTGAAGCCCCTGTTCGCAGCTGGCTTTCCGAATTGTTGGGGTACTCGTGGAACTGCATGCAGTCATACCTGGTTAGCAGCAATCGAATACATGGAGATTGTTGGCATCATTGTCGGTCAAATCCTTGTCGGTGTCATTGGTGACTGGCTCGGCCGGCGATGGGGTCTGATTCAAGACGCAGTAATCATGTTCATCGGTCTTGTCATGTTGGTTTCGATGTGGGGTGTCACTCTGAACGGCTGGATCATCTGTTATGTGTGGTCTCTCTTTCTCTACGGTGTTGGTGTAGGCGGAGAATATCCCATGACTGCCACTTCTGGTATGGAAAACGCAGTCGGCTCTGGCAAAATTTCAACCAAAGAGGACCGCTTGCACCGAGGACGCAAAGTAACAAGTGCTTTCTTGATGCAAGGCTGGGGTCAATTCTTCAACCAAGTCCTCCTCATTTTGTTACTGCTAATATTCCACCATGGAAGTGGCAATCCTCCCTACTCGAAGGTCGCCGTACAATGGACATTCCGAATCTCTTTCGCGATCCCAGCTGTTGGCACTCTCTGGCTAGTCTACTATCGTACTTATAAGATGAAATCAGCTTCTAAGCAGTTGCAACTACAGAAGAAGAAATCGAATGTGACTGGTTACGACACACAATCTCTCAAAATGACCTTCTACCACTTCGGCGGCCGTATGCTCGCTACAGCCGGCTGTTGGTATATGAACGACGTGTTTTTCTACGGTAACAAGCTGTTCCAGAGCGAGTTCATTGGCATCGTTACAAATCACAGTAATTCGATCATGCCAGGCTGGTTGTACAATTTGATCAATGTCGGAGTCTCACTCTGTGGATATTATCTGGCATCCTTCCTCATCGACAACAAGCTGTACGGTCGCAAGCACATGCAGACACTCGGCTTCCTTATGGATTTTATACTCTTTGCTATTCCAGCCTTCAACCTTGAATACTATACTAGTCCAGAACACATCACGGAATTTCAGGCGATGTATTTCTTGTCATCATTCTTCAACCAATTCGGACCGAATTCTGTCACCTTCATCGCGGCGGCTGAGGTGTACCCGACAGCTGTCAGAGCAACTGCACACGGCTTCAGTGCTGCTTGGGGAAAGCTCGGTGCACTGACCGCTGCGGTTCTTTACAACTACATCGATACCCAGACCAAGTTCTATGTTGTACCTTGGTTCGGTCTCGCCGGTGTCGCCCTCTCGGTCCTCTTCTTGCCCGATACCACTGGTCTTGACCTTAAGGAGCAGGAGCGTCGGTGGGCATTCATCCGAGCCGGTCGTGCTCAAGAATACCATGGTGTCGCCGTGCACCCCAAGCACTTGTCGGCTTGGGAACGGTTCCGAGGCTTGAGCAAGCAATATGACGCCGACCTTGATTATGCTCAGCGAGTGGAAGAGATGAGAAAGGAATGGGAAGTCATGATGCAAGAGAAGGCTGATGAAAAGGCCGGTCATCTCGATGAACAGGATTGGGAAGACCTTGACCACGAGTTCAGCCATGAGGTACACTCATATTTCAAGAAGACCACGAACTCGCCCATGCTGCAAGGTATGGAACGTGAGAAACGGTCGCCAACTCTTAACGGTCAAAATGGCTATTCGGACAACGAAGTCGACGAGAAGCGTGCTGTGTAGTCTTCAGGCGCCGATGTGATCTATGCTGGCAGAGCTCGTCCTAGTCAGGAGATGGATTATAGGGAAAGGTGAAGTCTGCCAGCAATTGGTGATCATTTTATACAAAACTTTATCATTCTTTGAACTCAGGATCGTACCCTTTACAGCGTCTGATTTGTGTCAACAAGTATTATTCTCAAACGCGTCGTCGGACCTATGTGTAGAAACGTTAATCAAGACAGGCTTGAGATATCACCGTTGGATAAATATGTAGACATCAAGAATGTAGTAGCGCAACTCCGCAAGTGGGGACTATCGACCCTAACGAAGCGGCAACTTATCTCTGAATTAGCCGCACTCTTTTGCTGGTAAACCAATATCTCTACAACATACATTCACTTCCTTTACACTACATCGCCCTGAGGTCGGCGACAGTCTTCGTCTCGAATCTTTACTGAGCTGTTCCCCCACGTCAGCCAGCGCCTCTACCGCAGGAATGGCTGTATATGGCGAAGAACAGGTGATCCAGCGAGATCCAGCGCTGTTGTAAGTTTGATTGATGGCTATGTCTAGTGCGCTCGTGTGGAAGCATATGAAGGCCACCATAGCGCAAAGGTAACTGACACACTTCTAGCTACTGGATCCTGCTGCCCATCACGGTTGTAATGATTCTCACAGGTGTCCTACGACACTACGCAACGATTCTCCTACAAACCCCACCTAAGCCGCCTGCTCATCCCACCGAAGCTCGTGAGAGACAAGCACTTCAGCAGTCTGCCATTCTCAGATCGAATCTGCCAGCGTCGGGGTTGTCAAACGCTGGGTTCTCAATACGGAAGGACTACCTGATCGACAACTACAAGAAGGGCACATTTCTGAAGAATGGTCCAGAGTCAAGAGGACAGGCACAACCGAATCCAATGTCTGATCCTGCTGCCATGGAGGGCATGATGGGTATGATGAAGGGGAATATGGCCATGATGATTCCGCAGACATTGATCATGTCCTGGATCAACGCCTTCTTCGCAGGATTCGTCATTCTGAAGCTGCCATTCCCGCTTACTATTCGCTTCAAGCAGATGTTGCAGGCTGGTGTGATGACAAGAGACTTAGATGTAAGGTGGGTGTCGAGTTTGAGCTGGTACTTTTTGTGCCTGTTTGGGTTGCAGAGTGTTTTCATCTTCATCCTGGGGAATGACAATGCTGCAAGTCAGGTCACGCAGCAAATGGCTATGTCGAATCCTATGGGAGCAGGCGGTGGTGGCGGGCCCATGCAGCCTGGACAGGATCCAGATAAGATGTTCCTAGCAGAAGCCGAGAATCTGGAGGTTATAGAGTGGTGGAGTGTGCTTGATGGCGTTGAGGAAAGGATTCTGGCGAGTGGTTGATTCTGAAACGAATAAACATTCACTTTCACATCGTGCCTATCACAGTACGCTGGTATCAGTCTCTGCTGCTTTGTACCAGCCTATCAACCTATGTTCATCTGCAGTGTCAGGTACCGAGACGTTGAAGCCTGTGCTCTCGTGTGTCGGGCGAGAGCCGTGCAACAGGGATAGCTAACTACAGCACGCGAACATAGAAGATCAGCTTGCCGAGGGTTTCCATGCACTTCCTTGCATTCCGCCCTGGAGGACTTCCAGCACCTTTCTTGGCAACGAAATTTGGAGACCCGTCAAAGATGACGATTTGGGTATATTCCGCCCGCGTATGGAGTCAAATATAATGCTTGCACGTAACTTCGCGCACTTCGATGTAATGAGTAGAACAAATCTTTGTCAATTAAACAACAAACGTCTTCGCTCTCGACTGACCTCGCCATGCCTGTACATATGTCATAACTTTCTGGAAGCACGTGCTTCCACTGCATTGTCCTTGCAAATGCGGTGACTAAACCTTTCCAGTGTTCCTAGCATAACTCGGTGGATCAGGAACACTGGCATTACTTGATGGAAGAACAGGTAGGCCACGAAACCCCAGTTCGTTGTTTGAGCCTTTCCCGGCGTGCTTGCGTGGAATTCGATCTCAAGACTAACCCATCGTGCCTGCAGATTGTTTCAGCGATTCGATTCGCTTGGGATCCTAAAGCGCCCCAAGACGTTAAAGTACCTGCCTTCGAATTCGTCAACAACCTAAGACAAGAGGCTGCGGCATGGCAGCCGTGTCTCGAGATCTTCACTCGTCTCCCTCGATATGAAAATGTGATTCGAGTTTTCAGTTTGGATATCGTGAACAATGCAATTCGAGCGGGAAATCTCGACCAGCAAAACTTGAATTTGATTAGGCAGCAGTTGATGAACTATCTCGAGACCACATATAAGGTACAAGCTGCTGGCTTAAAAGAGGCTCCTGACACTCCTGGCATTGAGAACAAAATTGCACAAACGATCACGTATCTGTTCTGCGCCTGTTATGCGACTACCTGGCCATCTTTCTTCGACGACCTACTCAACCTGACTACTAGCACGAACGGCTCCCAGCGAGATAACCTGACCGGCGTCGCTTTCTACCTTCGAGTCATCGAGTCCGTTCACGATGAAATTGGTGATGTGTTGCAGGCAAGGTCCAGAGAAGAGCAGGACAGAGCAAACGTACTCAAGGACTTAGTCCGTGCGAGAGATGTGGCCAAAATCGTTCAGTCATGGCAAGAGATCTTGGAGCACTGGCAGTTATCCAGTGGTACCATTGGTGACCTGACTATGAAGGCTGTTGGAAAATGGGTTAGCTGGATTGACATCTCCTTTATCGTCAACCCAAGAATGCTGCAACTGATTTCTCAGCAAATCGACCAGGCACGAGTCCAAGAGCTGTCGTACGATGAGGAGAGAGCCAGAGATTCTGCGTGTCATGCCATCACTGACATTGTGAGCAAGAAAATGACAGCAGCCGACAAAATTGAGATGATCGATTTTATTGGTGTACAGGCCATTGTCGAAAGGATATCTGCCTGGCCTATACTTGCCGATCAACACAAGTCTTATTACGATGCTGACCTTGCTGAAGTAGTTGCCAAAATCGTGAATGCCGTTGTCCTAGAAATTGTTCGAACCCTGGAAACTGAACAACAATCCTCGCAGACATGGAACAGAGCTGAGCACATGCTACGTTCATTCCTACCGCATTTGCTGCGATACTTCTCCGATGAATACGACGACGTTTGCTCTAACGTGCTGCAAGGTATGACTGACGCGTTGTCCTTCTTACGGCGTGCCTTTCAGGGAGATGAATATGTATCACAGAGGGCAAGCATACTTATGCCAATTCTAGCCGCCATCTTTCTCAAATCGAGAGTCGACGATGTTAGAGATCTGGAAGGCATCGACGATGGTAACGAGACCGAGGAAGCAGAATGGCAGGAGCTAAGAAAGCGGTTCAGCAACTTGCAACAGACCATTGCGGCCACAGATGAACAACTGTATATTGATGCTGTGTCAGGCCTTGTCAATGCAACATTTGAGCAACTGCAAGTCTCTGGCCACAATCTCGATTGGAGGGACCTAGACCTTGCCCTCCACGAAATGTACCTGCTTGGTGATCTCGCTGTCAAGAGTGGCGGACTCTACCAGAAGCACAAACCCAACTCCCCATCTGCAGAACGACTTGTACGCATGATGCTACTTTTGGTTGAATCGCAGACAGGCACATTTCCATCACCAACCATCCAGATATCATATATGGAAATTTGCGTCCGTTACGCAAGTTTCTTCGAGAAGCACACGCAGTATGTGCAGCCAACATTACAGAACTTCATACAACATGCTCATAGTCCAAATGTTCGCATTAGGTTACGTGCATGGTATTTGCTGCAGAGATTTGTGCGCCAACAGCGTCACAATGTCGGACCAGTTGCAGATACCGTTGTGCCGAATCTGCAAGACCTGCTTGTCATCAAGGCAGAGATGCCGAAGGTAACAAACGGCGACGAAGACGAATCGGACGACGAAAGAAGTGATAGCACTTTCACTAGTCAATTATATTTATTTGAAGCCGTTGGGTGCATTATTAGCACAACCAGTGTTCCAGCTGAAAAGCAATTACAATATGCTCAAGCTGTCATGCAGCCACTGTTCACGGATGTGCAGAACAACTTGAACGTTGCAAAAACAAGCAAACAGGCATGTCTACAAATTCATCACGATCTTATGGCATTTGGCAACGTAGCAAGAGGCTATTTTGACTGGCAAGGTACTACTAACGTTCAGGCTGTCAACAATATTCCTGCCCCGCTCAAAGATGCATTCACACAGGTGGCAGAGGTCACCTTGATTGCATTGGAGTCGTTAAATACATCGTTTGAGATTCGCGAAGCTGCAAGATTTACATTTGCACGGTTGTTAGGTATGATAGGCCAGCAGATATTGCAGCAGCTGTCGAGGTGGGTCGATGGATTTTTGACGGAGTCCTCTAGCCGAGATGAAATCGCACAACTGCTACGTTTGCTCGACCAAGTCACATACGGGTTCAAGAATGAGATCTCAGATTTCTTAGACACTATATTTGGCGGTTTAATCCGTCGTGTATGGGCCGGAATTTCAGCTCCTACTACAGGCACAGACGATGAGGTTGAGCTAGCTGAGCTTAAGAGAGAGTATCTCAATTTCCTACTAGTAACTCTTGGAAATGGTCTCGGCGGGATTTTAGTGAGCACTACTAATCAGCCGCACTTTGAAATGGTGATTGAGTCCATCGAGCACTTTACAAAGGACATTACCGACCCCACCACAGCGAAAATGGCTTTCCAGCTTCTTGCGAGGATGTGCATGGTATGGGGAGGTGCAGATGCCGTATCGGGCCAAATACTAGCAGAAATGACACAAAGTGGTCAACAGGAACTTCCAGGCTTTAAGCATTTCATGATGAGTCGATTCTCACCATTATGCTGGGCTGGTCCATCAAACCCGAACTTCAACCCGAAAGATGGACAGTCGCGGCAAGTACTTATGGAGGCAGCTGGTCTGCAGAAGATGATATACGCGAAAGTGGGCGAGGAATATATTACTTATTTGCGCAATACTGAATTGCCGACCGTTGGTCTACAAGGTGGACCTATGATGGAGGACTTCTTCACGAAACTAAGATCGTTAGACTTGAAGTCCTGGAAGAGCTGGTTTGCGAGGTTCGTCAGTTCTGGAGGAGCTATGTAGAGCTCATAGTTAGTGAACTTTCAAGAAAGAACAAGATATTGAAGAACAAGCTCGTCTAGGAATTACCGTAGGGTGAGCATCAAAGTTTCCGCTGTGATTCATCGAAATTCATTGATGCCTTATCGCCTAAAGTGACAAACGTAAACAATGATGCCACTTTCATGTGCTCGGTACCTCATATAACGTGCTCGATGTACAGTATCAAAACCTAACCCCTTCCACATACCTGGAGCCACCATATCACTCCCCTGCACACTCTCACCTTTCTTAAATTTAACCCTCCACCTACTAAGACCATGCTCCGCCGCCTCCCCACCCCAATCAGCATAACCCCCGACGACATCTCAACCCTCGAAGACCAACTCACCCGCCGCCTTGCCTACATACACTACAAAAAGACCGGCGAAGATCCCCAGGGGTTCTTTACCACCAATAACAACAACGACACCGCTAGTGCTGGTGGTGGTAAGCGCAAGGAGAACATTGTGGGAGAAGCGGAAGAACTACAGAAACCTATTGATCCGAATGATGAGCTGAAGCCGTTGCCGGGGGATAAGGGAAGGATGGGGATGAGTGGAAGGGAGAGGATTATGGGGACTGTGCCAGGGGGCAGGGGACGGTGAGACGAAGGGAAAAGGGAAGGCAAGGAGGGAGTTTATGATTTGAATGTTTTGGCACGAATGTTGGTTAGTAAAGGGATCTATGGGGTAATTTACCTCTGCGCAAGGGTTGAATAGATACTGGGAGCTACGGAAGATACGCTGTTTGTGGAATGGTATGTGAAGTCTCACTAGGAGCAGGAAGTTATGCCCGAAATTCAAGTCAAGTTGGGAATGAGACAAGATCACTTCGATTCGAGGCACCTCCTACAACTCTACACATGCTGGTGCACGGCACATCTACCCCATCCTCATTTAAGCGAGCCCAAAGAAGTAAGGAAAACAACAACTTCTCACCAATCAGCAACCTCCCTTCAAAGAACAGAAACACAACCCTAGCAAATTGAACACCCCAGCCTCCTTAAACCTATCCATGACATTACATACATAATTTCTACAACCACAATGATCCTCCGCAATCGACCATAGGGTTAGGAAAATAGGGGTTCCCGTTCGATCACCCGTACTCAAGCCTGGCGCCGACGAGTTAGTAGTTGGGTTGGAGACAACCAGCGAATCCTCGCTGTTGATTGTTTTGCGACTTTTAGCTCTTGCTTTTGCTTTTGTTAATCGATTGATGGGAGGATGGTTTGTGTTCAAGAGTGCGACTACGTCGACGGTGAATGAGTAGTCGTTTGGTGATGGGAGGTTGTCGCGATGTTTTTGATAAAGTGGTCGGTTGTAGCAGTTGTTCTTGGTTACATAGAGGGTAGATGGAGTGTTCACAAGGAAGAAGATACGTTGATGTGGGTCGAATGTGTATCAATGCTTGCCATTACAGACTACGACTGTTCTTGCTCAAAGGCGTACGATCGGGATTTCGAGGTATAAGTGTCTTTTCTAACGAGTGCAGGAGATTTACTTGACTGACTCACTCTCCTGTATTTGCTTTGCACTATCTATACTGTTTGTCTGACACGATTGGCTTTGAACTATCGCCTCTCCGAAAAGCTCGCTAAGGGAGAATAACTTTGAAATGAAGGCAGACTTCTAGAAGGCTGTCCAGAGATGTATGACGATGCTGCGATTACACTCAGCCTGGATCTGTGAGGCAGATCAATGGCTTAACGGTATTGTGCCCATATGTTGCGCTGTTTCGATGTTTCCGCCACGATTTTTGAGATTCGAAGACTGGATTAGAAACCAAATGGATTTTGTGGTGCTAGTCAGAATGTTAGCGAAGGAACAGCACGCGTGATCAAGGCGAAACTTACTAGCATGAGCCAGGTTGGCTCTCCGTCCAGTGGGTTGAGGCTGCAGTTTAGGAGCAGCAGTACCAAACCTGACTTCGGGCGCAGCAGTCTTCTGCGGAATCAAAGGTGCAGGTGTGGACTGTTGAGGCATGGGAGGTAATGGAGGTATGTTGTTCGCGCCAAAGCCATTCGGCTGTCCGAAACCTGTTTGTAAAGGAGCTTGAAAGCCAGTTGGCTGTGGCTGTAATGATTGCGGCTGAAAGGAAGGCTGGAAGCCGGTTGGTTGTGGTTGTAAACCCCCTGGTGGAAAGCTGGATTGTTGAGGTTGGAACTGGTTAAACCCATTCTGTTGCTGCAATTGTGGCTGTGCTTGTGGAAAACCAGTCCGTTGAGGTGTAAGTGCCGGCGGAAGCATTGAGTTGATGCCGCCTTGAGGTTGTCCGGTCTGCTGGAAAGAGCCAAAACCAGTAGGTTGTGGTAACATGTTTGTTCTTGGATCAGCAAAAGGACTACCAGTTGCATTTCCGTTGAGGTACGGCTGTTGAGGTTGTCCAAATTGTTGCTGCTGCAGAAAGCCGGTTGCTTGTGGCTGGAAGCCGTTCTGCAACTGCATACCTGGTTGCATAAAAGCAGTCTGCTGTGGTCGAAGATACTGTTGCATACGTTGAGCAGTCAGCTCGCCAAGGCTTTGTCCAGCAGGTGCGGGATGAGTCGTGGTTGGGACTCCCGTCATTTGCGCCTGAAGAGGCTGTAAATTGAACTGGTTTTGTGGTGCATTTTGTGGTGCAGAAAGAGGTCTTGGGGGAGGCGCTAACAATGCAGAGCCTGTATAGTTTTGCTGCGGTGCTTGCGGCCGCTGTCGTGAAGCAGTTTGTGGTACTTGAAGTGCCTGACCGACTTGCTGGAACAGTTGTGGAGTGGCGCCTGTTTGGCTAGGTAGCTGCTGAGGTGCAGGTTGTGGGGACTGAGCTACTGGTGGTATTGATGCTTGAGATACAGGGCGTGGAGGTGCCGGAGTCGGTTCAAGAGGTTGATCCAGTAGAGATAATGCTTGCATGTTTGCGGAAGGTGGTTTGACGGCAGGGACGGACGTTTGAGCAGGAGCAGGGCTTGCAACTGGTTGCCTACTAGGTTTCGGTGTCCAGGCATCATCATCGAATCCATCCTTTGCATGCGGAACAGGCGCTGATGTGAGTGGTGTAGGTCGTGATTCACTCGGCGCTCTTGGTGCCTCAGATTGAAGCACACTAGCGTCAACAGTATCAGCAGTCGTTCTATTGGCATCAGGCCGTTTCCTAGTGTTGTCTTTCAGACCACCATCTGCATTGCTGAACAGACCCCCAGGCTCACCGTTGACCTTGGTCCTGCCGAAACGCTGGTCCAAGTATTTCATCACTTTGAGCGCATCGCCTTCTTTGAGACCTAAGGTCCGCAGAGTTTCGATCTGGATGTCTGGCAGGACACTCTCATCCATAGAATCTCTAGTCATGGCCTGTGCATAGCGCTCGCATTGGTGTGGGCCAACACCAGCATTGAGGAAGAACTCGAACCAATCGTAATCCGACATCTTGTTCCGTGTTCCAGAAGAGCTCGGAGTAATTGAGGCACCAGCACTATTCGAATCTTGATTCCTTCGCTTCATCTTGATAAGATCAGCCAACGGAATATGCTCGTCGATCGACTCATTTGTTACCTTTTCAACATAGGCAAGATCAGGTGGTGACATTTTAGACACCGGGACGGCGATCTTAACACCGTTGACCTTGTGTAGATGGATTTTACCATCAGCGACACCTAGAAATTGGGCATCGACTTTGAAGGAACCGGAATGATCTGTCCAGGTTCGTACTTTGCTCGCATCAGGTTTCGAGCGTGATTTCCCATCAGACTTGACTGGTTTCTTGTCCTTTTTCGAGGAGCGCCGCTCATCTTCTGCAAGGCTACTCCCCCTTTCAGGTAGACCATCATGCTGAGCGCGAGCTTCTTCGGCAGCACGTCTTGCTCGATCGGCTCTTGCGGCTTCTTTGGCAAGCCTTTCTTCTTCCAGCCTGTTCTGTTCTACAGGTGAGAGTCCAGCATTGATGCCAGAACGACTGGCTGGTTCGGCTGCAACAATTCCGGTGATTTCGACATAGCTGCTGGGAACAACGCCTTCCTTGCCGTTCTTGATCCTTCTCACGTTCCACCACTCTTCCGATTTTGTGTCGTCCAACACAATGACCTCGTCACCCTCAGCAACAGTAACTTCATCCTCGCCTTGTGCCATAAAATCGTAGAGCACGATACCTTTCCTTTGCGCGCCACCAGAGGCTGCAGTAATGACCTCCTTAAGACCTTCGGCACGGTGTGCTCCAGCGATATCACCGAGTCCAGTCACTATTTCGCGAGCTGTATCTTTAGCTCCCGCATGAAGGTCCAAGCTTCTGCTTGGACGGTTCAGCTCAAGGAAGACATGTTTGCCTTCGATCGAATAATGCTCCAGTTTGTCGGCAGTCCACTCTTGAGTCGGTCCGTCACGAGACTTCTCGGGAGAGAGCATAATTGTACCGGTTGCGATGTTGAGCCCTAGTGTTATAGGCATTTTCTTTCTCTTACCCATGGCAGAGACCATCTCACTAATGTTGTAGAGATGAAACCCACCGGGAGACCTTGGCAGGTCGCGCGAGTTCATTCCTGATGCACGAATGCCTGGACTATCGTCTTCATCGTATGCAGCGGCTGGCGGAGCGACCGGAATGACCTGGGACTGTGGTCTTTGTGGTTTCGGCGGAGGTTGATCTTCGTCGGAGGCATCAGGAGTTGACTGTCTCGGCGGTAGAGGTGGAGAGACCACATGTCTTGTTGCAGGAGGCTGAGCGGGCGTGACGCCTCCTATAATGTTGGCAAGTCTGGCATTTGGACCTGCTGGGTCAGGTATTGGGGATGCTGGCGCATAAGATTGCTGTTGTGTTTCTGAAACTGGTGAAGGTAGATATGCAGTGGCCCTCGACTGGTCAGCGTGGGTAGCAGATGGAGGGCTCGTGGTGATTTCGATATAGTTGGCGGGCGCGAAGCCAAACTCGTCGTCCACAGACACTAGTGTCCAATCTGGATCGGAAGTATCGTAAACCTGTATCGCAGCGTCTTCCGAGAAGGAGACCTCCTCTTCAGTCTGCCTTGTGTAGTCGTACAAGGCTTTTGCATTGTGTATGGGCTGAGTATCCTCGACGTAATTGTATGGGATTAGACCCTCCGGCTCATCCTCATCTTCAGCTACAGCCCTTTTCTTTGCCTTCCACCAGTCATCATCGGTGCTCTTTTCTAGAATATAGAGAATATCTCCCTCTTTCAGTTCGAGCTCACCCTCTGACTGGGGCTGGTAGTCGTAAAGCGCAGTACACACTGCGAGGAAGCCCATTGCGATTTCTGCGAGCTGGCAAGATCAGACAGATTGAGTGCTGTATTTCACGGCAGATACTGCCATTAAAAGGAACCAAGAATACTGGTCCTGTCCAACCTTCGGGTTGTAACCACAAGAGGTGGAAGGTAGGGACTTGCAAAGTCGCGTATGGACAGCCAGCACGCTCCTGACGTCTGTTGTCCTAGCTGACTGATCTCAAAGTTGGGAGTTCGGGCGTCGCGTGCTTGTCGACAAGAGCAAGGCGCTTCTCACTCGGTCGCTCTGATGGTGTTTGTGTTTGGGAGGCTAATGAATAAATGTCATGCAAGATGGTGCAGACAGGAAGCTTGCCGCAGCCCTGAAACGCATGCATAGCACCTAGAACCGTGCCTAATCTGTAGGCTTGGGAGGCTTCGCTTCCATATCTTCCGAGCTGGATCGTGCTTATGACGTTGACAATATTACGAGTAAATGAATACCGATTTCCGGACACTATTTCCAATATCTGAAACTGCGAATGCGACCAGCATATCAACCTGCAGTCTTCTCCTCAAAGAGTCGTACCATGCACGTTTCGTGGCCTAGTTATGATTTGGACAATACTGCTTCTTTTACTATCACAAATATGTTGTGCTAGTGAGCGCAAGTTCGACGTTAAGGACGACATCTTCGCCTTCCCTCAGTACGATGTTACCTTTTCGTCCTCCTATATCCTTCAAGATGATGCTTTTGCGAAGCTAGATGCAAACCAGGGTCAAAGACAGGGTGATGTAGCTTACGACTACGAATATCTGATCGGCAACGGTAGACCATATCTTTGCGCAATACCTCAAGTTACACTCAACGTGAACGAGACTGAGGATAACCCAGCCCTCGAAACAGAGCATGACCTAGTTGCGGCTGCCGATCGAGGCTGGCAGTTGCTGAAAGATATGGAGGGACAACAATGTTTATACTACACCACAGGTTGGTGGTCGTACATGTTCTGCTATAATTCCTATGTGAAGCAGTATCACGCTCTTCCAGCTCAACAGGCTCGACAATGGCCACCCGCCGAGGATCCGAACACCCCGAGCTATGTTCTGGGCAGCTACGATTCCAGTCCGGGAAAGAAGGCTACCATAGATGGTTCTCCTCAGCCAAAGCCCGGAGACTTACAGACTCAGTCGGAGACAACCTTTCTCGTCCAAAAACTGGACAATGGTACGCCTTGCGATCTGACAGGAAAGCCGAGGAAGGTAGAAGTCCAGTACCATTGCAGTCCAGGCACTCCCGATCATATCGGTTGGATCAAGGAGACTGCGACTTGCGCGTATCAGATGGTCATCTATACCTCCAGACTGTGTAACGATGCTGCATTCCAGCCTCCCAAACAAGCACATGTACATCGGATCGAATGTCAACCGATCTTGTCGCAAGAGGAAGCTGAAAACTGGTCATCCACTCAGACCGAAACGCCTCAAATAGAAGACAGTCAGAAACAACGAACAATGGTTGGCCGAGTCGAATTAGGCGGAAGACAACTCGTAGGAGCTGAAGGCAAGAAGATCGAACGAGGTCGAGTTGTTTTGACCCCAGAGGAGCAAGCTGAGATTGTGGTCATCCAAAAGGACGGTCAGATCCAGGCTCTATCATCCTCCCAGCTGAAAAAGTTGGAGCTCAATCCCGATGAGATTGCTGCCTTTCAGAAGGAGATACAAGAGATTGCAGGGAACCACGACTGGAAGATAGAACGGCTAGGTGTCGATGCCAACGGCCAACGCTCGTTACGCGGTGTGGTAGATGCAAAGAAGAAGGGTCAAACAAAGGACACCGTTCAACCTGAAGAAGACGATCAGGTGGAGGAGGGAAGCGAAGAGCATTACAAAACTGAACTTTAGCGAGCTTGACTCAATAACATGCAAACCACTAGACCTGCTTTTCGTATGGGTATCGTTCCTTCGTAAATCTTCAAACCTCAGATGCCAGAACACCATGCGTAAAAGCCTCTCGCTAATATCCCTTTTGACGATGCCCAGCACTCGTATCGAGTTCTTGTGGCTCGCAATCTCCCCAACAATCACAACAATTGTGTCTGCCGCTTAATCTTATCCAGTTCCCTACACAAATTCTCCAAGTCCTCAGCATCCACCAACCCATCATCAACCTTCTTTTCCAAACTTGGTATCAGCGCCCTCGCCTCATCCGCCGACCCCGGCACTAAACTCCCCAACTGACTCTTCTCGAACCTCTCCATACCCCCACTAAACTGGTTGATCAGCCTTTCCGCCGTTTCCGCATCAGCCATCTCTTTGAAGTAGGCAAAGATTTCAAGGTAATCGCGTGTTTTGGAGAGTGTCTCTGTATCTTTCCATGCTGGACGGTCGGAGTTTGGGTTCTTTTCGCGTGCGCGTTTGTTGCGGGCTTCGAGGGATTTTTCGAGGATGATGCGGGCTTCGCTGAGGTTGAGAGTCGGGTCGTCGGCGAATTCGCCTAGTTTGAGGTCTCGGCCGGCTTCGAGGTCGAAGCGGTCTGAGTCCATGGTTGGGATTGTGAGTTATGGAAGAGTGTGGTAGATTATTGGGTAGAGTGTTGTGAAGGGCGCAACGACGTGTTTTGTCGACGGGTCCGCTGTCAGTCAAGCTGTAGAGAGATATCTGTGAGAAAAGAGCGTGTAGGTAGAGATTGTATGCATAAATGAGAGAAAGTGATGTGCACTGAAGTTTGTCCCACTCTGGACTGAACGTGAAGTGATATAGGGACAGCCTCGTCACCTAACGAGGCTCTACACTTCATTCTCCGAGTCTCCCAAATCCAGGTCATCAACGTTGATCTTCGCAACGGTCCAGAGCCACCATCATCATACATCATGGATACGATGTGTGTCAGATGTGCCCGTCTGGCTGTGACTGGAACAAGGAGTTTCAAGTCTCCGGCCCAGCGTGGTCTCAGGAGCTTCTCAACATCCAACGCAGTGCATGCAGAAGGTATGACATGCTTTCATGGACACGAATAGCTTGTTAACATTAGCTTTTACAGATCAGCCTAGTAGAATTGGTGATGCCGCTGCTGGTCGATCGATAAATCAGACTCTTAAAAATGACAGCGAGACGAGCTCACGACCACAACGTCCTCTAATCAGAAAATACAATGGAGCTCCCAGAGGTGATGCTATCTCCTCGTCAGGACAAACGCCTCTTGTACGCCGAACAACACAGGACGGCAGTACATCACCACCTGCTCGAGGTTTCCTCCGCCGAACTGCAGGTCCTGATGCTGGTCAAGGCCCGCAAGCGACTACACCTCCTCGAGGTGGCCAGCTTCTGAGGCGAAGTCCCTCTGCTCAACCTGGGCAGTTGCTGCGTCGCACGGGAGGGACCCCTGGTTCAACAGCAGGACAACGAACATCACCTGGAGGCCAGCTCCTTCGTCGATCAGGTGCTCCCAGTGCGCAAAGAACTGGTGGTCCACAGAGGCCAGCAACAGATCAACGCAGAAGAAAAACTGTCAAAAAGGAAGATAAGGACGATGGCACTAATGCTGCTGCCCTCGAGCAAGCTATGGACGAATATATCACAAAATTTGTTGATCGACCCGAGAACCCTACCGAGCCTATCCCATACAACCCCAAGCCCCTCAAGCTTGATGACTTGAGAGTCGACTGGCCCAACACACCACTCTCCAACTCTGGCCTGACAGAATCAGTTGTTCAGAAGATCCAGTGGCTCGCTCGACGCCTACCTCATGGCTACCAGTCTCCAGAGCAGCTGGCCGATCGCTACCTGAAAAACGAATTCATATCTTTTGAATCCGAGGAGGAGAAGAAACAAGTCCTCAAGATCGCGTCGGAATTGACCACCCAGGCCAAGCAAGATCTTGCAGAGGGCAGCAAGACTAAAGCCGAAGTACCTTTCTCTCATCGTTTCGCAGACGTAAATTTTGCTTCACTTGGCAGTAAAGAAGGCGACGCGAATTTTCTGCTTCAAGCTGGTATCAAAGGTGGTTACGCTGAGGCTTCTAAGCAGCCATACCCGTTCTTGCAGAGCGCAGCTAGGATGTTAAATAATAACGGGAGCTATGGACCAGCTTCTTCACAGCGGCTGTTGAGCAGAGTACAGGGTTTGATTCCTCAGAGAGGAGCTGCCGCTCAACAGGCTCGGAAGGCGTGAAGACCTACGACGACTACATGCCACGATGGCGTCAAGCTCTGGCACTCTTCGTGGATGTGCAAACCAATATAAGGTACAGAGTATGTATTGATTCATTGCTATTATCGCACGCCTTTTCGATTAATGTTGTTTATGCGTTCTACCGCTACTCCCTTGCTTTCTATCTCGTGGAGCCACATCCGTTGAACTTTCAAGCGTCCGTGGAGGTTAAACCTCGTGGTGGTTGTCACTCAGGCTTGGCTCGAAGTATAGCCTGTGACTGCAAAGTATTTGGCGCTTCAAAAACGAAAGCGGTGAGATGATACTAGCTGTCCATGCATCGACGGCGAAGTTTAGCGTGTACTCTCCTTGCGCGAACTGGATCTGTGCAGTAGTCAATCACGCTCTAGAATTCACGAGGTTGGCCGATCCTCCGACCAACCACTAAAATCCCATTAAAATCTCCTCGCGAACAACACCATCTCTCTCTATCTTGCCATGTTTGTTGGTAATTCAAAAGCGCATGATCTGGTTCCGAAAGCTCATGGACGGTCTGTGCGATTTAGCAATCATGTGGATTATTCGTTCTGAGGGCTGCTGATATTTAAGCATGACCAGCTTTAAACTCACACAATGCACGACATGCATACCAGTCCTCCCGAAACGGACCTCGCTTGCGCGAAGGCTGCTTCAGCTTTGCAGTACGTTCATGCACCGCGTCAATCTCTCCTTTAGCGGGCATGGTTTTGCATACTGCTGGATATATCCAGATCAGAAAGTCAATATCCTCCCACACTTTGGTACTCGGATGGTGCACACATTGCACCATTCGCATGAGGAACCCGCCCTGCTGCATTAGGTCGGAAAGCT
The DNA here is from genome assembly GCF_036872675.1 of Lithohypha guttulata. NCBI lineage: Eukaryota > Fungi > Ascomycota > Eurotiomycetes > Chaetothyriales > Trichomeriaceae > Lithohypha > Lithohypha guttulata. Next base: position 1,709,563 of record NW_027042752.1, on the reverse strand, counting down.
TGCTCTCTACCATCTATCCCTGCACCGCTGCTATGTCGACGACCTCAAATCGATTAAAGAATGTACCTTCGTCGTTCCTTTCCTTTTCTGCCATGAATTCCTTGTTTGATCTGATGTGTGACTCCTCTTCGCTGCACATACGTGGCTAACCAATTCTTCCTACGAATCTTCTTTGTTCCACAACCGAGAGTCATGTCTATCCTGGAGATAGACAAGCCGATTCACATCGTTGAAGACGGGCTGCAGGATTGGGAGGAAGACTCGGAAAACAGGTACTCTATTTTCACCCAGAATCTCATGCTTGCGCAGAAGGTTGCCAAACACGAGCATCTGACTTCGAAGGTATCACTTGTCAGGGATGACTCAACATCGTTCCATTCAGCCAAGTCAAAGCTGACGACCACGACAAACACCATTGTTACTGTTGTCGAGGTACCAACGTCATCTCGACCCAGCATTGAAAACGTCCCTGAACCCCAAACATGTCAACGACGGACAGAACACGGCGCTTCTACACCAACAGGAGATTGGTCATGGCGCCCAGTCATACCTCGACGTATCAGCAGCATGAGCACGAGAAGGACAAAGGGAATCTCCCCTGGCCGACCAGATCTTACTACTTTCCATCGCCGTAGCTGCCAGCTATTCTCATCCCTGGACTCAACCTTGTCAGGCGCCACCTCAGCAGGCTCTGAGAACAGCCGAGCAAGTACCAATACTCCACCAAGCCTGATTTTCAGTACTATGACCCGGACGAGTTCGATTCGTGACGACCATGTCTTTCCCAAGCCTCGTTTCCCTTCCTTCCATATTGAACTCGACCCACGGCTGTCACGTCACTACGAGACATCTCCTGAAGATTTTTGCCAATACGTGACACATAGACCACGAATAACGCCACGCCGGTCATCCTCACAGCTGGCTCCGGAAGTGGTTTCTACCGAGCAAGTCTTCTGGACTTCTGAGGAGACACGTCAAGCAGAGTATGCCAAGATCGATGCTGCCCACACCGGTGTGCGCGGCTTCATCAAGCGGGTATTTCCTCGTAGCTGGAAGGTGGTTCAAGGAGCTCGCCGCAATTTCTACATCAAGTCTCCCCTCATGACAGACAGCACTCAATCAGATACAGATAGCGATAGTGTGCGTCGGTTTCGGATCAGCGTTGCACCCGAGACAGCAAGGACTATTGGGACCACCGAACATGCCGGAGCAGATATCGTGACATCGAAACCTATCCTGGGACATGGGTCATCGGAGCCTGACAAATGTCCAAATCTCGAGTCAGATTCGAACAATAAATTAACAAAGCCGGGCCGGGTCCAGCATATACTCGCAAAGGTGAGCCCTCTGCAAGCACTTTCTAAGAGATTTGGTTCAAGCAACAAGCACGGAAGATAGGGCGAGCACCTAGCGCCTTTCTTTACCGCTTCTGGGGACGCTGATCAGGTCTGCAACCACAAAGGTTGTGTTGAACATCACTGCACTGGTCCACCTCTGTGTTCAAAACAGAAACCTACCATGAGTCAATCATTTTGCCGATTTCCTCGAATGTTACTGCCGCACGATACCCACCACTACTCGTCAACGAGATACGAGCATCGACGCATTTCCTCTTCCTGCTCCATCGCAGCACTTCAATGCTGTCGATATGATTATACCCCTGCCACCGCCACTGCCATAAATTATGAATGACTGAGACGTCGACCACGACTTGAACGATTTAACGCAAGCCGCGAGGCTAAGGCAACGAGAACGATCACATGGTGGTCACGACTGCAAATATTCTCGGATTTTTGGAATTTGGTGTTATTGCTCTTTTTGTAGATAGAAAACGATGAGATGGTACAAACACAAACTCGCTGGATAAACATAGATAAAATGTACAGTAGATCAATACAAGATTACGAGACGCCTCAGTTCTCATGAATTCAACCCAATACGTCCACGGTTGGTACGTGAGTAGTTCTTCGATGACGAAAGTGTTTGTTACTTGTCGCTCTGCTAAAGAGCCAACAGCCCTATCTGCCTGAGGCATCACTACTATCACATTCGAGTTTGTAGACAACAACTATGTGCCATCGCATATCTTTTTCTGAACTGTATTCCCAGTCATTAGGCCTTAGACGGAGACCCACGTTCAAAGCGACCATCTCACTGCTATTGCGACCACGCGACAACGCACGACTGAAGGACGATGAATTGAAGTGAAAGACAGGCACAGGCCATATCGCAGGCCTTCCGCCTTTTCGAAACCCTAGAACATAATACCTCTTCTTTCTCAAGCGAGGATTCCCTGCCCTCACTTTTCTCCACGTCGAAAAGATGTTCTTCCTCAAGTACCTCGAGCGCGAAATCTCGCTACACCCTTCGTTTCTCGGAAACAATATCGCCGAGTTCCTGACGGATAAACTGTATGATGATATGGAGGGGAGTTGCAACGGAGAATACTACATCATATGTATCATGGATATCTACAATATATCTGCAGGAAAAGTGCGACCTGGCACTGGGATAGCAGAGTTTACGATATTGTATCGCGCGATTTTATGGAAACCTTTTAAGGGCGAAGCTGTAAGTCGATCCATGAGGCTTTCCTTCGCTGCGGTCATGCAAGAATTCATGCCGGCTTCGAGGCCGTTGCTCTCTAGTCATCTGGCAGGAATCTACAGAGTGCTTAAGAGCAAAAGTTGACTGACTATGGACAAATAGCTTGAATGCAGTGTGATGAACGTCAATCATCAAGGTGTATTCGTTGAAGCAGGACCGTTGGTAGTATTCGTTTCGAGGATAGTGAGTTACCTGGAAAGAGAGTGCTGAAATGTGCAAGGACCTAACGAGTTGTAGCACTTACCTGCAGGGTTCAAATATAACCCCGATGCGACTCCGGTCCAGTACGTTGGTACGGACGGAGCGATTATTGAGAAGGGCAGTGCGGTTCGGGTGCAGCTCATGGGTCTGCGAACCGATGTCAATCAGCTGTTTGGCATTGGCAAGATGTCTGCTGGATGGTTCGGGTATGTTGCTTCGATGGGCTCTCCGCAGCAAGAGCAGTCACTAATATACATTTCTAGGCCCATATAACCCGCGAGCAGGCCTGTTGAGATCTAAGAAGCAGAGACGTATCTTGGAGCCACTACAAATATCACAAAGACGTTACCAGCCCCTCGTCGATCAGATCGGACTGCCCAGACTATTTGTTCCTCTTGCAAGGACATTGAAAAGAGCATACCGCTACTACCCGATAAGCCACCTCCGTATATCCGGTCAAAAAGCATTAGGAAACTTCGGTGGCTTCGAGCTGAAATCACGAGAAATTCAGAATTGCAGCTGATTATGGTCACGAGTTTGACAAGCTGAAGCCAGGTTTGGAAGTGAAAGCAAACAGTCACAATTGTCCTTTGAGGCATCGGAACGATCCTGTGCGGCGTCACATTTTAGCACAAGAGGCAGGAGGAAAAGACTTGTTTTCGACACAGTTGACTATAGCATCGTCAGAGTTTGGAAAGTTGTCTTGCCATTTCGATTGATGCTTTGCATTAGCGGTATTATTGCTAGTTATCTATCCTTTCAGCTTGTGTGACGTGCTACCGTTGTTTGCCCATCAACCAGCCTTACAGCCTTGTTTTTATGCACCAGCACGTCTCTGGCCCATGGAAACGGTTATGGGGAGGTCATCTTTAACCACGAGCGTGAACCGAATACACTGAGCGTCTCTACCATTGCCAAGTCCATAGATAGCAGGTCTACCACGAATTACCTGTTGCATGTTGATCGCAAAGCTCATATCGTGGTGATCGTGGGTCATTCTGACCAAATGAAGACTCTTTAGCTCACTCGAGTCGTACTGTACTGTATGTTGGCAATGGCGCGTGAGACGCGCTTACCTTGTTAAACCTTCAATCGCGGAAGATTTCACCCCTGCAGCTGCGGGCTGAAACTTTGCGGGATCCCTGCTCTTGCATGCAACTCCACACCTACCCGCTCCTGCGATTGTTTACACCAACAACAAACATTCGTAGCATCAAGATTTCTGCATACCCGAACAAGTTCTCCGGACACGGAAATATATTGTGCATCCCATTGCGAAGATGGGTTTACAAGCGGTCTACGAGAAATTTCTCCAGAGTCCTACACCTGCGGCTTTGGCAGACAATGCAACGTTGCAATATGTGACCACCCTCACCAGCTTTGCAGGAGGCAGCAGGATAATTCAGCATTTGCATGAACAGGGTCAGAATGTGGTTAGGAAGAAGAGCGAAAACCCCATCAGTGGAGTGGAGGGTTTGACTGCAGTTGCACTCGTTGTCGAGACTACTCTGGTCTTCGTCTCGAGTGGAGGAGCATATTTGCCTGGTCTCGACACCTTTATCATTGACAAAGTTGCTGTTCTACCGATAGTGAGTTGCCGAGTGCTTGTTAATGAGCCCAAAGCTGACAATAGCAGACACACTTCGTACACTTCAACCAGGACGACAAGATTACTCAGATACGGCTTAGTTGGGATCAAGGGGATTTGCTCAAGCAGGCCGAGGTCATTGGTACAAGAGGGAGGAACTGGCCTGTTTATGATGGCAAAGAGCAGATCAAGATGGTTACTGCCAGCACAAGTACAGCTAACGCGGTCAACCCAGCCCCAACCCTGAGTCCACGAGGAAGAGATAATAGATCTACAAATGGTAATGACCGCAGTACCAGCCCAACCAAGAAGTACATTCGAGACCCGCACGCCAGCCTTGATCTGTCAAAGGTCCCGGAAGAGGATCGGTATTCTGCCCCGAATCCAGTGGCTCCTCGAGAATCACATAAACCACCCCCACGAGAGATGAGTGACTTGTTTGCTGCCGGACACGAGGACTACCAACCGACTGGTCTCAGTGGTTCTCCGAAGAAGGTCGTCAAGAGTAATGTTGTAGCTCCGAAAGGTGCAGGCCACCAGAAGTATCAGCAGTCTCGTATCTTCGACGAAGATGAAGCACCTTCAAAGGAACCAAAAATATATAAAACCAATCCTGCACGGTACAATCACTTCGATATTGGTGATGCTAACGATAACGACCATTTCCAGCATCGGGACGAAAACACAAAGCCACGAGATATCCCAATTCGTTCTGATATGCCCGGTCGCTCTATCAAGAAAGGTCAGCATGTCCCACAGTGGGATTTCGAAGATTTTGTTACACCAGAGAAGGTGAAGCAGAAGACCAGAGATCAAGATGTTGTTCACTTCAGCTATGGGGATGAGCAACCTCAGGCTGACTCTCAAACCCAGCAACCTGGAAAAGCTCGTAAGGATGCAGAGGCTCACTTCGAGTTCCAAGACAACGGTACCCCTGTCTACCAACCGAATGTGCCAAAGCCCCGAAAGGATGCCAATGCGCACTTCGACTTTACAGATGAGCCAACACCAGGTCCAAGGAGGATTATTGCGAGGACAGAAGCCGCAAACAAGCTGTATGCTGACCCCGTATTTCCTGATGAAGAAGAAGAGCAGCGACCACTCGCTACCAAGTCGCAGAACACACGCACGAATGTCGCCAGTCGATGGCAAGAGAGTGACGACAGTATTACACAGAAGCAACAAACGGCTCGGGGAGGTGGCCCGCGTGGTCGTCGTGATGCAGACAAGAGCTTTTGGGACTTCTAAGTGTCGTATGAGACGAAGAGTATCTTGACTCACAAACATACGAGCTCCATGGTTTCATCCCGAAGGAAAACATGCTATTCCTTTGCTGCTTGCCACAAGAACACCAAGAGACGGGCCAGGCGATGCCGATAGTACTTGTATAGCTAAAATCATCATATTTGACAGAAAGTCCGTCAATGGTCTGGATTTCTGAAAGAAATTATCCCTTATCACTGCCACATTAAGATCGGACCTAACGGAGATAATGGTCCATGGCACCGAGCTTGCAACTTTAGGCCACCCGCATAGGTTGTTGATCCAAGCTATCATTGTGCTAGTCGCGTATCATGAGTCATTCCTCTGTCAAAAACTGTTCTGCCTGGCTGTTGGGCTCGAGAGTTTCGAACGAAAAATCGCACTGACCTGGTCCAGGTGAAATTGAATCTGATATCCGCATTATTGGTTTGGAGGGGCCAGGCGAACAGGCTCTGAGGCAATGACGTTGCTAGGTGTGCTCCGCCCCAACACAGACTGAGGAGAGCAGCAACAAGCAGAAGGTAGAATGCATCCCAGCTTCCTTTACGTTAGCAAGCCAACCTTGGCATCGACGACTCGGAACACTACTTCCAATGCTCTTTCATAGTCCCTTCACAATAACTGACTTTCTCTTGGTGTTGCTTTGAGTGCTTCTCTTGGTTGTCGCGGTCTGCTCATCTTCCCTTCGTACATATCATTGAAAGTTGATGTAACACTACTTCCCATAGTCATTCATCAACCAAGACAAGAACGTTTTATTCCTGAGTGAGCGCTTGTGTGTTCGCAACTGTCCTGAACCGCTCCTTGCTTCATAGCGTTGGAGCGTGTTGCATAGTAATCACCGAGTATCTAGGGAACTACGGCGGTGAACCCCAGGCTCGACTATCTCAAGCTCGACGAGCCCTTGCAAGATTGAACACGTTCCCAACATTCCTCTCCCGTCCTGTCGCTACCATGCAGAACGAAGACTCGTCGATGGACCAGCAAGATACCCCTCCCTCCGCCAACTCAAACAATGCCAGCCCTTCCACTCGTCTGAACTCAGATCCCTATCGTGTCGTGCGCAAGCGTAATCGCATACCTCTCTCATGCGGTCCATGTCGACACAGAAAACTTAAATGTAACAGACAAAGTCCTTGCGACAACTGCACAAAACGAGGCGATGCACACTCATGCGCCTATGCTGCACCACCGACGAAGAGGAAGGGTACGAGTAGCAGTGCTGGTAGTGGAGGTGCGCCAGATGATATGCAGAATCGGATAGATAGGTTGGAGGGATTGGTTCTGAGTCTGATGACGAACGGAAGCACAAGTCAAGGAACTTCGGCTGCACAACAGGCTATTCATGCTGCTACTAATAGTGTCGGAAGTGCTAGCGGGACTTTGGGCTCGAATCTCGAATACCGTGATGCTGGGGAGGATGATAGCATGATGAACGATGCAAACAATATCGATGGGGATGGAGGTGACGGCGAGAGCGAGACAGATGGAGTCACAAAGAGCTTGGGTGTACTGAAAGTCGATCAGGAACGCAACAAGACATTCTACATTGGCGAGGCGCATTGGGCTGCGCTCTTGAACGAGATTGGAGAGGTGAAGAACTATTTCATGAATCACAGAAAAGAGTATGAGGCACAAATGGAGAAGATCGCTCAGACGAGGCGGAATGCTGGTGTTGATGTTGATGCTGGGCCAGCGTTACTCTTTGGCGCGACCATACCACCTCCAAGGAACGAAATTCTCAGAGCCCTGCCGAGCAAGTACATGAGCGACATATTGGTTGGCCGATATTTCAACAGTTACGATCCTGCAACCCACATATTGCATGGTCCGAGTTTCCAGCGACAATATCAGTCACACTGGCAAGATCCGAGCAAGACGAGTATTGTCTGGATTGGCATGCTGTTTGCTATCATGCGCTTAGCCATGCAGAGTTTCGTGCGCGAGGGTGATGAGCCGCCAGAATTTCGAGGCAAATGTCAAGACATGGCGAACTCTTTCCGGACGAATATGGCACACTGCTTGATCACAGCGGATTACACGAAGCCACATGCTTTTATCATCGAGGCTCTAATATTCCATTTACATGCGGAATACTCGAGCAACCGCGATAGCGAGGGTAGTGTTTGGGTTTTGATGGGCATGATCGTTCGGTTATCGATGAGGATGGGATATCACAGAGATTCGAAGTTCTTCCCAGATTTGACACCTTTTCAGGGAGAAATGAGGCGGCGAGTTTGGAGTTTCATAAGGACTGGAGATTTGTTGTTCTCGTTCCAGGTTGCTCTACCACCAATGGTAAGGTTAGGCGATTCAGACACAGATCTGCCACGAAATATATACGACGATGAATTTGACGAGACCTCGACCTCGTTACCTCCCCCAAGACCGCAAACCGAAGCCACGCCTATATCATACATGATTGGAAAGAGCAAATTGTCTTTGGGATTTGGGAGAGTACTCGAGGAAATTAATGGAGTCAATAGAAAGAGCTATGATGAAGTCCTAAAGATCGACAAGGCTCTAAGAGACATCTACGATACCGTTCCTGTACATCTGAAGGTACGTCCTATGTCAGAACAGCAGCTCGCCCCCATAGCTCTGATAGCAGCGCGCTTCGGGCTCGCAACCATCTACCACAAGGCATTGTGCGTGTTACACAGAAGATACCTCCGACTTGCGAAGCCGGGAAATCGATACATGTTCAGCAGAAGGACATGTCTGGAATCTTCAATGCAGGTGCTCGAGTTTCAAGCCCTGACTTCGCAGCAGAATCAGGATCGGCCACTGATGGGTCGTATGAAGAATTTACAGAGTCACGTCAGCTCGTTAGTTGCCCACGACTATCTCTTAGCTGGCACATTGATATGTATGGATCTGTACTCGATGAAAGAGAAGGCCCGAGAAGCTGGAAACGATGCCTCAACGCCGAACACAAACAGTAGTGCTGCAACTCCTGCCTCGAGTACATCGGGAGGGCGTGGTAGTGTCAGCTCGTCCGACAATACTGCCTACCTGCCTGGCTCACCATATACACGTGACGATCTCATTGGTGCGCTGGAACGAAGTCGCGACATATGGATGACACAGCGAGATTACAGCATGGAGGCCTATAAAGCAAGCGAGCTGATCAACGTCCTGCTCTACCACCTCAAGACACCGTTCTCGTCACCTGCACAATCAAACATGCCACCACCTCTTGGTCTGCAATCTAGTGTAGGCAGGAGCGTTGATGACGAACAGACAGCTGCCATGACTCTAGGTATGCTACAAGCAGGAAACGCTGCAAGAGGCATGCCAAACACGCAGGCAATGCAAGCGGCTCAAATAGCACAGCAAGCTCAGATGCAAATGGGACCTGCTTCGAATAATGCCGCCACACCTGGTGCCTGGGACAAGAGTGTCCTAGATTCTTTCGTGGCTAGCAACCAAATAGGTAACATGCAGAATAACACGTTCAACCAAGCACCACAAGACCCTGACTGGGGCAGCCTGTTCGGCGCTGGCAACGGCATGTTTCCACAAACAATATTCGGGACCGCCAATTCCGGTGCAGGAACTTCAGGCATGAATATTGATTGGGTATGTGAATCTCAGACCCCTTCGAATTGAACACTACTAACATCCCCATAGGAAGCATGGGACCAATATATGGCACCAGCAAACCTCCACCTCGACCCAATGGCCTCTCTCTGGTCCAGCGATCCCTCAAACGGCAACACCAACACCAACAGTTTCTTCTCCCAGCAAAACTCATCAGACTCCACCTCAGCTCAAACAGCAGGAACAAATTCCAGCACACAAAATCGACCAAATGAGGCAAGTTACGACATGAACAATAACTTCTATGCAAGTCCTCAACCACAGATACCGCCAGGTCAGAATCAGGGAGAAAGTGGTGAAGATGGAGCTGGAAATACTTTTATGGGAGCTAGTACGCCGGCACCGGGTGGTGTTGGGATTGGGGGGTGGAGGTGGACGGTTATGGATGGGAAATAGAAGAGATGATTGTTCGATTGACGCTTCTGGGGTGTGATTGAGAATTATATGAAGGATGATGTGAAAGAACGGCTGAGGAAGCCTGATTGACAGGCGGTGTTTGACGGTTTGAGCAGTGATACCCAAAAAGTACATAGGTAGGTAGGTACGACTAGCGATACATATGATGGTGTTTTCAGCGCCGGCTGCGGGATGATTTGTCCATGGAACGAAATGGGAGAAAGGGCAAGAAGAGCCTACGCTTCTGGGCGGGTCTGGTGGTGAGCTTAGCATTTTGTATAAATTAGCCAGCAACTGTCTCTCTTCTCGATACCACTTCTTCCTCATGATTTGAAAATTGTTCATATGCTAGATCGTGTTTTGTTGTGAATATGAGTAAGTTACGTATCGTTTGCAGACAGCACCACTTGTTCCTGACTATTCATAGTTGAAGCCGCGATAGATTGTCAAGCTTGACAGCGTCAAAGATCCCTGATAGTTCTTCTCGGTGTCGACGATGACTTTGTGCCCGCTGTTGGGGGCTCTCTTTGTCTTCGACGCATTAGGATTGTCGGACTCCCTCAATGTATGCGAGGCTTTTTTATTACAGCATCTGGGCACCCTCCATGCTTGGGAGATGTAGGCACCAGTCGTCTCCAACCACACGAAGACTATCCCTACCGGAGTAGCTGGAGTCGAATCACAACTTCGCTCTCCCGCCCCACCACCCATCCTCCTTCTCTCCCATTAAACCCCCCAAATCAACCTCCACCTCTCCCAACCCCAACCCCTCGCTCCCTCGCTTCATCCTCTCTTCCTCCCTAAGCACGTTCTCATCCGGCCCACTCCCAACCAACACCTCCTGACAATCGTCCCCAGCCACCCCGTTCGCAAATTGCGTGACCAGGAAATCCACCCTGCGACTTCCCAAGACGATCATGGGCGCGTGCCATGTTCCTGGCGCGTAGGTTACTGCGATGTTGGATGTTGTGCCTGTTGAGTCGTTGAGTGGTGCGAGGAAGGCGCGGAGCTTGGCCAGGTCGGGAGGGTTAGGTGGGTTGTGGGAGGGGAGGATGAGGGTTGGTGCGACGATGACGAGGATGTATGTGTGGTCGGGGTTGGGATGTTGGGTATTGGTATATGAGGATGAGGACGGTGGAGGAGCGGTAGTAGAGTAATTGAATGGACAGAATGTTTGAGTCGTGTAGGGATGACGCTCGAGAATGCCGAGTTTCAATCTGAGGCTTGTTGTGGCCTTTGGGGATTGAGAGTTCTTTCCTGGGGACAGGTCCCTGCTGAAATATACGTTCTGCCGTGGAAAAGAGGAGAAGATGCTCATCAACCCTGCCCCAGGTTGTGCTTGAGTTGTAGTGGATGTGGTCCTGGTAGGGTAATTGTTGGTCAAAGGCGAGATAGGAGATGTCTTTAATGCTGTTGACTGGTTAGCCATGACAGGCTTCGGCTGGTGGTTAGGATATGCTGGATCTGGTACTGTCTGAGGATAGCTCGTCAGATCGCTTTTCAATGGAGCCGTAATCACTGTTCCAAAGGCAGAGAAGGCAGATGGTGTCAGTGGTTCCGGATGTATCGTGAGAGACCTCGATGGCCTGATAGTTGGTAGACTCATCGTTGCGGATCTTTCAATAACGTATGTGAGCAATTTACTCAGCGCAGTTCAGCTCAAGTAGACAATATTGACAGCATATAGAGGTTTATGCTCCTCTAAGCAGGTTTAAGTACTGCCAGTACTTCCACTGTGTGGTTGGGTTAGTACCGTATAGGTCGGTATGAATCCGTTTGTGAAACAAGTGAGCATAGGGATGAACGAGTGTTGTCCTGTGAGCAGTGTGAAGACTTTCTTTTGCATTCTTGAATCGTTGTGCGGTAGCTACGGTCGAGGATCGTTTCAGAACCTGGTCGCTATCGTGTATGCTTTCGACTCCATATGAACAGTATCATAGTGCTGGATCTCGGTCAAAAGATCCGAAATCTACCACAACTTCCCTGACAACACGGCAAGCAAGGACGACTTTAAGAAACTACTCAATACAAGCACACTGTTTAAATAACGGTTTTGTCAGATTGCTTCTTTGATTGGTATCATTCGATTTCTGCAACAAGAAATCAACGCATATACTGCATATGCACATCGGTTTCGTGGACTGCATGCTGTCTACCGGCTTGAGCAGCGAGATTGGTCTTCACGCGATGCATGTCAACATACTGGAGAGATTGTGGCAGCCTTCCCACAGGCAACACCTAGCCATATAGACAATCTGGTCAAACCTTCCAAGACTCTGGATCTCGACTCCGGTGTTTGTGTATAGGAGTGCTTGTGAGCAATATCCACTCTCGACAGGATAGCCCCTAACGGTGGCAGCATCACGCTCACCGGTATCTCCACAGGCTGAGAGTGTTGTGTCTCTTCCAAGTCTTTCTTCGTCCAGCCGTGGTGTGATTGTAACCGTGACCCTTTCCAAGACCTCTCGACTTCTTGCCAGTAGCGGTAAGACCACGGGATTCTCGGTGCTAGTCTTTGCGTCAGCGGAATCGTCTTTAACCTAGCTTGCTCTCCTCGAACGGAGGTTAGCGGTATCAAACATACCTTGTGAACAGGGTTGACGATCCAGTTGATTCTCGGGTCTCGTCGGATCGCCTTGTGTTGAGGATCAACAAGGATAACCTCGAAGTACTTGTACGTTGAGTCTTGGTTGATCCAGTATGAGTTGAGGACTCGCAAGTTGGCGCATCGTCGACCGACTCGTTCTTCGGCAGTAGATCGTAGAGATCTTTGGTACTTCAGCTGGTTGATACCCTGGTTGGTTGGTTTGCCTGTTCAACATGCACAATCAGCAAAAGCTCTCTCTTCCCACCTTTCCTCCCACTTCTTGGAAGAACATACCGTATGTGGCACCCTTTGGAGCAGGTCGCTTTCGGCCACCTCGTCGGACACGGACTCTGTAGATCACATAGCCCTGCTTGGCTTTGTAGCCCAGTCTTCGTGCCTTGTCTGGTCGAGAGGGTCGGCTGGCGCGGTGAATAACGTTCAGTTGTCGGAGCTATATTATGCACTCTCAGCAAATGTTCAACGAGTGTATAGCAAGACACAAAAGTGCCACATTGAAAGTGTAACCACCAGTTTGGTCATGCGATCAAACCTCAAGGCATCTCTTTCGTGTGTTGTGGAAATTATCTCACCTCCCAGCAGCGAACTCGTAGGAGGAATCGCAGGACATCGGATTGCTTCTTCTTGTGAAGTTCTTCGACGTACTTGTAGGCACCCATCTTGGTCTAATTAGTCGAGCTGTCAGAGAAGACTGGCGACAATAATTACCTTGACTTTGTGCCGGCTGAAGCAAGAAATGACAATCAGACACTGGCTGCGATCAAAAAGTTCGATGCGGAAGGAGTGACCTGCAACTTGTGGGTGAGTGCCAAGGCCGCTTTCGACTAGCCAATCCAGGACTAGTTGAGTAATTCGAGTTTCGAAACCTTACATTCAGGCATCAACCATGTGTGGGGTCTTGGAAACGCTATTCTAAGAAGCTGAAGATAATCATTATCAGTGGCACAAACATCACTCTGGGTCATCAGTCTACTCTAGGGTCTATCGTCTATCATCCATGCTCCTTAGTCTAGTTGTGCCTCAAACTCATCCTCATACACAGCCGCTGGATCACCCAGTTGCACTCTGTGCAAGTGCTCGGCAATGTAGTTGTCCGTATGACTGTCAGCTTCACTTTGTTGCCTCTTTCGCTCCAGCCTCTCTTCTTCGCCGAAGGGATCGCTTTCTGTGTGTCTACCAAAGTAACCTGAGTTGTCACCATCACCATTAGTGCTGCCGACGTAAGCTCCATTGACTGCTGAATGATTGCCTAGTGATCGAGAGGTCGACGAACGCCGCATCCTTGGACCTGTAGGTCCTGGAGTCGACAAGCCAGTGTTTCTCCTGGTCATCGACCTGGCTGAGTAGACATCGTCGAAGTAGTGTGCGGCAGCAGTGCCTGGAGTTCGTGGAGTCTGCGGTAGACGACAATTGATGCCAGTGTCGTGAATCATCTTCGCAATCAGGCCAGTCCAGCCAGTTTGGTGAGTGGCTCCAAGACCACGACCTGTGTCTCCGTCGAAGAACTCATGAAACCACATGTAATCTCGCCAATGCGGATCAAAGTCCAACGTGTCGTTTCCTGCATTGACAGCACGGCGACCCTCCTCGTCACGAACAAATAGATGTTGCAGTCGATGCTGTAATTCTTCCGCAACATGACCAAGGTGCATATAATCCCCAGACCCAGTCGGACACTCTACTTGCAGGGTGTTTCCGTAGAACATGTAGAAACGGAGCAGGGACTCGATAAGCAAGAAATTGACCGCCATCCAGATCGGACCACGCCAATTTGAGTTGCCACCAAACAAGCCTGAGTCGGAATCTCCAGGCACGTAGCTGACTTTGAACTCTTGGCCGTTCACATCCATCTTGTAAGGGTGATCCTCGTGGTACTTTGATAAACTTCGAATGCCATGAGGTGACAGGAATTCTGTTTCTTTGAGCATGTATCCCAGCAATTTTTCGAGACGATCTTTGTTGACAAGTGAGAGCAGCAATCGCTCGTCTTTGCCTCGTTTTCGCATCGAAGCCATGTTCCGCTCCGCAACATCATGTCTATTCTCGATGAACCAGTTCATTCTTCGCTTGAAGTTGGGCAATTTATTGATCATTTCGGGCTCAATGGTCAAAGTGGCGTACAGAGGAATCAATCCGACCAACGATCGTACCGGTAACTGCTGAGTCCAAGGGCCTCCCCAGGAGATAGCGTCGTAGTAGAAGCCATCTTCCTCATTCCACAAACTCTTTTCTTTTCCACCAGCTCGGAAAGTCATGGCATCCGAGATGAGGATGAAATGCTCGAAGAACTTCGATGCAATGTCTTCGTATGTTCTTCGATGCTTGGCAAGTTCCAGGGCCATATTCAACATGCACAAACAGTAGAAGGCCATCCAACCAGTGCTGTCTGCTTGTTCCAGGACACCGCCAGTGGGCAAAGGTTCGGATCTGTTGAACAACCCAATATTGTCTAGACCTAAGAAGCCGCCTTCGAAAACGTTCTTGCCATCAGCATCTTTCCTGTTTACCCACCAGGTGAAGTTGATAAGAAGTTTCTGGAAGACTCTCTCCAAGAAATCAAGATCTTGTCGACCATACATCTTTCGCTCTATCTTGAATGTCCTGAAGGTCGCCCAAGCATGGACAGGAGGATTGACATCGCCAAAGTTCCATTCATAAGCAGGCAACTGGCCATTAGGATGCATATACCACTCTCTAGTGAAGAGGTCCAGCTGTTTCTTTGCAAATTCTGGATCGATCATCGCCAGTGGTATACAGTGGAAGGCGGAGTCCCAAGCAGCGAAGAAGGGGTATTCCCAGGAGTCAGGCATAGACAAGATATCGTCCAGGAACATGTGTTTCCATTCCTTGTTTCGAATGTTCTTGCGAGATTCAGGTGGGGGCATCATATTCGGGTCTCCGTTTGCCCATTGATCCCAGACGAAGAGATAATGCTGCTTGCACCACAGCATACCAGAAAGAGCCTGTCGTTGAATATTGCGCAAATCATCTGCCATAGGTAGTGGACTTATGCGGTAGTAGAACTCGTCCGCTTCCTGCCGTCTTTGTTCAATGATATCGTCCAGCAGTTCCTCGTTAAGATAGCCGTCATATTTACGTGATAGACGAAACCGGACGACAGCACACTCTCCTGGTGGCACACCTTGACCATTGCCAAAATCGTACCAGGCTGCACATTTGGTGCCTGTACATCTGGGATTGATGGCACCCTTTTCTTCGTCAACTATCCAGCGATGAAAAGCATCTTTGACGTACGGAGTTTTGTTTTGTACTCCATATAGTCCTTGCAGATTAGTGTCGTTCTCGGTGAACATTAGTTGGGGTTGGACGTCCTCAGCATCCGGCCCACAGCCGGGAGAAGGAGAGAGCTGGAAGAACCTTGTGCCTAGCTTGTGATGTTTGGTCTGAGCTGTCATGGGCCCTACCATTCGCATGCTGGGCTTCTTGCTTTCATGTTCCCAGCCCCAGGTCCAGGTATTCCTGAAGGTGACATGGGGAATGATGTGTAAGGGAGCAGCTTCAGGACCTCTGTTGTACGCAGTTACTCGAAAGAGTAGTTCCTCCGGGTCGTCCGTCTCTTTGGCTGTCTCAATAAAAATGTCAAAATAGCGATTGTCCTTGAACGCGTCCGTGTCAACAATGTTGTATTCTTTCTCCATCCGGCCACGTCTTCCATTCTCGGTGATTAAGTCTTCATACGGAAACGAACGTTGTGGTAGTTTGTATAGGTATTTCATATAGGCTGCAAAGAGTCAGTCTGTACGTCTGACCGCTCTTCGGAAACTTACAATGCGTAGGAGTGTTATCAACGTGGAAATGAGCTTCCTTGATCGACTCGCCATGGTTTCCTTGAGGGTTGCTCAGCCCGAACAGCCGCTCCTTGAGGAAAGGGTCTTGCTCGTTCCAGAATGCAAAGGTAACATGCTGGTAGCCGTGAGTGTCACAGACACCAGCTATGCCATCCTCGCCCCACCTGAAGGCTCTTGACCGAGCTTGGTCGTGCGAGAAGTGACTCCAAGCATCTCCGTCGTGCGAGTAGTCTTCTCTGACAGTAGCCCACTGACGCTCAGCAGTATAGCAGCCCCATCGTTTCCAGTACTTCTTTCGCTCACGATCGTCTCTCAACCGCTTTTCCTCCTCGGAAAGATATTCATGGTGGTCAACAACAACCATGGCTGAATCGTAGACCCTGCCAGGAAGGTACCTTCACTAGGACGAAGGGTGAAGAAGCAGAAGCCTGTGGCTACAATCTAGACAATTTTTCTAAACCACAGCGCCGGCTACCCACCCGGACAAACATAGGGCAAGGCCAGGTAGTCGGACGAAAAAAAGTTGCAAGCGAGTGGCATGCAGATGCGCGGTCAGAGCGTTCCTGCAGCATAGCGGCTCCAAATCGTGCTAATCTTGACCGGCTCCCTTGAGAGTTTCGGCAGCCACGGCGAACGTCACTTTCCATGCAGATAAGAGCCTCCAAATCCTTTCCTGCGATACCAATCACCATATCATTCGTTCCAAGAGAGGTTGTGATTATTCCTGCTTCACTCATTTCATCCAATCTACTTCAGCTTAAAACTCCATGTACGGACAGTCCTTGCAATAATGTATGGTATACCTATCGATTATTACTTCTTTATGCTGTTGGCCTTATCGCCGCCTCAACAATTCTTAGCTCCTGCATCAAGTGTGCTCCAGCCACACGAGAACTAGCGCGTTATTAATCCGCTCCATCGTTTGGAGTCGTAGCAGAGGCCGTTAGCACGTGGCTCGGTGGTTGATCAGGTACCACTCTGCAGTCAATCATCCTCCACGCGGTACTTGTGGACAGCCAGGGAAATAAATACCTTCGCCATCAATTACTACACCACTCAAATGACAACAAGACCCCTTTCTCTCTTTCCTGACCAGCTTAGGAGTGTGTCGGATCCCTGGCTCGTGTTTTGCTCATCGCCAATCATACGTCCTTCTGTCTGCTTTCACGTTAACAATACCATATTGAGTAAATTGTCGTGGACGGTGGCTGAACCTTTACTCGTCGGTAGCTGGGTTTCCGCTACCGCAATGAACTCCACGAAACGTCTTCGTGCTCCAGATGTCGCAGCGAGCGCCCTGATATGCCTGTTGGAGCTCATGCATCTCCCTGACCCGGTAAGAACCTGTGATGTTGCAGCAGATCAGGAACCTCGGTCTGCTGTCGTTTCCTGCTGCTTGATAACACAGATCTTGATGCACCTGCTGTGGCTTTCAATCAGACTGGTACAAGCTCAACCCATCCTGTCCTTATTGGTAAGTCAGACTGCTAGCTGGTTGGTCTAACCGACGTCGAAAATGTGTTGTCTGCATCTTAGCTACCACCGTCTTTTGACCTTCTGGTGGTCAATGCTTCCCACTAGAATCCCGTGGTTGTTGAATGATAACATGTCAATCCTCTCCTTTACCACATCATCTGGCAATCCTGAGATTTCGCTTCTAACCCAGACTTTTCTCTGGATCTCGTCCACACACGCCTCCTTAATTTCTAACTTTAGGTCCGGATGTTGCGCTCCTGCAATGGTGAAACGTGAAATATACCGTTCGATAGAATAGACTGGTGCCTGATCGCCGTGCTCAACTTTGATGTTAGGTGATATTAGATCGAGTGTCGATAGGTCGGAAGGATTCTGAGCGAGAGAAGTGAGGATCTGGGTTGCGCGGAACTCCAAGTCGTAGCAAACGTAGCTTGTTGTTGCTGGTGCCACTGAGGAGGAAGTCGAGGAGACCGACGACCACGAATTTGTCCTCGACGACATTGCCGGCATCGTGGACATATTAGATAGAAGAGTGGGATTGTTATACCACTTGACTTCAAAAGATAAATAGTAGTATACACGCAAGCACGCAGGCACGCAAGCTTTCTAATTGATATCCGTAATATCCTTGGAAAGACTAGAGCTGACGAGGCACGAGGCGTACAAAGGCACAAGGCGCAAATATATACATACACGTCTTGCTGACGCGGACAGATCTACCAAAGACAGCTCCGCTGATTACTCGATCGCAGCGGAGCCGAATCCAACACGATCACCCGTCATGCGGTGCTTCATTCGCAGATCTCAGACCCGTTGAGTTTCGTACAATGCACCTCATCCCCATTGTCTCAAAGGCATCATCACGTCTTACCAATGACATGACCATGTCAAGAACAAAGAGCCTCCACTTTAGTGCGACAGTGGAGCACGGATTTATGCTGTGGTGGTGAATCTGTAAAGCCCGAGCTGTGAGTCAGAGTGGATGATGGAGATTGCGGAATTGATCATGGCTGACCGACCAAGTGACTGAAGCATTCTATTGCGATTGCCGCAAATCTGCAGGTATATTGTTGTCTCTTCACAGGAGGAAATCACAACCGTGCTTTTGTGCTTCTACAACCCACTTTAACCACATTCGCGAGGAATAAGGCAAGAGAACAATTCGTACCAGGCAGAAGCGCCTTAGCCTCGCGTCTTGGCCAAGCGTGCTGGTGATTGAATGTCGGCGCATTTTGTCCTTTTACGATCGACCGCAGATTCTTTTTACCATCCAAAGAAGTCTGTTCTCATTTCAGGAGTTCTTCTCATTTCCTGGAGAAGAGCCCATATTGCTCCAGTCTTGCAATCCACAGATCCTCAGCCGCTTTCGGGAGCATACCCACTATGCCATGTCAGTCTTTGTTTTCCTCAGACCTTGGCATAATCCTGACGAGCTCGCGGTGTAATGCCAGGTTTTACGCAGATTGGACGAAAAGAGTGTTGAGGATAGTGGTACGGATTAGATGCTCAAGTGTCTACATATACAAAGGAAGGTAACACCTCTGCTAAAAACGCTAGAACGCAACCAAGAAACAGCCGAAGACACCGAAACTGTAATGCTTGTCTTGCGGTGCATGTCACCATGCCGTACCCTCCTCCTGAGCCTGCCTCAATTTGTCGTAGAACGCTTGAGGCCAGTTCCGCATGTCCTCGTCCCTTGGAAGACAGCTAACTCGCGGGTTACCCAGCTCACCTGACTGCCTGTAACTCTCCTCTCTCTTTCGACAATGGTTGATCACATTGCCGATCACTCTGCCTAGCATATCAGGGCTGATCGCCACAGGATTGAGGAATGGGTCTGCGTTGGACAGCAGTTCTTTGATCGTTGGTCTGAGAGCTTGATCGCGTTGAAGACATCTCTTCAGTGTCTTGATCAATCCAAATGGTACCACTGAGCCGCCTATGCCAGTGGAGGGAAACTGTATTTCTACCTTTGGATTTGGTATTGCCATGACGCGTTCGAACGCCTTCGGGATATGTGCGAAAGGTGGTTGTCCATATGTCATCTGGTATAGAATGCATCCTAGGGACCAAATGTCGCTTGGCTTGCCGAGTTTCAGAATCTTGACGTTGGTTGCCTGTCCAGCGATAGGAGCATGGCACACCAGTGACTCAGGCGACATATAATTGGGAGTGCCTATCTGGTTCTCGCGATGCACATTGACCGTGTTCTCCTGAATGGCATTGGCGATGCCAAAGTCGATCAGTTTCAACTGGCCTTTGACAAGCAGGAAATTCGCTGGCTTGAGGTCGGAATGTACGATGTCGTGGTCGTGTATAGCTCGAACACATTCAAGCATTTCTTTCCAGTAATGGCGTGTAAAGGTGATGTCGAAGTTCGAGTTCTCGTTCTTGAGTTGGTCGTTTAGCATCTTGTTGAAGTCGGTCTCCCCTAGCTCCATCATGACACTCAAGACGCCTTTTTCCTCGTTAACCTCGTAGTCGAATAACCTAATCACCCTTTCCACGTTCTCAAGTTTCTTCAGCAACTCGATCTCTCCTTTGAATCCTGCAATCGATGCCATATCAGCCTCTTCCAGGTTCACTCTTTTTAGAGCAAATATCTTGTAATTTTCTGCCATGATTCTGAAGACTCGAGAAGATCCACCTCTGCCAATACAATCCAATCTACGATAGGTACGCCCATTCAAGACATAGTGTACTGATTTCTTGGCTCGACTATTTCCAGCATTCGACGTCGCTGCTTCCACTAAGGACATCTTTGGTGGTGGTGGAGGCGCAGGTCTATGAGGCGTGTTGTTAGAACGTACAGCTAGCATCTGTCTTTGAGGTGAGCTTCCGGAAACCAATTCTTCTTTCTGCTGTTTGTTTTCGATCTTGTTCATGTTGTCTTCGTGTATTTCCAGATGAGTAGCTGCAGGCTTTCCTCTTTTGAAAGTGGGCGGTGGCTCGTTCTCCTGCTCGTTGCTGATATGTGATGGTGGTAGTGAAGGGATTCTGAATATTGGTCTGTTCGAGCCTGATGATTTCGAAGATACTGCTTCATCTAGAGCTGGAGTTGGAAAACGTCTGCCAATGGATGTGGCAAGTGAGACCGGCCTTCTCGGGGAGGCAGGCTTTGCAGACTGTTGGCTTGCAGGAGATGCCGACCTTCGACCAGATCCATGGTTGCTGACCGCTACGGGACTCTCCTGCGTTCTCGACTTGGGACTCTCGTAATCAAACAAAAGATCATCTGGCTTGTTATCGAGCTCAACCTGAGCTCTCCGTCCTCGTTGCATCTCAGGACTAGCAGCCACTGACTCTTTGTACGCCAGATGCGAATCTTCGTCGTCGCTCTGCCTGCGAAAAACTCCTCTGCGCACTGCACCCCTAAGCAAAGTGCCAGTGCCCATTTTGTGTGTCCTCACTGTGCTATGTGCACCATTTTCTTTCGCTTTCCTTGGTCGTGCCACAGTATGAGGCTCATGATCCGCTGTCTCAGCGACCTGTACAGCACTTAGATCACGTTCAATGTCCTCGGAACTTCGCTCTTCGTCGGGCTCAATGTGAGTCTGTTGTTCCGTAGTAGCTCCTGCTGAAGATGGTGATTTTGTTTGACTACGAGATCCGCTAACACGTATCTTGCGAAGACGCGGCGCAGGCGTCTTGGATTCATGGTCGAGCATGCCAAAAGTCCTGCTCTTGTCATGAACTTTGTAGGCAAATGAGCCGTCGCGTACAAGCACAACTGGGGGTGATGGCCTGTAAGCACGTAATACAGGGCTGCCATCCGGAATGTGTGCTGATATATGATGGTGGTGCAGTGGTTCTTCGTAATGGTCTGCTTGGAGCTCTTGTTGCTCAAGCTCGATATTCTCCTTGTTCTGCTGAGCTTGCGATTGTTCCTCACCAAGGATAGCTTGTGCCTCTGCGCTCAGCTTGATCGGCGCAAGATCTTCGTCGTCCGAACTGTCAGAGGGTCGGTTGTAATGCTGTTTGAGCTTCTCAGCCGGTCGTACTTGGTAAGCTCTCGAACGATTTGAGGCACTGGGTCGAAGGGCACGCGCATGTGGTCGTGATTGTATGGAGTAAGCATAGGCCGGAACAGGTGCTGCTGATGCAAGTGCAGCCATGTCGGCGTTGGTTGGGCAGGAAGACTACGCGCAACATGAATATACAAACATGTATCGATGTTGCTCTTTGGCAAAATCGTCGGGTCAATGCAACAACAAAAAAGAGGATACAGAGACCTGCGATCGTAGAGGACCGCGTTGATTGGTTCCGAATCGGGCCATTTGTTTACTTCTAGCCTCTTTTGGATCTCCACGCGAAATCTGCGAATCAGTGTCTGAGCAGGTGTTCGACCTCACTTCGAGACGAGAATCAGTCTTGGACGGTTGAGAAAACGATGCTGACTCTATAGAATTGCTGATCTCGACCACGGGTGCTGTATGAAAAGTAAATAAGTCGATCTTACCTTCGCCAAGTACAACGTGTGGCAAATCCCAAAGCATGCAAACTACGAGGACGTGGAAGGCAGAACCTAAGCAGGCAACACGAATTATATGTTTCAGAAGCGAAGTGGACAATTAGTATTAGATAAGAGCAGTGTCTGAGTAGTGCTCTGTCGATGCCTCAAAAATCCAGTACGCCGTGCTTAATACTATTGAAAGAAAGAAAAAATAGTCCGTCTAGTGCTGTACAACCTTGCTTCTGCGATTATACAACCACTACCAGTTTCCTGCTCATATTTGGCAACGTCCTCTTAGAGGAGAATTGCAAAGCCTGTGAGGATACCAGCAGTCACTAAACCCAAACCGTATAGCCTACCCACGTCAACCAGAAGAGTGCTAGCACCTGAGGAAGAGGAGGAGCTGCTGCTGCTGCTACTACTGCTGCTCGATGCGCTTGAGCCTGATGAGGTCGCAGCAGCTCCGAATCCAGTATAGACCGCGCTGCCTGATCCTGAAGAGCCGCTGCCAGTGGCAGAAGCAGCTCCAGACGTGGTTGATGTTACATTAACTCGAGTTGGGTTTTGTGCACCACAAGGGTTGTTCTGTCGACAAGCAGAGGCACATTGATTGTTGTTCATGCCGCAGTTCTGGACGCACTGGTTGCCGTACTCAGTGCATTCGAAATATGGTATTGTTTGTGAATACTCGCTGATATTGGGGGACGAGCCGTTATCACACACGCAGCTATAAGCAAGACTGGCAGGGTCGCATGTGTTTGACAATGTAGTGGCAGATCCATCCGTCTCTTGTGTGCATATCAATGGACATTGTATGACTTGGGAGGTACACCACGATGCTCGAGTGGAAAGGGCAACGCTGTTGGGGTCGATTTGTTGTGAAGAAGCAAGACGGAAGATAGCAGACACGGCTGCAAAGGAAAGGATCGAAGAATACATGACGAAGTGCTGTTGATGTGTTCTGGATAAATGTCAGTGCTCAATCCCCTACCTGATAAGGAGACAAGTTCTTACCTACGAAGCTAATGCAAATATTGTATGCTATTTTGTTGATTGCTGTTCGAAAGTCGACTCAAGAAGCGAAATTTGACAAAAAAAAATGATGAAGACAATACAATATTATTACTGAGATGAGGCAGGAAGGTGGCACACATACTCGACGGCGACTCCCAGATGTGATATACTGGACTAGGCGCATGCCACCGATACTCAACTCCGTGCTGTGGATCTACGAAGCTCATGGAAATTGGCCCAGCCTCAAGCCTAGAACAGCTGCTTCGATATTCACGCCTCCATTCACGCGAAGTGGTTGGTCGTTCATGCACACCTTGCGTGATAGAATTACTCAACCCGCAGTGGCAAGCTTTCGTCCCGAGTGTTGAACCACATAAAGACGACGCGTTGAGCATGAGACATGCAGCAGATGAATTATCGTGGATCTGTGAAGCATCGAAAAAAGTCAAGTTGATGTGGACTTCGTTCAGCTCTCTCCAATCATATCCCGCGAGTCTGCATGCGAGATCGCCGCCAGCGAAGGTTAGTGCTCTACTACGGGGCTTGGGCTCCGTTACTAGTGAAATCCATGCGTTGCTACACACTCGTAAAGGTTTATCAATCCCTCAATGCTGGGTGTTATGGATTGGAATGTGGCGATGAAACTTCACAGAAATTACGAGGTAGAGTTGGTTTACGGATCTGCTGTCCGTGAAGAGGCAGAAAGAGAATGGAATAGTTGGACCAGACGGAGCGGTTGTGGTCTACTATTACTACATCCCGCAACTTGACTCAATTTCGGCAGCCATTTCTTGTTGTCCTCGTATTCCCTGTCGTTCTGTAGAGCTTGGTATCAGCCACTCGGTATTGGCATGGTATATTGGTCGAGCCAGATCCACGAAAAGACATGCTAGATTCCACTACTCCGATACTCGTGTATATTTGCCACGAATGATGTGGTGAGTGTGCTGTTAAGTGCGGCAATTACTTCTCGACTCGATGGTTGACCCATCCCTCGAACTATGGCCGCAATAGTATGCCTTGTCGCCGTCATCAGAGGTCAGAATTGCCCTCGTTTGCGGTTCAACCTATGACTAGTGGAAGACATTCCTACAAGCACTAGCAACCAACTTGATGACGGCACTCCGGAAGAACAACATTTGGTATAGCTTGTGCCAGATTTTATCTTCCGTCGCAATGGTAGTTTATCTCCCGTGCAGCAGAGTACCCAGAACCACGCCAAGACAAGCTGTGATTCTTGTCAGCCAGCTTTGACCAACGCTTCACCTATCGATGGATGGACGAAGACACGCCACCGTCACAGCTCGGGACTGGCAACAACCAAGACGGCAAGGAGAATGACTCTCTCAAACGTTTCTCGTCCCAGAACTCGCCTCCTTACTGGATGCGACACCGCTCTCGAACACACTCAACCATAGCGTCGATTGAACCTTTACCAGCAATTACCTTGAAGGACAACACCGAAGCAGATACTCAAGCACATAGCCAACTTTGGGCAAGGTCAATTACAATCGACGACCATGTTATCGTTCAGGCGAACAGTGTTGGTATAGGGGCTTACGTCGTTTGGATCTGTAAAGTCGAGACTCTGGATGGGAGTCCTATGACCATACGAAAACGGTACTCTGAATTCCATGAGCTACGGAGCAAGCTACTCAAAGCATTTCCGGACTCTACAACCAAGTCTCTGCCTCTGCTGCCACCAAAGAGCGCCGTGTATAAGTTCAAGGCGAAGTTCCTTGAGAAGCGTAGACAAGGACTGTCTTACTTCCTCAACTGCGTTATGCTTTCCCCACAGTATGCCAGTTCTATCATCATCAAGGATTTTATTTTCGAAAACTCGAACGACTGAAGCAGCTCACAAAGTCTAGTTCACTATGCCGACTTTTGCGCATCATGGCCCCAATTCTAGGAGAAGATTAACAGGGAGTTTGTATAACTGTGGAGTACACACCTTCAAGGACTTATAGGATCGTGAGTTGGTGTCTTGTTTCGCCTTTTCTTCTTGAGCAAGATGCCGTTTGTTATAAGCGGCTACTCTCCTCATATGTTGCACATCTTCGTCGGTATATTTCGAAGAATCTTTTTTGGGATTCTTCTTCAGGATTTCCACAATTTTACGGCCACTGCACGACCTTAGCTGTTTATGTAGTGTTCCAAGGTAACCACTTACCTCTCGTGGCCGATACTCTCTCCCGAGCCATCAGACTTGCTCCAGCCGGTACCCTGAGATTTGTCACCTTTCAACCACTCTTCTAATTCTTCCGCTGTCATGTTGACCGTTTTGTTGAAGTCCCTCGGGGTTTGTCAGCCAATCGACCACACCAGTTTTCGTACTTACTCGATGACATCCTCCTTACTCTTCACCATCCTGACGGCGGTGAACCCAAGATGCCGATATTGTGTAGTGAACTCTGCACTTGATCTAGATTGGGATAACTTCGTTGAAAATCTCCAGTATCTCAGCATCTACAGTATGCACAACCCGTGACATGAACCAGGCATTAGCTCTCTGATATTGTCTACGGAGACATGCATGAGGTACTTGTGTCGGACTCGACATATTTACGTCACCACTTCACGTACCCTCATTTGTGAAATATGCAAGCACTAAAAGCTCGAGAAATCTTACAGCCACAGCTGTGGCTGTAAAGGATCAGCACAGACTCCACTTAGGGTCTTTCTGACTTTTGTGAGTTTCATATCAATATTTAGTTCTCTCCATGCTTTTATCCTCGAACGTCGCCATTCTTATAGCAGCCTCTCGCACCGCAATGTCGAAAACAGTGATCCAAACGATCAAATATGCTGCGTAACGGCACGTTGCAGCACGTTGCTCAGTTGCTCGATTGCGCTCCCGTGATTTGTCGTAGCGGTAAGAAGGTACCCGATTCCTTGTGAGATAGCGTACAGAGATTTCCCCATGTACGACAACTCCAAGGAACTGTATTGAAGCGCAGCGACTTTAATTTGTATCGCTCCCAGGACTGCTCGATAGGCGCGGAGTAAACTTCATCTACTCCATAAAAACACACTTTCCCAAAGCGTTAGACTAGTGCACCGTGAAGGGAACAGTGTCGACGCTCTATTGGGATAAGACGTGCCGCTGGGCCACTATCGCAGCCCCACGCATCGAGATAAGTGAAGCTATCACACGGCGTGGATACACTCGTGTGGCACTAGAAATCTCCAGCAGCTCTGCGTGCATTCACCATGAGCACCTTCACTGCTTTGTCGCATTCAGGTCTCACAGTCGCTCCTTCCCTCAACTTCGTTTCTTGTTCTGATTGGCGTCAAGCCGTTATTATCGCAACCAGTTTTCGTCCTTGTCCTTAATACCTAAGACAGATCATCGCCAAGCCGTATTCACATTCGCTCGACCCCTGAGTGATTCGAAACGTGTTTCTGGTGCATGCATATTCCTTGCTTCGCTTCGCATCGAACGCTCTTGCTTCACTGCTTGACAGCACTCAATTGGGTCGGACATTTTGTTCGCTGTTACAACTTGCTAGATTCGCACTGCATCGACTCCCCTCAAGTACTTTCTAAATCTGCAGTCCTACACCTGATCGCGATTGCCTGTGATCATTTTCTCATGTACCAACTATCCTGGACGAATGCGCACGCTTGACCTACGCAGAACATCTCTCGACATGCCTCTCTTTTCGCGAAAGAAAGACAAGTTGAAGAAGAACGATAAACCGTTGACCAATGGCAATGCAGTTTCTAAACCGAAGTGGGAGGATGCGTGGCAGCGGACAAGAGTCGACCCAGAAGAGGTCGTCGAACTCTTGCACTGCTGTACAGCAGAGATAAAATCACGAGGTACGGCGTTCGCGCAAGCAGAATACTCCATGGCTAACGGCTCTAGCTCTCGATGTACCGTTCCTTCTACTACCATTTCGCCCGTCCTCGGATCCTAGTGCGGCTAAGACATTCATTCGCAATTTCTTTTTTCCTGTGGTCGAGCGCCAAAAGTTGACAGGTCACGTACTGACGAAAGAGTTGAGAATGACTGAAGTGATGGTCATTGTGGCAGTAATGAAGTGGTGCTGGGCTCGGCTACCAGGCGGTATTGTGACGTGGGAAGCATATCAAGGCTTCAAGGTCGGAGAAAAAGGTAGGCAGTGTGACCGAAAGAACTGATCTACATTTTCTAACCCAGTATAGACTCCAGGTATGCAAGGAACTCGTTCAGCACGTTCATTCCTCTTGGCGTAGATTCGAAGGCCAGAGTACAAATCATTGTTGATTACTTCGACCTACTAGCTGCTTTGGCTGCGCACGGGAAAACCAACGGTCTCGGCGGTCACAAGTTGTCACGTTTTGGTGGTTGGTGGGCATTCGAGCATTACGATACCGGCAAAGGCTTCGATGCAGGATATAAGTTGTGGAACAATGCAGCCAATGCCACAAGCCACTTGTTCTTCGCATATTTGAGGGGCCAGACACCTGAACCTGGTAGCACGAACGGCATACTCGACCTTCCACGGTCATTGCAGCAGCTGGTCGATTCTGTCGAATATCCTCCACGTTCAATCTTTATTGCTAATGATACAACTAAGGTCGTCATGATTGTCGATGTGGTGTCACCTACGCCATTTGCCCTATTGCGCCGGGCTAAACAGTTTGAATATCGAGACGATGATATGGCCCTACAGCATTTTGCCGCGTTCGAAGATCCTGTCGATGCTCTTACCGAAGAATGTCGTCGTGTTCTACGCGCAATTTCTTCGACTAATCAGTCACACGTATCTGATGCAGCGACCTCGACAAGTCTTAAAGATCCTTCCTGGTCCCGCTTCGAAGATATAGGATTTGGCAGCGCCTTTGGGGACAACAACGAAGATGCCTTGTTCAGCAAGAGTAGATCTTCAACAGCTCAAGGTCTGCATTCGACCTCGAGATCTGGTGTGACTGACCTAAATCGACCCACTACACCTTCCTGGGCCGACTTCTTGTCGTCAGGATTTACAGACGAGAATGGTAACAAGGCATCAGCTCCTGTTCTGCTTCCTCCTGACAAAGCGTTACCACCCATGACAACCGTACCTCGAGGTCAGAGTTCACAATCACACAGGAGAGATCTCGACACAAGCCGCCTTGAACCAGGTGAACTCGCTAGCATCGCCAAGATAGAGCTAGACGATGCTTTTTGGTGGGTTTGGATCAGCAGTTTGGCAGGTGAGGAGCCGGTCTCCCGAAAAGCTGCCTTTGGCAGATGTGCACTCATAGAAACATCGTTGCTTGGTGGCCAGTGGATGGTAATGGAGGAGCAGGTCAAAGGCGCCGCCCCTGAGCCAGCTCCTGGTGCCTACGTTGCTGAGCGCAAAAGTTTCTTCAGCTTCACCAAGAAAGGTCGCCTTAACAGGCGAAGATCAGCCCTCAAGAAGAGCCCGCTAGTGGACGACAAACCCTTAGATCCATCCAATCGAATGACACTGGACCAGGACCGGCAGGCCAGGATTCAGCATGCCGCAGCAGAACTGGCCAGGAAGAACAAAGAAGAACAACTACAAGCTTTGAATCAGAGAAGAGGTCGGACAGATGAAAACGCTTCTGTTAAAACCACTAGTGTCTTCACTCTTGGCCCGCTCATCAAAGACGAAGCTTCTCCTGCCTTGCAGTGGGCGAAGCAGTATGATAAGAAGGCCATCCGTGAGCAGTACCTTGGCAATCAACTTGCTGGAAAGGGATCCACAGATTTCTTGACGCTACCGAGTGGCGGCTTGAGCATAAAGCGATCTGCTTCGACGTTGTCAAGCAGCAAGGATCTGCCGCCAACTCCCGAAAACTTTGTGACGCCCTCACAAGAAATCCCGTTCACGCTGCAAACAGAATCAAAGCCTGTGGCAGAGTACCCTGTTTCGCCGTCTCCTATACAGGAACAGACTGTCACACAAGAACAGCCTGTCCCTGTGGTGGTTGCGAACACTATACCAGTTGAGCCAGCCATCGTTGCTCCAGTTCAACACTCTATTGATGCAACACTAACTCAGAAGAATCCTTCCGTTACTGATTTGTCCGTTGCTCAATCGAAAACTAGTAACGAGTCCAAACGATCAAACAAGTCCGATAGAGAGAAACTAAATACGGAGAAGAACCGTCTTAAGAAGCTTGGCTTTAATGCTCCTCCTCCTGTTGGCACTAACAAGAATGCTGGTATGAAGAAGCTTTTCGGCACATTACGCAAGACCAAAGGTCCATCCAATAACAAATTGTCGCCAGAAGTCGAAGATGAGGACCCTGCTATTGCTGCTGCTAGGCGAGCTCTCGAGGGCAAGCCTCCACAGCCTGGTGATGGCCCTGTGTCCCCACCACTGAGTCCAAACCATTTTGCGAAGTTGCAAAATGCTGCTAAGAAGCCTTCAGAAATGGCAACTTCTTCGGAACCAGAACAGATTGCAGAATCTACCACGACAGCACCTGAACCTGTCGTTTCAACTCGAACCATTGATGCGCAGAGCCACGAGCCCGTGCCAGAGCTGCAGCAATCTCAGAACCACGAGCCTGAAAAAGTAGACTCAGCTCCATACCTCAATGGGTCAGCAGTTAATCTACATGATCGTCGACTCGACAATTTTGAGGATCTTTCCCAAGTCGATAGCCACGAAAGAGCACAGGCAGCACATGAGTTCTCTCGCTTCGATCAAGGCCCGCTCGTTGACCAGCCTGCGTTTGCTCCCGCAGATGCCGAGCAAGAGGACGAGTACGAAAAAAACGAGGCACCAGCTTTCGAGCCGCCACACCGACCACAACACACGTCGGTGTACTCAGCTGTCACAATGCAGACCGAAGCCACGGATGAAGACTTCCAGGTCGATCCTATGCAAAACATGAGCGCACATGATCGATGGGCACAGATTCGACGGAATGCTGCCGAGAGAGCAGCACGAGCATCGGATGATCATGCCCGCAGTCGAACCGAAACCAGAACCACTGATGATGGCGAGACTAGTGGCGAAGAGAGTGAGTGATGTACCACAGTTATATGGCAGGATGCTAACAATTTTCCAGCTATCGAATCACGAGTTGCGCGCATTAAGGCTCGTGTCGCAGAGTTGACCGGTAACATGGATGCTGCTAGACGGTGATGCGGCGAACCTCTCCAGCATCGACGACTTCCAGCATAGAGGCAAGCTAGAAACGTGGAGCTGGTCGATCAACAGCTAAATAGGGTTCGCCAACGAACCCGTCATCCCTTTCGTCGATTTTCCATTTAAGATACCACACAACGTTACGTCTACAACAGGCTCTCGGCTTCGCAACTATTCCAATTCTCCGTCCTTCGCATTTGAGCGTCTATACTTTTTTTTTTGGTAATGAATAATTCACAATTCGAAACACAGTCAGGCTTGTCTGTATATTTACTTCGGACAGGTACATAGAGTAGCACCAGGTGGAAGCACGCTCAATATACAAGTGAAGAATGAAAATGGTGCCCGGTGCAACTGTTGGGCGGCTGTTTAGCTGAAGTACACAATGAGTCACGGTTGATAACTTCGATTTCTTGGCCGCCTGGCTGGTGGCCCGGCTAGCGAGGTGTGAGGAGAAGGACAGTACATATCGGTTATCAGCTGAGGGCACAAGCGATCACTTAGTATTATGATTGGATTGAGTGTACAGCTTGCAGGCGTATTATTCCCTGGCACGACTTGAACAAATGTAGGGCTAAAAATAGATGCCGCGATTTTAACCTCGTCCTTTTGGCAGTTGCGCATCAGCAGCTGCATCTCCTGCTTGAACCGCCTACCATGACCGTATCTTGGCACCCTCCGGAGTCCAATTCATAGACCAGATCATCACCTATTGTAGACATAAATCGCAGGGCCCAGGAACACTTATTGCGGAGTTACTTCTCATCTACCGCCAGAATTAAGTAGAAAGCTCCCATAGAAGCTCTAGCATTGGCAACTCAAATTGCGGGCGACTTGTAAGTAACAACTTTAAAGACTCATGCTGGTCGTAGAAGATGGACCTTTCCCATTCGCAAGCAGTCGCTTGGCGAAAAGGCGTATGGTAGAGCAGAGGAATCCTTACGCAAAAAAAGATTAGTAGGAAGATCGCCGCATAGCCGCCTTTGCTCTGGCTCTAGCTAGCTTCTCAATTGTAATGAAGAATGAGCTTCTACTGCTAGCATGCAGTCATCTTTTGTCGGTCTCGTGAGGATGATTACACGTGAACACGAAACAGATGAACAGCCTCTGGAGCACGGCAGATGAAGAAGATCGGTGAGTGACTGAGGCTGTGTGGCTGAGCTTACCATGAAGGAGCAGAACGCATGCAGGCTCTATTGCCAGGACGACCTCTCGACAGAAGTTGGTAGGAGTATCGCATTGACACGAGAACTGATAGGATTGCTGACCAGTCTCATTGGTAAATGGAACCCCCACTTTATGGCCCTCTCTTCGCCATGTCGTTGAAGTTCGAGTTAGCGGCAAACCAGAGTCTCGTCGAGCCCGAGAACCGCTAATGGAGGTTGGAGCCACAGGCGCCACCAGAAGTCCAAAACCCTTCTTTCCCTCTCCACCCTCTGCCTCTTCTTCTATCTTTAGAATCTTCACTCGAGCCCCGTCCAATCGACAGCATTACCGCCGCCGCGACGATCAACGGCCTAGCATTGACTCGGCTGAGGTAGCGACATTTTGCTTTGACCAGCGTCAGTTTTTTGAGCCGCATTCTGGTGCATTTCGACGTGTATTGCTTTTCGACAGTCGCGACTGCTGCCAAGTTGGCGCGCTCAAAGGCCCAACCGCGAAACGAGACAAAGAATAACGGCTACCTTGTGCTTCCTCTACATCGTCTCGATCATTTGCTCCGAGACGCGGATCTGGGTTGAATGACTTGCTTTGTTTCAAGCCGCACAACGAATTGTCCTGTCGTCCCTCTGCTTTCAGTGCTGCGCTTGGACGATCACACTCCCGCCGGGTCTCACTTGATTGCCGAATAGTACCTTACAATTTCTCCGAGATAGTTTAGGTACAGCTGGACCATCTTCGTTATGGGCAGGAGAAAAATCGAGATAAGAGCTATCAAGGACGACCGCAACAGATCAGTGTATGTTGTCACAGCGGCGTAAATACAGGACATGGCGACATAGTGCTAATGATACTGACAGCACATTCCTTAAACGAAAGGGTGGCTTGTTCAAGAAAGCTCACGAGCTCTCAGTACTCTGCTCAGTCGATGTCGCCGTGATCATCTTTGGCCACAACAAGAAGCTCTACGAATTTTCGTCGGGTGACATTAATGAGACTTTGAGAAGATATCAATATGTACGTCTGAACAGTTTAACAGCGCAACTGCTCTAACGTTCTCTACAGTATGGTCCTCCACACGAGCACAAAGGTCCAGGCGACTTCAAGAACAAGGGAGGCGATGATGATGACGAGGACGAGGATGACGGCGACGATGGCTCGCAGAAAAGAGAGGATTCCCTGCCACCACAGCCGCATCAACAACAACACCTAATGCCACCTCACATGCAACACAACTCCTTCCAACATGTCAGACAGCCTGCTGCTTCAGCATCGCCGCCAATGCCGAATCGCATGTTTCCGAGACATTCGACCCCGCAACCAGCAGGCATGATCTCGAGGTCAAATTCGAGGCAGGAAATTCGAAGGCCGACGTCCACAATGGTACCTTTACAACAAGCACCACATCCTGCTCCTCCACCAAATGGCTATGCATACATGCCTAATCCTCCTATATATAACCCTCACGCAGCCGTGCCTGTCTCGGGACCGCCTCCACATCCTTCACCTCAACCACAATACCAGCATTTCCAGCAACAACCACAACAGCAACCGCAACAGCAGTCCCATCAACAAATACAACATGCGCATCAACAGTTCTTACAAGACCAAAGGCGTCAGTCCCAACCACCGTCATCTATGCCTCCCACGTCGAACAGTTTGCAGCCTCCTCCACAACCTATTCGTAGAGCATCGCCGCAACCGGAGCATACTAATCTGCGTCCGCCATCTCCTCCTGAACGAAAACATACTTTATCTAAATCGCAAAGTATCTTCACCCCGATCGACGAGGGTGGTTCGGTTTTGGCACGTGTCTTCTTCGGGGCCGCTGATCCTCCAAGAAGGCAGGATCAAAACCAGTCTCCACCCGAGATCAAGCCTCCTCCAAGAGCCATCTCACAACCATCATCACAATTACTCAGGCCCGCACCATCACAACCGGTGCGTGCAACCACAACAGCATCCGCAAGCAGGGAATTTGCGGCACCACAACGTAGTGATACTAGTGGTTCGAAGGGGGCAGCACGACCCAAGCTCAATCTCACGATCCCGTCCGAAGCTGAGGAGGACGAATCTGGCTCAGGCTCGCCACGAGGTGCGGAAACGCGGTCCGCGAACCCGGAACGCAACCACAATGGTATACTGCTGCCACCACCCTCGCCTTCAGCCTCTGCCTTGCTCTCAGCTGGTGCCTCTGGACCGCCGAACCCCTTCGCGAGACCACCACCACCAACATCACAACAAAATTCCAATGCATACTCAGAGAACAAAAACACAATAGAGACGCCAGTATCGGCGTTACCGTCACGATATATGGAGCAATCTTTAATAGCTTCGCCTGGTGGTCTGTTTAGTGATTGGGATAACTGGGGGAGAGGTGGATTAAACAGTGCTGTATTGCCAAGTCCGCTCACATTTCCAACGCCTGCTGAATCAAAACCACCAGTATTGTTTGGTGGCAAGAACGAGACAGGAGATGACAAGAGAAAGGCAGAAGAAGTCGCTGGAGGGGAATCCAAGCGTCTGAAGACCTAGCATAGTATTATGAACCTAGAGTTTGAAGCGTGTTTACTGTTCTGATTGTTGTCCAACGATTTATGCCATTAAGATGACTATCAACGGCAAATTTCCTTTCCCTTTCTACTCATCCATACAGCAGCGATGCGCTGCACTCAAATTGCATCGTGTGGCAGTACAATATGCAGGATGCATCAAATCAAGTCAATGTCATCGACACAGACTCGAGTCAGCATTCATTTCTATATCACTCTCTCCCCGCTCTATCCGTACGTCGACTTCTGGAAGCGCACATGAAAGAATGTGAGGGACGAATGAGTACCTCGAGAAGACCAATCCGACTGGGTCGAAAAGAAGTTGGATGAAGATCGCGAAACAGGAAAAACTGCGAGCTTAGCTTAACTTGAACTGCTCTTTTTTCTTAGTCAGTATGCAGTCAGTGACTTGAGCGGTTGGCTGGCCAGAGAGGGGAAGAGGAGGTGTCTTGATATAGGCGCATGGGGACGACCTAAGAACTGGAGGCAGGAACAGGGAGGGATGTACGGAGAGATTTTCGATGTAGTTATTCGGATACGTGCTTGTTTATACTCGTAATGTCCAGATTAAGCAGGATCATGTCATCCAACTCTTCACAAGCACTTTGTATTGCACTTGTTCCGATATATCACGTCAAATTGAGTAAACATTGTCATTGTAAGACCTTGATATCTCGCTTCGTTATATACCCGGTGTTGAGGGTATTCATTCCTTCACGCAGCCTTCGCGCCAACAACTGGGCAGACTGCGCCTTTTATAGCCGAGTCAACAGATGGGTGCTTCTCGACCTTTCCCTACAGCGCGTATGAGCGAGATGTATGATTCATGCTCGAGGTACTACTTACCTTGTGGTGTGATAAGGTTGCCTTTGTTACCGGGCACGTCTCGTTTGTAGGATTCTCGATCGATGGATGATCTGGTGGAAGGACTGTAGTTACAGGTCTGCCATTTTATCAGCTTCGCGTGCTCCATGCGCTTTTCTTGCCCCTTTAGTGACTATCACTCACCCCACGACAGGGCAGATCTTATCATCCATAGCCTTGCTCTGTGGTTGCGAGACCACTCTCTCGAGAACTGGACATGCGGTGGCATCTGCTGCGCTTGTGCCGTCTGGTATGGGGACTTTCGGATGCTGAGCAAGCGTGTGGTGGTGATCTGTGGTTGCGTTTGTCACCGGGCACGTCTGGCCTGGCTGGTCGAGGTCGACTGATGGATGGCTGGGCGGAAGGATAGAGTTGGTTGTGCCAACGACTGGGCAGACTTGAGCTGATGCCATGGTGGTGGTGATGGGATACGTCGACGGATATCTAAGAGATCAGTCGAGCAGTAAATCGAACGCGGCGTTGGCAAAGTAGCAGAGGTGCTTTGGACCTGGGACAAAGAAGTACGTATCACAAAGATAGTGAAGCAAAAGGTCGGGTGGGTTTGTACTGTGTTGCTGGAGCGCCTTGATTCAGCCTGCCTCTACCAGAAACTCAAAAACACTCCCCGCATATGAACGACTCGAAAACCCGACGAATGGGAAACTTGAACTGGTTGTCTTGCCAGGAACAAGAAGTGTTTGGAGTCGAGGAGGAAGCAGTCTTGATTCGACGAGATGAGGCCGCTTAGCATTATGCGAGCTGTGATTGGCACAGATGGGTTCCATATTGGGCAAGATGTGCACTACCAACTTGGCTGGGAGATGCAATGCAAGAGCAATCTGTTCCAAAACGTGTAGAGGCAAGGACCATCAGTCATCTTCAGGAGAAACCCTTCGGACACTCAATTCTGATCTGGAAATTCTAGAACCACACAAGTTGTGTTTCAGAACAGCAGAGGCTAAAATATGGCAGAGGAAGAAATATGCTTGAAATACTCGAGTAATACCCCATCATAAATCGAACCTGATAGCTCAAACAAGGCAATCGATTTGCATGCACCGGCGGCCTATATGACCAGCATGATTATGTCAAGATGGCCCGCTCTAGTGCTTCCACATCACCTCCCGCCCTACGAACAGCTGCTATGGCTGCCTCGCTCAGTTTCTTTCTACGTTCACGTGCTTCTTGTTCACGTCGTGCCCTTGTCTTTGAGCTACCACTTGGTGCTACATCGTTCAAAAGCTTTCCCGCGTCGCTAGGTGTGAAGTTCACGAAACTGATTTGCCCGTGGCTATCAGCCCCGTTCTTTGGCGTTTTCGGAGTACGTGGCTGCCGTCCGCGCGAAGCGGATCGATGGCGTGGTGTTTCCGCGCCCTTGGGTCCTGACCGGTGTATCGACTTCGCTCGACAGTGTTGACTGGTGTCTCGGCGGCTTGGAGACCGCGCCGATCTTGGAGCTCTTGTTGGTGAGACTGATGGAGATGGCGATCGTGAAGGGGCTGTCGCTCGTCTTCGAGGAGTTGAAAACGGAGAACTATCGGGAAACGTGTGAACAGGTGGTGGAAGCGGTGGATATGATGCCAGAGAATGTTTTGGCTGATGTCTCTGGTGGTAGCTCGAACTCCTGTGGTGGGTTGGCATGTGTTGTACCTCTGCTGGCTGATAAGGGATCGCCACCCCAATCTCATCAGCGGTTGGATACGCTATACCCAGTCCGCCTCCATTGATGTGCTCTGCTTGTAGTACTTGATGTGTCGCCCTTCGCGGTTTAGGCTGCATGAGCTCCAAATACTGGTCTTGGACGGAACTGACTTGAGTATTCAAGGTGGGCGGTGACCACACCTCTGAAGTTGGCATAGTATTGTACAATCCACCATTATGGCTATCCTCTGTCGATCCTGTAGAAAAATGTGAGTTGTGAGAATTATGAGAGCTGTTAGAAGAATGAAGACTTTCAGTCGCCGTCCAATCCGACATTGGAGGCAGATCATCATTCAGGAAGCGGTAGCTGGGATCATTTTGATCTGGTGTACCTGAGAACATGTTTCGCTGAGCGGCATTGAGATTCATGTTCATTCGCGAAGATAGCTCTTGATCAGAGATCTGCTTCGAAGTGACAGGATGAGACATATTGAACATGGTCGCCGACCTAATTCTTTCCATCTGCAAATCGTCTCCCATAAATGATCGCTTCGGATGGCTGTAGTTGCAATCCAATTGATCAATCAGATTATCGCCAATGATAGGAAAGGACTCCGGATAGTCGTCATTCAGATTGATGTTGAAGTCCTGCAAATCCTGCTGCCAAACATCGACAAACCCACTCCTATCGTTGTAGAACGACCTTGAATACATCGGACTAGGTGAGAGGCTCGTATCTCGATCGACTCTTTGTTGTTCGAAGGGACTTGGACAATGAGGCTTCCGCAAGTGGTTTGGTGACAAGCTGTTTGTCTGATGTTGTCTAGTTGAACCTCGTGGACCCCGGAGAGCAAAGTTGTCATTTGCGATCAGATGAGCAGGCGAGATGTTTGGTGGAGGGGCATTTTGAGCCTTTCGGGTTTTCTCGACGATTAATTGCGAACCTGGTTTTAGGCACCATAATCCCTTGCGCCATGGCTGAGACGAGTCCCGGGATTGGTCTGCCACTATGTGACCTGGCTCGTTATCATTGGTCAGGGCAGAAACAAAGAAGTCGACATTATCCTCGCTATCCTCTTTGCTTTTGATATCCTCATTCACTTCATATAGCTCGACGCTGAAGAGATCGTCAAACGAGTTCGGTGCAGACTGTTCCATTGCTGGAAAGAGCGCCTGCAGGGCTTGGTCTTCAGGCCTTAACAAACAATCGGGTGAATTGGCGAGCGACATGATGGCTGATTGTTTGGGAGCTGAAGGGTCTCAGCCTGCCAGATGGTTGCCAGATATTGGCGCAAGGGGATAGCTGATAGTCTACCTTCTGACAAATGAAGGGAATATGACATGTTTGTATGCATCTTGGTTGCTCTTTCAACCTTGCTCCGGTAGGCATAGGTAACATGATGGAATTTTGCATACCTAAATAGCTTTGCACTTAACAAGAAGGTCAATGCTCAGATCAACTGAAGCAGTATTGCTCAATTCGGGATTTGTGCCATAATAGAGTTCGGAAAATATCTACTCCGTAATCCCGGTCAGTCGCGCCGTGCCAAGATGACTGCCTCACGTTGGGTCAGCTTGCTGAACATTTGAGCTTCCCTTCCTCTCAAAAGGCAGTGGTGTACGAGCAGCCTCATCTACGTGCCTGCCTTCTAGGTAGAGACTCATGCCGCGACACGCAAAGTGAACAACATGGCACGAGATTCAGGAGTAGAGCACAAAGGCACAAGCCAAAGGCTAAGGATATTAGGCCCAACATTGACAATGCTCATTGTCCAGCTCACTATGACTATGGTTTAATGACCTATTAAAAGCACTGGAATAGATATATGCAACATTCAGCCACTTTATATTGCTTCCATATCTTGACTGCGAGAAACAGCTTTGACCCAGAGCCCTACGCAGCAAGTCACAAGAGACAAATCAAGTTATCCTACGTGGTAAGCAGCCCAGAGATTCAAGCTGATCAAAAACGTTCTCGCATCGTCAAACAAGTCCAGCTACTATGTGCGTCCTAGAAGACGTTTTTCACAGGCCTTGCGGCCACTGGGCTGAACGCCCTCGAGTCCGCCAAAGCTGTTCCGGAGCCCCAGACAAGCTCCCAGGTGAGCGATACCCCCGACGATGCAACAGGTCTTATGGCATTATACCCAACATTTCAGTCACCGACCACGTCAACAAGTGCCCCAAGTGCAAGATCGACCTTGACAAGATCGCCAGCACTCAAACAGGTATGTGGCTCTCATGCGGTATTGACAAAGTGACCGGTAAACCCTATTTTCGTGAGCGCAACCCTGAGAGTGAAGCATCAAAGAAAGCTCGAGAGAGAGCGAAGGAGAAGGCGCAGGATAGTAAGCACTCCTCACGGCGTGCGGCTAAGAAGGTGGAAATACCTGTGAAGCCATCACCTCGAGTGCACACGCCACTGAAGCCTCGGCCAGAATCTAGACCGGTCACACCTTTGAGTCCTACTTCGGAGTTCTGGTGGCAGAAGTCTCGTGAGGAATCATCGCGGACGTACAGTCTTTCATCTAGCTGGTCTAGTCATGGGCACGCAGAATTGTAGACTTTGTTTGTGGTTGTACAGATAGTAAGGTGAGTCTCGTAAATGCATCAATTTGGGAATTCCGACACGTTCCAACTTCGTAATGCAACAATGCAAATCTCTTCGTGCATCAGGATGTCGGTAATTTATTCAGGGTGTGTCAGGGATCGCCCCATCGTAGGCATCTGGCAGATAAGATCGCTTGTTCTGAGGCCGCAATGATACAGCAGAAATATTGCAGCGGGGTTCTTCAAAAACTGTCGCTTTGTACTCAACAGCAGAAGAGGACGAAGTGATAGTTCACATTCAGAATTGCTTGCTTGGGTCTTATCTATCATCATACATCGTAAAACAGCGCATTCTATATGATCAGTTTCTATATTCACACGAGGGTTCAAATCTAGAAGTTCTCCTTCCCATAGACAAACCTGAAACCCGTCTTTCGACCAGGTTCGCTGTACATATTGCATTTCACATGTAACTGACTTCCGAGACCTATCATACGTGAATTAGCCAGCGCACTAGAAAATACGAGATGGATCTGAGATAAGAGCGAGTGACATACCTTTCGGTCCACAGAAGAAGACACCAGCTTCACCTGGACTATGCAATTTCTTGATACCGCGGAACACCATATCCCAATTTGGACGGCCAAAGTTGGTAGGCGTGTGCAGACCTGTGATGGCGTCTGACTGCGACGAGTTAAGCATGATGTTCTGAGCATCGGCAGCTGAGATCTTGGCTGTGAGGTACTGAGAAATCAATTAGTACAAAACTACTGCAGGAGCGAAGCGGAACCTTACAGCATGTATCTCGATATTGTGCTCCTTGTCCTGCTCTTCAATGGCTTGTAGTAAGCTCTTGAACCATTCTAGTGTGCCAAAGTCCCTGCAAACCCAGAAGAAATACACCTTGCGTAGCCGAGTTCGAGAATCAGGGCTGGTACTGTTCATTCGATACCATATGCTCTTGAGAATGCTTGCGAACGGCGTTACTCCGATACCCGCACCAACGAGCACTGCAGTCTCGAATTTGAAGACGTCTTCTGAGGCAGAACCGAAGGGACCATCGAGATAGACCCTCGGGAGCATCTTCTGTAAACCACCAGGCGCCATTGAAACGACACGAGACTTTGCTCTATCCGCACGATTCCCAGCAAGTTTAGCATCCGGCTCACAACCGAGTGCCTTTCCAAGGGCTTTTGTAAAGTTACCGACCATACGAACATGAACTGACAAATGGTCTTCGTCTGGAGCCGAAGTAAGCGTGAAAGGATGGTATTGCCATATCGACACCTCAGGACAGCAAAGAAAGATGTACTGTCCAGCTCTCATTTTCGTTCTCTCCTTGTGAATCTGAATCTCAACAACATTACTCGGGTGCTGGATGACTTTCGTGATAAAAGTTTTGTGCCTGCCACGAATCTCCCGCAGGATACGCTCAAGGAGGTAAGCGAATCCGCCGTACATCCAGTATTCCCAAAATACACCAGTGCCAGAACAGAAGGGAGCTGTGTCGCTCTTGATCATACAGAAATTACCATGCATAGCCCAGAAGAGAAAAAACACGATGAACAGATGGTGAACTGACCAAAAGCGTTCGTAGTTGGCTCGCCGTGGCTTCTCGATTGCAGTGGCTAGCATGGCCATCAGGGCGAAAAGCATGACATATCCTGACCAGCCAGGCCCGGTCAAAAAGTTGATCTTCAGGAAGCCCACGAAGCCGAGTTTCTGTTTGGCAGCCAGTTGCGCGAAGTTGTTCCAGTGCGCAATTGTGTGTAGCCATGTAAAGAAGACGATAGAGTAAGCCACCAGTTTGTGAAAGGTGATGTTCTTATCGAATTGGATGATACCGTTTAGTGGAGTCTGTCGTAATAACGAGATCAACGTGCGACAGACTGGAAAGAGGACCAGCGCTATATCGACGAAGAGCACTAATGCTGCTGCCCTCGCAGTAGGGTAGGTAAGGCCGAATGTTGCCCTGGGTCCTGTCAGGTTGTCCTTCAGCTGGTAGTGAACGAAAGCGAATGTGAAGATCATTGCATGGACAAGGATGAAAACTGCGACTGATATCCGTCGTGAACCCTCATTGACCATCCATCTGTCCACCTTTTCCAGCAATGTCAAGTCCCTAGGTGCTTCACCGCTGACCTCTCCGGAGAGCAGGAGTCTGGAAAGAGGTGTCGTTCTTGAGCGCTCGCTGAGGTTCGAGGTCGTGGAATAGGTGCTGTCTGCTCGGGCGAGAGGTTTCTCGAAATAGTATCTAGGAACCAGATCTGATTCTCTGTTGTTTTGCAGCGTTTGCAGCCATGGCTTGCCGTCTGCCATCTCGTCAAGAAGGTAGAGGGTAGCGGTATTCCCAGTCGTTCACTGTTCGGGAGCGTGAATTTGCTACAGTCCTAGAATGTTGATATCAGTAGTAAGGACCAGCCTCAGCGCGTATGGCGAGATGCGAGCAGTCCACAGATATGCTTTTTGTTGTGTCTTGCACCAGGCAAGGTTGGGAGGAATGAACGTCAGTCTGTGAGTCAGTTACAAGCTGCGCAGTTTGCAGAAAGAGAGGCGCAACATAAAACAGCACGTGAATGGAAAGGACATTGGTCACGCTGTTAGAAGAGAGGAACCACATCACGCCATCACAAAGTGGTTGCAGTGACAATGCGAGCATGTCTGCCGCGCAAAGGAGGCGCTCGAGGCGAGCAGTAGCACAAGATGGAGTGTTGAAAGGGCGATAAAACCTTTGATCCATAACAAAGCTGGTTGGTCAAATCCGTAAGGAAACATAGAACCAAAGCAGTTGTATGGACCAGGGGAAGTCGAGGATCGGCGGTAGCGAGCGTCTATGCTGGGAAGCTACTGCTCCGTTAATCCTATTGGTCGTTCGATTGAACTGAAACAGCAAGGAGGTTGACGACGTCTCATATTCTGCATCTTGGCGGATCGGGGTAAATCTGGCGAGTTTTCTGTGTGAATCTTCTCTCGTGTTCTTGGTTTCGCAACACAGTCTGCTACACTCTTCCGACGACATAAAGACAAAAGTCTTGGCATGGTAGAGATGTGGAAGTCGTGCCCTTCGAGAAGAGGCCGGATTCTCGAAGGTGATGATAGGGTAACACATGCAAGATATTTCTCGACAAAGGCAGCAACAGCAAAGAAACGAGATGGGCATGTAGATATCTTGTGGCTGTTTAGGTCCTGTCTTATACCACCCTGCGGGAATCGGAAACCAAGGTACACTGTCTCAATTCAATGGTAGACGCGACTTTGGAAACACGATACAACTGGAACAAGAGAGATCACAACCACATTCGAATCCACGAGTTTTCTGGTGTAAAGAGCAGAGAAACAATCACTGATAGCACGTCGAGGAATGCAAGTACAAGTACATCGCGAACTAACAACATGAACCGGGTTCGATGGCAGTAAGTCCGGGTCGCAGACTGTTCCACTTCGACAGGTGACAAAGACTGATTCCAGGACAAGATGCTGTGTGTAAAATCGTGCTTATCTCTGATGAGGGATACCACCGAGTAGATTTCCTTTCCACCTGCCGTTGAACACCAAATTCGGAGCTTTAATGGTACGAGTGCCAATTTTTTTCGTGTTCATATGCGCTTCTTAGCCAGCACTATACGCAATTCTAAGCTCTCGCAACCCCATACCTCTTGACGTCGTGAAATAAACCTGTATCATACTGCACTCCTCGACTTCATCCTTGTCAGGCTAGATTGCGAATTTGCGGGTCCATTCTCTTGCCGTGGCTTCGTATCTGGCTCGGTCCGTCTTGTAGACGTGTGCAATTTCTGGTACAAGCGGATCGTCCGGGTTAGGGTCTGTGAGCATGGAGCAAATAGAAAGGAGTACTGAGTCTGTTAGTACAAGCAATTTATGCAAAATTGACGTTGCCCTTACCCTTCGATATCGTGAGCGCCGGGCTCCATTGGTCTCGTAGGATGTCCAAACAGATACTGCCATTAGAGTTGATGTTTGGATGATAGATTCGAGTGGTGAAGTTGACCTTTGGTGGCTTGAACGGGTAGTCGGTCGGGAAGTGTATGGCCAGGAAGAAGACACCACCCTGGAAGGGGCTCTCGGAAGGACCCATGATCGTTGCTTGCCAGTGAAATAGGTCGTCGCCCATAGGACCAGCTGAGCATGACGAAGGAGGATCTCTGATTCAGTGTTAGTACTTCCGGCCTGTAGAAAAGCGGTACAACCATGATATCATGACGATCATGGTTGCAGCGGCGAACGGAAGGGCGAGATACGTACCGGCCAAGGTCTGTAAGTTCTTTGTTGATGCGCTTCAACGCCATATCGAGGGGAGTTTGTGGTGGTAGACTTGTGAGAGTCTGGTCAGTGGTCTTGTGACAGGCTTCTGGATTGAGTCGCAGGCAGGCTGTGGGATGAATTAATCAAGAGTTGACTCAAGAACTGAGGCGGCAAATCCTTACGTCGTGTGGTGCAGAACTGGCGTGGTCTTCAAGTGATAGGCTTTATGACTTTGAAGTTAAGAGGATCAATTGCTTCAGTTGCAGGTTGTTTGGAGTCAGTGATTGTCTTCTAAGTGAAAAGTAGAGTGTCTTGAAGTGGAGGAAACAAGAGACACAAAGATGACCGCAGCGCCAGCAAGTGGCATGTCACAACCAACCCACGACAGGCGGGTCTTGTGTGGCTAATCAGGCGCACAGCTCGGCCACTTGGGCACCGTTTGGAGCGCGGGCTGATTCTGGTTAGGCAAGCTGAGGCAATGGCCGCAGGAACTGGAAGGTGCGAGTACGATGCCGACGTGAGGACACTTTCAGACCATCCATTGTCCTGTGTTTGGTACGTATTTTGTATATGCTTTACAATGCTTACATATCGTCCAACATCATCTATACCCCGTCTTGTGTTTGGATATCCAATGAGTTCTTTCAGAGTCCGTCCTAGAAACCGTCGCCACAGCATGACAAAGACAATATTGAAACTTCAGAACACGCTTTTGACATTTTTATTCGTTCTGCCGTACACTACAAGGCGACCAAATGAGTTATTCAACGTGTAAAATTCTATTCAGCTGACATATCATACAAATGCCTGCATACCAGTAATAGCCCTTCCTATGACAAGTGCATGAATGTCACTCTGACCTTCATATGTCTGAGTTACAAACAAATTTGATACGTGCCGACCGATATGATATTCATCACTTACAGCATTGCCACCAAAAACTTCCTGAAGATGTCGAGTATTGATCAAGGCTCGATCGCAGTTCTGTCGCTTGATCATGGATATCATCTCTGGAGCAACCTTTCCATCATCCTTGAGTCGACTGACCTGGTGTGCTGCGAGTAGACCATAAGCTATGTCAGTGCTGGCATCGGTCATCTTCTTCTGAACCAGCTGATACTTCGCAATTGGATTGCCTTTGAATTGTTTTCTTTCCAAAGCGTAATTTCGAGTGCGCTCGAGAGCATCTTCGAGCGCTCCCATAACTCCCCAAGCTATTCCAAGCCGGGCTGAATTGAGGCATGCAAATGGACCTTTGAGACCTTCGATCTCTGGGAACATGTTTTCTTTCGGAACAGGGCACTCGTCCAATTGAATCATACCAGTCACCGACGCTCGCAGGCCATTTTTGTTCTTCAGCACAGGTGTCTCGAAGGTT
Source organism: Lithohypha guttulata (assembly GCF_036872675.1). Taxonomy (NCBI): domain Eukaryota; kingdom Fungi; phylum Ascomycota; class Eurotiomycetes; order Chaetothyriales; family Trichomeriaceae; genus Lithohypha; species Lithohypha guttulata. Next base: position 1,665,042 of record NW_027042752.1, on the reverse strand, counting down.
CCGGGAGGGCACTGATCTCGCTCAATGACAAAACCTCTTATTTTGCCAGTCTCTTGTAGCTTAGCCCAAACAACCGCGATATCAGCAATTGGAGAGTTTGTGATCCACGTCTTTGCACCAGACAATGAGTAGTAGCCCTCCTTGGACGGATGAGGTTTGGCTGTAGTTTCCAACGAGCCAGGATCTGAGCCATGGTTGGGCTCCGTCAGGCCAAAACATCCCACGAGTTTCCCCTGTCCCAGCTTCTCAAGCCAGCGGTCTTTCTGTTCTTTCGTCCCGAACTCGTCTATAGGTCCCATGACTAGAGAGCTCTGCACAGACATACCAGACCTGTAGCCCGAGTCAACTCTCTCTACCTCTCTTGTAATGAGACCAGATGCTACACTGCTCACTCCCGCACATCCGTAACCTTGTATCGTGGCACCCAACAGACCAAGCTCACCCATTTCTGAGAGAATTTCTCGATGGTAGTGCTCATTCCGATAAGCGTCAAGTACTCGAGGTAGAAGCTGTTCCTGGCAATATGACCGTGCTGTCTCTTGTACCGCTAGCTCTTCTTCGGTATACAGGCTCTGAGAGTTCAATGAATCGTCCCATTGAAATTTTGCAGGTGTCGAAGCATGTCTTCGACCAACCTCGCAGACAGGACGCCGCCTCGAGATTTGCCGCGTTGCTTGACGAAATGCTACGCGCAAAGACATTGCTAGTATTTGGTGACCTCGCTAGGAAAGGAACAGAGGTGAGACTGGTTTTTAAGAAACTCGTCTTCTGTTGACGTTGAGTGAGCAGTTTGCGCAATAAGATTGCCTACTCGTACATTCTGAATTCACTTAAAATATTGACTTAGATGCAGAACTCACTAACGCCCGATGGAACCGAGGCTCGATTTGATCTTCTTAGCCAATATGTCATCGCTCAAATCCGGACTGGAAAGGGAAGAAAAGCGATATCTACCCTGCACACCACTAGTGGTATGCATCTTACTGCTACACCTGAAGTATGCGAAGTAATTGAGAAGGGTCCGTGAGCATGACCGCTGGCAGGAGTGTGCCCACAGTAGTGCACCAAAGCAATCTTATCTTGTCTGGTGCGGGCCGTACAAGTAGTATCAGAAACCGACTTCGCTGCCTAGATGCCTAACTGCATCAAAGGCAAGAGCTCACGTCATGCGGGCAGGAGCGCGTGTCGGCGCGTGCTCTCAGGTCGCGGTCAACCTTCACCTCTTTTTGTTTCTTGAGATTGCCAACTCAGGTGAGCCACCAAGATGGGTATCAAACGTGAGTGCTTCCAAAATTTATGGAAGAACTAATACTGACGGGCGCATAGAGCTGTTTCAAGTAATCTCCGAAGAGGCACCAGAAGCTGTCAAAAATGGCGAAATCAAAAATCACTTTGGCCGCAAGGTCGCGATCGATGCATCAATGAGCATTTATAGCTTTTTGATTGCGGTAAGATCAGAAGGTCAACAATTGATGTCCGACACGGGCGAAACCACGTCACATCTGATGGGAATGTTCTACCGCACACTGCGTATGGTCGACAACGGAATCAAACCTCTTTTCGTCTTCGATGGTGCTCCACCCAAGTTGAAGTCTGGAGAGCTAGCAAAGAGATTCGCACGCAAGAACGAAGCTAAAGAGCAACACGAGGAAGCCAAAGAAACAGGCACGGCAGAGGAAGTCGAGCGATTCTCCAGGAGAACAGTCAGAGTCACGAGGGAACACAATCAAGAATGCCAAAGACTCTTGAAACTGATGGGCATCCCATATATTGTTGCTCCAACAGAAGCCGAGGCTCAGTGTGCTGTGCTTGCTCGAGCAGGCAAGGTCTATGCCGCAGCTTCTGAGGACATGGACACTCTGTGTTTCAACGCACCTATTCTTCTTCGTCATCTGACCTTCAGCGAACAGAGGAAGGAGCCCATACAAGAGATCCACCTAGAGAAAGCACTCGAAGGTCTACACATGGAGCGAGAACAATTCATCGACATGTGCATTCTCCTTGGTTGTGACTATGTCGATCCTGTCCCCAAGATTGGCCCCAACACTGCATTGAAGCTTATTCGAGAACATGGCACCCTCGAGAAAGTTGTTGAAGCAATTGAGAACGACCCGAAGAAGAAGTATGTCATGCCGGAAGATTGGCCCTACCAAGATGCACGAGAGCTTTTCCTGAACCCAGATGTCAGATCAGCTGACGATCCGGAATGTGACTTCAAATGGGAAGCGCCTGATGTTGAGGGATTGGTGCAATTCCTGGTTCACGAAAAGGGATTCAATGAGGATCGAGTTCGAAATTCTGCACAGAGGTTGACAAAGACCACCAAAGTTGCACAGCAAGCTCGTATGGAAGGCTTCTTCAAACCAATTCCAAAGACAGAGGAGGAAAAGGCCAGCTTGAAACGCAAACATGATGAGAAAGTTGCCGAATCGAAGAAGAGAAAGAAGGAAGATGCAAAGACCAAGAAGGACACGAAGTCCAAAGTACATGGAGCAGCTTGAGTCAATTGCTCTGTAATGGGCTACTTGGTGGTCATTATGTTTCCATGGCAGCAAGGTGTTCGGCGTCGCAAAATGCTAGACAAGGTTCTAGTCCATTCTATCGGTGAGGTACTTTGATGCCTGCTTGAGTGTAAAATAGTATGAGCTCATTAAAAACCGTGAGCGGGCTGCTTGAAGTCACTCGATTGAACGATCAGCATTTCTAGATGAGCTCCGACAATAGTGTTGTCCGCGTGCATCTACCTACAATAAGTACAGCAGATACTTACGTCACGTTACAACTTTTCATTTCTTGTTCTGGTCAAAATGTGACCAATGGTCGACAGATCAAAAATGTCGAGAAAGTGAAGAGAAATAAAACGGGAGAGACAAAGGGCATAGAGGCGTGCGAATAAACTGATGGAGTCCACGGACCCAATGGGAATTGAAGCTTGAAATGCGACCAAGATCAATCGGCTTCTCTGGGCAGTCATGCTGATTGGCTCCTTCCGCGGGATACCATCTCAGATCAACTGTCACGAGCTAGTATAAACATGACATCTTTCCCCGCCCGCGTCGCCCAACGCGTCTCCCTCGAAGTCTCTCCTTCTTCTCCCAATTGCTGCTCAACCCGACTGCTTCATATAGTGCTATTGCCAATTATCATATCCAGGTCGCTTTCCAATTCTCTATCCATCCATCTCAATAATTTCATCTCAACCCGACAATATGCCTCCCAAGAAAGCCGCCAGCACTGCCACTGCCACCAAAAAGGCCGCTGCCGCTGCCCCCGCTCATCCTCCATTCAAAGGTGAGTCGCCTCACAACCATGGAACATGATCGCAAGGCAATCATTGTTCTGAGATCGCGTACCAATACTGATAGCTCTGATATAGATATGGTCAAGGATGCTATTGTCAATGTAAGTCAATTGTCTTTGCGCCCGAGCATGTCATCACTATGCACAAGTCTCTATCGTCCATATCAGTCATCAAGACTTGTCACCAAAGTCTTTATTGGACACTATTCACACAAGCGTTGTTGCTAACGTGTCCCTTGTGTAGCTCAAAGAACGAAATGGTAGCAGGTATGGCATAATGTCACTGTCTTCACTCTTTACTAACCTTTGACAGTCGCCAAGCTCTCAAGAAGTATGTGCGCGCGAACAACAAGGTTGATGCCAATGCCGCCGGCTTTGATCGTTTCTTCAACGAAGCCATCACCAAGGGTGTCAAGGCTGGTGATTTCGAGCAACCCAGAGGTATGGCATCACCACGAGAACAAATCAGACGCATTGCTCATATAGTCACAGGGTCATCCGGTCCAGTAAAGCTGGCTAAGAAGACACCAAAGGAAGCACCAGCACCAAAGAAGACAACTCCTCCTAAGAAGGAGACTAAGGAGGTTAAGGAAACCAAAGAGCCTAAACCAAAGGCTGAGAAGAAAGAGAAGGAAGCCAAGCCAAAGGCAACTGCAACCAAGAAAGCTGCTGCTCCAAGGAAGGCACCCACCAAAGCAACGACGGCGAAGAAGGCTGCTGCACCAAAGAAGACCGAGCCCAAGGCCAAGGCAAACAGTGCAAAACCACGAGCGAAGAAGGCCACGACCACCACTAAGACAGAAGCTCCAGTACGTCGTGCTCTTTCTGCTTGCCGCGTCCACGATTACTAATTTGGATACAGGCACCAGCTGTAGTAGATACACCATCAGTGCTCAAGAAGACCAAGTCCGGGCGTGTAGCCAAGACGAAAGCTCCAGCAAAGACCAGCAAAGCCGCCACGACGAAAAAGACAGCCACACCTAAGAAGAAGTCGACGCCCAAGAAAGCAGAAGCTGCATCGTGATTACTTCTCGATGTTTTGCCTCGACATTCGCAACGACTTTTATGTATTTGATATCTTTGTCATGATGTATGTATGGAGTATGAACATTCTGATGGAGTATGAGCGATATAGCAAGCATCTTCGCACTTTGAGCCAGTCAGCACGATGTGTTCAGCGACAGTCATGTTATGGTGTGTTTCCTGGTCATGGTTGAACACAGGAGACGCAAGGTACATGGGACAAAGCTCGAGGCGCTGTTAGTCGCTCATTGATGTTCAGGTGATTGGCGTTCGTGGGGTATCGGTATATGCTTCAAAAGCATTTGCCTGTTCGAGGCTAGGTTTGTGGTGTCATCGTCTCCGACTTGACACTTGATGTATGGATTTATTCCTCAGCAATCACAATATTGAAGAAAAGAGCGCTGAGACCTGCAATTGCAAGACACTGGTTTTGCATAGCGTTTGTGCTGGTTCTCGTGTGTTGCTGCTGCGTCGTTAGCCCTGCTTGAACAGACGTATGGCTTCGTCTATGAGACATCATCACGCATACTTTGATTTTTGAGAGGCTGCAGGAATGACTCATCTAGTGTTGGACGTCCATCGGGCAGATAGTCGCGGCAGTCCGAACGGCTATAGATGGTGAACCTATACTGTAGGCTGCTGCGCATGCATTTAGGTCATGCAGAGCACGCGTGCTAAGTAACCCCGACTTTCAGCAGCACAAGGATTATCTATGGCTTTAGATCTCGACAAGCGAATCGTGACTTTTGCCGACGACAAGCATTGCTCCTTGATTTCTCTCTTGGACATGAGACGTTCCGGCCCGGTGAGGCAAGCAGTGTGGACTGCTGCCACACTCGAAGCCACAACCTAACTTGATTAGGAACATGGTCAGCCTCGACACCAGCCACAGATTGACGACGCCGCCGGGATGGCATGAACGGAGGTGGCAGCGAAGTGAAGGTGCTAACAGTAAATGCGCTGGCCAAGCTTCTGGCTCGTACCTGCTGAATTTAGTGGATGTGGAGGGGAGTGCCTTCGCAAAGGTACGATGCCTGTTTCCTAGTGTGTTACCTGAGGATACACGAAACAGCCAAGTCGCGCACGCTTTGTCATCAAGAGTTGAGGCTCTGCGGTATTAACAGGCGAGATGATGTACTGCCACACGGAGCTTGCTGCGAGTACTAGTGAAGCCGTGTTTTGTCGAGGTCACAGTACTATGGACAAGCAACGGCCACGGCCCACTTGGTATATTGTCGGCCGTCTCTGTGAACCATTCGGAACTCGAGAAAGCTGTCTTTCAGCTGACCCATAACTTTGGGTCGGTACTTCATCCAGGATCACTATATGACGCGAAACAGGGTGACCAAGTTCACATCGTGATCGAACGTATGTGCATTTGTCAACACGAGCAACGAGTAAGACAGAAAGTCGCTCAACCTGCTGTTCGGTACCATCGTTATCCCGTCTAAGGTGCCCATGAAGCACACTTTTTGTCGCGCTGCAAAAAGTCCTAAAATGGGATTGGTTGAATAAGTTCTGTCGGACAAAATGCGCCTCGTTGGCTGCACTTCTGGGAACTAAAGCGTGATGGCGCGATCCTATTTTCCGGCGGTTCAATTGGTCCTCGGGCAAGCTTCCCAAACTTCACCTCCTCTGGCCCCAGATTTTTCACTCTGTCTTCTCCATCTTCACCATGTGTCCAGTGTATCCTTAAGCAACTGCTCAACACAGCCGCTATTGTTCGAGTGGGCTTTCTGTTTGGCCGTGCTTCAGAGCTCGACGGGTCATCTATTGCTCGAGAGCGATGCTTTTTCCAACTCGATGTGCTGGTCCGGTCCAGCTGGTTCTTGCTTTGGGGCCAATACCTTTTCCTTCTCCCAGTGTTTCCAACATTCCAGGAAGGTATTCCTGAAAAGGAAATAACCCCATGCAATCCCAACCCATGAGTCTTACCTTATTCGCCTGTCCCTTTGTGCCTTGTGAGTTCCATTCGCGAAATTGCAGAGCTAAATTACCAAAATCCGTCGCCTTGTTACATCATGGGACGACACTTCCGCCCTGCATATATCTGCAGCTGCCTGCTTTCATATGATGCACAGGGACTCCTGATCCATTAGGCTGCAGCACACTGCTTCCACCATCTGGTCGTATCTCTAAGCACGTACACTTATCCCTGTCCTTGTTCAGCGAAGCGGACACCTCGTTCATACGGACACTCTGTTAGCCCGGAGGTTACTGATCAGCTTGTCTGGCCATCAGCAAGTCAAATCTAACCCGCAAGCCTTTTTGCGCCATCCGTCCAATACGGGAGTTGTCTAAAAATCCATTGAGATCGTCATCTACTACTAACGCAGGTCTCCTGCAAACTTCATTGGCACATATAGCAAGCGCCAATACCACGAGTCCAGTTTCCCATCATTGCTCATAAGACAAATCTTTACAGCAACAACAAGATCTTATTATCCGAGCTCAGGCACGGAAGACGTGACGACCACCATCGAGGATCTCATCACCCTGGCATATATGTATGTCAGGAAGACGTCCTCGTTGCAGCTTCGAAGAGTATAGACAGTCTAGTCCACTCATCGAAGATCGTGAACCCAAGGTTGGTCGACAACCATAACTTTACTACCCACGAGCTCACGCCCAAGCCCAAGGTACACGGTATCCATCGACGTCGAAGACAAACGGTTGTCTTTCAAAGTGTTGTCTGTCACAGACATAAAGAACGCGTAGGACGTTCAGCATTGCCTCGTCGTCATACGAACAGAGTACCTACTCCATCCCCTCCACCACGGCGAACCGTTGCGCCACAACTCGTATCAGCTGTCGAAATGTCGCCAACAGATTCTCCAGCTTTTAGGCCAAAATATGTTCCGCTCCCTGAAGTGCTTCCTCCGGAAGATGAAAGGATACAGAAGGAGACAAAATCGAGCAAGGACAAGCCGTCACCTAAACTGCACGTCAAAACTCACAAAACTCACAAAACTCACAAGCCTCATAACTCTTTTGACACTGGTTATGGTTCCGGGATCTCCTCTCCGTGGTCGGTTGAAGACCGTTCACCAGATCAATATCCTCGCAATCCTCAAAGTGCAAAACATTCGGGTAATAGGACCGCGCATGAGATGATTGACGGCAAGCTGTGCAAGGTCATCTACTCTACCAAAGACGGCAAGCCTATCCGCTACGTCAGTCGCTCCTCAGGCTCTCCTAAGAATGCGGATTATGTTCAAGAAGCACCAGAACGGCTGGCAGAACCTTACAGAAATAAATACAAGGCAGTCAAAGAAACTTCCAGGGTGCTGCAAAAAGCTCTTGCGGAAGAAACCGATACAGCTCGGTACAACTACACTGCAGCGAAGCAAGAAGAGGATGCTCGTATTCTAAACGCATCTCGTGTCAACGAGCTCGAGTCTCGCCTCCGAGCCGTGACGTTGCAGTCGCAACTTCTTGAAGATCAAGTGGCTGACGCTGAGCGGAAGAGACGAAAAGCCGAACGCAAGCTTGAGCGGAAAGAAATTGAGGATGAGCTCAAGGTGCGCAGAGAGGAAGCCAGACGTCGCGAAGAGATCCTCGCCAAACAGCAATGGGAACAGATTGAGGCAAGCACAAGTCCCATCCAACCATCCAGACGTCGACCAACACTGCCTCCTCTCGTCAGTCAGGAGGACAGAAAGCCAGCAACGAGACGAGGTGCAGGCACTCTCGCGACTACAGGCTATGGCCAGACCACAATGACCTCTGCCACCAAATCACCGAATATCCTCGCCTCCACAAGCCCCTCCATGCAGGCTATTTTTGAAGCACAGCGAGACTACGACGAAAGCCGCGTACCAACCCACAACGACGAGGATAGGCGACTCGCCACTGATACCCGGTATGGCTATACGAGCAGAAGCAATCGAGACAGAGACCGATCCAGGCGTGATAGCTTCTACAAATGAGTGTCGGCCACTGGTAATTGCCTACATACGTTTTAGACACACAAGACACATCGCACATAAACACAAATATAGATACAAGGAGCCTCACGGCAACCGGGAAAGGTTGGGAAGGAGTTTAGGATTATCAACCAGGTTTGTAAATTTTCACTTTCAGGAGTTCGAGGTATCTACTTCAAAGGGCGGTTTGATGGCGAAATACAACACAGGGCAAAGGAGGCGTTTTCTGTTTCATGTCTTCAATCTAGATACCCAACCAAGAATCATATCTCAGGCCGGCACAGAGCCTGAGGTGAAACAGGTGGCGTTAGAGGGAGTTGGTTTCAGGGTAAAGGATAACATACAATGATAACTTCACTTTGCATCAATGCGAATTCGAGTTCTTTCCCCCAAAAATCTGGAGTAATGTACTGGTTGAGTCCTCTTTGTGACAAGAACGAAATACGAGCTGGACTACTGTTAGGCGACAATGAACGATGAAAGGGGGGGCCAAAAAAGGTGAATTGATCAAATGGTGCTGCCTTGTTTGTCGCAGATCCTTCCGCTTTCAGTGACTTCGAAAGATGGGTTACGAGTGGGAGGAAATTGTCAAGAACTATGATATGATCGTATAGCCTGTATACGGAAGCCTGTGCTAACAATCGACTTTTACCCTTGTTCACCTAAGTGAACAGAGGTTTGCTCCCAATGCACTTTTAATTCTTTAGCTTGCGTGATGGAATGAATTGAGTGAACCTGGAATTATGCTGCCTAGACCGTCTTTTTCAGCTTCTTAAGAGCGATGATCGTGCGGACTCCATGCTTGTGTTGTTACGTTATAAATCGTGAGAGGTCCGAACCCTTTCCTCCAAAAACCATATGTTCGAAGAGGAGAAGAAAACCATGTAAGATTACCTGCCTAAAAACACCTGTGCTAACACCGGAGTCCTAAAAATCTCCAAGGAAAATAGTTGGCGTGCTGCTGTGCAAAATGAGATAGAATAGCCACACAATCAGGCTGTCTGTACTCCCCGACCACGTCATATACCTTCGCTTTCCTAACTATGTCCCTGAAGACTATCCCGCGATCCCAATACCTTGCCCGACATGCTGCATTGGACGCATTGGCAAGCTTGAGCTAGCCTTCCGTTTCTCCGCAGTGGATCGAGGAGATGTCGTGCCTGAAGCGTCGCCACTTCTGTTCTCACGATCTGAAGCCGTAGAGGCCTTCTTGGGAGTGATTGGTAAGGTCAGAGAGAAGCCAGTCGCATTGAGATCGTGTTCATCAATGGCGCTGCTGTTGCTTGTTCGGACAAGATGCTGGGCTTCTTCCATGAGCATGCCAGGGTCAACTTTCAAACCAAAGTCCATTAAGAAGCAAAAGCCGATCTCGAGACGAGCCAGCTCAGGTTCAGATATGCCTCCAACTTTTGCAAAGCGACCATGTGGCCAGCTCAAATCCTCCAAAGCTTTCATAGCTATTCTTAATCCTGCAAGCAGTAACCTGTGAGCGTTGCGAGGCGTGACTGGACAGATTTTTTCTTTGATTGCAAGATGTGTGATGTAATACGAAGTCGCAAGGTATACCGCAGTGGACATGGGACAGTATTTGTGCATACGTGATAGGTAGTCTTCGAGCGAAATAGGTGGGGGCCGCTTTGAATAGAATTTCCGCACGAGAGCAGCATACTGCACTGTGGCAGGCTGAGAAGTGGTGCCGTGTACAATGGGCTCGTGTATATGTGCTTCTGGTGAACCGATAGGTGTGCGCTGAAAAGGCACCCCATCGATGTGCTCTTGCCCATTGTGTGAAGAGAAACCAGAGGCTTGGAGAGCTTGCTTTCTCGGTACGGCTACAGGCTTATCGCTCGTGAATGAGGGCAGCGGTACTTCGGGGCTTCTAATCGCTGGTGTTGGTGGGACATCACCAGTCATGTCCACGAGGAGCTGAGTGCCCCTGCACAGTAGCTTCAGAGCGGCGACAGGGTCGAGTGTAAAGATATCAACATTCTCAGGAGTGAGATGATCGATGCCCTCGAGGTCAGGACTCTTGATAGATGGCACAATGCCTGCATCGTTCGATGGTTCGGGAGGCGGAGGAGGAGGGCCAACACTGTCCTTTGCTTCCTGCGACTCTGACTGAGGACTTCCCATTGTGAAGTCGACTTTGCTGCTTCTTCAGGTATTCCCAACTCTTTGTTTTCGTGTGATCAGGCAAGGCTGCCGTTCGCAACTATTTTCGTCAACCCAATCGTTTACCCACATCATCTTCTGCGGCTATAAGATGTGCCCTCGACTCTCACGATTGTCGCATACTTTTCGTCGGGCGGCAGTTCAGGCGCAGCAAGACTTGGTTGCCTTGATTGGAGATTGCTACCAAGCTAAACTGTCGACGGATGTGGCTCTTCTGTTGTTAATCGTGGACAAAGACGCCACTGCTCGAGCACGAATGGACAGAGGACGTGTCGAGTACTCGTGATGATCGTTAGATAGCAAGTGGGATAGTGGAAACAGGTCAAAGTCTAGATCCACGGATCAGCATGGAAATGTGTATGGCGCGTGTTAAAATTATGCGTGTCATGCAGCTGACCTCAGAGGCGCTCAAATTATGTCTGTCACTCTGTAGATTTGTCTTTGTTACGGAATCAAGTCCCAGTTCGTTCGCCTCATTGTAATTGCTGCAACAAATAAATGGGTCCTCCGTCGTACATGAGCCGTTGGTCGGTGAGCAGTCATTGATTTCGGATTTGAGAAAACTTGGGCCAAGCTTTGGAGGCTGCTATCGATTTCAGGCGGGGGGTTTCGTTCCTGCCCGCTGCAGACTGCTATAGAAGTGGCTCTTACGCAGTGCATACTCCGTAAGCGCTCACATCGACTTGCACCGTTCATCAACTTATCGATTGGCTAGACAGCTATAATACGCACTGTCTTCATCTTTGCTAGCTACATTCTACCTCATGACTTGTCTCCCATCAACATTTTCTTAACCATTGCTCGGCAAATAGGATGGTAGAAATCCTTGTTCTTCTCAAACGTCTCCGTAGCTAGCTCGACGTCCATGATAATCAGATGTCGATACAATGGTCTGACAAACTTCATTCTTCCCACCTTTCCAAGCATATCTACAACATGACCTTTGATGCTAGTATCACCACTCAAGAGTGCGACTTGGTAGTATCTTGAGGAGACCTCCACGTTCTGACTCTCCCGCAGCGAGTACGTACTCCCGAGGTATCTCGCATGTTCAACAGGCAGTGGTTGCGGGAACAGGAGCATCCGTTCCAGCAAGACCACAAGTTGATTAGCAGACCACCCCTGGATGTCAGAGGGTTTGGGCGTAAAATCGGAATTTTGATCTTTCGTAAAGCGCTGCCATTGGTCTGCTAGGGCATAGACCTCATCCACGAGGGACGTGTCATAATCAGGCTTTGGTGGATATCCCGGCTTATAGAACCATGTGTCCCAATCAATGTTCTCGAGCTTCTGCGAGGTTGCTTTATCGTACTGGAAGAAATCTAGCAGTGTCGTTTTGAAATCGTAGCTGTCGAGAGACTTCATGCTCCATGTCTCGAAATAGTGAGGAATAAATTTGTCGAATTGATCCTGCCCAATCAATTTCTCGATGTAATACAAGAAGACAAATCCCTTTTCGTATGGGACACTGGAGAATGCATCGTCCGGGTCTTTACCTTTCAGGTCGACAATGAGCTTCGTGAATTCGTGTGTTTCACCAAAGTTTCTGATTGAGTCGGTGAGCGCTGACCAGCCGATGATGGCACTGAAGTCGCGCCATTTGTCACCGCCGTGGATAATCGCTTGTATGCGGCGCTCAAGATACTGTTGTTTGTTAGTTCAATCCTAGCAACAACCACATGCGAACCAGATTCGAGATCATGTACATACCGTGGTCCACCCCTCATTAAGCCAGAAGTGTTCCCAACTAGCATTTGAAACCAAATTGCCAGACCAGCTATGACTCAGTTCGTGAGCAACGACATCAACGTTTTGCCGGTCGCCAGATATGATCGTAGGCGTGGCAAATGTGTAGATGGGGTTCTCCATGCCGCCATAAGGAAACGAGGGGGGTAGCACCAAAACATTGTACTGTCCCCATTTATACGGAAACACAAGCGATTCAGCGGCCTTCAGCTGCTTTTCGGTGTCATTCTGTAGCTCCCACTTACAGCCTGCAAGCTCATCTGGGCCTGTCGCGACCGTACTTCTTGGACCTATGGGAGCGAATGCGATATCACCGCTTGCAATTGCAAAGAGATAGGATGGTATCGGTACTGGTTGTGTAAAACGATACGTCTCAAGCTCTCCATCTGCTGAGGCCTGCTTCGGATTTGACTCTGCTGGAATACCAGAAGCAACAACGGGAAGTGGTGAGCGGATGGTAAAGTCGAATGGCGCTTTCACGTCCGGGGTATCAATATTTGGAAATATCGAACGAGCGTGGATAGCCTGCGCTTGGCTGAACATGTACGGATGGCGCTTGTTGGACGTCTGAGCAGGTGTCATCCATTGGAGAGCTGTACATGCCGCGGTGGTAGCGAAGTCTATACAAACATCGACCTCTGTGTCGTTTGGAACTCCGTCGTCGAGATATATCTTCAGAGCACTACCGTACGGCTCAAGACGAGGACCAAGCTCGAACTTATGCTTCTTGCCATTGACTTCCACGTTGTCGACCTGAACGTGACTGCTGTCGAGCAGGATCTCCTTTGTTTCTGCATTAGTGATCGATTTTAGTGTGTGGGTCACTTTCCCTTTTAGGATTTGCTCATCGAAAAGAATGTCAATCGAAACAGCTGTTCGGGTCGTTCTCCAATTGTTGTAGTTTGACAATGTATTTGGGTCTCTCGGGGTATGTATGATTGTGTCAGCCATTGTGGTCGTGAAAGGCTTAGCAGTTCGTGTTGCTTGAAACGAGAACCTGGGGGCAATACGATTTCGGGTTTGTCTCAACGTGGAGAAAGCAAGCGGCAGCATGCAGTAACGTTGAAGACAGGCGCAGTTGTGGTCGTCTTCCAAACCGATAGAGATCAATAGAAAGGCGTGGTGAAAATGGCGACAAGAAGAATGTACGAGGGAGTGTTCCCAGAAGTACCTCTCGCTAGTAAACACTGCTTGGTAGACTAGTCCTATTTGTGTCTAGCCGTTCATAGATATCCGTATCGTGATTCTTTTCACATTCATGCCTATTTGTCGCTATCGTTTCGGTCCTGCTTCGGGCACTGATGCACCCGAACATGGCCTACATAGGCCGCCGTTCGTGTGATGTAGCCCTTATCATGTCATTTTAAATACAATACGCACATCATTACGGAAAGAGGAATATGATTATGTGTGTCTTGATGTATGCTAGACACAAATATTACTACTATGTACGTCTATAGGCTATTTTATTGCCAGTTTTGCCAGTTACAATTACACCCGCCTGTTCCTCCATCAATACCACCAGCGGTCGTGTTGAAGCTGCTATTGTCGCCAGAAAGTGTTGGTGCAGCATTTACCAGCTGACCCCCAACAGATCGAAGCTCACCACTGAGCACCTTCTTGTTGCTCAGAATTTCGCCATTTTCCATACCATAACAGTATACTGCTTTACTGTCCAGATCGCCACCATGTCTGTCCAAGACGATTGATGCAGGGTATGGAAACGACCCTGGTCTTTCGAAATTCGTTGCCGAAGACGTAGGGCTGGTCTTTTTCTGATCGTCGGGATGTGTAGCATTGAGGTTGATGGACGAGGGAAGTAGGCCTGCTCCGAAAGCTGGGTTTGTGAAGATCTTGAAAAGAAATCTTGTCTGCGCGAATGTGCATACAGCATTAGCTTGCGATTTCAGGCATCCACCGTTTTGGTCAGCTTCTGCTGGCTCGCTGCTACCAGTGGCTGGAGATTCACCATCAATGCGAAAGTTTGAGAGATAGATCGTTTTATCGTAATACATATAGAACCCATAGTGCTCATCCTGCAGCCCTCTATTGTACAATCGTATCGGCTGAGAGATTGGGAAAGGCCTTGTTGGCAGCAGCGAAGCCGGTGCTGCTGAACCATCGTCGGCCACAGCTGGTGCTGGAATAATGCCGAGAGTAGAATTTGATTGTCCTCTGGTGAGACGTTTCGAATTTATCGTGTTGAAGCTGGTCGGAACTTCTGGAAACGCACTCATGAAGGTGATGTAAAAAGGCGTGTCCGCCCCGTCGAATGGTGTTGTGATGTTGTCTGTTGATTGACCCATGAACAGCTGATCGGGTTGGTTTGGCGGAGCAGGATTAGCGACAAAGAGATCATTAGTGAAGGGGTCGTTGGAGGTTTTCGCCATGTCCATTTTTATCCCAGATAGTGGGACAGTCATGTTCGAGGGTACAGTGCCGTTTCTGAATTTGACCTCAAATCGGAAGTTCGGCTGATCAGACCCGTTTGAGCCAATCTGATCCCTATCATCCTTAGGTACTGAGCAAGACCACATAGTGGTCGGCGCGACACACTGCTTCTCCTGAGCTACCAGGTTCGGTGCTGCAATTGTCAAGATGCCGATGGGTATTGGTGGGAAGCCTGTCAAGTTAAGCCACGAACTGTCGACTGGTGTGCCATCTCCCCTTCTAGTCAAGGTCACAGCAAGAATGATGCTGACAGTGACAATTGCAAGAATTGACAGGCAGATTCCAAAAATCCATCTCCTCTTTACTCGCCGGTCAGAGCCGCCACGTCCCGTACAACCATTGTTTGGCAAACAGCCACGGCCTCGCCACAATCCTCCTATCTGTTTAGCAGTAGCATCTTCCTTTTCGTACCTCTGTCTGCGCTCCTCAATACTTAGTCTTCGGCTGTCTCTGCCAATCTCTGTTATAGTGATGGGCACGGTCTTTACTCTGTCGAGCAGGGGTGGGTATTCGGTTTCTGAAGTGATGAACGCTGGTCTGCCTGGTAAATTCCCTGGATATACTTGAGTGTGAACGACGAATGATGTATTGGATTTCTCTTTAGGTTCGATCTCAGACAGAGGAATAGCTCCTGAAGGCACAGTCGACTTCTGACCCGCAGGCGACATTGGCCCAGGTGAGACGACGGGCCCTGCGTCGTTTGTGAATGCGGGTGCTTTCTCTGGTGTGTGCTGCGAGGTTGGCAATGTTGTGTCGAGACTGTGAGCTACTCTCAACTCGACAATCTGTGGTGCGAGTGGAGTAGGTGCGGCACTATGTAAGTCCTTATCGGCCGTTGCTGCTATTGATGGAGAGGTAGTCTGCTCTCGAGTCTTTGTTTGGTCTAAAGAGGATACACTCGCTTTACGTGCTTCGTCTTCTGTAAGGAGTCTCGAAATCTTTGTGTCGGCATCTGGTGTCCCACTGGAAGCTGGCTCTTTGTCTTTTTCAGTGTCTACGATGCGGGCTGAACCAGGAATCGAGGGCGTTGCTGTAGTTGATGACTTGCGGGCGCCCACTGATCCTTTCTCGAGTGGACGAGCTGTAGGGTTTGTAGCGCTATCGCCATCTATGGCGCGAGTCTGCACATTTGGGCTGTGAAAAGGACTAGCCAGAGTAGCTTGGAAATCTGCGGTGTCATGGATTGACTTCAGCTTGGGCAGACGTTCCGCACAGTTATGGTTGACACATTCGAAATATGGCCTGCCCGTCGCCTGCTCCACAGCACAAGCGTGAAAGTACTCGGCAGCTAGCCCTATACGCGCTGGTCCAGGCGTAGGACCACTGTCACCTACTGGAAACATATCAACTCCATCTCCGTCCTTGGTATTGATAGGCGAATTGTTCCTCGCGTTGGCCTCGCGCTCCTCCTCCCATTCTGTCCAACGAGACCATGTGCTTCCTGGTGTTCTGGCAAGACCCTGCCGACGAGGTGTATCTGGCGAGATGTCGTTCTGTGATACCAGAAAAGAAGGATCACTTCCAGCAGACAACAATGGTGAGTCGACCTTTGTAGAAGGAAATGGTACTGGAGGCACAGGAGGAGTATCCGACTGTGGCAGTCCTTTTCTGCTAGCAAGCGAGCCTGCGCGTAAGAGTGGCGACAGCATCAAATTCCACCAGCCCTGTGACTGGGGTCGGTCGGTATCTGCACTATATGGCACGACCGTGTCTGGCGATTTCTGCGACATTTCTTTGGTGGTTCCAGCGATTGTTGTAGTGAGAGGAGACCCGTCATCTACCACGCTCGTCTCTTTGACCTTTGAGAAAGCTGAGAGATTCCTCACAAGCGCATGCCTGCGTGTGCCTGTGGTGCTTCTTCGCCGCTTCGCTATAGATGGTCTGTCTCCTGCCGGTGTGACAACTATGGCGGGTGTCAATGGTGTTGCGGTAGCGAGAGCGCTGTCAATCATGTTCTGTTCTACTAACACAGCGTCTTGAGCCGGGATGGCAATGCCTATTGGGATCCTCTGCGTTATTCTAGATTTGCTTTTATGTATGACAGCTTTTGCGTCGGACTCTTGTGTCTGATGCTTAGGAGCTTTCGAGAGCAGCTGCAACTTTTTCAGACCCGAAGTGACCAGTCGTGGTGATGCATGATCCGCACTAGGAAGTGAAGCTGCAGATTGAGTCGCTTTATGGGAGACGATCGATAAAGCCTTGTTTTTTCGATCTGTTCGAACTTGTTTTGCGGAGACTTTATTAATTCGAATCGCTTCTGATTTCAAGGGCATTTTTGGCCCCGCGAAGTTCGTGATAATGGCCAAACCTGGCTTCTTGTCCTTCTCCTCGTTACTGGTTGGTTGAGAGATCTGCCGAAGGTGCTGGTATTTTGCATTGCTACTGTATCTTTGGAGATGAAACTCATCCTGACCGCTTGTGCTACCGTCGTCTGTCTCATTGATCGAGGAGGTCGAAGGATTCGAGGACTCGAACGGGTTACGTGGATGTAAGTGTGGCCCCTTCACTTCTATACCCATTCCCATCTGCTTCGAATGCCATTGTTGTATCCCATCTTGCATCTTAGGACGTCCACCTTCGAACGACCATTGACCGTGACCTCGTGAGTTAGGCGATAAACCAGTGAACAATTTGCTGCTGTAAAAGTCTACTAAGTGAAATCTAACCCTGTCAGTAGCTTCGAATTTGCAATCGTAATTGACGATGGTACAGAAACTACAGTAAGGTAGTACGCTCAAGGACAACTCTAGGAAATTCGTTGCGAATGACAGAAGAGATAGTGTTCATGGTTGGCAATTCCATAAACGCGCTGCGACATAAAAACACTTGACTTCTTGGAACAACCTCGTTACAGATTGAGGTCGTGTCTCAAGCGAAGCGCGCCAACTGTTGTTGGCCAGATACTGTACAGCTTGCATTACTCGTCGCTATAGACGCGGGTTGAGATGAGAAGCACGACAAGCGCAAGCGCTGCGGATGGTGGATTCATTCAGTGCATTGGTTGTTCAGCGTAGAGGCTGAGTACACATAGAAAGAAAGATGAGAAGCTGATTTGGTCGCGGTAGTGGTTAGCCATTCAAGTTGCTACTCTAGAATTGGGATCCAGTGTTGGCGTTCCAGGCATGTCTTAACGACCAATCAAGCCTTGTGGAACAGACCGTTCCGAAACTGTCGCCTCATGTGCGCAGGCAAAGACATGGCGGAGGGTGTCATTTCAATGTTCGTCGATTGTTCCGAGTCGACTGCCACGACGTAGTAGCATTCTCGAGGTCGTGATCGACGTCCCGACCACTTCAAGTACGAGTACAGCTGGGTGCATTTTCGGACCAGCGGCCAGCTTGGCAGAAAAAAACATTGCCATTGACCACGCGATACCAGGGTCAAAGATCATCGCCAGTTTGATGTGTGAACCCCCAAGGGTTGGACCGATGATCCCAACTTCACTCTGATAGGTGAGAGTATCTTGATCTCAATATCCGCATGCTGATCACACTCTGTATTTGGGATACAAATTCGTCGCATCGGCGGGATATGCGCAAAACGATCCGCAATATGCATACGAGTACTGCAAGGGATGTAAACTCAGTCAATCCATGTGTCGCTCAACACCGTTCATCCTGGTACGGAGCCGAGCCACGTGTTTGATTTTCAGCTCGGAGCCCGTGCGGAAAGTCGAAATTCGAGTGAAACCAATTGTTGACTTCATGTATACCCCATCAAATTCACTGTGATCCTTACTCAATGTCAATTCTTTGTCTGAAGTGGCTACGAGAGTCTCACGTCAAAATGTCAGTGACTATAGCAGATGTTCACACATGTTTTTAGTATGATTAGCAGGACCTGAATACTGTAACTCTATCTACATGTTTACATTCGCTTCAAGTTCGAACTTTCTACAAAGTGTCTGACATTCATCCTCACAGCTTTTCACCAGGCCTCATTAGATACCTTGCAGCACATACACATCTTCGCCTGAGCCATTGCAGCAGGGTGGACCCCTCGCCAGCATCACGCGAGATTCTTCGTGGCCATGATCATCCTTGCCAACGAAAGGTTCGTGTTCCGAACGAGCACAGTGTATATTCGCCGAAGTTCGTTCATCGTTTGTGTGGAAGCCGACAAACGTGCCATTCACGTGTACTCCTACCACGGTCTGGAATGCGTTATAATGTGTCTGACACTGCTAGAGTAGGTTGAGGGCATCGCTTAGCTGGACGTTCGTCTAGCATAAGCTGTAGATTATCCACATGTTGAGCTGCATTACGACATGTGGATTACTGTGGTCCACATAGGTATGATCGCACGAGACAGGGCACAGATCACCTTGTCATCGGGATCAAACGTGCGTTAAGATTATGCTTCCGACAGATTGACGAAGATGAGATCGAGCAAGACATTGGGTTCTTGGGTGACAAAGATTATCTCTATTATGCTCATAGGTGTAGAGTCGTAGCTGGGTGTCCGGAGCAAAGCAATACGAACGTACTTCAAGCCATGTTTTATAAAAGCTGCAGGCACAAGCCTCTCCCTTCGCGTTCCAAAGCTGTCCCGGCAATAGTGGCTCTCCCAAGCCAAATTATTGCTAGTCCCTGTCTGCCACACTCTCGATCCGGCTCTACTTGGCACATGGAGAAGCCCTTGGGTCTAGAAAAGCAATCCAGCTATGCCAGAGTTGGAAATGACCCGTCCGTCTACCTCGACACGTTCTTGCGGTTCACGATATGGATCACTTTCCAGCCGATTAGGTGGAGAGAAACGTTCACTTTCGTGGTTTAGCACTCCCGGAAACCCTTGAGATTCATCGTCTTTGCTCCCACACTTCATCCCCTCTCTCCCGCGGTGAATATTACATACATCCGTAGATCCTCAGGAACGACACGGCTCAACACACACACTGCTTAGTGTCACCGCAACCTTGACCACCTCCTGAAAACCGGCTGTCCTTTTGTTAGCTGCATCACAGTCCTCATCGATATACTCGAAACCTGTCGTCTTCCTAGGTCTCCTAGTCCTGAGCTTCACTGTCAACGCTACGCGAGCAGCGAGCCTCTACGCAGGAGCAGGTCTTTAGAAGTGCGATTATCCAGTCACGAGTGCAACGGTAGAAACATCCTCGACTCTCCATCCTCTTGGGTCCACGGTGCACGAACTTCGTTGTGCTACTCTCCCATCGACTTTCGCAGTGATCACTACATCGACTCGATCGTTGACCGGCCAACTGCATACACTTCTTCTTTGCCTTTCCTATCTCCACCAGCCAGTGGAAGAGTCGAATACCAATACTCGTGTATAAAGGCTTGCATGCATAAGACATCTGCGCAGAGGGATCGAATTGGAGGATAGGGCAATACTTTATTCGCTTTGCGACGAGACATATCTCAACCGAAGACTCTTCGAGACTTAAGGTACTGCACAACCTGAGCGTTATACAAGCACGTCAGCGCCACTGCGCCCAAAGTCCCGTATTTTCGGAGCGTTACTCGATTGTCCAACGTTCCTAACGGGTTCCCAAGCACAAGACTGCACAAGTACTACGGTCGCCTGTAGTGCTAGACGGTCAGGAAATCCAGCCGTTAAGCCTGCAACCCAATCTTTGTGCCTGGTCCTCAACCAGTTGTATTGCAAGTGCTCTAGGGTCGTACAGTGAAGGACGGGAAAGACTGTTGCTTGAAATCACATTGCGCCACAAATTGAGATTTCAGAGCCGTATACACGGCTGTATCGCTATCCTCTTTTGTGAGCTCACAATACTCAGATCATCAACTCAGACATTATGGAAGTTTCGGCAGCACATCGACCTTGGGAGGCGTCTTCCTCGTCCTCTCAGGCACAAAAATTGCCCTCTATTAGCACTTTGACTCAGGACTTGGACTATCGATCGAAGCCCAAGCCTCCAACCATGACACCTAGAGACTCTGCCAGCAGTTGGACAGGTACGACGGGCGTCTGTAAGTGCTTTGGAACACTGACTTCATACATCGGCATACTGACCATAGTAGTATCTACCACTTCGACCACTTCAAATAACACTATGCCGTACCTAACATCGTCTACCCATCACTCTCCTTCACAGCTCTACCAACCTCGTACTCCCACCGAGCCTAACATGCCTTCCTCAAATCTATCGTCAGCTCGTAATACAGCCTTGCCGAACCATAATATTGACCTCGGCCAGCATCGAGGCAGCGGGAATTTCGACGAATCGAGACGAGGCAGTGTAGACAGTCGCATACACCAAGGTATGGATTCTCTGCGACTAGGAGGACCAACATCTCCATACAATCAGAGCGCAAACGTGTCGCAGTCCTCGCTAGCGTCAAGTCTTCAGCAGCAACGGGGGATTCACACAAATAGTTTGAGGCTTTCTAGTGGTAGTGGACTGACGTCCCCTGGAGGCCGGTCTAGAAATGGAATCCCTACCAGTTTAGGAGCTCGTGTGTCAGGACGAATTGCTCCTCCCATCATGGAACATCCACGATCAGAGGGCATGTTTGCTGCAGAGCCTGTTCGAGGTCAGCCGTGGGCTTTTCCAGATCCTGATGCGACTGATTTGCGCCCATCATCGACAATCTCGAGACGGAATAGTCAGGCGTCATCCTTCACGAATTCAATATACAGTGAGCTTAATAGGCCATTGCCACCGGGACAACACGGTTTGCCTACCCGTCTATAAAACCAACACGATGCTGACAACTAAACAGAATTGCCAGATCATCATCACCATACTACTATGCCTGCTCATGAAAGAATATCGTCCCTGAAAGATGATCCAGACTCACCAAATAGCACCACACCATACAGTCGGACACCAGAACTACGAGTGACGCACAAATTGGCGGAGAGAAAGCGGAGAAGCGAGATGAAAGACTGCTTTGAGCAATTGAGAATCAAACTTCCTACCAATCAAAACAACAAATCCTCGAAGTGGGAGACTCTTGCGAGAGGTATGAGATGACTCGCTTTCCTCGAGCTTGACTAACCTAGCACAGCTATCGATTATATCAGCCAGCTCGAGGGCCAGAACAAACAGAGTCGTATGGAGATGGATCGAACTCGGGAACAAATGCACCAAATGGAGCTTCAGATCAAAGAACTAACAGCCCGGGTTGGTGCAGGTAGTAACTATGCACCGCCACCAAATTCCCTCCCCTACAATGGGACCACTTATAGCAACGGCCACGACTCGGATACGTCGAGAACTCTTCCACCTATCATGAATGGCAATGCAATGCAAGGAGTGCAATATGGAGAGAATGGACGATAGCCATTGAATCAGGACGAATGAAAGTCGACACCTAAACGTTACAATATGTGCGAGTACTGCTCATACAATGGCTTCTACAGACCATGCTGTAGATGTACAACATGAACGAGGCAGGCAGCTAGTTTTACAGCACCAAGGCTTGATGTTAATGCTTTACGAACTGAGGCCCGACGAGCGACACGGGTTGAATTGCTGCAAGGGACGTTCGCCGCCATCCAAGAGAACGAAGACAATGTCGATACGAAAGGTGGGTAACGGACACGAAATGGATGTGTGTCTTTTTGTCAAAGACGATTTCGGTTATAATTGTCGTCTACAAACCAAGAATTCCTTTGGTCATGAGATACCCTTGCTACTCGAGCATTATGTCAAAGAGCCTTTGCATACATATACAAATCATTCTGCACGGAGGAGGGTTCTTTGCCTAGATCCGTACTTTTTGATCCTTGCATGAGCCCATGAACAGCCACGTGCTGGGTGCAGGTATGTCCCTTGCATGTCCTGCATAACAGACAGGGATGGGCAGCAGCTTACCGACTGGGTATCGGCCAATGAAACGTGCACCGACCTGTGAAGGTGCTTGTACATTGATCCAGACTCGGCTGTGCATAAATGTTGTGCAGAAGCGTGATGTTGCAATTTGATTTATTTAGTGTCGGCAAGCAATGGATATTGAGGGTAGAATCTCCGCCACATCGAGCAGCTGCTGGGTAAACGTGGAGAGCGGATCTTTGGTGGTGTCCATCTTTTCACTCCTTGCAATCCTAATCGCACATATTGACTCTACGAGTACTGTTGCACTTCACGCCCTATTCGTACGGCTACCCATAGACACTGATTGTGACTTTGTCGATGACATCAGCTTCTGCAGAGAAGTAGTATGGCCCATGATTGCCCAATAGACGTGCTGCCTGAAAGTGAAGATAAGGCCAATAGATTGGCTTGATAGGCTTCAACGTCATAGCATGAGATTGGGCACTTCCTGCCCTACGCGTACTTTACGTCGCGTGCGAGATAAGCACGCGTGATACAGGTTTATACAGTATCTACAACCCATAGACTCTACTACCTCAGACAATGGCAGAGAAGGATTCAATTCAAAATCTGACGGCCGCCGTTCCCAACGTTCAAGGACGTCTGGCATGCCTCCCACCAGAGCTTCAACTCTACCTAATCGACCTCCTAGACTGGCCATCCCTCACAGCTCTCCGTCTAGCATCCTCCACATTCCATAGCCTACTACCCAAACCACAACTACGAAAAGCCCACATCCTCCGCGCCACACACCTCCACCACGAAGAACTCAACGCCCTCCACCGCCTCGAAAAAGAATACTGGGAACAAGCCGAAGAGTCCTTCCTCGGCTACCACTCCTCCTCCTACAGCTCATCCAGCCTCGATCCCGACCTCCGCGCAACAGGCGAACGCTACACCTGCTCCACCGACAAACTCCCCTGCTACCACTGTCTGAAATGGTTGCCGAGCATCACGACCGACGACACCGGCTTCCGCGATAGATCCATGTTCACAAGAGGCATGTGCACGGTTTCGCGCGACCTTGGTGCGAAGCAGGCCGAGAGCCGGGTTTGTATACCCTGCGGCGTGAGGACGGGGCTGTATAAGAAGGGGTCGAGGGTGAAGCATTCGACGGTTTGTTATGAGTGTGGGAAGCTTGCTGAAGCTCCGGGAAGTTTGAGCTGGTCTTGGAGGGATCCGAAGACGACATGGAAGGTGAAGGTTTATTGTGGGGTGTGTCTTGATCGTCCGGAGGTTGTGGCGCAGACAGTTGAGCAGTACCGTCATGAGAGGAGGTGGAGGCGCTATGAGGACGGTATGGCTGCTGGTAAGCAGGCTAGGCTTGAGAGGGGCAAGTCGGTGAGGGAGGAGGCGGATATTGTGCTGAAGCAGTTGGTGCTTTCGGTGAAGGATAGAGAGGCTGTTGTTGACTGCAATCGTGGCAAGAGGAGGTACTGTCCGGTTATGAAGGAGATGAGATTATGTAGTTGTGCGGGTCTCGTTCGGGTAGCGTGAAAGGCGTAAGGGGGATACCAGAACTTGGATCGTGCTAGTACATCTTCGCATTGACTTCACGATACCTGGGCTGCAAACACATGCTTGTATGCGTTGAAGCACAGGGCGCAAGGGCAAATCTGGCATTATGCTAAAACTACCTCGAAACTAAATTCTAGGAAGCCAGCGACCTTATACGGTCTTCTGGCATGATGCAGCTTTCAGGGCACCCAACCCTATTCCGTGTTCCTCATCAGGAAGTTTACCAACCCTGCCACTCCAGAACGAAAACCAAGCACCTTGAGGCTGCACGTTCTCTGCTGCTGGCCCGACCCGCTTTGTTCGCTTTGTCAGTGTTGGCGTTCGCAAAAACGTCCTTCGGAACTCCTTCCTTTCGTCCTGCCGGTACTGCCTGTCGAAAGCTCGTTTCGCACGAATGTATAAGGACCAGCAAAGACACAGCAAGGCTGTCGTGGAGCCACAGGCTAGCCAGAATATCCAGAAAGGCCTAGTCACGATGGTATTCCCATTTTGGCCTCCGAAATCGAATATTGGTGTATCGAACACACTGGCAATAAAGGTAGCAGGTAGAAAGAGGAAGTTTGCTACTGCAATTGCCATCATGGCGTGGTTGGTATTCTTTCCCTGCCACGCAAGCTCATTGTTGATGTCCGCTATTGCTAAACTAATCCTGGAGTCTCTCTGGGTGACCAGGTGTGACATCGTTGCCATCTGCTGACTTAATCGTTCAGCTAAAGTGTCTGCATCGTGCAGATATACCTTGTTGAAATCGTCTAGCCGGTCCAGTATGGTGTTCAACTCCTGGCACTCTCGCCTTCGCACCTCGAAATTGGTGCAGCTCTTAACCAACGACTTCAGGTGCACGTTGTTCATTCTGCGTACCCACGAGATCTGTTCTCGAAAGCTTCGAAGTCGAAATTTGATATTGATGATCTTATTGCTGAGGACATTGTAACGTTCCACAGCTTGCTTCTGAGCCCTGGCCATCTTCTCCTCAAAGTCAACGTCGTCCGTATTTGGTTCTTGGTACGCTTGAATTTCACGATCCAAGCACCAGTCCCAGGTCGCGAGACCGACACTCTTCTCAATGTCAAAAGTTTGACCATTCATTTGCTCCAGCAATTGAAATGTCCAAACCAGACTGATCTGTGTCTTGATGAAAGCGAGCAGCAAAGGATGACTGATGTGTTGCTTCAGCCTCAAGATCTCATGCTCAAGTTCGCCCCGTCTTAGAGCTCCGTCGCCCTCACGATAGAGTAATACAGCTGATGTGTGTCTTGTGGCATGGAAATAGCTCCAAGCGATCGACCATGAAGTACCTGAACAGTAGTAACGAGTCACTTCACCACCATTTGTACCCTCATCTCCGAAAACCTCATAAGTTGGTGCGCTGAGGAAGGTTATATGGGACTTGATGTATGCTCCGACGGCAGCTAGTGGTAGTTTGGCATGTCGGAAGACCTCTCGGACAAGTTTGATATGTTCTTTCTGGTTTGGGTGTGGTTCGACCTCAGTTTTCCCTGGTATGGTTCGATGACTGGGAATATGCTGTTCGGGGTCACCAGAGAATTCGTTCTTGGTCTTGATCATGAGGATCTGAAGAGCCGGTTTTACCATGCCTCCATGATGGTCTTCTGAGCTGGTTTTAGTCGGCCTGAGCCACTCTTTAATGTCATCAATAGGGGTGTCATCTGGTAGAGTGTCTATGGTAGGTCCATCGGCACCTTCTGGAAAGTAGTACTTATCGATCTGCTTGTGGCCATTGTATTTCTTAAGATCGTCGTCGGAGAGAATAAAGCCATCGTCGTGCATATAGAATGGCAACATTGATCAGGTGGCCGGGTGTCTCCAGGAGGACGCCTCTACCCTTGATTGAGATTTGGTCGGATGATATGCGAGGTTGAGATTTGAGACCATTATATATCATAGTATGTCTATGGTCATTCGAGTACTTCTTGAGTCATCCATCAAGCCTGCCTCACCTCTTGCCTGAAGGTCTGTAGGAAGACACTCCATGCTCATCTAGCCAGACCCTGTATAGAGACCATGTCAAATCGTGCATGGAATAGCCTGGAGAAAGTGACATTATTGGCATGCAATGCCTATTCGTCTGCACTGATAAGCACGTTGTTCAATGATAGGCGAAGGAATCATGCAAAACGATCAGGTAATGTAGGATGTATAGAGGCAGGGCAACTACGACTGTCCGAGTAAACGTGCGGCTGCGAAAAAGGCAAAGTTAGGCAAGTGCTCCTCATTGGTCATCTATCGATTAGCTACATTAGGCATCACTCGCTCGATAGAGATCGTTCAGCAAAAAGCATGTTACCCCCACGTTCAGGCCGCCTCATATCAAAAGTTCCAGATCTTCTGCTAACCACCTGACAACTCGCGTGGATGATACCGGCGGTTTGCGATGGATCTATTGCTCAAAGTACACGTCAGAAGCCATGCGAACGGGCAGGTGTAGGCGTTGCCAGACGCGAGGGAACGCGAGATGCTGGTGCAGGGTATGCATTACACAGCCATCATGGGATTTACTTTGCAACGGAGTAAATCCGATCTCTAGGGACTTGGCAATGTCAGAGTCAATATCAAAATCCTTGATGTCACCTTCTCTAGCTTTGAACACGTGCTGTATATTGTACCAAACGACGAGCTATGCTCATGCTTTGAAGAAATCAAGCATCGCCTTGAGCGACTGCTCGTTACGCTCCTTCTTGCTTAGCTCCTTCTGCATAGCCTTCTTCTCTAAGCTCAATTCAGCAATCTTCTTCTTTCTATTCTGTAGTTGCACAATCTTGTCCTCCATGCTGCTCTGCATCCGGTATCTCTTGACAATGACCTCTCGCTTCTGACCAAGTCGATAGACACGATCGACAGCCTGCGCCTCAGCCGCGGGATTCCACATCGGCTCCATCAGAAAGACTCTACTTGCGGCAGTCAAATTTAATCCTTGCCCGGCTGCCTTGATCGAGGCGAGCAAGATAGTCACTGTATCGTCTTCGTTCAATGCATCGAGCACTTTGCGCCTTCTGGGCAGAGACATCGAACCATCAATCCGCACGAAGGCGTGATCGTGGTCGGTCAGAGCTTTCCCTATGAGGTCGAGATGGGAAGTGAATTCTGAGAAGACGACACACTTCAGTGGTGCCTCGCCGCGTTCCACTAGTGGCATGCTGTCTTGCTTCAATTGTGTAAGGTCATTGAGCAATTGCTTGGTCTTCGTATGCGGTCCCGAGTAAAAGCCGTTCTTGAAGAGACATGTGTCCGAGCGTATTGTCTCTTCAGGTGCTGTCTGTAGTTGTTCAATATAGTCTCTTGGTATGGAGACGTATTCTGGGCTGAGATTGTCGGACCCATGCTGAAGTGGACACTGCACGCCAACTCCAGTACCTTTGCTAGCGTCGAATCGTGGTTTGTAAGGTTTGAAGCATTCCATACAGAAGACATCTCGACATGGTAAGACGATGGCCCGATCGGCTGCTGTGACATCCTCAGCGTCTATGCCAGGACTTGCGGGTGACTCTCCTGTGATATGCTTCCCACATCGTGAACAGAAGTCAACGTTTGCTTCGACCATCATATCAAACAGCTCGTAAGCTGCTTTCTGATCAATCTCGAGCAAGCTTGCTTCGTCGTCTATATCGATGGGTTCATCTGCAGCTTCGCCTTTGAATTGCTCGAGTTCGCTCTCCCGAAGAAGTTCCTTTCCATGAGCGCAGATTAGCCGCAATACAGTGATGCCCTGCAGAACACGATGGTACTGGCCACCAGTACCTCTGCCTTTGCCACTGCGGGTCATTTCTTTAACAGTCATCATGTATTTCTCCCTGAAGAAGTCATGCAGCTTTCTTTCCTCTGGTGAAAATAACAATTCGATAGCCAGATCTTGTCGGGCTGGTAGCTCGATTTGGTCGCGCAAGCGGCGCAGAGTGAACGAGTCAACCATAACACGAAGTCGCTTGAGAAAGCTTGTATCGCCTGATTGTGCAGGACCTTTGATATACGTGTTGAAACCGGCTGGGGTATTGTACGGAAACAGCTTGAGAAAGATAGTCAACGAGCCAAGGTCTTCGATACGGTTCTGTATAGGAGTACCTGTCAGGCACCATCGGCGCTCAGCATGTAAAGCATGCATGGCTCTTGCCTGCGAGGATTTTGACTCTCGGATAGTGTGTGCCTCATCAAGAATGATGCGAAACCACCTGACCCGCTGTAGGGGACTGACTTGGTCTTGACCCTTCTTCTTGCCGAATATTTCAGTTGCAGCTGTCCCGTACGTGGTGATGACAATATCGTGGTCAGCAAGCAGGAAGGGATTACGCTGACGATTGTTAGAATGATAAACATGATAAAGCATGCTACCATTTCTGGTATGCTCGCGAATTTGGTCCTCCCAGTTCTTAACAGTGCTGACTGGTGCAACAAGCAGTGTTGCTCTGCTTTGACAATCGAGCGTCAATTCGTCTTCGCCTTGCCGTACGACTTTCTGATTGCCGAACTCTGCAGCTTGCGGCATCGTGCTTGCCACTAGAGAAAGTGCCTGAATTGTCTTCCCGAGACCCATGACGTCTGCTAGTAGACCACCAAGACACTGTTCAGGCTCTTCAGCGACTTGCATCCCAGTAACAACCTCTTCATAGACCTTCTGTCTACTGTGGTTGTACCTGATACGCCACAGGGAG
Source organism: Lithohypha guttulata (assembly GCF_036872675.1). Taxonomy (NCBI): domain Eukaryota; kingdom Fungi; phylum Ascomycota; class Eurotiomycetes; order Chaetothyriales; family Trichomeriaceae; genus Lithohypha; species Lithohypha guttulata. The sequence continues at coordinate 1,636,441 of NW_027042752.1, read as the reverse complement.
GAATTCTCAACTTCTTCTGAGCCGAAAGTTCGGGGCTGTTCTTGACGAAGCATGAAGGTCAATGCCTGCTTTTGATGCCGAAGCAGAGGAGTAACAATGGTTTCTGGTGGCTCGGTTTCAGGCAACTCATTGTTCTCGTCGGCCTGGTAGTCAAAGAGCTTGGAAACAGCATCGGAGGCCTCCTCGAGTGTTCGCGTGTTGTTTGTGACCCGGTGAGGGCCGGTGGAAGTCGTACCTGGAAGCGGCTGGCGCTTTCGAGCATGTGGATTTTGAAGTTCTACTCCAGCGTCGCTCACCATAGGTGATTTGAACCAGATGTTCTTTTGACCAAACCATCGGCCCATTTTCTCGACGTCGCCCTTTTTGCCATACAGATTGATCACGACCCTAAACTTGTCAGAACAGGGCTGGTGAACAAATTCTCCTTTTCTTTGAGGACGAGTCAACATTCGACATTGTACGCGTAGTTTAGGGAATGCGTCCATCGCTGGTGCTAGTGCCTCCGCCAATGGCTGTTCGACGTATCCGAACATCTCGCCATGAGGATCAGTACAGTCAATAGTCATTCCTCGTTCTGTTTGCCGTCGCAGAGTTACTTTGAATACAGGCCAATGGGCGGGACCGAATTGAGAGGAATTGCTGATTTTCGACGGCTTTGGAACCTTGTGAGCGAGTATATAGCCGTCGATCATACCATAGCACACCTCCTTGTCGTCTGCATTCTTCACGCCAGTAATTTGTACATCGTCATCGTCGCCATCGTCGTCATTGGTGAGGTCAATAGCGGCTGCGGGAATAGTGGTACCGACGATGTTCGGGTCTGCTGTTCTTTTGAAGTATTCTCCTACTCCAGCATTCCCATGAAGTGATCCGCCAGATTGACGTCCGTCCGCTTTGTCGTCACCTTCAGAGTCGTGTTTGGTCTTGACCCTCTTTGCAGGTCTGTCTTCGACACGCTTTTCCGTCCCATGCAATGACTCGAGGAGATTGAAGCCGCTATTAGCATGTCCATTCCTGCGAGATTGTCCATTCTGTTGACTTGTTAGTGTTCCGTGAAACATGCTGAATCACGCGACGCGAGGGATTAGAGAACTTACTGAAGTATTGGACGGGTCTCCCGTAACCTCCATTGTTTGTGCTCTTGTGCCAGCTTTGGATGCTCTCGGGCTAAGTAACACTCGAGGGTCGTATGTTCTGACAGCACTTGGTGAAGTATTGATCGCATGGGAGTTGACTTGGTTGGCAGGTCGGCTTGGAGTTGAAGGTTTTGATGGCGCTGCATCTTTGACATGATCTGGTGTTTCTTCTAAGAGTCAGATACGGACCTCGAAAGTGACAGATAAGTGATATGACATATGACAACAATGTGAAATACGTTGTGATCCGTGACAAACTGGCTGCAAGTAGACTTGCACTTCAATCCAGTCACAAACCGTAAACGATACACCGGTAAGACTGAAGGCGAGGTAGATGTGGTAGTCTCAGGAGGCTATTCTTGATGTTCTTGCGCGAACAACTGAAAGGAAATAACACTTACTTTCTCTCGCATTCCCTGCCTTCTCAGAGAACTTCTTGGCCTTGCTGTTCTTCTTCGGCTCGAGCAGCGCCCTCATATCCATGTTGAAATGTCCAACAGGCCGAGATAGCTGCTAGATTTCAACCTTTCTTTTGCGATTTGGCCTATGCCAACCTAGTTGCTTCGATAAGGCTCTCGACCGCATCATTCGAGCTGCATGATCATTGCCGCGCAAAGCTGTATTGACAAGCGAGAGAGGTTCGCGAGTATGTGCAGGAAGATGCATTGTTGTCGCCGTCAAGTGACATTGTCGCCTTTGTTCTCTCGTCGCGTTTCCATCGACCCAACCTATCTGGGACTAGCTCGAAAATGTGAAACGGGAAATGGGAGGGCGTTCACTTCTTGCCGTCTATTCTAGACTCGCTACTGCATACACCACGCGACGACGGCAACGTACCGCGGAAACAAGCATCTGTCACGCGCTTCGAACAGCGAGAACTTTTGCCATCGTGTCAAGTTGTGCTCGAGATGCACGATAACGCCTTGATTCTCAAGATGTCGCGCTGGCCATGGAGCTATGCTACGTCCAGATATACACTACGTTGCTCAACCTTCTACAGATAATACAAGATCGAGGCAGGTAGTTGGAGTATTGAAGGATATGCTGCTCTAAATTGCCCGGGCAGAGTATCTTCTCACTATAACTGCTAGAACAGATGTTGGACAATACTCTGGTCGCTAACCTCTGGTACTTCATCCGTGACCTATCTTCACTATGTACGCGCAACCGAAAAAGGCAAGGGTCCGGCACACAGCAAGACAACAGAGGTAGAATTACGGCTATGCACAACTGTTTGTATAGGGACCGCACCGCCTACCACTTGTAAAGTGTGCAAGTCGACCACTTCCCCATCCTGGGATACGCAAACGAAGATAGCAAGATATTCATGGGGTACTCCAGGTTTGTAACAGTTTTGATGTCACCAACAACAAACGGCAGTCGTTGCTTGTATGGAGCGATTCAACTTTCCAGTCGCTTCCTTCATAATATTGACACATGGGAATCGATCAGCAAGTCTATATTTATCTCAATTCTCCCGATCTCTGCTGCGAAACTTGCTACGTTCGTCCACTATTTAGCCGACACGTAGTCATGAACTCCATCAGCGACGCAATGAAGGCACCCACCCTGACGGCGGAGAGTTTAGAGTACGACCGCACATTGAATTCGCAGCGAGCCAAACCAGTACCAACATATAAGCATACAGCCTCCTTCTCCCAGCAACGCCAGACATACCCCCCAGTACTCCTTGCTCCGACTCCCAACTCCAAAGAAAAGCTTCAGACTCGGACACAAACACACTTTACTGTCGACGTGGATAGCCTACCCCAAATGGAATATCCCTTATCAATACCACATCTGAGTCACGCGTCTCTAAAACACCGCAACCACAGAAATTATGTCACCTGCTATCGCAGTTTGCAACGAGATGGATGGTTGCCATTCGAGCGAAGCTATATTGACACAGAAGCGGTCGAGAAGGACTTTGCACCAGCTCGAGACCTGTGCGACGAGCAAGAGCGTGCTCAGGAGGAGAACAGTGACTGCATAATCATAGACTCTGTGGCCCAAGAGGACGATGAGGCAGAAGAGGAGGTTTCTGCCGTGGAGAATGCGAGGAGCGACTCGAATAAGGCTATTGCTTATTGGCTGGTAGCGTTTGCCCAGGCACGAAGGTTGCCAAAGCCTGCGGATCAGAGCCATCGAGCTCTGAAGACATTGTCGTGATCGACTCTTGTCGCTCTCGAGAGCAGCTTTACGGAGAACGGGATATTGAGCTCTAAGCCCTAAGCTCAGTTTGTCACAAGCGGTCGGAGATCGAGCGGCAGACTGTGTCTTTGAGAAATATCTCTGCGTCAACGAGCGAGCGTATTTAGTGATTTGAGCTTTCTTGCAGACCATGTGCAATTGTCCCAGTTCCATGACTGAGGAGGCACGAACAGACATTGCCGACCTATAATGTGCCGTCATATTTCGTTATTGCAAATCAAACAAGGTGCCCACCAGTCCCTCATCTACCATGTCTCGCAACTGCTCCCTTCTCCAATCGTCGTTCCTCGTTGAAGACAGAGCCTGTATGATATTACTTGCTATTATTTGGTCTGTGGTAGCATCAGAACTTTGCAAGACTTGGACCACGCCACAACGAAAGCCGGCAACCTCTTTGCTACCTCCTTCATCCTGTCCCGCGCTGCCCATCAATTTGCTCGCATTGCGATAGAAGACCTCGGCGTTTTTGAGGAGCTGAGCTTTGCTTGTTATCGCTGGGGTGAACGATGTAGGGGGGTAGGAGAGAGCATGAAGCAGAAGTGAGGTGTCGCCTCTGAGAAGATGTGTCATGGCCAATACTGTAGTATCTGCTTTAGCAGAATCGAGGCTCGCAGCTGCGGCGAGCAGCTTCTGTGCTCTGGACAAAGCGTTCCATCTGACGTTGGCCTGCGCGTCGATTGCATTGCCTGATCGTATCTGAATTGTGTCGACTAGAGCCCCGTTGAAAGAGATGAGGCTTTTCGCGTGAGCCAGTAATGGATCGGCAGAGGACGTAGTGTCAAGTTCGGACACAGAGAATGCTGCATCAATTTCCTTTTTATAGGTTTCAAGGTCGATGGCGGTCGTGCGATATGCTAGTTCGAGAAGAGTGCCTCTTAGCAGAGCTTGTGTCAAAGCAGCTTCTCCCATTCGGGACTGTAGTGCTTGCTTATCAGCCTCTAGCAGTGCGGGCAAAGCAATGGTGACGAGCTTCGTATAGTAGGTCTCAATCCAGCTCAACGATATCCTCGGCTGAGAATCAGGATTAGATGACAGCGCAGAGACGACAATACTGCACAAAGTTGTCAAAGTCGACATTTGAGCCAGTAATGTATCCATCAACGTGCTTGCGGTGACAGGTTCGACGATACTAAACCACTGCTCCTCCGCTTCTCTGTCCTCAAAAGCAGTTGTCGTACTTGAATCAATCTTGGCACCTCCATCATCGTCTTCACTATCGTTGGCTTCATGAGCTATTCTATTCTGTATGGCACGAGTCTCTGCATAGTTAAGCTCCTGAACACGCAAACACTCTTGTTGATATTCAAGAGCCTGTTCCAGGAGTCGAAGTGCCTGCGCATCCGAATCATCGTCGGTATTGCCGATTTGCTCAGCCAGTGCTGTCAACACCTGAGCAGCATTGAAAAGTGTATCGGCGTCATCTGGCACAATTTTGAGAGCATATTGATGGGATGAGAACGACTGCTGAAGCAACGTAGCTATAGGGACGTCCAGAACTCTGACCAAAACCGGATGTGTCGCTAGTTCGAGCTCCAGACGTGCTTTGTTGTACGCAAGATCAAAGCTTTGGGGATATTTCTTCAACCCCTGCGAATAGAGCTCTAATGCCTTGCGACCGAAGCGTATTGACTTCAGTGCATCACCACCGCGATGCTTTCCCATAGCATCTTCATCGTCGACTGCTGCAGCAAGGTAGTCGTCCGCATCATTGAGGATCTGGTGTCCATGGTTGAGCCTTTCGTGCCTGCCATATTTTGGAAACGTGCGTACACACCTGTTCAGTTCTTTTCTTCCCTCTGAATTGCTTGAGGTGTGTTTTAGGTTTCGACATGATGTAAAGATGTTACTATGTTCATCTGCAATAGACGTGGCCACACCCAAGGAGATGGTACTTTCGTCGATTTGCCTACACAACGCGCGAAATTCAGGCAACTATAACATATGCTTGATACTCCCAGGCATCACTCGTAGGGTGAGCTGCAGTGACTCGAACCCGCTCGGACGACTCGAAGATGAGCCACAAATGTATCTCACGTCATAATCGCGCTAACTCGTTATCGAGACGAGGTCGAAGAAAGTAGTGACATGATTCGTTCCGGAAAGGAACTGTAAGCGAATCTGATTGAACCCAACACTCGGCGTTGATCCCAATCCGCGGTAGCTGCATATCTGAGAACAGCCTATTCCATAGCGCCTTTGACCTAGAAGCAGCAAGCTCTCATCACGACCAACAGGCCTATCTCCGACCATTACAGGTGATGCACGTAATTAGATGAACTCAGAACTGGAGCGGCTCCGGCAGAGAGGATGGCTGTGATTCAGCAAAAGCATAAAATGGTGGTTTGTAGTGGTGCTCATTCACTTGTACTGTGGTAGTGTTTCTGGTCGATAAACAGAAAGAGACATCCCCCACAAGATCATCCTCGTTTTGAGGGCTTAGTGTATGAACACCTTCAGGTAGCCTCAATTTGTACCTGCTGCATCGTGATCCATCTGCACCAAGGAGAGTCATGGTGAGCAAGTGCTGACAGCCTGGGCCTTAAATCATGCCCACGTAGAATGGGAAAGCTCAAGATTCGTGGCAGGAAATAGCCTATCACCTGTAGGCTGGACCCGCACGAAAGCCAAAAGTAACGCAACCTGGACAGAACTCGGGCGTTTAGTGCTTTCGCATACTAGCCAAATCTTCGAGCCCTCCCATCGGCTCCCACTCTGGCAAATGGAAGCAAATCTGTGTAGAGCACATTCTCTGCCTGGCAGACTTTCTTCACTTACCTGTCAATTGGTCAAACGACCTCGTCGTTTGTCTTGTTGCACCAACCACGGCACTGCCACTCGTTAAAATCACTACTTCGACGACCAACTAAATCTGAGTCGGTATTCCAGCCCACATACATTGTCGCAATGATCATATCTTGAGCAAAGCTGTCTCTCACCTACCCGCGCCGGCAGCCACGCGCGGCACCCTCGATCAGAGTCTATTCGAAACGATGCAGCGAGCGCAGACGGCGGATCAAGTATGGCAACAAGAGTTAAATCACGACCATCTGGCTGGCGGAGCCACAGAGGACGACTTCACCAAGTTCCTCGAGCTCGAGAATGATTTCGCCCAATTTGAGCCTGTGGAGCAGCAGAATGCGCACACAGGTCTGGACACTCCAATGGGCCGGTTGACCTTTGGACAGAACGGACAGGTGCAGGGCCTGACACCGCAGCAGCATGCCATTCTTCAAGACATGGACATGAGCATAAACAACATGCAGTCGCATATGGGCTACGCACATTTGCAGCAGACACAACAGAGTCAAGAGCAGCAGTACCAACAATACCAACTGTACCAGCAAATGCAGAACCCTTATCAACACCAGGTCCCACCAACACCTGTCAGTACTGAGATGCAAGCCGCAAAGTTTGCACATGCCATCGATGCCGCTGGACAGATCGTGTTCGATCGGCAGAATGCTACTTTCACCCCTCTTGTCTCACCTGCGCAGACCCCTATCGATAATCACTGGGGCATGCCTGACTATGTGGTCGCCGAGGACTTCTTCAGTCCACTAACATCACCCGCTATAGAGGCACAACAGAACTATGCATCGACCACCGCCACTTCCTCGCCGGTCGATCTAAACGTTGATCAGCCAACAGCCGTACGAAAGTCAAGGAGAACCTTGAAGCCAACGTCAAGAGTGGCCTCGAATCGTAATTTGAGAGTATCACCAGCTGTTAAGGGTGTAACCCGACGCAGACAGAACTCCCTCACTAATGGACAGAGAGATTCGTTATCTCAAGCGGCAGTGCCTCTGATGCATCACCTATATGCAGGTCCAACTACTTCGACCGCTGTCAGCAGCGAGGATTCTGTCTCTCCAGAACCACTATCTGAAACCTCGATGCGACCACCACCTTTGCCGCAATCAAGAACGCCATCCACACTTCGCCCACGTTCGCAAGAGACCAACGCGCCCGCCACTCCTGCCACCTTGATGCAGATCCCTGGCAAACAAGTACAATCAATCACACAAGACGGGCAGATGATAGAGCCGCCTGAACTCATGGAAGACATCTCACTAGGAGCAGCAGCAGCAGAGCTACCGCCTCGTGTCTTGCCAGCTCTGGATACACGTGTCAGCCACGACAATGGAGAAGGTACACCTACACTATCTGCCAAGACTCCTAAACTCAGTGCTGATAGCACGCCTCGATCGTCTGGCGCCAAGGCGGCCAGTACCTCGCAGGAGCACCTTCCAAGACCCGCACGCGGTGGTAGGGCAAGCAAGAAACGGCAAAGCATATCTCAAGCCACTGTATCACCAGCACTGAGACCCAAGATATCTCCCAGCATCAGTCCTCTAGTGCCAAACACAAGTAAGGTCTTAACCAGATGTCTTGACTGACGGCTAACATTTTGCACAGGTGCAGGCATGCCGATCCTCTCAGCCGAAACAAGTGCTTTGTACCTCGCTTCCAAATCGAACTATGAGAACATCATCAATGGTACACACTTGCCCGGTGTCTCTTACCCCGAAACACTAGCAGAAAACCTAAGCTCGAAAAGGACCTCACACAAGATAGCGGAACAGGGTAGGCGAAATCGGATAAATCTTGCTCTGAAAGAAATAGAATCCTTGCTACCAGCTTCGATCACTGCTGCCAACCGTAAGGAAAGAGAACAGGGCAAGGACTCAAATGGTGAAGCAAGTGACAAGCTTGCTGCAATGCAGGGTGCAAGCAAAGCGAGTACAGTGGAGATGGCCATTATTTATATCAGAAGTTTGCAGTCCGAATTGCAGCACACAAGGGAGAAGCTCGAGGCAGCAGAGAAGTCTCTCGCAGAAGGCAATAGCAGTGGAAGCCAGAGTTCTGAGCAGACGAATGCCTAACGAAGCACGATCTACGAAGTAAAGAAGCATACCTTGGCTCAAAAAAGGAACAGTGTTATAGTGTGGTGTCACAGCGTGACTTCGAACATTGGTCCTGGCCAATCTGTGAAAGATAATCACAAAGCACTCTTACGACAGCTATTGATTAAATGAGCTAGGTACAGTAGGAGTTCTCAAGGCGCTCTCGGTACACACAAGTTCCAAATACTATTCTCTTCAATTTACAGGTGAAACACAATGTCCTTAAGAGTGTCTAGCTTGAAGAAAGCCTTTTCGTAAGCTTTAATTGTTGCACCATCAAAAGTGCCTGCAGAGCCGGTAAACAGTCTCGCCTGGTTTTTCGGTGCCTGATCTCTCACCCGCAACCACAAACTCACATTTGACGCTGGCGGATCCGCTACGATGCGTCCGCCAATCAGAGTTCACCTTCCATGAGTTTCGATCGTGCCTTATAGTTTGTTTAGAAGAAATCCGTCGAACGTGCAGGAAGCAAGCAAACTCTCAAACTTGTTCTCTTCTTCTCGAAGATAAATTTGTACTCGGTTGATCGCACAATTGCCATTTGACTTTCCTGTAAGTTGTACTGCAAGCCTACCAGTTTGCTTCGAACATAGAAAATTAAATTCACCCGGGCCACGACTAACATTCGCTTCAGCTATACACTTCTGCCGCAACAATGTCTACAGAAACGTTTGAGTTTCAGGCTGAGATCTCCCAGCTCCTGTCTCTCATCATTAACACAGTCTATTCGAACAAAGAAATCTTCCTGCGAGAACTGATCTCCAACTGCTCCGATGCTCTCGACAAGATCAGATATGAGGCGCTCTCAGATCCGTCCAAGCTCGACACAGGCAAGGACTTGAGAATAGACATAATCCCAGACAAAGAGAACAAGACCTTGACTATTCGAGATACTGGTATTGGCATGACCAAGGCTGATCTCGTAAATAACCTTGGTACCATTGCTCGATCCGGCACAAAACAGTTCATGGAGGCTCTCACCGCAGGTGCTGACATCTCCATGATCGGTCAGTTTGGTGTTGGTTTCTACTCCGCATACCTCGTCGCCGACAAAGTTACTGTCACCTCGAAACACAATGACGACGAGCAGTATGTTTGGGAGTCCAGCGCAGGCGGCACCTTCAACCTTACACAAGACACTGAAGGCGAGCAGCTTGGTCGAGGTACCAAGATGGTCCTTCACCTCAAGGAAGAGCAGACAGACTACCTGAACGAGTCTAAGATCAAGGAAGTCGTCAAGAAGCACTCCGAATTCATCTCCTACCCAATCTACCTTCACGTCCTCAAGGAGACCGAGAAAGAAATCCCCGACGAGGATGCCGAGGACGTCACTGAAGACGACGGCAAGAAGGACGCCAAGGTCGAGGAGATCGATGATGACGAAGACGAAGAGAAGGAAAAGAAGAAGAAGACCAAGAAGGTCAAGGAATCCAAGATCGAAGAGGAAGAGCTCAACAAGACAAAACCAATCTGGACCAGAAATCCATCAGACATTACACAAGAAGAATATGCGTCTTTCTACAAGTCTCTGTCCAACGACTGGGAAGATCACCTCGCTGTCAAGCACTTCTCTGTTGAAGGTCAGCTTGAGTTCCGAGCCATTCTGTTCGTGCCAAAGCGAGCTCCATTCGATCTCTTCGAGACGAAGAAGACCAAGAATAACATCAAGTTGTATGTTCGACGTGTCTTCATTACCGATGATGCCACCGACCTTATCCCAGAATGGTTGAGCTTCGTAAAGGGAGTTGTCGATTCGGAGGATCTGCCACTGAACCTGTCTCGTGAGACCCTGCAGCAGAACAAGATCATGAAGGTGATCAAGAAGAACATTGTGAAGAAGGCTCTCGAGCTCTTCAACGAGATCGCTGAGGACAAGGAGCAGTTCGACAAGTTTTACTCTGCCTTCAGCAAGAACATCAAGCTCGGTATCCACGAGGACTCGCAAAACCGACAGAATCTTGCCAAACTTCTTCGATTCAGCTCCACAAAGTCTGGTGATGATGCTACCTCAATCGCTGACTATATCACACGCATGCAAGAGCACCAAAAGCAGATTTACTACATCACTGGCGAGTCCATCAAGGCTGTACAAAAGTCTCCGTTCCTCGACACTCTCAAGGAGAAGAACTTTGAGGTCCTGTTCTTAGTTGACCCCATCGACGAGTATGCCATGACCCAGCTCAAGGAATTTGATGGCAAGAAGCTCGTTGACATCACCAAGGACTTCGAGCTTGAAGAGACCGAGGACGAGAAGAAGGAACGAGAGAAGGAAGAGAAAGAGTACGAATCTCTCGCTAAGTCGCTCAAGAACATTCTTGGCGACAAGGTCGAGAAGGTCATCGTCTCGCACAAGCTCATCGGTTCTCCTTGCGCCATCCGAACTGGTCAATTCGGCTGGTCGGCTAACATGGAGCGTATCATGAAGGCACAGGCTCTCCGAGACACATCCATGTCGTCGTACATGTCCTCCAAGAAGACCTTCGAGATCTCTCCAAAGTCTGCTATCATCAAGGAGCTCAAGAAGAAGGTTGAGTCTGATGGTGAGAACGACCGAACGGTCAAGTCTATTACCCAGCTTTTGTTTGAGACTTCGTTGCTAGTCTCTGGCTTCACCATCGAAGAACCTGCTAGCTTTGCTGAGCGAATTCACAAGCTTGTTTCTCTTGGTCTCAACGTCGATGAGGATGCTGAGACAACAGAGGAGAAGACCGAGGAGGAGGCTGGTGCTACTGAAGCTACTGGCGAGAGTGCAATGGAGGAGGTTGACTAAATGTCTGCAGCGCGTGTTAGTCGATGATACCCAGTTCATTGTCTCAGCAGGCGTTGGTATGATTTTCAAAATGGATGGTTGTCATGGATAGACGAGTAATATCCTACCATTGTTTCTACATAGGACCATAGGTCTCAGATGCTGAGATTGGTTGTGGCACATCATGTGATACTACTTCTCAATTAACGTGCAGTATTGCTGCATAGCATCAATACAAAAACATCTTCCAAATCTTGGTTCATATGTTCTCCATGTCGACTCTCTTCGCTACCTGCCCACATCCCTCGTGGCCTGACCGATATGAAGCTACCCCACCTTCACAAACTGGTTTTCTCGGAAGGATTGTTAGTATAATTAATTTCGTTCAGCTACTGTAGACCGGAATACGGCTTGTGCGGTTCTCTTTCCTGATCTACTGTACCCAAATGCTGAATCTGTTATCTAGCTCGGCGTGTCCGAAGACAAGTTGACTACAGTGTTGTGCCAGCCAAATTTGGTAAATTCTCGAGAGTTTAACGAAAGCAAAACTGTGAGTGTTCCGACCATAAGACCTCCACTGCATGAAACGAATACGGCTTAGCGATTCCCGGAAGAGTTTAACTATGGCGCGCTGCTCGAGTGGTAGCGGATTTCTCTTGCATTCAACTTCCTAAATGTTTCTTGTTAAGAAGAGGACCCTTCGTGCCATGAGTCTTGTACTTGCAGATGAAAGTTGTCACCATTTTCACAGCAGCGGAATGTTAGCTTGAGAAATGGTTTGTTGCATAATGTGACAAACATTTTCAGTAACTTAGTCAAGAGACTCGTGCTCAGCTGCTTCCCCACCCCAGCTGAACGACAAAATGTTTATCTCACGCTAACGAGCTTGTGGCTTGAGAAAGGGGTCAGTCTCGACGCGCCGGCAACGACTTCTCAGCCAGCCTTCTACCACAAGTGCAATTTCTTGCGGTACCGAGCTATTTCGAAGCAATCGTTGTGACCACAAGATGTTGACTCGAGTGGGCCAGACCTGCCTAACACTCTCACTACCGATGCGGCTCTACATCCAGATGCGGATATTCTGTTCAGTCAGCCGGATTCGTTCAGTCCCAGCATGCGTGTCGCCTCGAGAGTTTTGCAAGAACCACCAGAATGGGCAGCACTATCGACGGGTTGGCTGTAAGCCATGCAATTAGGTTCTAAGCACCAGATAAACATGGTACTCTTTGAGTCAACTGAAAAGCTACACGGCTTGCTTACCTCGTTCTAGAAGCATTTAATGATCACGATTCGCCCATGTGGTTGCAAGCTTTTCCCTCGCATTTATGCTTCCGCTATTCTTCTAGCTGAGCCATCGTCTTGTTCGAGACTTTGAAGATCCTCGTTCCTATCACACGTTGATTTAAGCAGGTTCCTCGCCCACAATGGTGGTGTCCAACACTTTCAACTTCTATCCCGATACTCCAACACGACCCTTGACAAGTGATTCAAGACAGCACATCACTGCTCCATCCTACAGCTCAATGGATGCCAAGAAAGGAGCCGTCGAGGTGAACGAAATCCCTCTGAATCAGATTCCCTCGAGCCCACCTCCTTCCGAGAAACCGTTGGCGAAGTCAGAGACTCTCCGAAGATCGCAAGAACTGGCAAGACCCAAACGGAAGCCTAAACCAAGACCATTTGACCGTGTTGGACGATCATGCTCAGACCAGTCGATCGTAATCAAGGGTACCATAATTGCAGCTGTTACTGCTATACCATTCGTGGTGTTTCTCCTTATTGCTCTCTTTGCCTTTCCCTCAAAGACACCTGTTGGTGAAAAGGACCTTGGCGTGACCTTGGTTCGTCTAGCAAAATGGCTGCTGGTATCCTGGGGTAGCTTTATTGGCCTGTTGTACTGCGGCAGAATCGTAGCCATGTTTGCCGCATACCTATGCACATTGTCGTCAGCATCATACAGATTTCGCGGATTGGCAAGAGAATGCTGCTTGAGATTGACCCTCATGCTCTGGGCTGGTGTCGGCTATGCCATCATGCCAAACATGTTCAACCACTCACACCTTAATTCTGGCACTGTCAAGGCAAAGGCCACGGACTGGGTGAACAACCTCCGACGAGCATTTATGTTTCTCATCATCGCTTTTGCAATTATCTTTGTGCAAGGCGTCCTACTCGAATTGATCAAGATTCAGTACATTGAAGGCTTCATCGGACCGCGAGCAGAAAAGGCGTCGAACGAGCTTGAGGTGATCAAGGATCTGAACAACCTTGTCGATCGACACATCAGCTCGGACGATATTTCCATTCTGACAAAACTGTTCAACAAGCTTTTCCTGCCGACCAACTCCAACGATCTCTACTACATCATCTCACGAGGTGAGGGAGACGAAGAGAAATGGAACGAGTATGCCGCCAATATTTGGTCGTCAATCACGAACGGACGAACTTTCCTTACCATGTCCGACCTTTCTCAGCAATTGATAGCCATGAACCGCGACCCTGAACGAGGACGAGATCTTTTCCTCCAATTGGACGAAAGCTGCGATGGACAGATTACAGAGGACGAAGTCACTAGACTTGTGCATCGTATTGGTCTCATGCTCAACCGCCGTACACAGGCTATGACCGGAATTCAACGCCTGATGCAGAAACTCGAGATCGTTCTCACCATCCTGGTGCTAGGTCTCATTGTCTTTCTTTATGGTAAGCAGTTGGCACCTATATCTGATTTCTGACCCGGCTCACTAACGTGCTCTCAGTCCAATTCTTCGAACAAGACTACGCAAAGAACATAGGCAGTCTCTGGACTGGCATCGTTGGTCTTGCCTTCGCCTTCTCTGGTGCCGTTTCCGAGTTCGTCAACAGCTCGGTCTTCTGCTTTGGCAAGGTATGTCCTCCCCTCTCTACGCAATCCACGACTGTACGCTAACTTCTTCCCAGCATCCATACGATATCGGTGACTTCGTAGAACTAAAAGGCAAGAAATTCATCGTCAGCAACATCTTCCTCACACACACCAACTTCGAGCAAGTACAAAACGAGCACGTACGAGGGCTTGCGACTCAAATCAGCCATGCTGCATTAGCTACAGAGCCTATCATCAACTGGACTAGAACAGTGGAAGACGCAACAAGACGACATGCCAAGGCTGAGGATGAATCCGGCGCCAGGGATGTTCAGAGAAATGATAACGTTGCAGAATTGGTGACCGCAAAGTTGGAGCACTTGAGAGGAGCTGAAGTCAAAGTCAAGGGCGAGTAGGGGAACACCGACTGAAGACGATAAGATGTGAATGGTAGACGACCTGCTTTCTTTCTCATGATACCAAGGAACAATTGAATAGCTCATTCTAATGCATGATGATTTGCAGCTCCTACTCCTCGCATTGCTTTAATATCTATGCCCTGTAGGAGATAGTTTTCATCATCGTTTCTCTCGTGGAAAGTCACTACCTGACTGTAGTGCTTCAGCACCAAGCACTCTTCTCGTGACTGAAAAATAGTGAAGGCTATTATGTCTCTCATGAGTTTTGCAGCGGTCACGAAATGCCTTCATAGCGAGCATTGGTTGGAAGGTATCTGTTCTGCTTTTTGTTCTCATCCGTGGATGTACGTTTTCTCTGCTCCTTAGCTTGCCATCGATATTTTCCTGCCTTTTTCTGCTTGAGGAAGCACGCAAACGTCGCTCTCATAGGACGCCACTATGACTCGTATAAGTCACTTTGGCGGAGTGCTGTAGAGCTCGAGGCAATAAAAACAGATACTCATTGGGTATCTTGCTGCTTCTTGTTCACCACCAGGCGTGTCTTGTGTGCTGGATTGCGAATTTTGGTTGTTCCTTCGTCCAGATCTTCGATACTTGTTTTCAGTACTTTCGAGGGTCTCCTCAACTATTCAGGAGTTTGTTCCTCTTCTCTCGTCTTTTCCTGCGCTCCACAATCTTCTTGTGCATCTTCTCAGCCATCTTATCATATCGTTCTTTCTCCTCTTTAGCCTTCCGCCTGTCTTTGATCGCTTGAATACGGCTGTTTCGTTCTTGTTCCTTCTCGTCCTTCATTTCCTGCTCTTTTGCTTTGGTGGCCTTTTTCACCTGCTCCATCTCCATGCGTTTCTGGAAGGAGGTCAGACCGGCTGTGGGACGGAAAGCCTTCTTTTGTGCATGCCAGTTCTTGCCATTGACTCTAATGCCTGCTGGGGCTGAAGTAGAGACTGTTGTGGCTTTTGCAAACTCCATAGCTACTGGCTGGGATTGTGTGTCTTCAACGGTTGTCATCTTTGCATATTAGGACATTGATCAGTTGCTGATACAAAACCACGCAGCCAGTCATAGTCCTGGGTCCTCGCTCGGCAGTAGCAGAAAATTGTGTCTGCGCGGATCTTATCTTATCTATCGCAGCCTAACTCTTCGCGGTTTAGGGCTCTTTCCGGGCTGCAGGTCCTGGCAAATTTTTGGAGCTGGCTATGGTGGTGACAGCCAAAATCTTGTCGACCAAATCGCTCACCGCACTCCACATGCTATAGTACTGCCACAAAGATATGCAAGTGAAACGCTTGTGACGTGTCAAAGCAGTCTGTTTGAAGAATTTCTCTGCAGAATACGGACTTGGTTGTGTTGTCTTCTTGCCCTTCACACAAAATGCTTCCAAGATAACACAAGATCCACGTTTCTAACTAAAGAAGAAAAACAATCAGCTCGCTGTCGAGCAAGTCGCGTGCCGCATGGCAGTTCTCAACCACGATGATACTCTAGCTAAACTCGACAGCCTCGATGAAGTCAGTCCACCTGCTGTGAAGACCGACAGTCAAGGTGTCGAAGCGCTGAAAGACATCCTCTTCGGCAGCACAGCCGGTATCCTGGGTAAATACGTTGAATACCCTTTCGACACAGTGAAGGTCCGACTCCAGAGCCAAAACAATCTTCCAGGAACCAACCGACTCGAGGGCCCGATCGATGCATTCAAGCAAGCCTTTCGCTCTCCAGAAGGACCTATTCGTTCGCTGTACCGCGGTATAAGCGCACCTCTCTTCGGAGCAGCAGTCGAGACTTCCTCTCTTTTCTTCAGCTACAGAGTAGCCCAAAATGCGTATGTAAGTCTTTCCCCCACGTTAAGAAAAGAGAAGGAAACAAGCAAAGATGGGAAAGTCGAGCTACCTTTCACCACACTCCTGCTTTGTGGTGCAGCTTCTGGGGCATTCACTTCTATGGCCCTTACACCAATTGAGCTCGTGAAATGCAAAATGCAGGTCGTCCATTCCAATCCAATAGATCCTACCACTGGCCCGAACGGCATGGCGCGGTCCCCTAGCATTTCTGCCATTATTCGATCTGTCTTCCGAACACATGGTCTACTGGGTTTCTGGCACGGTCAGCTGGGCACACTCATCCGCGAGACAGGCGGTTCAGCAGCCTGGTTCGGGTCATATGAAGGCACCAAGATATTGTTCAGAAAATACGATAAGAGCATAGAGCGAATTAATGAGGTCAAGATCTGGCAACAGATGGTTGGTGGTGCTGCTGCTGGCATGTCATACAACTTTGTCTTCTACCCGGCCGACACAATCAAGTCACGAATGCAGACTGAGGAGACTGGAAAGACGCGAGGTACATTCATGGGTGTTGGACGGGAGCTGTGGCGACAGCAAGGTCTGAAAGGCTTCTATAGAGGCTGTGGCATCACGGTGTTCAGAGCTGCCCCGAGTTCAGCTATCATTTTCACTATATACGAGGCGCTAAGGAAGATGTTCAATTGAACTAGATCGGTCACCTTAGAGCATTGCATGGTGTATGGCGTTGACGACGTCGGGTTCCGTAGATACGGGCAACGAGCGACGTTTACTAGCAAGCAGTGCGATGAATTATACATAGTCATGGCAAATCAATTTTGGCAAACTGCGTGTATGGTCTTCATTCAGATGGTGGCATTGCATGGACATTTTTATTACTGATCCACCCGGAATAAAAACACCACGAAGTGCTACACCACGCGATAGACGTTCACTACCACACAATAATTCACAGCAAAATATCTATTGTCTGACTGTGCTGAATGCCACGACTAAATAGCACGTATGAGCCTGGACGCCTAAAAAATTCTTGCCCTGCTTAGATAAGGGAGAAAGTTGTGAAGAATAAGACAAGTCATAGCCAGACCAGCAACACCAATATCACGATTCAAACTTCAACCCCTTAAAGTCCCTCGTAATATTCGTAATCGCCAATTCCACAGGTAACCTCTCCATACTACTCGCGCCAAAGAACCCATGCACCCCCTTCGTCCTACTTAACACATACTGCGCATCTTTGGGCTCAGCTATAGGACCCCCATGACACAACACCAGCACATCCTGGTTGATAGCCGTAGCGGCATCCCTCATCCCCTGTATCAGACCTACACAATCGTCCAAGCTCTTCCCTGATTTTGCGCCAATCGAGCCAGACGTCGTCAAGCCCATGTGGCAGACTAGCACGTCCGCGCCAGCTCGTGTCATTGCTTCTGCCTCTTCGACGTTGAATACGTACGGCGTAGTCAGGAGATCCAGATCGTGAGCTATTTTAATCATTTCCACCTCCTTATCGTAGCCCATCCCCGTCTCCTCAAGGTTCGCGCGAAACGTCCCATCAATCAGTCCAACCGTAGGGAAATTCTGCACTCCCGCGAACCCCATATCTTTCAGCTCGGCGAGGAACCTGGGCATGAGCCGGAAGGGGTCTGTGCCGCAGACACCAGCGAGGACAGGTGTTTTATCAACGACAGGAAGGACTTCTCGAGCCATGTCGACGACGACGGCGTTGGCGTCACCGTAGGGCATTAGGCCGGCCAAGGACCCGCGCCCTGCCATACGGAAGCGTCCCGAGTTGTAGATGATGATTAGGTCTGCACCGCCAGCTTCGATGAATTTCGCTGAGAGGCCTGTGCCTGCGCCGGCGCCGACAATGGGTCGGCCATTGCGGGCGGACCCTTGGAGGGATTTGCGGATTTCTGCTCTTGAGGTTGGTGGTGCCATGTCTGTTTGTTGGAAGGAGGGGTCAAGAGGAGTAGTCAGATGCGTTACGCAGGTTTGAGAGCGAAAGTCAGCATGCTACTGCTGATGGTCGACATCTCAGACAATTACCTCTTTCGTCAAGGTGTACCATAAGTACAAGAAGATATACACGTCAGGTCAAATCTGGCAGCCAGTAAGCCTTGGACAGGAACTGGCTATAGAGCCGAGAAATATGTTTCAATTGACCACATTGCAGCTCATTTACTTACTTGCTGGATGAATCTTGCATGTAACTTTAGCTGGTCCATACTATGCTATCGATTTGATGTAACGACTCTGCAGGTGCAGGAGGTAGGAGTGCAGTAGCACATGCGGCAGGTTGCACCATGTATTAGCATTCTCTGAGCTATGTCGACACGAAAACGTCATATTTGCTTCAATACAATTTTGTTCTACAATAACATGCCAACTCTACTTCATGTCCGTCATTGACACCACCTATATTGATCCATATGATACTTCTGTGTGGACGTCTGCAAGTAAAAATTCCCCTTCAGTTGGCACCAATGTGTCGTGTTATCACATAGTGATATCGACTTAGCCAACGTGGCCATGTCGTCGAAGTCTTTCCCGAATAAGTCGTGGTGGATAGAACATTGCAGCGGCTACTGCCGTATCCCGACCAGCAATATCACTGGCCGTCATAGCAGCAACATCAGCAGTGGTGCTGGTTGCCGTGCTGGATGCGTTGAACCAAGGACCAACAGTGCCTGCAGCTGACGTGGCACTGCTAAAGGCTGGACCATCAGTTCCCAAGATGATAGATGAGCTAGGAGCCGGACCTGACTCTGTTGAGGATAGTCCCATGCCTGAAGGAGCAGCGGAAGAGCCTGTACCAAGTGCCGTGCTCGCCGTGCTTGAGTTGCCAGAGCCGGTAGTCAACGACATCGTAGCGCTCGCTGTACTAGTCGAGGGTAAGATGCCGCCAGTGCCGTTGCACACGAATGCTTGGATTTCGCCAACGTCAATTCCCAGCATGCTGGCGGCCCGGTAGTCGAGATTCTGACAAATCTCCTGCAAGGTTTGGGTACCGTATGCGTGCGTCTGAACAGCATACTCAAGAGCGGCAAGGTCTCCAAGCAGCTCGTCGTTCGACTCGTTGAAATACAAACCGTTGGCAGAGCAGAAACAAACAATATTGCGAGCTTCATCTTGGTTGATATAGTTATCCTCTAGATGGCCGCGGAGGTTTTGGTCCTGCAGATATTCACACATCTTGTCCAGAGGCAGACCAGAGTTGCAAATATTGAGGGCGAAGAGTGCAGTATTGATCTCCTGTAAGAACCTAAACTCTCGAACAGTAATGTTCTGGTTGGTAGGATCGATGCCAGAGGACAATCGTTGGGCAATACCGAGAACATTCGCGAGGGAAGATGCCTCGAACTGCATTCTTCTGGCATTCCCATGTGCTGTCTCAACAGAGCTTTGTGGTAGTGCTGTTTGGATCATCTCCCCTCGAGTTGTCACACTAGTGTCTACCATACAGCCAATTCGGTATTCTGTCAGTGTCGGCAAAAGTGTTCTCGTTGTGAATATACCCTATGATGATCAGATGGATGTATCTCATTCTTTTATTTGGACTTGCTTACAGTTGAGGAAGGGCTCTCATTGACATTTTCCACCGTGACATAGTCACAGTCCACAACCTATACTGTCAGCATGTATAATCGTTGACCTTTTCCCACTCACATTGAGGTAGATTGTCTTGAAACCTTCATAGACTGTTTTGACAGGAGCAATCTCAGGTGGGTAAGTGGAAGTATACCTGACAACCAGGGAAGTGTCGATTTTGCTGGCAGCCACAGCATACTGGGGGCTGTTGTCCTCGCATGTTGCAAAGCCTAGTAAGTAGGCAAAAAAGAATGTTAAAACCATGGTGAAGATCCAGCAGTTTGATGTTTGTCAGTAGCGAAAGAAACGACTTCGTGAGGGAGAGCTGAGAGTGGTATAGACAGAAGAAGCACTGCTTAGGATAGCAAAGAAGATAAAGGTTGAGTGCAGGATATATGATGGGATGTCATTTTGGGAACCTGTTGGATAGTGTTGAGGGAAGGTGCAAGAGGTCGACAGGCTCAGCTGTCAGGAAAGCACACCTTTTCGACAATTTGGAAGGAAGGATCACGTTGTTGACTTGACCAGCTGCAGTATTCTTCCGCAACACAAATTGACCTCCTTCCATTTTGTGAGTGGTTGTGAATATTAATTACGACATACTCCCTCGATTGCCTTCTAGACGTAAAAAGTGAGGTCGACAAGCAGCATTGGATCTTTGACAGTCGATGCACTTCCAAATCTGATATATGTGGTGTAAGATCGATAGAATTCGTTCCCGAGCCCATTCGTGGTGTTCTATGAACGTCCTTGACTGCCGTTGATTTGCTTGATCAATATCGCGCTTGGAACATAACTACTACTTACTATCTCAGAATATACCTCAGACTTTTTGTTCCGATATGTGAAGCGTAGGCAACCATGAAAGTGCAATGTTCTTGTGGTACAGCTTGCAAAGCCACACTTCGTTAACTTCACTTCGGTTGATCACACTTTCGCAATTCTGCACCGGCAGGCGAATTTCTCGTTCAAGCTTGGAGCATGAGCATCAAGAGCAGTGCTTGTTGACGATGTCATTCGAGTAATGCTCGGAGGTTGACATTGTTAGTCTGGATGCACCGCAGCTTGAGTGCTGTGAACGATTTCAGTGACTCCTGACACAAGATTCGCCTCGAGATGGCACCATCTACTGCACAAGAAAATTGTGACTCGACAAATATGCGGCAAGACAGTCCAGGATGCAGTTACACAAGCATCTACAAGACTGGCTGATACATGTTCAGGATGCCAGCGTCTGCTCGCAACACTTCGAGTAATTCGATTATCATCCGAAAACCCCGTGCTATCCATGGGAACGCACGTTCTGCGGCTACAACCTCCGAGCTCCTCGAGAATTACTCATGCGATAGTGCTCTTGTAACATACAACAGTCCATACAACATTCTTTTCAAATGTTGCATCTGTAGCGGATCACTGGATCGAGGTCTGGATGCGCGTTTTTTAATCATACACCCGACCCGTTGCACCACTCAAAGAGAGGCAAATACCCAGCGGTGGGTTGCTCGAGGCATGCGGGGAGCCAGCAGCATGCATTGAGCTAGTCAATCGTCCGGCATGTTTTGCAAACTTCGTGAATCATCGCACATTGTGATCTGAAACCCCGGCAGTGCGGGCGTCTCCTCCCATAATCGTAGCTGTTGGCATATGGAGTGTGAGATATTCTTCTGTCAAGACAATTCGCAACTGGTAGAGATAAGAAGCTACTGCAGCGACGGCTTACTCATGATGCTGATGCATGGGCACGCGATAACGACAATGACGTAGACATAGACGATCGTTCGAGTCAAGGATCTGGGATAGATAGTGTGGTGACTAGAGCACGTCGTGTCTGCACTTTCCATTAGCTCCTGTACTAGGATGTACATAGCTGAAGTGACTGACGACGTGACGAGACTGCAACAATACTGAGTAAGGTCAATAGGACTGGGCATAATCGAGTATACTGGGCCAGGAGCTCAACAGTCACGTTGTAGGTTGTTTCATGAGAATTCGCATACGTGGATTATCATGTCACATACAGTATGATATGCTGAAGATGACGCTTCGAGAAACCAAACTGCTATGCATCCTGTTCGAGCATAAACTGCACAACAAGCTTGCGCAGTACATACAGTCATATCCTTAATATATTCTTCCTTTGCAACGGACGAGCAGGCACTGTCTGTGCTAGAGAGCTGGATCTGGATCTTCACAGCATTTGTGAAGAGATATCCTGATAAGATGCTGCCAATCCAATATTCGAAGCACGAACTCATACAGAACGAACCTCAGCAAGCGCTGCAATGCTTACAGGCATGTCCTTCCATTTCCATACGCGTATTTTGAGCAATTACCGCAAAGCTGCTTGTTGACGCGGCACTTTTTGAATTTCGCAGTCCAGACGGTCGTCTCGGGTCGTGATGAGGCCAAGATGGGAGTGTTGCAACGCAGTTTATTGTGATGACCTGGCGCACGTAAGTACCGTTCAAGTCAGCAAAGACATTTGTTTGTAGAGAGGGAAAGGCTCTCGCGCTGCTGAATCGTGTCCACGTCGAAAATGCCGCAGCACTCCACAATGCATTTTTGAGTGGGTCTGTAGAGGTCTCCAGACTTCCTTCAGTAAGTGAATTGCGCGTATGAATGCAGACACGCAATCTTTGGGCAGAACCAATACTTGTAGACCTAAGCTCTGCGGGCAACAAAGCAGTTGTGGCTTCATGAGCATCGGCGACGACAAAAGTTCACAAATGGAAAGAGGATGCCGGCGCAATTTCATCTTTTGTTTATCCCATCTCTTTTCGGGCCTGGCGAATCATTTTATGCGAGATGGCTAATGCGCTAGTGGAGATTCGCCTTTCAAGCTTTGGACTAGCATCGACCGGCATGGTCAGTGCAGCGGCGCAACATCACCGAGTCGCACATTTGCGTTGTTCAGCTGGCTTCGATGGGAGTGAGGAAGGTGCCCGATAGAATCTCAATGCTTGCGCCAAGGTGGTGAGTCTTCTGTCCGCAGCACGACTTTCCTTTAATATCTCGATCACACAAGACGACGGTCGAGTAATCAATTCTGCTATATCACCTACAAACCTCAATAAGAATACAGCCGACCGCGTGCCGGGCTAAAACTTGAGCTTGCAGCTAAGCAGCATGATGATACACCATGCAGCACTTTTTGGAGTATTCAGGCGAGCGGGACAAGGCTTCGTTCCTCGAATCATCAAACGAGCTTTTCAGACCGACATGACCTTGCCGAAACGAGGAAAGATCCATCGGGCTTGTTGTCGCAGTTTGACCGCTAGCTTACGGGATTTTGTAATGAGACATTTCAAAAGGTAACATTCGGTGGGAGGTGGAGAAAGTGATTTGCAGCACGTTTCGTACAGCTAGGAAGCTTTCCCAGCCAGTAATAGCCCAAACAATCGAAAAACGTAATGGTAGCCAGGTCCTTGTTAGACCGGGTGGTTGTCTTCGCGAGCGCTCTTGTCATCTCGGCGTTGTGCGCCTCTTACGGTAGAGTACGCTGATGTTGCTTCTGGACGTCTATTCAATGCAAGCAGTCTATTCTAGACAGCAGAAGGGATGTTCCCTGAAGACAGAGCTTCTTTTGAAATATGTTCGAGTGGTCAGTGGTAGATTTTGGTGCATAGGCTGAAATGCTACCTGAAAAAAGTCTCCTCTTCTTCTTTACTGACTCAAGACCACACACATTGGGCAAGGCATACACCTGGAGTGGTCCAGTTCGTGAATATTGGTTGGATTAGCCCGAACGAGCAGGTCCTGCTTGAGTAGCCGACAAGGCTGGAAAGTCTAGCACGCTCGATCGATTAAAGTTGAGCAGAGTTTCGGGTAGGCAGCTTTCTTTTCGCGCACGTTAAACAGCCTGTTGTTACCCTGAGCACAATACCATTTGCTCGCCGAGCGACCATACCCAAAGTCTGAGGATCTGTTGGACAGCACGTAGGTATATATTTCAGTAAGCTACAGCGACAAGTTTAGGGCTGCCTCTCCCACCTCCAACCACTGCATTTCCAGCAGCTTGCCTCGCGATTGTGCCAAGTCTCGGCCAACTTGCTCTCACGAGCAGTGGATCCGGTAGTTTCGTTCACATTCTTCAATCGAGTTCCTCATCTCTTCCAGTTGTGCACAACAGGCTCTTCTCATCTCTTCTCGTTCGAAGCATTGAGAATTAAACCAAAAGACAAGGTTGCAAAACCCTCATCGGCAAAGCACGATCTACCGCTTCGCACTCCACTGAGACTTCCAGCACACGCGGAACGCCTATTCGTTGGCGAAAGCCACGGGCGGATCCTTGCTCCGAGAAGTGTTGTATTGATTGGCCTCAGCACGGTCAATTTTCGCTGTAATTTTCAAGCGGTAACGGTACGAACAACCTCTCGTATCATTGAAACCTTGTCTGGTAAGTCCTTATCTCATAATGGCTCATTCGGCCATCGCTGACAAGCACAGGGAAAGCTTAAGCAACCAACCAGATTATCCACTTTGCTATTGCTGAAGCTATCTCAGCTCCACGGCTTGTCGGATTACTGGTGGACCTCACATCACCCATTCACCTTCGCTTCAGGTGAGCTCTTCTCTTTCCACTGACTTTGCTTAAAGAGGGGTTTAGTTCACAGCTCCCAAGGCGTTTTCTTCCTTTCCCTTCACAGCTTTGGTCCGTCTCTTTGACCATCGCCGTCGTCGTCTTTTCTTTCTCTCTTTTTTCCCTTCCTTCGTACTAACATCTCCACTCAACAGAACAACATGTCGGGAGAGAAAGACCTCGAGAACGGCGACCCCAAGAGGGAGCGAATCTCCTTCGCCGATGGTTGGGATCCAGATAAAGATGAGGGCGAATATGCCAACCTCCTGCGATACATCTCAACCTACCGAGACAGACGATTCTCTAAAGCTCCCTCTCAAGTTTCGGGCGACGATGTCGACGCATCCAAACCAAAGAAGAAGGGCTTCTTCGCACGAATGTTCGGTGGCGGCAATGGCCCAGAGGCTCTCTTCGAGGTGCCTGAAGACTGGGTCCTCACGGATATCAACACAGGTCTGTCGTCAGCGCAGGTCGAAGAGCGTAGGAGGAAGACTGGTTTCAACGAGCTCACTACCGAAAAAGAAAACATGTTCCTGAAGTTCTTGGGTTACTTCAGAGGCCCAATTCTCTATGGTAAGCTTTGCTCGTTGTAGCTTTTCGATACATCAAAGCTAACATGAGAATAGTTATGGAACTTGCTGTCTTGCTCGCGGCTGGTCTGCGAGATTGGATTGATTTCGCTGTCATCATCGGTATCCTTCTGCTCAACGCTGTTGTCGGTTGGTACCAGGAAAAACAAGCTGCCGATGTCGTGGCTTCTTTGAAGGGTGATATTGCCATGAAGGCTATCGTTGTTCGTGATGGTCGTGAGCAAGAAATCAAGGCTCGTGAACTGGTTCCCGGTGACGTTGTAAGTAGCTCATCCTGATTGGAGATCTGACTAACGCGTACCAGCTTATCTTGGAAGAGGGTATGGTCGTTGCTGCGGAGTGCCGACTCATTTGCGACTACGATAACAAAGCTGGTTTTGAAGAGTATAAGCAATTGGTCAGCGATCCAGAGGAGCACTACTCTAAGAACCACACTGACTCGGACGACGATGACGAGCACCACTCTGGTGTCTCCATCGTGGCTACTGATCAATCTGCTATCACTGGTGAATCCCTTGCTGTCGACAAGTACATGGGCGACGTCTGCTACTACACTACTGGTTGCAAGCGAGGTCATGCTTACTCAATGGTTACCGAGTCTGCTCGTGGATCTTTCGTCGGAAAGACTGCATCGCTTGTCCAAGGTGCCAACGATTCTGGTCATTTCAAGCAGGTCATGGACTCCATCGGTACCGCGCTTTTAGTTCTCGTCGTTTTCTGGATCCTCGCTGCCTGGATCGGTGGTTTCTTCCACAACATTCCTATTGCTACACCTCAGCACAGCTCTATCAACTTGCTCCACTACGCTTTGATCCTGCTCATCATCGGTGTCCCCGTTGGTCTGCCAGTCGTCACGACGACTACCTTGGCCGTCGGTGCTGCCTACTTGGCTAAGCAGAAGGCCATTGTCCAGAAGCTTACTGCCATTGAGTCTCTTGCTGGTGTCGACGTTCTGTGCTCTGACAAGACTGGTACTTTGACTGCCAATCAGCTTACTATCCGTGAACCATATGTTGCTGAGGGCGAGGATGTCAACTGGATGATGGCTTGTGCCGCTCTTGCATCATCTCACAACTTGAAAGCTCTTGATCCTATTGACAAAATCACGATTCTCACCCTGAAGCGATATCCTAAGGCTCGTGAGATCCTGTCTCAGGGATGGAAGACTGTGAAGTACACTCCATTCGATCCTGTCTCCAAGCGAATTACTACTATCTGCACACTCAAGGGTGAGACCTGGGCTTTCTGCAAAGGTGCACCAAAAGCTGTACTGTCCATCGCTGAGTGTGACGAGTCCACCTCCAAGCACTACAGAGATACTGCTGCTGATTTCGCTCGACGTGGTTTCCGATCCCTTGGTGTAGCCTCCAAGCGTGGCAACGAGCCATGGAAGGTCATCGGTATGCTTCCCATGTTCGACCCTCCACGAGAAGACACTGCCCACACTATTCTCGAAGCTCAAAACCTTGGTCTTTCCGTGAAGATGTTGACTGGTGATGCCATTGCTATTGCTAAGGAAACTTGCAAACTGCTCGCTCTCGGTACCAAGGTCTACAACTCTCACCGTCTCATTGCTGGTGGTGTTGCTGGCACAACTCAGTATGATCTTGTTGAAAAGGCAGACGGTTTTGCTGAAGTCTTCCCCGAGCACAAGTACCAGGTCGTCGAAATGCTGCAACAGCGAGGTCACTTGACTGCCATGACAGGTGACGGTGTCAACGATGCACCCTCGCTCAAGAAATCTGACTGTGGTATCGCTGTCGAGGGGGCCACTGAAGCTGCCCAGGCTGCATCCGATATTGTCTTCCTTGCTCCAGGTCTATCAACCATCGTCGATGCTATCAAGTGCGCCCGACAGATCTTCCAGAGAATGAAGGCATACGTCCAATATCGTATTGCTCTTTGCCTCCACTTGGAAATCTACCTGGTCACTTCGATGTGTATCATCAACGAGACCCTCCGAACCGATTTGATCGTCTTCTTAGCCTTGTTCGCCGATTTGGCCACCATCGCTGTTGCCTACGATAATGCTCACTACGAACAACGACCGGTCGAATGGCAACTGCCCAGAATCTGGGTCATTTCAGTCGTCCTTGGAGTACTCTTGGCTCTCTCAACCTGGATTATGCGAGGCACATTCTTCCTTCCAAACGGTGGTCTCGTCCAGAACTTCGGTAATGTTCAGCTTATGCTCTTCTTGCAGATCTCGCTTGTTGAGAACTGGCTTATCTTCGTTACTCGAGGTGGTCAGACATTCCCCAACTGGAAACTTGTTGGTGCTATCTTCGTGGTCGATGTTCTCTCAACACTCTTCTGTGTCTTTGGTTGGCTTCACGGTGGTGAGGATGAGTTCTTCACCTCGCCTGGTTCCATCCGTGTCGGTGTCCAACCATACAGCGCGCAGACATCCATCGTTACCGTTGTTGTCATTTGGGGCTACTCAATCGGTGTCATGATTGTCACCGCTATCGTTTACTACCTTCTCACCAAGATGGATTCGATTACCAACCTCGGCCGCCACAAACGCTCTCGAGCTGACACTCAAATGGAGAACATCCTTGGTCACCTCAGCCGCATCGCTCTCGAGCACGAGACTGACGTTCACGGCAAGTCGAAATGGGTCTTGGGTAGCAAGACTACTGGTGAGGAGGAAGAGGAATAGAGGACAGAGGTTACGAGACCTTTGTGGGAAGTGTCTAACGAATCAAAGTTTGATCGTTCGACAACTTCGGAGATGAAGGTGCAAAGTTAGAAGATGAACAGATACCAAATGATACCGAATGTGATAATGTCTTTGAATTAACGGAACAAAGCGATCTAATTCAGCTTGCCATGGTCATCGCTATTGACATGACTCAAGCACCTGTATTCCCAGCAGAGAACATAATTCCAACCCATCTATACATGCCTTAAAATTTGTTCATGACCACCTTCTTTTGTTCACGGTCGTGCTTCTCACTCACATCACGTAACCCTTTTGACTGGTGGGCTGTGAGTACGTTGACAGTGCCTCGAAGCGGGCGACACAGGAACATGACCCTTCCCTCATGCTTGGTCAGAGGCTGTCAAGAGTATCACCACATGCACGCTCAGGCTGACTGCCAAGCCAGACAGAATCCCCTACCACTATAAATTGACCATCAGACATACGGTGCACCACGAAGCAGATGATAACGGGTTATGGTAACGAGGTAATAGGAAACGAACAAGACCTGACAATACCTCGTACAACGTCTTACCTACTTCCGTCTGTCATTTGTCCTCCGTGACCGATGTCCACTGCAGCCACCTTACCTACCCGCAAGCACAGATAATCAAACATAGATCGCCTTGCATGCGGCTATCAGAATAGCACGACCGGTGCCAAGGGCAATGACAGGACATCGGGAGGGATTGTGATGGGGCTTGGCGGAGCTTAGCAGGGCGCGCAGGAGGCTAGGAGTGGGCGACACGGAGGGTCGCAGCGGGACGATGCTAGTGACGCCTCTTTACGGAATGCGAGGGACACTTACCTGGCTTGGCAGATTGAGGCATTTCGAGTACTTGGCGCTCGAGGTGTTGGCACAGGGCCCCGCCTCTTGCTTTTTGTGCTGCTGAATGTTGTGTTGACACACAGAGCATCTCTTGGCTGCGAGTCATATGGAGCGTATATCTGGACATGGAGCCAACACGAACACGGAGTATATCGGGGAGAACAGGTTTGAGGCTGAGCTCTATTGCGAAGCCGGGAGATGGTGATCTGCATGATCGACGTTGTCTGAAATTCTGCATCCTTGCTTCCTCTCGTCGATCTGGCATACTGTAGTCAGCGGAAGCTACAAATTGGACTCGAAGGATGTGGGTAGAGCACACTCAAAGGCGGGTATTTGGGTGATTGATGGTATCTGCTGCGGTTGAATAGGTACGTGGCAGTCGTGATAAAACTATCACTGAAACAAATGTTGGCACGTCCAGACCCAAAATCAGGATCAACAGCGCAGGCACAATCAATATTCTGATCCTTCAATGTTCTTGAATACAAGTGTGTAGGAGATCAAAGCCCTTTCTCACTGCCCATGTCACGCGTAATTCAACTCATATTCGTACAACGTCCTTGCTTGCAGGAGCTCATCTTCGATCGTCCAGGAACACCAAGTCCTACTGCTCTGCTTGGCTAGAGCCAGAAGTCAACAACATTGTTGCTCTTCATGTTGTCGTCGTTGGTAGATAGATCGTGTCGAAAGCTGTCGCGTGTAGGCGCAAGGTTCGCGAGAACATCCAGAAACGCGTGAGCGGGGTTAGAGTTTCAAGCGCCCCGTATAGGCACCAGCCATGCCAAGATCAAGCAATCAAACGCTCTTTAAATTCATCAGGGCGCCCCCCCGAAGTATCTCGCCTTTCTTCTTCCCCCCCCAGATCTGCACCACGAGATCTCCTCGAGACAGTCAGCCAAGCTCAGTACTCTTCATGTCTTGTCAATATACAGTGTAGTGATGGCACTAGTTGTCTTTGCTGCACAATTTGTTTTTGATTCGGCCAAGGTCTTGGGTTGGTTGTGGCTGTCTTGAGTCAAGCGGGCAACGCGGATTCTGTGAGCTCTGGTGTGCGCACCAGGTAAGACTCAATACTTGTTACCTGTGGCGTCAGGTTTTCTCGACTTCACGACCCTAGTACTGCACGGTATGCAGTGTACGTAGGGCTCTGTGTCGGACATGATATCATTGGAGCTGAGTGCTCATGATAAGATACCACTGGAAGCTGATTGCTCGTGGTGGGTGGCCATTGAAGCTGAGGCTCATGGTATATCGTTGATTTAGCTCGAGCTGGTATTTTGACAATGCAGGACTGTGACGGTGGTCATCCGCGAAGCAGTTCCTCGCAGTACTCTGCCATGTGCTCGCAGCGACGAAAATGTGGAGTCTGGATTGTCCATGGCTGCTTGTACATGCCTTCAAGCATGTACAAGCAGCCATGGACAATTGACGTCTACACTAAAGATTTATCGAGTGTCTGGCCGTCAGCGTGCTGATGAAAGGGCTACGATTACGAAAGCAACTGTGAAAGGAGAGTGAGTGATTCGGCTGGACGTTGAGCTGCGCAAGCGAGTCGCTGAAAAGATACCACTCTCCTGTTCTAGAACGAAAGTTGAGTCAGTCGGCGTCGGCAGCATCTCATCGGATTCCTGATTTTGATTGCAGTGAGCGCGCTTCAAGGAAGTGCATTTTGTACTCGCTGCAGATCGATTGGGAAGAGACGTCGTGGCTAGTTTCATATTTGAAATTTGCCGAGTGCCACTACTCGTGAAGCCTCATGGTTCTCCATTTAAGACGTGAATGTATGTTTATACATCAGTCTGCCCAACGTATTCTGTCCAGAAAACTCGAGCGACCCTGCTGGGTCGTTGCAAAAGAACATATTTGGTCGCATTACTTACAGAGGCATTGACATGAGTACTCTGCTTGCAGGCCTCAGGACTTGACCTAAAGGTCATACTGGGTCGCTGCCTCAGTACTAACACGGGCTGGGTCTTGTGAAGAGTCCTTGCCATTCGAGCTTGCCACAGCTTTCGAGCTGCCGTCGAGAGGCATTTCAACCTGTCGCCTCTGCTTGCGATACTCGGACGTTGGCCAACTCCAGCTTGCCGAGTTCGCTACACGTTTGCCCTTGGACCAACTCCTTTGGGCAAGCAACCTTTTCACCGATGCTGTGGCTTTGAGCCAGAGGTTGGGGAAGATCGTTCTTCAGTTCTTGCAGCCCATAACTATGACAATGTCCTGTCTGCGCTGGACTTGGCACCCCTGGAGCACTTGCCCTGGTGTTCGCAGAACTTGCGGAGTACATCGCGCTAAAGATGCGGCCGCCAACGCTGGCACTTCAGTGCCGAATGAAGATTTGCGACTTTCGCTGCAATATTGATTACGGAACATGAACTAAGAATACACTGAAGACAAACAGAAGCAGTCAACTCCATTCTTCCCAGGATGAGGATGTCGCCTGGTGACAAGAAACTGAGCGATAACCCAACGAGAACTCAGCGACTTAAGCACTGAACAAGCGAAAAACATGAACAACTAAGCGGCTTTCAAGTGAGCGCTCTTCGCCGTTGAAAGTGAGATGCATCACAGCATAGCGTCAAGTATCTCTGCGCAAGCGAGTGTCGGGGCTACATCAAGATGGAAGGCGCACGTGAGCGATCAACCACTACAGGATGAAGCGAACTGCGAAACTCGCACTTGCGAAGGAACGATGTGATTCAGAGGTGTGCGTGAGCATTACGACCTAAGCGGAACCAAGGAGAAACACATACCAGTAGCCTTGCTTTCAGGCTCACTGCAGGCCGGGGTGCATGCGTGGCTTTCCCCAGAATCTAAGCCGGTCGAGAGCAACAAGGTATTCAGCTAGGATCCAACCAACAGCGGCGTCTCTCGCAGAGACTATCCTTGGACCGAAAATGCATAGCCTCGATCAAAAGCTGTGTCTGACAGTGGCCATGCAGCAGTGCAGAATGCAGTTCACATCCGTTACGTGTTGAAGGTCCGAAGGAGGAATAGTTTTAGGCGGACCATGCGGTGTCCTGCATTGTTGATTCCCACAGTAAAGTGCAAGAGTTTACTGGACGTCAGCTTCTGGTAAGAGTAGATCGTCCTTCAAAGAGGCTTGATCTGCTATCACCAGAGGTCTATAAGTGGGTTCGTCTAGTGTTTGAAGATATACTTAGGGACCGAAGTTGCTCATCACGGAATTTAGCAGTAAGCACGAAATATCACAACAATCACCTTTACAATGACAGGCGTAAAAGACACACCGGAGGAGGAATATGTGCAGCTCGAGGAGCTTGACAGTCGATCGTCGATCAAGGTCGCTGCTCTACCACTAGCTGAAGACGAGCAGCCATCAGTCAAAGAGTCCCTGCGAAGATGGCCACGACTTACGTTGTACGCGCTTTCGCTCACGAGCGGCATTATGCTATGGGGATTTGACATGTCCCTCGTTGGCAATCTGGCGAGCATGCCTGAATTTCAGAAGGTCTTTGGTCTGCAGGTAGACGACGGATGGATTATCGCCTCGAATTGGCTATCAATCTGGAACATTGCTAGCAACCTGGGAATGATGCTGGGCTCAGTCATCGCCGGATGGCTGGGAGACAAGTTTGGTCGAAGGAAAATGGTGGCCATCGGCACAACCATCTCTGCTGTTGCGGCAGCACTGTTGTTCGTTTGTGACACAATGCCCACCAGAGACGCAAGATGTGGCTTCTTTTTCTTCGCAAAAACAATTCAAGGTCTGTCAAATGGTGTTTTGACAACATCGATTCAGACCTGGATGTCAGAGACGGTACCAGCTTCGCTCCGAGGTCCAGTCCTGGCTTTGTTTCCTATCTTTCAGCTTGTGGGGCAGATCATCGGCGCAGTTGTCATTCAAGTGTTGATGGATGTCCCAGGTCGACGAGGCTATCGCACTGGCATCGCGACGATGTGGCCGGTCGGAGCGGTACCATTCGTCGCTGCATTTTTCATGCCAGAAAGTCCAGCTTGGCTTCTGCGGAGAAGGCTTACTGACCAGGCATTCCGAGCACATCAGAGACTCGAAAAATCGAAACGCAATCCGAACACGGAGCACAGTTTCGAGAAGCTACAAGCTACCATACGAC
The DNA here is from genome assembly GCF_036872675.1 of Lithohypha guttulata. Taxonomy (NCBI): domain Eukaryota; kingdom Fungi; phylum Ascomycota; class Eurotiomycetes; order Chaetothyriales; family Trichomeriaceae; genus Lithohypha; species Lithohypha guttulata. The sequence continues at coordinate 1,603,988 of NW_027042752.1, read as the reverse complement.
ACGAAGAGCAGGTCGCAGCAGAGACACGCGTGAGCTACAAACAATGCTTTACAGGTACAGATCGCCGGAGAACACTGCTCGTCATAGGGGTAATGATGTTGCCAGAATTGTTCGGGCAGCACCTCGTCGGTAGCGCATCCTACTTCCTGCAGCAAGTTGGATTGAACGCCAGCACAGCAAACTTGTTCTTCATCGTTGGCATTGCTTTGTCGATGGTATCGCTTGTTGTGTCTTGGTGGACGCTGACCAGGTTTGGTCGCAGGGTGTTGACCCTATCTACCTTATCCGCAGTCACTATTCTGTGGTTGGCTGTCGGGATAGTTGGGTGTCTCAGAGAAGGTATGTTCACGAGGTGGTTCGTACCGGTGAGCTTCATGGTTATCGTCATCGTGGCTGGTGTAGGTGTGTGGCCGGCATCATATGTCATTGCTAGTGAAACTTCATCGTTGCGTCTGAGAGCACGTACCCAAGGTATTGGGTGGCTCGTGAATGGTCTGACTTCTGGAATCATCGGCGCAACAGGCCCGTATCTATATAATGCGGATGCTGCTGATGCTGGTGCCAAAACAGGCTTCCTTTTCGTTGGTCTGGCGGGGATTTCGGTAGTGGTTGCTTATTTCCACGTGCCGGAAATGAAGGCAAGGTCACCTGCTGAGATCGATCAAATGTTCGAAGCAGGACTCAAGGCCCCTGAATTTCGAGCTTGGAAAGCACTCTAACTCCTGGTATGAGGAAGGTGGAAAGACAATATGCTGTCGAAAGATGATAGGGATGAACGCAGAACAGCTCGCATGCAGAAGAGAGCTGCATAGCAGGATTGCCAGAAGGGCATCGTGAGGAAGCAAACACCGAGCATAGCAACGAAGCACGAGTCAGGCGCAAGAAGTACCCTGGAGAGTGCCCTCATTGAATTTGTTGTGAATATTTTGGAAAAACGGTCTGTTCTTGCAGACTGCTGTCGTAATATCAGAACGAAGCCCCTCTTGCTTCCTGAAGTGGTCGCTCTTATGGAACATGAGCATTGTCAAAAGGTCAGGTACTTATAGCTTGTATTCTGTGGCTTTAGCATCTCCATAGGCGCTTACAAGCGCTACGTTGGGCACCAGTCCCTGGAAGAAGAGCCTTTAGCTGTATCGAGAAGGTGTAACGACAGTTATGCTCAAACCACCACGTGAATCTGCAAAAGTCATGCCAGCCATTGTGGTGCTTTTTGTTCTACTCTGAGGAGTACGCTGACGAAGGAAGGGACTCTCGCGACGTAATGACGTTCGTATGAGTACTGAGACCACGATTTACCGTACATGACACTCCAGACGCAATGAAAAGAGTCACCCCAATTCAACGAACATGTTCTGCGTTTCTGCTAATAATAATGATATGCTGACTACAAAAAGACACCTCAATCAAGCTTCCATCCAGGGAATATGCTAGTGAGGTAGGTCAGATGCGCAGTGTTTGCAGGAATTCATCCTTAAACCGCAACGATCCTGGTTCGCAAGGCGATGTGCCTCTGACTACTTAGATAGAACGGCACTAAGCTGCTCTTCTGCGAACCTCGCAGTTCGACACGTCTGCCCCTGCAAGCTCTTACACGAACTCGAGGAACGTTCCGGATACTCAACTCCGAGCTCGGTCTCAAAGCAATGGCACAGGATGGAGAGAGTACCTTCGGAGCGCAGACGGCATTGACAAGAGCTATAATACTGCGTGATATACTCTGTGATGCTAGGACTACAGCAGAACAAACAAGCAGCGCCTTCATATCCGAGAACCTGAAAGTGAGCAACCATGGAGGACGCCAGACTTTGTCAGATTGTGACACCTGTTGGCATGCTAGGTTACGGCTTCAACGAGCAGCACACCGAGCATGCACTTCAGGAGGTCTGCGCCTTGCCAACACCATCTGCTTTGATACTCGACTCTGGCAGCACAGATTCAGGTCCGAACAAGCTCGCTTTAGGTTCCATGTCAAATCCTAGATCCGCATACGAGCGAGACCTTCGTCGACTTCTTCGTCTTGGACAGAAGTATCGCGTACCAGTCATTACTGCATCTGCTGGTGGTGACGGCACCGATCACCATGTTGAAGAGCTTGTCTCTATAATACAGGCCCTAGCAGAAGAGGAAGAGTTCAGGTGAGTCTACAATCCTTTTCATTTGTTCCAGTTAATGAATGAAGGACCGCCCAGTTCAAGGTAGTGAGCCTTTTTTCAAACATGGACAAAGATTTTGCCCACCAGAGGTTTCAAGCAGGCAAAGTACGCGGGTGTGGCTCAACCGTCCCGCCCTTGACAAACAAGGCTATCGACGAGACCACCACCATCGTTGCTCAGATGGGTCCCGAACCAATCTTTGATGCCATAGTCGCCAATCCCGACTTTGATGTCCTTATTGCAGGTCGTTCCTACGACCCCTCACCCTACATCGCCTTCAGCGCCTACCATGCCACTCTTCGTGGTCAGAAGGACATCTCAAGCCTGAGCCGTGAAGCTCTGGGAGCTTTCAACCACATGGGCAAGATTATGGAATGTGGAGGATTGTGTAGTACGCCGAAGAGCATGGGAGCTGTTGCTTGTCTCTATCGAAACGATGCGTGCAGTTTCACCATTAAGCCAACCGATCCACATTCTATGTGTACACCTCTTACTGTCGCGGCCCACAGCCTATATGAGAAGTCTCGTCCAGACATCCTGTATGGGCCTGGAGGGCACCTGAACGTGACCAAATGTCAATACGAACAACTTGACGACGGCAGGACTGTCAAAGTCTGGGGTTCCGTCTTTGACGCTGATCCATACACCGTCAAGATGGAGGGTGCCCGCGTTGTCGGATACCGAACCATATTCCTTGGCTCATTCTCCGATCCGGTATTACTTCGTGGCCTTCGAGAACTCTTGTCGTTTCTGAAGAACAAACTACGACACGACTACGCGGATATAGGAGGGAAATGGGACGTCGAATTCCATGTCTCCGATACTGGCAGTGCTGAATCGGCTCCGAAAAACGTCTCGATTGTTGGTGAGATCGTTGCCGAGACCCAAGCGATTGCTACGCAGCTTGCAAATACTGCTCGGGTATGGTGCATCCATGCTCCTTATGCCGGTCAGAGAGCCACAGCAGGCAACATGGGTTTTGGCATTGGTGGGAGGAACGAGTTCGAGGCAGGCCCTTGTTGCGAGTTCTCCGTATATCATCTGGCAGACTTACAGCCAGGTGAGGAGCGTGGCTATTCTTATAGTGTACCTGCTTCCGGCACGACAAACCTGTTTCGATGGAAGGTTCTGGACATCGATGGTGGAGGACGTCGCAAGAGCTCGGAGCGCAGTAATGCCGATGGAGTCAGCCATGCTAACGGTTCTTCACCCAATGGCACTCAGGCTGATTCGACTAGCAGCAGCAGCTTTGCTATTAACGGCAACATGTCCAAGATCACACAAGCCGTACCACACCTTCTCCCAGACGTTGCAAGAGTGCTTCGCTCCAAGAACTCAGGTCCATTCGAAATCACAATCGATATCATGTTCCATAACCAAGAAATCTACAATATCGTGCGAAAATCAAACGTGCTGAATCGAGCTGTGATACAGGAGCTTTACAGTGTCACAGAGGACGACATTATATACTGTGACTGGTTCGAACCTGCCCTAGCATTCAAGGTGACCATTCCGCGGTATAGGAACGGCAAGAGATGCGCTGCCGGGGGGTTCATGGAAAGTGACATGCATGGCAGTCAGTGGCATGTGCCGCTCATGATGATGGAGTTGAGTGAAGCGGTTCAGGATGAAATTGTAGGCATTGAGGACGCGAAGAATGGCACATATTGAAATTCGGACCCTGTTTTCAAGAGAAACATTAAGATGGTATCAGCACAGGATATAGCGAATGGTCGATATGTTGGGAGGTTGTATCATGGTGAGTCAATAGGGTGTTCGCGAAAGACAGTATAATATCAACCTGTAATATTCAATCCTGTACTAGAGACTTTGTTGTGACCATGATCTTCACGTCTTCGCTTCATCTCAGTCATTCCCAATTCATCGTTGGTTCGTCTTGTGTTCATTGTTAGATCGTGATACTTCACTTGTCTCTCTCTACCCTTAGAGCTGAAAGAAGTCTCCGCTCCGTAAGAATTACTAGTGTCGCAGGAGACATTATACCTCAAATCAGACATGGTAAAGTAGTAACGAACACTGCTTGCTGAAGAGCTTTGTGCCTCAGGTAACACTAACGACTTTCTTGCAGATGCTGATAACATGGGCATTGTTCGTGACGCAATAACGCCTTGCTATGTTCCTTACTCTGCTAAGATTTGTCCACCATTCACCATAGATAAACTATCTCCTGTTAAAATTCAAATATCTGCTACCAAGGAAAAGCAAAAACAGATTGCTGCCAATGAAAGCAGCCAGGATGCCCAGGTCTCTCCAGCGATCGTCATAAGATAGCCCGAATGGACGGTAGAACTCTTCACCTGTGGCGAAAGCGCAGTAATTGCAAGTCCCACTCGAGCCGGGATCCTGTATGTATCCGGCGCCGCCAGCTGCGAAAAAGTTTGCCATATACTCACCGCATGTCGTACTAGGCGGAGCTGGGAATGAATTGAATTCGTTCGGCGTACACACGACCTGTCGTCCCTGTAGCTCAGTCGTTACCATTCCAGACACAAGGCGTGTAACTGGATTGAGCTCGTACAGCCAGACACGCCAAAATTTGGGAATCTGTGGCTTCGGAATCGTGACGCCACAGAAAAGGGCAAAAATGACGATGGCGAAGGGGTTCAGTAAGCTCGAGATAAACGAGCTAGGTGTGAGTGCCGCAATCGTCTGGCCCAAAGTTGTAGAGAAGACCTCTAGTATGAAGATTATGAAGAACTGATATCCAGCTCTATCGCTCGCACCTTGGAGACCGGGTAAGTAGTAGATCGGGAGGAAGAACGAGATCGTGCAGAATATTGTATATGGCATTTCTGCGCACACCATGGCGAACGCGAATGGGAACTGTCGGTACGCTTTGGCGGCTGCTTCTCGATAGTAAATGAGCCGTGCAAGATCGTACTTGATCTCGACTTGCGCTAGAATCAATGCTGGAACAACGGTGGCTTGGAAGATGACGAATACTCGGTATTGTAGAGACGCTCGTGAGTCGTTCAGTTGAAGAAAGGCAAGGCCGGTGATAAGAGCTATAATGACTTGATTAAACCAACCTGTACGGAGAGGTTAGTGTCGTACTGAAATACATGGGGTATGACTTACGCGTATAGCCATATTGAGGCGACCTCCAGAAGGAGAGGTGTGTCCGCCACGAGACTATGCGAATTTGGTGCCACAGAGGTGATGCATATTCTTTTTCAGGGAGCTTGGGCTCTGCTGCGATCTCTTTCATTCGCTGGTCCTTCATGGCGACAATGTCGTGCTTGATAGCCGCTTGCTCATCACTTTCGCGCCAGATCTCGCCCCAATCTTTGTCGCCTATTCGTGGTGCGATACCCGCGCCTATTGCGTCGAGCATGAACTCAGCTGGATTCATGTCCTCAGGACAGAAGGCACCATGTCGAGCAAGATACTCCAGCAAAGTGACAGCGTCTTCCCCGACAGGCCCCTGGTAGACACACTCCCCGCCTCTCTGCAGGAGTAGGAGCCTGTCGAACTGTTCGAACAATGCACTGTTAGGCTGGTGAATGGTGCACAGAATTGCTTGCCCAGCAGCAGCTAACTTGCGGAGGAAGCGAACAATATTGAATGCAGATTGAGAGTCAAGTCCTGAGGTAGGCTCGTCCAGGAAGAGTAGTAATTCTGGTTTAGCAGCCAACTCGACGCCGATGGTGACACGCTTTCGCTCTTCAACCGAAAGTCCACTTTCAGGACTGCCGATGATGGCGTCGGCCAGGGACTCCATTTCTAGCAGAGACAGAATCTCTTCGACATATGCATGTTTTTCCTCCTTTGGAACTTCGTACGGCTGTCTGAGATCAGCACTGAACCGTAATGCCTCACGGACAGTTGCAGTCGATTCATGGACATCTAACTGCTCAGCATAAGAGGTCCCTCTCTGGAAAGCAATACCTGGCTTTGTACCGTCAATAAGGATGTCCCCAGTGATCGTACCAATATTTTTTCGAGCAGCTAAGACATCGAGTAAAGTCGTCTTGCCTGCACCTGACGCGCCCATCAAGGCTGTTAGCTCGCCTGGGCGTACGTAGCCGTCGATATCGCTGAGCAGACGTTTAGTGCCACCTGGCACGGGTACATCGTAATTTAACCCCTCCCAGGTCAGGACGGATTTTGAAGTAATATTCAGCTTCGATGATTCGTCGATACTGCTCTTGTTTAGTCGTCTTTGCTTGCGCCCCTCGAGTTCCTGATTGAGTTTCTTTGTTTCTGAGTTCTCGCGGGCGAAAAACGTAATTGTTCGACCTCCTGCGCCAAATCTCAGGAGTTCACCAACGGTAGCGTTGATGAACAAGAAGAAGGCAATGAGAGCCAAGATAATTCCGACATTGCGCCATAAATCTGAGGGCGAATAGCTGAAGCCAGCCTCTATGTAGTTGGTACCTGAGACAATGTCTGAACCAGCTTGAGAACCTGGCAAGGTACAAACCTGGTGCTGCAAGTCGGTGTAGCCTGGTCCTGTGGGGATCAAGGACTCTGAAGTGCACCTCATCGAGAGGAACTTGAACTCGTTAGCCATGAGGGCCGAGAAGCCAAGACCCATCACCTGTGATTAGTTAGCACTGATCATTGCACATTGGCATCATCGTACATTGATATAATAGATCCATCGTAACCATACTTGTTGACTCTGCCATTGAATCAGGTAGCCTGATGTCACAACGAAGAAGGTTATTATCAATGCTGCCCATTTGATTGCGACATCAAAGTCGGCAGACAGCACACCGAGAGTTCGGAAGAACAGAGTCATGCACAAGTAGCCCAGAACAATGATGAGGTAGAAGGTGAAGAACGCTCCGGCATTCAGGACCAGTCCGGCCATGAAGTACACAATGATTGAGAAGATGAGGATCTGTACAGATGCAAATATAGTATCGACCGCAAGTTGGCCAATCCTGTTAGATTATTAGCTTGACGGATTGTCTCGATCAAAAACTAGCCGGCCACGGGGGGAGACGCCCGTACTGAACTATGAGGTGACTTACCATAGCGCACTCGGGCGATGAAAAGTGTATGCACGATGTTTGTTTACTATACCTCTCCCAAGGAAACATGCTGCAAGCTCGGCGAATGCATTAAATGCATTGAAGAGGAAAGCAATGAAGAGTGCACCTCCACGAGTGAAGGCACCAGCCGAAGTTTCTGGTTGCTTGAACCACACAGTACCAATCACGATCGCAATGATGATTGACGTCCCCCAGGATGTAGTTAAGGTGAATCGATCTTGCCATTTGAGGATGAACTGTCGTTGCATGAGTGCCCAGATTTGGAGGTAATATGGCACAGAATAAACAGATTTGCTGCCAGTGTACTTCCGTTTAGCTTCCCGATGTGCCACCTGAAAGTTCTCATATATCTGCTTCTGCTTCTCGAGGTCCTCCCGGTAGTTGTCCATTTCCGTGCGCAGTGCATCTGAAAGTTTTGACTTGTCGAATGCTTCTACAAGTCCATCGGGTGTAGAAGGTGCATTCTCGGGACTGCGACCTTGGGCGTACTCCCGCTCATACTCATCTGTGCACCCTGTCAGGTAGTCTGGAGTTGTCTGTCGAGGCTTGGGAGCAAACCCTAGAGATTCGAAGTACACTCGGGCCTCTGATGTTGGTCCAAAGAATACTTGCCTGCCTGAATCGATGACCATCACTTTGTCAAATTGTTTGTAAATCGTCTCCGAAGCCTGGTAGAGACTGACAAAAGTCGTTGTTTTGTAGATGTTGGTCATAATACGCAGACTTTTGGCGAAATCGCTTGCGGTCGAGGAGTCAAGACCCCTCGTTGAGTTGTCCCAAGCACATACGGTCGAGCCAGTGACCATCATTTCGGCAATGGAGACTCGTTTGCGTTCCCCACCAGAGATGCCTCGTGTGAACGCGTTGCCGACTATGGTGTTGCGTGTGTGCTCTATGTTGAACATTTTGAGCAGCAGGGCAACAACCTTGTCCTTGAAGTCCTTCTTGCTCATCCCTGCTGGCCTCTTACCTGGAGTCTTTACATCCAGCGCGAAACCTAGGGTCTGACCCACTGTCAGAGTCGGATGATGTACGTCATCTTCTTGATTGTAGGTAGCTTCGCCTCTAAAGTACTTCTCGAATGTTTTTGCATCGAAGGGCCCGTACAAGACCTCGCCGTCAATGCCTGTGTAGCCGATTCGTTGATTGGTGATAGTTCTCAAGAAAGTTGTGCATCCGGATCCTGGCCGACCAAGGACCAGGACCATCTCTCCAGGTTTAGCCACACCTCTGAAGTTCTTGAGAATATTGAATTCATTGCCTTTCTTCCCAAAGCCCAGAAGATTCTTGATGTTGCCGTAGAACGTGTCCACGAAAGCTTCAGGGAACACTTTGACAAAGATTTTCACACCTCCAAGACCACGAACAGTCAGGTTCTCCCAGAGGACACCAATCTGCTTTGGTTTGATGCCAGCGTCGAGCTCTGCTTCTCGATTTCCACGAAGGACGTCCTCCAGACTCCAGTCGTCTCTCGTTGCCCTGCTGGTTGAGGTAACAGCCTTTTCGATATCGTGGCTACCCTTGATGTTTGATGCTCGGGAGGTCACCCTTGACATTCGACGGTGATGTTCTTGACTCAACTCTCTACTCAGGTTGGCAAAGTCGCGTTCAGCTTGTTCGACGTCCACTCCAGAGGTAGTACGAACCGAGCCACGCGAGTTAGTGACTTTGAGGTAATGAGACTGTTTTTCGTGGTCAACGGGCTGAGCGTCCTCGATACTGTCGGAGTCAGTGGAGTCAGCGTTCGGCGACGTTTCTTCTTGGATATGATCGTTAGCTGTAGCTCCATGCTGTTCAGAAGGGTGGTTGAGCTGAAGTGCCTTATCCACCGCCTCGGTTGTCTCGTGAACAATGTGTGCGGCCATGATGTTGAATAAAATTGCTACTTGCTCAATTGCCTCTTGACTTATAACTTTCCAAGCTGGTCATCTATTGCCTTAGGCAGGCAGGGCGTATGCTGTAACAAGGGCGGGCGTCGGTGTACTGTTACATAGTGGCGAAATCACGAACAATGGTTTCCTGCTCAAACTGAGGTGAGAAGGAGCGATCGAACAGAGAAGCACGCGTCAACGACGGAGCAAGAACACTCGGGAGAATGAATTATAAACACAACATTAGTAGATCCCATCTGCAAGGTTGTCGGTTTTTTAGCGTTTGTGCATTTTAGCACGATGTTCAGATTGTGGATGTGACTCCAACAATCATGACTCAAGAGCTTCACAGCTGCACGCCAGTATGCAGTAGAGGTAGCCTCCAAAAACCAAGAAAGCCATTTCAACTAGGCTACATGGTGCCTTGATCATGACTCTTCAATATGCGAGTAATTTGCCAGATCGGGAAAACTGCGAAGCTTGAAGAAGACGATGCGGGAAGCTGAACCATTCCGGTCCAGATGTCGGACGAAACCGAACAACATGGAATCTCCACTCAAGCTCTCCCCATCGAACTGGAATGCTGCAGCTCGGAACCAAATTGTGTCCCCTACATTTCGCCTTCTTACCGATGTCGACACTGTGGTCACGAAAATGATTACATATCAACCATTAACATTAACAGCGTGCTTGATACCTTGTCGACATCGCATATTACAAGGCTTCTACTCAGCGCACTTGCGACTCGGACCGCTAGATTATCTATTCGGTCCCACTACCTAGTGCGCTGTCTGGCTAATCTCCGGTTGTTGAACAGCATCCTGCGGTGTTCGAAAGCTATTCGCATTTGCGCCTCCAGCGGGGCATTGTCTTTTCCGATAAGTGCGTTCCTGGTATGGAACACGCCAAGGTCGTGTGCAACGGAAAAGGCAGGAAAAAGCAGGAAAGGCCCTGCAAGTAATGCTCTCTAGCCTCGCACATTTTTTGTTCCGGCCTCGCTTTGCACATATCCCCCGGTCTTTGTACATCCTCCGATATCTCTATTGTCGCTTCTTGTCAGCTGGTAAGGAGAGCAGCTGTTTCCTAGTCCGTTTCTGAGCAGCAAAAGACCACCAGACGCATAGGCTGGCCAGTCCAATAGGTAAAAATATGTGGTCTTTCGTTCACGAGTCAGCATCGCTTGGTGCCTTGCACGGCAACCAGAAAGGAACTCACCAATCATGAACTCAATAACGAAGAGAAAGATGTCCAGCACGACGTTGAGTGCTTCTACCGAAATTCGTATAGGCCAGTGTAGGATGTCGGAGATACTGGAGAGGACGCCGTTGAGCATCTCAACAAGAGCTCGGACAACGTGATGAACACTTGAAGTCATGGCAACTGTGGAAGCGCTTAGCGGTGCTGTATGATAATCCTTTACTGGTGTGTCTCTGGCTCGACTGGACATGGTGGTGAGTGTTACAAGTCGTTAAGTATACATCAACGCGTGCACAGTAGGTAGGTCTGTGCGCTGTCCCGTTCAACCCGTTCGCACACACAGCAATGCAAACAGTTTATACCCCTTTCCTGTTGGCAAGTACTCTGACCCTTACGGCTCTATCTGCATCTCCGCTTGATAGTTTGATTGTGTACAGTCTGCTAGCATCAGCATTTAATTATAACGTCCGACACGTCCTTGTCGCATGTCAACCTCAATAGTATCAAGCCCATGCACGCATGCATGACCAACGATGTCGTAAAACATGTTCATGATCGTGTGTATAAGCAATTTGATAAGCTGTAACCTTCTCGGCGAGAGCAACTGTTGATTGCACGAATTTGAACAACTTCGCTCGGCATGACGAACCAGAACAGGCCAGCAATGAGTTTCCTTCCGGTCAGTTCATTCAAACTTCTTTGTAGTGATAATGGAATCAACATTTCCTGCCTCAAAGCCGGATTGGTCGAATGTAGAGGTCATTCACCGTGGCACGTTGGCTCCAAGGTCGTACTTTTTTCTTTTTGACAACGAGGAGGATGCCCTGGACAATGACATTAAGAAAGCATGTGCCCTCTGTCTCAGTGGTACTTGGAAATTTGCGCATGCTAATAGCCCATTTCTGGTATCAGAAGGGTTTTCAGCTCAAGGATACGATGTCTCAACATGGGCTGGCATACAGGTCCCTGGAATCTGGCAACTACAAGGATGGGGTCATCCTCAATACACAAACATCAAGTATCCCGTCTTCGTTGATCCTCCAAATGCACCTTTCGACAATAACCAGACAGGATGCTATGTCAGGAATTTTGACATTCCCTTGCGCCTACGAGGTCATCAGTTCCGGCTGAGATTCGAAGGCGTAGACTCTGCCTTCCACGTGTGGATCAATGGTCAGCAGGTAGGCTACAGCCAAGGATCGAGAAATGCTTCCGAGTTTGAAGTTACTGCGCTGATTGACGAATCTGAAACGAACACGATCGCTGTTCAGGTATACCAATATTGCGATGGGACATACCTAGAAGATCAGGATCAATGGAGATTTAGCGGCATCTTTCGCGATGTCTATCTACATGCCTTCCCAGAAGCCCATATTGAAGATTTTCGAGTTCAAACACTGCTGGACGATGACTTTGAGAATGCCGAGTTGCGTGTTGAGGTGAACACTGTAGGTTCGGGAACGATCGCTCTGAAACTACTTGGTCCGAAGGGCGAAGTCGTTCTAGAGTCCTCGCAAGCAGTAACGAAGGCTGGGACGACTTTCAGTGAGCAGGTAAGGTCACCACTGAAGTGGACAGCCGAGTCTCCGAACTTGTACAAGCTCGTGCTGTCGTTCAACTCAAGGACAGTCGTTTACAACGTCGGCTTCCGACGTATCGAGATCAAGGATGGTATCTATCAGGTCAATGGAAAGCGTATTGTCTTCCGTGGCGTCAATCGACACGAACATCATCCTCTGCACGGTCGGGCAGTCCCCTTTGACTTCATGAAGCAAGATCTACTGATGATGAAGAAACACAACATCAATGCCATCCGAACTTGCCATCAACCTTCTGATCCCCGCCTGTACTCGCTTGCTGATGAACTAGGTCTTTGGATTATGGATGAAGCGGACCTTGAATGCCACGGCTTCGCTGAAATTGAGGAAATGACTTTGGCAGCTGAGCATAGGGCCAAACCATTCCAGGATAGAATGACCATGATCTCCCGGGGGGCCGCCCGTTTCACTTCCGACAATCCTGTATGGAGGGAGCAATATGTCGACCGAGCACGACGACTTGTAATGCGCGACAAGAACCATCCGTGTGTTGTGATGTGGTCTTTGGGCAATGAGGCCTTCTACGGCTGTAATTTCCAGTCCATGTACGATGAAATCAGGTCTATCGACCAGTCACGTCCCATTCACTATGAAGCCGACACAAAAGCGCAGACTGTCGATCTCTTCTCACGAATGTATCCGCAAATCAAAGATATCATCGAGTTTGCAAAAGAGCCAAAGTTCACCAAACCGTTAGTTCTCTGTGAGTTCGCACATGCGATGGGAAATGGTCCAGGAGCTATCAAAGAGTATATCGATTCGTTCTATGAGTATCCTCGACTGCAAGGAGGATGGCTTTGGGAATGGGCGAACCACGGTCTTCTCAGCAAGACCAAGAGTGGTGAAGAATTCTATGCTTATGGAGGAGATTTCGATGATGAGCCTAACGACTATAATTTCGTCATGGATGGTGTGTTGTTTTCGAATCATACACCAACGCCTGGCTTGATTGAATACAGCAAAGCTATTGAGCCTGTCCAAGTCTCGGATTTGCGGGGTGAAACCTTCACTATTGTCAACCGCTACGATACTATCACATTGAACCACCTTGGATGTGAGGCTATACTAGTTGGCGACAACAACAGACATCTACTAGGCCAGATAGATATTGAACAGGACATTGGTCCACACACAAGTTGTCAGGTGGCCATTCCAACGAATTTCGATTTGGATAGTGCTGGTGGTGAGAGATATCTCCAGTTGGACTTTCGATTGAAGGGGGCAACCCCTTGGGCGGAGGCCGGTCATCTCGTTTGCTCCAGCCAACTGAAAGTTGAAGGTCCCGTACCACTATCGCCTCTAAGGACAAATACTATGTACACCCCAATATTGTCCCGACCCACACTAGCGACGCTTGAGATCACAGCCGAGACTGTCCGCTTCGTCTTCTCGCTGCATTCCGGCAAGATTACATCCTTTCGCAAAGATGACACAGAAATGATACATGCCAACATGGGCCCAGAACTCACACTCTACCGAGCACTCACAGACAACGATCGCCCACAAGACGGCCGAGAATGGAAAGATAAACTCGTACATCTCGCAAAGACCCATGTACAAAACGTGGACTGGTGGACGTCATCAAACTCTGTCGTGCTAGTAGTAAAGGCAAAAATCGCACCACCAGCTCTCAGCTGGTGCATCAATACCACTACGAGGTACACGTTCTCAGGTGACGGAAGCGTGCACATCAGTTGTAAAGGCTCACCAGAGGGGCAGAATTTACCTTCAACTCTTCCGAGGATCGGATTCGAGTTCGCAACGCCGTCTCCGTTTGACACGGTCGCATGGTTCGGTCGTGGGCCTGGCGAGAGCTACAAGGACAAGAAGATGAGTCAACAGTTCGGGAACTGGCGGAGGAGTGTAGACGATTTGTGGGTAGACTATGAGTTCCCGCAGGAGGGAGGAAATCGCACTGATGTGCGGTGGGTCACGTTCGGGTGTGTCGGCGCCAATCAAGAGTCCCTAGAGAGTGAGCATAATGAGTTTGAGAGTATGCATGCCACTGGAGACTCGGGCGGACGCCCGGGGAGTTCCTCGCGTTCAATATCCGACAAGAAATCATTGACTGCGAAATTTGGTGCGCAACAGGGATTCAACTTCAGTGCCAGCCATTACACGACGAAGGACGTTGACGGAAGCACACATCCATACGAGCTGCACCGGAAGAAAAAGGACTATGTGGTTGTAAGACTCGATGCCGATCATCATGGCCTGGGTACCGGAAGCTGTGGTCCGAAGACATTGAAAAATTATGCATTAAAAACAAGCGATTTTGAGTTCGATATTCTTCTGATCTGACGAAGGTGACGCTGTTCAACAGCACCTGAGGGGACAAAACAGTGCTCGTGGCCAGACGAGAACGACTGGTTCACGAAACATAATGTTGGGTGAACACCAAGTTGTGAATTCGTGGAGGCTTTCCTTCATGTGTACTTTTTCTTCTTCTTTTCTTTCTTCCTCTCTTCGTCATAGAGGGCACTCGACTGGCAGTAGAGTGTATCCCTTGCGCGTCGCAATGACTGGCCGGACCTGGGACGAAGCGAAAGTAGGTAGGCGTGCTCTTATGCACTGGCAGGAGGTGAGGTACGAGGTAGAAGGAGTACTATTGGTAACACCAAGAACCTGCGCGTTCGTGCCAAGTTAGTGATGTATTCGTGTTAACTTAGTAGAATATTCGTGCTAAGTTAATCAAACGTTCGTAGCAGATTAGCGATATGTTCATATTCAATTGCTTAGTAGGATGTTGGTGGTGTTCGAAGCAACACCTGTGGTCATCTTGGTGAGACAGTAATATCGCAAGTGTCGACAATAGCAGCAACTTGAACCCAGAAACAGACCATCAACCATTAAACTGGAGTCGACCATAGAAGACTGACTTCCTGTCTCGAAATAGGAAGGTATAACGAGGATGGTCCTGCTTCGATCTCGGCAGTATGCCTCGGAGGGCAATCTACAAAGCCCTTGCACATGTACCGTATACAGATCTTCGAGTGTGCTACTCGAGTACCGTAACATGTTCGAGGCTGTCAACCAATCAATGCCGAGCAGTTCATGTCGTGCGGAAATAGTGGGTAGATCATTAGGGCGGATGGGATGACCATCGTCCTTCACAGGATGGCTCTGGGCCTATGGACTTCATAATGTGGTGTGCATAATCGAACGAGTGACAACACGCCCCCAGGTGTATTGCGCTCCTCTCCATTCGGCTATCGCGCCAGACCGAGATATCTGACGATGACATCCCGCATCTGGCTAACAGCAGGCGACAACGCTGAGCATGTCGCGTCGAGAACGATCAGCAGTCTCTATAAGCTGCTGGAGTGCATCCTCGATGTTAAACATGCTCGCACGCACTAATTATGGCCTAGCGAACGATCACAGCACGTCCCGATCGAGCGTTCGAGTTCGGGCGTCCACCAGAGTGGTCGCTTTACCTGACGGGGACGTGCTTGGATCCTACAATCCACGCAATCGACCTCATTACGATTCTGCCACCTCCCACCACAAGTGCTACTCCGAGATGATCGTCCAAATTCTGCACATCTCACCGATGGCTGACTTTGCAGTATTGGGGACTCTGCGCCCCTTACCCTTCACAAACGGCATACCAATAGAAACTCGACCAGGATGTCCACGTCTGCATCGAGCTGATTGACACAAAACCTATTCGATTTCTACACAATTGTGGTAAATAAAAAGTTCAAACGTCCAAGTACAAGATGCTGGAGACTGAACCCCGTAGCGAGATCGGGTGGAAGGCTCAAACTGGTCTGCAGAATGGATACATCGTTCGGAAGGACATTGCGTCGTTCTGCATACGCCGCCGCTCGATTGTGTCAATCGCATCCATCCAGGCATGAAGCCTATGGAGGCCGAATGCAGCACATTCATTATGGCGCTATATCACCGCGCGCATGAATGTTGGCTTTTACTACTGCCCACGCACATGCTCAGTGTCGCATCATCTGATGTGACCAAGTAGTGCGTCAAAAGAGGCACGTTTTCAATGTCTTTGACCAGGCTGATTGCAGGCGTCCTCCGCAGAAATTCTGCTTCGAGGTTCACGCGTCTCATGCCACTCATAACGAATAGTCGATTTTCGACAAAATTACGTCCATGACTAGCATTTTGGCAGTCAATCCGCTTCCACGCATTATGGCTTTGCAAAAGCGACATGGGTGGTTCCTCAAATTGCATAGCCCGCACTGGTGGTTTAAAGCCCGTCTGAGGGCGTCTATTGTTGCCTACCCCGAACAAGACTCTACACATTCCACAATTGAGGGCTGATAGCAGCTTGGTGTATGCTTGAAAAACGCAAGGCACTACGAAGTTTCGTGAATGCAGTCAACACGTGGTCAGCTTTGACTTTATGATTGGCCATGATGCAATGCTTGTACACAGCCTAAGATTGCCGCCAAGAAATGCTTTCGCCGCTTCAGGAGACTTTACCTCGATTGCCAAGCTCGAAAAAGTCTTGTTCTCGTGCCTCCGCCGCTCTGAGTCGGTCGGCCCATCAAGCCAAGACGTTCTTACAGTACAAACTAGACCTTTTGGTCCAAGTCAGTGATGCTGATCGAGATATGGGAAAGACACGTTTCCTGCCAAACTCGTTCTATTCGTGCTTACTTTGTACATCTATACGTCTTGCAGAGGATGTTCTGGCGTCGTTTTTACTATGATGCCGTCCAATGACCAGAGACCGAGAGTGGTTAGATGCGATGACCTCAATGTGGCGTCTTGAGGTATATCAAAGCTTTGACTTCTCGTCCCTTGAACTTTGTGTTACAGGCATAGAGATCACTCATAGCCATACTTCGAGTAACAGATCTCATCACTAAGCCGGCATCATGGGCAAACTCAACTTCGGTGAGGTAGCAGGGAGCTGGAAGCTGTTCAGCCCTGAGGAGAAGAGGAACATTGCTATCTACATCCTGGGTATTATGTTATACAAGTTTGGTCTTGAGGCATTCAACGGTTCTATTACAGCACTCGCTACTAACAGATACGACTGGTGAGTGATACGAGTTGGATGGGGTGGTGCTGAGCTGACGCATTTCTCAGGGAGGCCTGGCGAAGTGATTCATCAGCAAAGACCTTCGAGCGTGTTGGTCTGCTCCAGGGTCTTAACCAAGCATTTCAATGTGTGGGATCAATTTTGATCGGCCCTCTCATCAAGCGGTTCCCGACCAAGCTTGTTCTGGCCGTTGCTATCTTCTGCTTCGGTCTTCTCACAGCCATCCTCATGATTGTCGATGCTTCTACTGGTGGAACTTTCAAGCCAGCTGGTTGGAGGGCAACCAATGAAGACGACTTTGGCTACTACGGTTACTACAACACAGATGCGATCATCCCGATCTACTGCATTTCGGGTATTGCCTATGGTATGTCACGTGAGCCAGGTATTGTGGAACCATTGCTAACTCGCGTCAGGTATGGTCGAATTGATCCGTCGTGTCATTCCTAGAGATATTGTTGGTGGCAACGTTCAGAAGCTTCGTCGTATGGACGCTTTGGTGCACATTTTCTACGAAATTGCTGGTACTGCTGGTGCTTTCTGCACAGCCTTGGCGTTGATTCCTCGATTCGGAAACAACTACAGCTTCATCATTACACCAATCTTCTTTACTTGTGCATGTAAGTTGACTTGACCTCTTGGGAGGCACCCGAACTGACAGTGACCAGCGATTGTTTGGTTCTTCATCAGCAACCTCAACTACACCAAGCGAACACACTTGGAGAAGGCGGAAAAGAAGAACTACTTCATGCTGGTCGTGGAGGGGTTTCTCTTCTTCGGCAAGTCCGTGTACGTTGGTGGCAAGATTCTCCTCACCAACAGGCGATATATTTGGTTGCTTCCCGGTTACTCCGTTGCCCTCTATGGCCACAGGTATCTGGAAAATGGTATTGCTCCCCCTATTGCACGACGATACCTCGGAAACAGCGCGTGGTCACAAATTATGGTGGGAGGAAGTAACTTCGGTGAGTTGCTCGGTGCAGCGTTCGTCTTCGTCTTCACGAACTTCATCCAAACACCAATCCCATGGCTTCGACTGGATGCTTTGAGTTTACTCATCGTATGGTATCTACCATATTGGTATCCTTCACGAGGCAATGTCAACGAGGCCTGGAAAGTGGCTGGAACCTTTATTCCTATTTCTTTCGGTTGGGCTGCAGGTGATGTATCCTTGGCTGCCTATATCCAAGCTTCCCTGGCAAGACTCGAATCACAGCACACGGATGTTTCCGCTCTTGGATCCGTCATGGCTTGCTTGTACAGGTATGTATCAGTGTCTTCGTCACCGCGAAATCCGGCTAACATTTCCCAGCACATATATCGTCATTTATGCGATTGCCAACCCTCTACTCGGAAGATATATCGACAGTGTCTATACTGCGCAAAGAGACATTCGACCAGCCATCCGAAACATCGCTGGCGTTCAATTCACCATCATCTCGCTTGTTGTGTTCTCTTCCACCTTCATTCCTAAGGGCGCCTTGGCTTTCAATCCCCAGATGCTCAACGACGAAGCTCTTGATGTTGACCTCAAGAAGCCAGATCCTCGTACTGACAGTGATGACGATCTCAAGGAACACTACCACAATGGCACTATTGATGACCGACGAGGCAGTGTTACCCGCGCCAATGTTGGTGTTGAAGATGCCTTCAGCCCAGATATGTCTGTTATCGCTAACCACGAGAAGACTACTCTCGACAAGGCCGGCGTGCGAGAATACTAGTCAGACAAGGACGGTGTGCAAGATGTCGACATCCTTCTTTGATATTCGGTACAAATGAAAGAGTGTTAACACTTGACGATAATGTAAAACATTGTCACTTTACGTATCTGGTCTTCCAGACAAGCCCTATTGTGTGAGAATACAAAATTCGGTGGCTGTTCATAGAATGACAACATAATACTTCACGGAATTGGATTTGTTTGTCCAAGCAAAATATGCAAGGACTCTATGAACTTTCCACAAGGCCTTGAACCTTGGAAGAGGAATATGAGGCCAAGCACGCCTGATTTACGGAGTAAACATTTTGGCCTGGGTGGACGCCCGTAGTACGGATGCCAACAACAATGTGTTCATTGAAGAATTGAGGCCGTAGGGCACAGGCGTCCAACAGAGGTCTTGGGATTTTCCCGCAGGTGCGTAGGGAAATCAATTACGCATTGAGTCAAAAGGATAGGTCCGGGTGGACGTCCGTAGCATATATGCCAATACGTGACAATTCCTCTATTGAAGAATTGGGACCCCATGCAAGCAGGGCGGTGATAAGGAGATCAATGTGAACCTCGTCACACCTTCTCAATCAGACGATATGCGCCACTCTAGGCTTGGTCAACTATAATCCGAGCCAGAACGTGACAAACTTCAAGTTCAGGGCGTTCTAGGGACGCGCACACCTGTCACCTGACTGAGAAGGTGTGACGAGGCAAGTGCGCACTGAAAGCTACGGTTGGATCACGGTGCCAGATGCGCAGTATAATCAACCTCACCAAGACCTCCCCTTGTTAAGGACGCTCACCTGGCCAGACATTGTTCGCATTGCAGGATCGGAAGCGACTTTGAACCAACAGGAAAACTGGTAGTATTGCTCTCAAGCAGATAATTCGTGGCACCACCGAGCGACCTCAACAAATCTCTACCAAGACGGGTGTCCAGGATCAATACGCCAGGTACTTATTAGCGAAGAAACAATCTTCTCCAACTACACAGCTTTGACTTACATACACTACAAGTTCAAACTTATACTACACAATGGACTACCTGCGTAGAGCCTTCAATCAGCTGCTCGATCAGTACATTCTGCGCCCATCGCCATCCAACATCACGCCGAACCATGAGCCATCAGACGACGAGGACCACGTCACAAGCATTATCCGTATCGCCCTGCTTCTTCGAACTCGTCTTCCAGCAGACCTAGTGCCAATGATCCTAGACCATGCCGAACTCTGGCACCCGATAGTTGTCGCGACCTCCCTCCACCCTGACAGGATAGCTGAACCTCAATCGCGCAAGCTGCAAGCCGCACTTGTTATTCCACCACACCTACCTCGGAACAGTATCCGCCTCATCCGCCTCATCACAGTGAGTCGCGATCAAGGTTGGAGTTCCTACCCCGAGGATCACGATACGTACAGAGGATCCTACACCTGGTTCGAGGCAGGCATCCGTGGTCTGGATCCTGATAATCTTGCCGACATTGAAACCATCTACCAGAACGTACCTGTCGATTGTCAACATCGCAATGCCCTCGACCCGGAGCATGTGGATCTGTGTTTGGCGCACGAGGAGCGCTACAAATATGGTGCTCAGCGCATCGCAACTAACATCCATGCAGGGAAGGACTTCAGAGAACACGTGGTTCAGTGGGATTTAGAGAGTGAAGATGAGGGAACCAGAAGGATGATCCGGGAGGTGAAAGGTGGCTGTAGGATTGAGGTTAGTGCACACGCACAATTCCCAGGCTGGGTAAATTATGTAAAGAGTGTGAAGATTGAAGTCGAATGTGCGGTGGTAAGGAAGATGTAAGATCTAACCACTTTCCGCTCATCATGTTATAAGTACGTGACGATAGGCGTTGGACTTACCAGTACGTATGGAGCAGTCTCCAAGTGAAGAGACGAACATCTACACACGAGAGAAGATGGCACGTGGCCTCAGTACGGCTGCATCGTGGCCGATACGCAGAAGGCGATCGTGGTGGTTGGGTTGCACAGTACTCAAGGAAGTACTTGACTATACAAGACAGAATCGACGTCCAAGACTGTGTGGTATCTGCTCGGTCTGTAATCCAGCATGCCCTCAACGGCCAACCACCTCCTAGTCGAGTCTCTATGTGTTCCCTGCAACCTCGTCAAAATCATAGCAGAACCACAGCAGAACCGTAACAAGGACATAACAGAACCATACAAAACCAATGCAAGATCCAAGCGCTACGCTGGTGCATTAGTATTGTTCTCGTCAGCGATCATCACGTTCATGGCCTTTCCGCGCTATCCAACCAGGGCGTCCTCCTCAACGTCATTTTCGAGATCGAACATACTGCCGGTGAATGTCTATGCCTGAATGTAAGCATTTAACTGCCGTTGGCAGCACATTTCATGGAGGACAGGGAATTGTCCCGTGCAATGATTACCACCTGGAATGCCAAGCACTAATCCCGCGCGTACCATGAGCCACGAGAACGAAGCCACCACAGACTTATAGCATGATCACCCCTGACCTTGAGACAAAACACTGTACAGTAACACCAGTATCGCCAACACTGAGACAGGTGCAGGCATTAACAGCGTACAAAGTCCGCATATCTTGACTGCATCCCTTGTCCAAAGAGTCCCTCCTCCAGTCCATGTCTTCATCCTGACATGAACCATGTACATAAAACAATATACCACTTCAAACCTGATCGTATCCCAAACCCTTCCACAAAAAGCAGGAATAAAGCACAGATCAAGTACGTACTAACACTCACATCCAAAATCTAGCCCTCCATCATCATATATGCACAACATCGCACCGCTCCGGGACCAGATCTGCCCCGCTCCGAATTCCCCACCGCATACACTAACAACGGCCAACCCCAAAAACTCCCTTTCTGTCATTACATCTCCCTCTCCATCCCCTCTCACCTCACTGGCCCAACCCAACACTCCGAAGCCTAAAGCTCAAAGCCCCATAGCACGTACTTTGGTACGTAGCTCTTCACCAGATGAGCGCATCATCGCAATCCGCAAACGGAAATCTGCACAACGGTTGGAGCTAGTCGGATTCCCGATGGAGGAATGCCACAGCAAAATCATGACGATGCCGGTTAGAGCGGACTTTGAGCTCGAGACATTGGATGGAAAAAGAAAGAGATCGACTCATCTGTCAGAATTCGGATTTGGCGTGAATGGCGGGATGGGGCCAATTGAAGGTGGTGGTGCGCTGGTTATCGTGTGCATCATTGACTGTCAGGCGAACAGGTGAGAGGTGAGATTTTGCGACAATGAAGGGTAGTGAATGTTTGATTGGTTGCTTGTCCTGCGAAGAACGTTTTGCTGAATAGCTTTTTCGTAGAAGAGCTGGCATGCTGGTATTATCACCCAGGGCATCCTTCCGAACACACGCAACAAAAGTAAGCGGCCGTTTTTGACGACCACCCTATTCGTGCGTGCTGCAAATTCAAGCAGTCGTCGCAGCAGATAAGTATCTCAACACGTAGTGATTAAGTTAAATCCAAGCAGAAGACTCGTTTTTGGTAACTGGAGCTTTAATTGCCAACATACATAGTACTATCAAACACAGATGCTAAAAGAGCCAGGCGATTCGCCCGAAGCATCCTTCAGTGGTTATCACTGGTCCAAATGTCCCAACACCTTCCCAAAATATCGTAAAACAATTCGCAATCTTGCTGTCTATAAGTTCTTCCCATCGATAGTAGAGCCAAATGCTTTCGCAAAGTCAGAAGATACATCAAAGCATTCCAACTCTTCTTCATATGACTGTACATCGTCCAAACGCGCCTGCCAATGAGGTTAAATCTCTCTCATCAATGTCCAAATAGTGTAGTTCTCCAATAAATCCCAAACATATCCTGGTCTATTCTGGTATTTATTGAAACAATGTTGCAGTAGTCAAACAGGCATCATGTTGATTGAACAAGGTAATGGATAGCATTCGTGTGGTTGCTTAGCCCTGAATGGCTTCACGAATTTGCTGTCCAACTGCCTTGGCAACAGGTGGCTTCATCATGGTGAAGTGGTTACCCTTGATAGTAACCATCTTGCATTTCTTGACATCGAGTAGTCTGTCCCAGCCATTAGGGCCGAAGTCAGTTCTGTTCTCCAAGAGCCATTTCATGCTCTTTGGGTCATCGGCTTGTGGTGGTGGCTTTGGATCGCCTGGCTTTCCGCACACACCATCTGTTGCCCATATCATAAGAGTGGGCGGGGGTACGAATCCAGCTCTTTCGGCTGCCTCTGGGCGATAGGCAGTCAATGCTTTGATGCTGTATTCGAAATGAGGCAAGAGCCAGTTAGGCGTCTTGCCGGTACCAGTTCCGAGAAGACCAATCTCGTCAAAGAAGTGGTGGAGACGAGCTGGCAGGGGCTCGAGCTTTACTGGGCATGGTGAATCGATCAAGATGAGCTTCTCAACATACCAGTTCTTGTCAGGGTTTGATTTGGACAGCTGAGACAGCTGCTTGGCGACTTCATAGGCGACGACACCTCCAGCAGACCAACCGCCGAGGATGTATGGTCCGATGGGTTGACGGCGCATGACTTCTTCAAGATAGAGCTTGGATACGCCTTCGATACCACATGTGTAGCTAGTAGGATCCTTCATGAACGGGCAATTGAGGCCATAGACTGCGAGGTTCTTGCTGTCAATTGCTGGAATCGAGACGTAGGAGGTGGCGGATCCACTACCATCAGGGAACAGGAAGAAGTTTTTGGTGGCAGTCTTTGGGTTACCTTGAAGCAGGACGGATGTGGCCGGAGGCATGTTGACCACGATTGGGATTGGGGTAGCAGGAGCTGGAGTAGCAGTTACAACAGGTGCAGCGACTGGCTTAGCTGGCTCAGCAGTCTTCTTAGGTGGAGCTGGAGTTGCCTCAAGTCCGAGAGCCTTTCGAAGATGACCAAGAGTTGGGTTGTCGGCCAGGATGGTTGGATCAAGGTCGATGTCGTGGTCCTCACGGAGCTTGCCAAGGACAGTCAAGGCCATGAGCGAGTCCATGCCAAGGTTGCTAAGATCTGTGGTCTCAACAATCTCATCAAGCTCCATTTCCATTTCTTGAGCAATGACACGTCTGATAGTCTCAATCATGTCAGCGCCACCAGCTGCTGGTGGAGCAGCGTAGGACTCAACGGCTGCTGATCGACCAGTCTCAGCCTTAGGTGCGACTTCCTCGGGCTCAGGAGTGGTAAGACCAGACTCAACTGTGCCGTCTTCACTCTCGGAGTCGCCATCAGTTGATTCAGTCGAGTCAGTGTCGTCAGCAGGGGCAGCAACGGCGGGTCCAGCCATCTCCGACAGATGCTTTCGCAGAGCACCGACAGATGCATAATCGGTGAACAAGCTACTTTCGACCTCTAAATCAAGATCCTCACGGAACTTGCCCGAAATGGTCAAAGACATCAAACTGTCAACACCAAGATCCGCCCATTGCACGTTGTCGACAAGCTCAGCATGATCGACGTCAATCTCTTGAGCGATGATATCGAAGGCTTTCTGTGCTAAACCTCCAGCAGGCTTTGGAGCAGCAGGAGCTTTCTTGGGCTTTGGCGCCTTCTCCTTCTTGACCTTAGCTGGCTTAGGCGCTGGTGTAGGTGCAGCTGCAGCTGGAGCTGGAATTCGTGACGCGACAGGTGATGGAGCAGCAGCAACAGCAGGCTTGGTGCTTGGGGCAGCAGCGGCACCCTTAGGCTTTGGCATCATGACATCCATCAACTTGCGAGGAATGCACTGGAAGCGAATACCACCAGCGACACCAATGACTTCCTTCTTGTCGTTGAAGATCCAGACGTCACCAGCTCTCATTTTGGAACCTGCAACAGGTTGCATCTTGACGTAAGCAGAGTAGGTCTTATCGAGCTGTGGCTTCTCGGCAAGTCGCAAGCTGCTCCAACCGTGGGAAATGTAGCACTCATCTTGGGGATTGACGGTGGCGTTGACTGTGAAACCAGTGATGTGGCACAAGCTGTCAATGATGTAAGGGTTCATGAAGAAACTGCCCTCGGAAGCGCCAGGTCTGAACTTGACAGTACTGGCAGCTTCAAATTCAGGACCATCGAAGAGGACACTCTGCATGCCCTGGAAGGCATCAGTGTAGTCAACAAGAGCAGTGAAGAGCTTGTAGGCCATTGGTCGGCTGACCTTGTCAGCTTCGCCGTTCTCAACCTTGTGCTTGAGGAGGTCAATTCGAGATTGCACCAAGTAAGCTTGCTTGGCCCACTCGGACTTCCAGGTCTCTGGGTCTTCGAAGACACAGACGCACTTGGCATGGACCACATCCTTCTTGCCGTTCCAAGATGTAATGGTAAAGTCAGCCTTACCAGCGGCAAGATCAACTGTGCAGGACGACTTGAAGGTCTGTGACTCAGGCTCTTTGATGTTCTTGAGCAGTAGAGGAGCGGGGTTATCCATGGTGCCAATGTTGATGTGAGCATCTTGACCAGGTCTCAGTAGCTTGTAAGCATAGTCGACGAGAGTGTAGCAGATGTCAGCATACAGAGTCGATGGGCACAGACCCGAGCCGTTGACGAGATGGCCAGAGATGACAGGGAACAGCTTTGGATCGGCAAAGTCAGATTCGGCGATAACAGTCGCAGTCTGTCCTTTAATGTCTTCGGACACGATACCCTGAACACCAGTGGATAGCCATTTTCGTGGCTTGACTGGGGCAGCAGCAACAGGGGCAGGTGCAGCCTCGATTGCCTTGGACTTGGGGTAATCGCCCTTGTAGATCAACCAATCACCACTATACTGGAGCCAGTAGTTCTTCTCGTCAAATCCATAAGAAGGCATGTCGTGGATGACACGGAGTTGATCGTTCTCCTTGTGGAATGCATTCCAGTTCAATGGCTTGCCAGAAGTATAGAGAGTAGCCATGGATTGAGAGATAATCTTCCATGGGTCGTCATCTCGTCGCATGGTCGGCAGGGTCGAAGTGGAGAGGCAAGACTTGATCATGCTTGCGCACAATGGATGTCCACCAACCTCGAGCCAGAGCGAGGTTTCGCTGATGGTCGAGGAAGACATTGCCGCAGCAAGACCGCCTACGAAATCGACTGTCTTGCGGCAGTGTCGGCTCAAGTACAGGCCATCAAAAACGCCGCTAGAGGTAACGACGTCGCTCAGCAGAGGAGAGATGACTGGCACACGTGGGGCGTTGTAAGTAATGTTGGCAGCAAGCTTCTCAAAGTCTTCAAGGATTGGGTCAACCTGGGAAGAGTGGAAAGCAAATGGCAACTTGAGTTTGGTGCACTTCTGACCAGCATCAGCCAGCTTCTGTGCGACCTCATCAATGTCGGCCATGGTTCCTGAAAGAACAGTATCCGAGACACCATTGATGCAGGCAATCTCGATCTTGCCTTCACTGTTTGCGACGACGTCTTGAAGCCCTGCAACTGGGCATCGAACAGCGAGCATGGCATGAGTGCCAGCAGTGCATTTCTTCTCGAGGAGAGACGCTCGCTTTCCGACAAGGTAGATGGTATCAGCCACTGAGAGAACACCGGCAGCTTGAAGAGCGGCATACTCACCAAGTGAGTGACCAATAACGACGCTTGGCTCAACACCCCATGTAGACCAGAGACGAGTGCATGCCATCTGGATGCAGCACATACCAAGTTGCACAACAGTAGGAGGCAGATTTTGCACCTCGACGCTGCCATCAATGAGAGGCATGATTGAAGGCAGACCCTGTCGAATAGCGATCTCATCAAACTCTTCGATATCACCTCGGAATTGCTGGGATGTCTCAAACAACTTCTTGCCCATGCCAGTGTATTGCGAACCCTGTCCAGTGTAGGCAAAAGCCATCTGAGGCGCAGCCAATGGGATTGGGTTGTGTGTCTCGGATTGAATGGCTTTGAGAGCCGATGAGAGCTGCGCAACAGTCTGCACAGGAAATGATGCTCGGTATGTATAGTGCGATCGTCGAGCACTGGTGGTATAGGCCAGGTCAGCAAGACCAAGCTCAGGAGTAGCGTTCACATATGCCTCGAACTTGGCGAGAGTCTTCTTCATGGCACCGAGAGACTTAGCAGAGATGGTGACGACCTGAGTAGAGCGAGGGTCTGGTGTTGGGATTCTTCGGATCTCAGGACCATCAGTCAAGAGCATAGCTGTGTTACCACCAGCAGCTGAGAAGTTGTTGATAAAGGTAATACGCTTGCCACCAGCTGGTCGTGGGAAAGGTGTTGGCTCGAAAGCAATGTTGACACCACGCTCCTTTAGATCTGGTGCAAAGTTCTTGTTGATCTGCTTCTTGATACCTGTGTGAGGAGGGATCATACTCTTCTGCATCATGAGGAGAACCTTGATCAAAGCACAGACACCAGAAACAGCTTCGCCGTGGCCGATGTTAGACTTCACGGCACCGACGTAGAGTGGCTGATCTGGGCGTCTTCGACCCGTTCGAGGAGCGAAGACAGAGGAGACAGACTCCATTTCGATGCCGTCACCAGCCTGGGTACCAGTTCCGTGCATTTCGACGTAGTTGACATCGTTGCATGGGACGTTGCACTCCTTTAGAACCTTGTCGAACAGGAATGATTGATTCTCGGCACAAGGATGTGTAATGGAGACAGCCTGAGCAGAGTGGTTGGTGCCGATACCTCGAACAATACCCAGAATTGGATCTCTGTCGGATACAGCATCCTCCAATCTCTTCAGAATGACGGTACAAACACCATCGCCTCTGCAGTAGCCGTCGGCGTCATTGTCCCAAGTCTTGCAGGAGCCAGTTCTGCTCAAGAAGTGACCACGTGAAAGACCAGAGAAAATATCCGAGTTGGTAAGAACGTTGGCACCACCAGTGAAAGCAGTGTCACATTCACCAGCTCGAAGAGACGTGATAGCGACATTGATAGCAGCGAAACTGGAAGAGCAGGCAGTATCGACCGAGAAAGAGGGTCCGCTCCATTTGAAGAAGTAGTTCAGGCGACCTGGACCAAACGCTCGGACACCACCCGAGATGAAGTAGGTGTCGATGTCTTGGGCAGCGTTGACCTCACGCCAATCGTCAGAGGTCTGACCATAGAAAGTGCCAATTCTGTCTTGTTTAGTAGAAGGTGTTCGATTGGCAACGAAACCAGACATTTCCATGGCTTCGTAGGCGGTGGTCATGATCAAACGTTGCATAGGATCAGTTTGCGCGGCCTCTCGAGGAGACATGTTGAAGAATCGAGCGTCGAAAAGGCCAGGGTTCTCGATGAAGTTACCGAATGGCGTGTGCGAGGTGTTCTTCTTCTTCGATGAGGGATCAACGTGAGAGTCGACTGGGAAACGGTCGGCAGGAACTGGCTTGTGGACGTCCAGACCTCTGACGAGCAGATCCCAGAAAAGTTCGTGATTGGCAGCATCAGGGAACCGACCCGAGAAACCAACGATAGCAATATCAGCTTCACGCTTGGATTGCTTGGTACCTGCAGGAGCTACTGATGTCCACTTCGACTGATCTTCCACAGTGACTTGGGATACAGTGGCTTTGAGAGCAGAGACGATGCTGCTGGTGAGGTTGGTCACTCCGACAGCGAACACCTTGGCCTCGGATGGGTTGCCGGAGACAATGTACTTCAGAACCTTGTCCCAGCGAATTGGCTCGAGAATGACTTCTCTGAGAGCCTCCTCCAGCACCTCCAAACCATTCTTGCCTTGGATTGGCTTGCCAGAAATGCTGGAGCAGATTGGGAATTTTTGAGACTGAGCGCCAAAGATCTCCTTTGTCTGCGGTCGGAGAATCTTCTGGACGTCACTCTCCAAGTGTAGGTGGTTTGCGTGGTAAGGGGCGTAAACAGGGACGGCGGCATTCTTTTTCGAGCGGAAGAAATCCGAGGTCTCGAACAAGCGAGCTTTTGTGGAGGGAGGGCCACTGATAGTGACGGAAGATGCTGAAGATGCGGAGATCCATAGCTTGTTTGCGGGAGCGATGTTCTTTTCCGCATGGAAGCTTTCCAGGGCTGCCAGAGCGGATTTCTCATCTGTGGCCACGAGTGTCGACCAGGACTTGCTCTCAGAGTCAACCTCAAGCTGTTGGGCAACCTTTCCAACATGGGCTCCAGCTCTGAAAGCAATTCGTACGGTCTCGGTGGCGAGGGGAAGGAGGGCGGTAAGAGAATCGGCGCAGGAAACTGCGGTAGCGGTTATTAGACCAGTGCACAGACCAACGAGTCTGGCATCTGCATTAGGTGATATATATGTTGGTGTACGCTCTTCAAATGCTCTGTTCGCTGTCAGTGGCTGTTCTTGAGCTGGTTGTGGCTCGGCTTACCCAAAAAAATGACAAAATTGAGAAATGGAAAGTAAAGCACTTTCGATGGCGGCATCTTTGTGCTCGCTGCTGTAATAACGATCGACTAATTCTTGTATTGTGTTGAAATCGGGAACTGCTTTGGAAGGATGTGATCTCGTCCGGTTCTCGACTCTGACGGCTTCACTTGCTCTTTCCAGGAAGGCCTGTAATACTACATCGTCCTTTCTTGGAAAGACTTTTGTGAAGAACGCCCGGCAGTCTGCCGTTTGGTCACCGAAGACGTAGACTTCCTCCATTGTGTATATCAAATGAATGTCGACGTACTTCGGGTGCGTTTCTTAACGGACAGGAAAGAGAGACAAGAGCTGATCTCAGCTATACATATGTCTTAGGGGAAGCATATGCTCCTCTCCTATCGAAAATAGATCCATGACCAGCAGGGGTCAACTCCAGGCGTACCTTGTGGGGTCTCACCTGTGCGCGACGATTGCACTGGAAATTCATTCAGCGGCAGAGGATCCCAAATCTGCGCTAGTGAGGTTTCCTCGCTTTGGGTGTTGGGTCTTACCATCAGGGTGTGATTCTCGTTCCATCCAATTTTGCCATTACAATAATATTCGGTAGCCGACCCAGGTGAAAAGCACACTGTGGTTCATTTCAGTCAAGGCGCCCATAAAGTGGACCGATCGAGACTAGCATGTAATTTAAACGTCTCACTTTCGGACACGCTAAAGCCCCAAGGCCTTGGACCAAGCCTCTTCCTCCCCTTTATTTTTGGCAGCGACAACAAAAGTTGGCCACTCGGATTTCGTGATTCAACTTCAGCCGCAACCTAGTGCTGCAAAGTGGTTGAGGCTGCGATACACTAGCGAAGTTCCTCGCATCCAGGGTACCGTATTCATCTAGTCCTCATACTGCATGGCTGTACTACATCGATACGCAGGCTTTCTCAAGCCAAAGTTCTTTCCACATGCAATGGTACATGTTGCTGACCAGATAAGCTTCTTACAACAGGAACACCGCACTATTTCCTTTGTGAATCTCGTCCGACGATGCGTCTTCTTGCTTTCACGGCTGGGCATCGTCTTTAGCGGCAGCAGTGTATGAACAGCTCATCGTGGTTGGATCTACAGTACACTGTCAGCAGCGGGGAATGGTAGAGCTGAAAAGAGTATGAACAACGAGTCCCACGAGCTCGTACTGATTAACATGTGGCCAACCACTCGCAACCACCCTCGTGCTTGTCAGTAAACCGTCTGTTATCGGGAGCGTGGAGTCCACGGACGTTAAGCCTATATGATACTCTACCTAAGGATGAGTAGTAAAGGACTATATATGTAGCTAAGCAATGATGCAGATCGTGGCAGACTCGGCATGCCAGCTTGTACGAGGCTGGTATCATGCTGTATAGAAGTGCACATCTAGGACTGCTCACGACATCTTCTTTCGAGGCATCGACCTGGGATCAGTGAGAACTGAAGGACAATATCAGGTCTACACTCCCATTACAAACGTGAGTACCTTTTCAATTCTTCTCACAGTATTCCAGTCAGTCATATCCACGACAGCTAGAATCTGATACTTGACGTGTATTGTAAATTGCAACCACATCGTAACATACTAACTGGGCATTGGCAAAACCCCCGGCAGGCTTCGCCTAGAAGATGTCTTATCCTGATACTGCTATCGCATATGATAGTAATGCGACTCTTCTGGAATAGACTACACACCTCAGATACTAGAGCAATGTGCCTCGAACCGAACTAGGTCCTTTAAGTCCTTCTAGCACTAACGCGGGAATTTGATCGATGAAGTGTATCTATGTGGATCACCTTGGATTTAATATCAACCTGGATACATTCCCGTGCCCTTGTTAGAAGCTAAGCGGAAAATGAGACGAGCCTCAGGTGTTTTTTGACGTTATCTGTCAAAAGGGGCAGGAACTGTTCAGGGGAGTAGGAGTTTAATGAGCCACTGGAATCTACTTGTGGAGACTATCCGATCAGTCTAAAACGCTTGTGTTCTTGACCTTGCTCGACAGTCCGTGTTCTTTGGCTAAGTTCAGCCACTTCCGATAGTCTGGAGCAGACAAAGTGGAGTTCCTTGATAATGACATATCTCGCACCACTTTGTATCGATTATGAGATTAATTGTCCATGCATATTCAGAGGCCAGCGCCTGTTCACAGTATCGCAGATTCTGTTGAGATAGTAGTCGCGATACTCGGAAGCTCACGTTCAACTACCACCGTCAGCGCGGAACAGCAGGATATCGTCTCTGCATTCAAGTCACCAGTATCCGCGAGTTTCAATACATCATGATCCGAGGTCCACTGTACCTGCATAAGATCTCATTAGCATTTTTACTTGCATACTCGGACATGGAAAGGTAATACTTTCAGTGTGCATTCTCATGCGTTGATATTGTTAATGCCCTTCGTCATGAACAAGACATACTCCTACATCTACCCAGATACCTGGATCAGTGTTCCCTGTTCATTGATCGGTAAAATCCCTGTAGACCACTCCGACATCTCGAGCGTCCGGTTGAATGTCCAACGGACATAGCAGTTATGATGAGCTCATGCTTAAAATCCTACTATCCACTGGCAGTAATATCTACAGGTCACAATCAGCTATTAGATGTGACCACCAAAAAATACAAATAGACGTGTCGAATGATCACGAGAGCGCAAATTGAAGATCCCCATACACATCGCTATCTAATTTCAACGTTCGTAAGATTGTTCAGAGGGCGCAACCCACAATGTGCCAAAACGTCCTCCTACGTCAATTGGGTGATCAGGCTTTTCCGTATATTCTTCAACCACGAGATGACGAGCACACACTAGGCCATGTGTTTAAACGCCGGATCGACGAGTGCAAAGTAACGTACGCCACAGCCGTGTCGATCGACTCGATTTGGCATCTCACCACGGGGCCAATCTCTCCCCCTGGATAAACATCGATACATGTACGTGGACAGAAGCATGGTTGTTTACGTGTATACCGCAAGCTCCGATGTCTACTTTCACAGCTTATGGGACCCATGATGTGAATGTGTAGTGTTGGCAGTGACTATTTACTGTTGAGTGTAAATGGTGAAAAGGAGAAAGCGGCTTGCAGTAACTACTATAGCTCACTGGTGCAAAGACAGAAAATATGAACCGGTCACCTGATGAATTACACACCTAACGTAATGTTCACCATGAGAATGGATTGTACAGCTCATACTGCACAGTCCCATTAGCCTCCTTACAACACATCAATATAGGTAATTACAGTATCATCGATAATCTAGATCACAATTGTTTATGAATTCATGTCTGGCACAGGGCATCAGCCCGAGCTCGTACAGACTCTTATCGTATTGGCCTCTCATGGAATATTTCAGCCTCGTATGGGTATTGTGTAGACCGTCAGGAGCGATACTGTTCACTAAGCTGGACTCCACCAATTCGGCAGCAAAACGGAGTGCAGTGTGATAACCACGAGCAGCATCTGCAGTGTTTTCGGACTTCTCACCATTGTGCCCGTTCTTCGACACGTTTTGCACAACTCATTCGATACTCCGAAGGACACAAACGTGTTTGCACAACATATGCACGTGCCAGTCCTCTTCCGAGCTGCCAAAGATAGGCACATCGTCTCCCAGGTCGAGGCTGACTGTGGCCAAGCTTGTCGCAGTTTAAGCGGATGGCCAAGCTTTTTGGGTCCGTGCCAGCGAATCCTACAACAGTCGGGTTTCGAACACTCCTACATACAAAAACCAGGAACTCGTGCGAGATAGTACTTGCGGAAAGGCTTCGCAGTTCGACCCCACGATAAGCTATTTTTTTTGATGCTGCACAAACTTGTAGGTTCAACCTCGTTAGCTAGCGTTCTATTGGATACATTCTGTCCTTCTTCGTGCGTGACTTGTCCGTCTTCCAATCGCTGGGAATGTGGAAGTGCGAGATCGTCTCTGCCAATAATTCCAAGTATTGCGGAAACGCGAGATGAGCTCGCCAGCGCATGGATTAAGTGCACGTTCCTGCACTGCATATTCTGAGACCAAAACATCCAATACTGTTACACTTCCAGATTTGGCGCATGGCTGAAGCCCCCTGTAGCCAAGTGGCTGTGTATCCACGTCGGTCCACAATGCAGCCAGATTTGGCCTGAGTCGTTAGCACTAGCTTTCACCTTGTGCACAGCCTAGGCACAAAATAGCAGCTGTACTGATAAAGCAAAGCACGATGTTTGAGACTGGACAATTGTAAAGAGGCTCATGTCGAGGTAGGATTTGGCTATTAGCCCAGTCTCTGCTGCTGCGACCACGCTGTTGTTTCTCTGCCATTCCTACTCGCCTTGTGTGTGCTATCCTTATCGACGCTGACAGTGACTGCAGCTCGTTTTCCACCACAATCTTAGTGCCTAGTGGCGTGTCAGCACGTCGCGTACAAGCCCGGATTGAGATTGGAAACGAACATTTGCAGTTAGGCCTGCCAAAGAAACTTCGCAATTCCAAGACTTTTCTGAGAACTATTCGCAAATATGTCTGCTAAGCTGCCGAGATCAACTCTGCCTACCTTTCCCGTGTCAGCATCTGGGCCAACATCTTCTGCTCAAGCTGCTGGTCCTTCCCGGAGCAGTAATCCATTTCATCGTGTGGACATCCCGTCCCAGGTCCGAAGTGCTCCTCACGCAGCCCATCAGAGCACCTTATCCCAGCAATCTAACCCGTTCCGAACACCAACGCATACTCCTCACGCTTCGAGTTCGTCCAGTCACTTCGTATCCTCGCCAGTCTCGCCAATCGATTCAACCGGTATTGACAGCAGGTTCAGAGAAGAGGGGAACCCGAGGACGTTGGCCAGAGCTGTTCACCAGAAAGGCAGCACTGTCAACAAAATGTCTTCGGAACCGCGTAAATCGACCGACTTGCGAAAACTGGATGGCAAGCCGTATCCAGGTCACGAAGATGAGGCTGCAGCCAAACCACGAAAAGTGAAGGTAGCTCAGGACATGTATGCGGGTGCTATGCCTCCGACATACGAGAAGCAAGATTATCAGTCGCCAGTAACAACCAAAGGTGGATGTCAGAAATGTGGTGGTCACAAGGTCTCGACTTCTGATGCCAGCAATGGTGTAGCCAGCCCAGAGAAGGTGCAATCGCAACCACAGTCTCCCCCTGCCCATGGCTGTCAAAAGTGTGGCGGACGAAAGAGTACACCTCCAAGCTCCTTCCCTCGTGCTGTTATGGCAAACGTTCAGCCGCGTGCCCAGCCAAGAGCAGCCCCAGTACAAAGCAGTGAGGCAGGTCCATCTGGTCATAGGCACAAGTGCACAAAATGTGGTAGGGCTAGACGACCTGACTCCATCTCCACGAGTTCTTCTTCGCACCAACCTCGATCACCACTGGCAGGACCTCCGTTAGAGCACAACGTTCCACTGCTTCAGACCAATGGTGTTCCGATAATGAACATTGAGCCTCCAACGGCAATCACTGAGCGCGCTCCAACTCTGCCATTCTCTCCTGCCTCTACAGTCGGCGAAACTCCACTCATCAAGCACAACGCTAACAATAAGCAAAAGAGGCCACAAAATCCCAGTCGTACCAGTTCCATTTCTTCACTATTCCGGTCCTTGTCCCGACGCAGGAAGACGAGCGACAATCCTCTCCCAAGTCAACAACTCGGCGAGTCGACACCTCACAATATAGTCGACAAAATCAGCAACGCTCTGCACGATTCGAATGATGGCTCGAAATCGAACTATGCTCGCCTCGGAGCCGACGATCCTATAGAGAGATCAGGAAGTCCCTTCTCGTTTGTCGACAAGCCGAAAGAAGAACAAGCCTTCGAGATGAACGACATGCGTAAGCCCAAACAATCAGAAGGGCAGTCTTCGTCACGTCGCAATAGCTGGGACAAGACCAACGAGGCGACAAATTTCCTTGAGGATAGTGCCATCTCCGATCGACCAAGGTACAGTCGAAGTCAGTCCACGAAGAACCACCTCAGATCGCAGTCAGTCCAGGAAGGCGATGGCTTTCTTGCTCTTCCACCTGATCAGCGCCCCGGTATCACGAGATTCAAGAGCTTACGACAAGGTGTAGGGCGAGCAGCCAGTGGTCTGAGCCGTTCTGCTAGCCAAATCAGCAGGGGCTCAAGTCTGAGAAGGTTGGAGAGTGTCAAGAAGGTGCCTGAGTTCTGGTACAGAAGTGATATGGCTATTGAAGGAGCTGGAAATGATTACAATGAGTACGCATACTGAGCTGGGGGTGGAGTAAGTAACGCAAGGGATGTACTGCGAGGTTTAATTTATGACAAGTTGGAGCTATTACGATACCATTCTACTATTGACGATGATTAACTGGATGTACCATATAGTTTAATGCTGTTGGATTGACTCGATATGACCACTTCGTTTAGCTGCTCTTTTTTTCTCTTAAGTAGCTATCCTGTCGGTGCTGTTACAAAGACTTTCGAAATTTTGCTTCGGTGTGGTATTGGAATTGCAGCCGTCGCCAGCTCAGACATCAAAGACTAGAAAACATGATAGCACTCTATGCATTCGGGCTTGCTTCTAAGCCCAAGGTCGGATCTGTGGAAGAGAACGAATTTATTCGACACCAGCCGATGTGCATATGATGTCACACTTTTACTATGGAACAAACACCATGGCCTTCACGAAACATGTCCATTGACTTAACGTCTAAAGCTACCTACGACACGTGAATTTTTGTATACCGCTACTCTGGCTGCATTCGCGCTCGCGCACGGGTTGAGAAGACTAGAGGAGCAAAGGAAGAAGCAAGCGGAAAACATGACAGAAGTATCCTTTGCAAAGAGTTTCCTGGGCACTCTCGACAACAAGCCTACCAAGTACCAACCGAACCATATCTTCGACCCTGCTACCTTTGGTATAAGGATACCTGTAATTCTCTACTTCCCTCATTAAAGGCCAACCCTGACAAGAGCACAGTACACACTACCCAAACTACCCACCCCTCAACACCCACCACCACCCAAACCACAACATGACCTCAGCCAAACCACAACACCAGCACCAGGCGCCGAGCCAGCAACCTCAACCACAAACGCCCTAAACATCGTGCTGAAATCGTCGCGAAACCCAGCCATGACTCTCTCCCTCCCATCCACACCTCCATCCACGACAATCGCATCTCTCCGCCAGCAGATCCAGGACTACCTCGGCGGCTCGTCCGTGGTATCCAGTACCGATAAGATCAAAATCCTACACAACAAGAAACCGATACCTGCGTCGAAACAGACCGTAGGCGACATAGTTGGCGCAGATGCAGCGGTCAAGGACCTGGAACTAGGCGTGATGGTCATGGGAGGTGCGCCAGATCCAGCTCCGCAAGACACAACAGCAGGTACGACGACAGCCATCAAAGCTCATCAGCCTGAACCTGCTGGCCCAGGTAGCGAGAACGCTGCTGTTGAAGCGGAGACTGGACTGAATCCTGAGGAGGCCATTACGAGCACGGCTGCGGATCCTATGGAGGTAGATCAGTCGACGAGTAAGGGGAGGTCAGAGTCGCAGAGTCAGCCTGTGCAGCCCGGAGAGGACTCTGGGAATGATGTCTTACAAACGCCGGAGTTCTGGAGTGATCTTGAGGGCTTTTTGGCGCAGAGGATACGAAATCAGGAGGAAGCTAGCAGGTTAAGAGGCTTGTTCGAGAGAGCTTGGAGAAGTAGTAGTGCTGCGCCTTAGACGCAGGACTACGATCTACCTCGAAGCATCAGTCTTATAGCAACCGTGCTACCTGGTGCCTAGCGTATAGCATTCGAAGCCTATTTTTCCGACCCCTACCTATGTGTTATTCTGATTCACCCGCAAATGAGCATCATATATCATAGCATAACCATTCACTCCCGCACCACCCTCCTCCGGCCACCCCTCAGCGTTCCTCGCCCCTTCACCCACCGTAACAACCTCGACCAACCTAAACCCAAAATGCTCATATACCTCCACCGCACGCTCATACGTAGCCTCTAACCACACCGGTACCCCTTCCTCCTCCGCCCTCCTCAACCAGGGCCTCACAACCGCACTAATCGCACCCTGCACGTTTACCTCTTCGGGGTTTCGACACAAAAACCCCAGATGATAGAATGGCTTGAAACCCTCCGTCCCGTCTTCCTCTTTCCTCTTCATCCCGATATACCTCTCCTTCAACTCTCGAATCTTCCTCCTCCACTCTTCGCGTATCGGTCCCACATCGCGCATGGTCTCGGAAAACGGCACGCCACGATATGTGGTCGTTTCCCATACTGCTAGGGCGGAGAAGTTCTCTGCCTCGACGAGTTCGGCGCCTGAGCGGGCGCCGTCGGTGATGCCTGGGCTGAGGTGTCTGCGGAGTCGGGAGGTGTTGATGGTGGGAGAGGGGTAGGGTGGTGGTGTATTATCGATTTCGGTAATGAAGGCGCGGCTTAGGTGGGTGTTTGTGAAGGCTGCGGCTATGCCGTTGAGAAAGCGGGTGAGGGAGGGTTCGTCGTTGAGATCGATGTGGTTGACTTGTAATGGTGCTGGGTGTGTCATGGCTGTCAGGTCAGAGTGCTTGTAAGTGTGAGAGATTGAGCGATAGTGTCAGGATAAATAGGAAGATGTTCAGGGTTTAGTAGAGTCGTAGAAGTACGCATACACCCTTCATTTAGTAGAGTACATCATTGCCAATGTGGACCAGAAAGTTGAGTCATCCCACTAGGGCACGAGTCCACGACAGATGGTGGGCGAAAGCTTGGGGGAAGCAGTACAGATTGCTGGTAACAGTAATAAAAGCAAGGCAGGACGACATGAGGACATCTCGGCTGCTGTCTTCGTTGACACAGCATATGGTACATCGTAAGAACATTGAACGATTTCAATGAATTGATGCTATACGCCCACGTTTTGCGCAATCAAAATGGCCGTTTCGATGGGTTCATTGCCATAACCTGCGGAAACCCGCGTTAACCCTTGGTAAATCGCGACAACCTTCTGTAACCCCTTGAAACTCACGTATAACCAGATTGCAGCACCACTCGAGATTGAGATTTATAGACGCTGCAGTATAGTAAGAGAATGCGAAGTGCTTCTTCATGAGCATTACTGCTACATTTCCCGGGCTATCCCACCCATCCTCGATTTAAGAATGCTGCTAGACTCCTGGGAACTCGAACACTTTACATCAAGTCCACCTCAACTCTAGACGCTTCTTGTACTGGCGATCTAAATCTTTCAGTGTCTGAGTCCCCTGCGGTCCATAGTAGCAGGCAAAGAGAAGTCTTTGAAAGGGACCATCTTCCTCTGGCCTCAACTTTCCTCCTGTATCGGTAATAAATTCGTGGTACGACTTAAGCCTGGTATGCTCATTTCCGTGGCGGTTCTTCCTCTCCTCCCACTCTTGCTCCGTGCTCGCTTCCCAAAGACCAGCTCGAGGGTCAAAAGGTATAGATTCAAAGAATGGCTCGTACTGGCAATGACCGTGTACGGCAGCCATCCATAACCCCCGGATAAAGATTCCAGCAAACATACTGCGTCGAATACTCTCAGCTATGATCCAGGCTTCCCAAGGACCAAAAGCGTGGTTCATACTTGCTGGTGCAGACGACCATAACGAGTTTGTGGTCGAGAACAATCGTGTGACAAGAGCTTCTACCTCGAGATCCTTCTTGTTTGATGATTTCTCGAGCAACAGCCGTTGAAGAGCTAGTGTGATAAGATTATGGATCTCGGACAATCGAGTCTCCAAGACTGTTCGGTCCTTCCACATTGTCTGTGTCTGCTCATCGCAGACACCTAGCTCAATAGCTTGTTGATTGCTGGATAATTCGTGGCGGAAAATGGATGCATGGACAAATGGTGAGGCCTTCGAGGCTAATCCATCCCGTGCGACTTGTGCAAAGAAAGACATAAGCCAGTCAACGAG
Source organism: Lithohypha guttulata (assembly GCF_036872675.1). Taxonomy (NCBI): domain Eukaryota; kingdom Fungi; phylum Ascomycota; class Eurotiomycetes; order Chaetothyriales; family Trichomeriaceae; genus Lithohypha; species Lithohypha guttulata. The sequence continues at coordinate 1,565,252 of NW_027042752.1, read as the reverse complement.
CTCTCCGTCAGTAGTGAGTAAGGGTCGTGCAGCTGTAGATGTCGAAGACATTCCTCGTCCTATTGCTGCTGAAGATGCATCACGAGCTGTTTTCACAGAGTTGTAGACCATATTGATTGGTACCTCAGCATGTTTGTTGCTTTCATCAGGTGTCCTCCTTAGGCTGTTACCGCTTGAGGTCGATTCAGAGGACTGAGATTGTGTGACTGGCTCGAGGTCGTACTTGCAGGTGATCTTTCGCTTGCAACATCTCTCACATGCAGGAAGCTGTGGTAGGCACCTGCGCTTCGCTTGGATGCAGGCATGGCATGATTTTCGAAGTGACAAGGACATCTGAGTCAGTATACACAACGGGATCGTGTCTCAGTGTATTAATTATCAAACACGAGGTCACTGGCTAGGGTGTAGCCTTGTGCATTGAGTTCGTAAGCCCACGTCCTCGTGCCCTGAGAAAGATGTTTGCTTGCGTATAATCCATTCTTTATATCGAACACTGATTAAAGACCCTGGGTATGAGGCTTTTAGTTCTTAAAAACATGACAGTAGAAGGAGTCACAAGCAGCAAAGAGTCAGCACAGATAAGGTTGCAATAATGGAGGAGTCGTAAAACTGAATAATAAGGCAATCCAGGTATTGGTACTCAAATTGGTCGGAGAATTTCGGGCTTTCTGCCCTGGTATTTTGTCGTGTTTGCACTGTGTTCGAGCATCCTCTTCTATACGTTCCTTCTGTTTGATATGTAATTGAAGAGGTACAAATTCTAATCTAGTCGAATCCTGAGAGTCGCGGAACGCCAACGCTGGCTGCAAAAACATCATGGCTATTGAATCGATTGTGCTTGGTCACTGTTGCTCGCAGTGTTATGGTTTAGGCCACCTCCCCAGATACTTGAGGTCCTAACGGAGGCCGCGATTGTAGCTTCTCTGTCGCATCGATACTGCCTTTGCTGGAAGTGAAGTCGGTACTATTTCTTGCATGTTTCGACTTAGCTGTCCCATGATTGCGGTAGTAACGATAGAACATAATCATCACAACCGTGCTACACATATTAGCATATGAAGGAGGAAGCATTTGCCGGATTTCGAACTTACGAAGCGATGGTACATGCCCAACCAACCCAGAGAAAGGCAACGGAAGCCACAGCACGACCACTGTTTTTGTAAAGCATCGGAGTCTTACCGCTCTCCTGGGCCAAGAGCACTCTCAGTGTAGGATCGTCAAGGTCGATATTCCCAATCTTCTCACCGTGCAAGGCTAATATCACAGTATATGCCAAAGCATCCCCCAGTCCAGCAACGCTCGAGAAGACAGCACCACCGACCCACATATTCTGCACCCAGCGAGGCTCGTATCGATCGGGAAAGAACAAGTCGAAGAAGAAAGCCGCACCGAACACGATCGCAGCAAAGACTCCGACGAATATGTTGTAGGATGCTATGCCGACATAATCGTTGTTCCATACATCGATGTTGGGAAACTGCCTTTCCAATGCGTTTTGCTGGTCAACATAATCTGACAAAACACTCGTGCCTAGAGATTCGCTAACGATCAGGAAAATCATGGCACACTGATATATGATGAATTTGGTTCTGCGCATGTGGAAATCCGTATTGCCAAACATGTAACTGCTCTTGAATTTGTACCATTGTATGTCGTGTAGGTTAAGACCCCATATCACTGCCATACTGGAGTCAGGCTGAGGGAAATGGTGAGGATGGTGTTGAAATTGATTGTACTACTCTCAGGTACTCTATCTGATATGTCGAAGAGCGCAGGCTGTCGACGATGTGCAATCGATGTGGGCAAACTAAACAGGACTATTAAGGATGTATCAAACACCAGGTCAGTCGCCCTTTGTAGACGTTCTCGAAAATCTGGGAAGTTGTGTTGCTGACCGAGAACGATGGAAGTGAGAGAACATCCTATCGCCCCATGCAAAAGAGTATTTGTCTGAGTGAGCAAGCCTCACGGTCCGCGTGGCGCTATCATCGCGAGAACCGAACGAGATTGGAAACCACTCCTCCGAGACTTTACGCGATCAAGTCTGGGACGAATGACGTGGGCGTACACCCCGTACCTTCCGCTCTCCGCTAGGGAAAAGTTCATAATCTGCTTGCACGGCAGTAGCGGCCTGATACGTATGCCGATCTTGACCGTAACTCGAGTACAGAAGGGTTATCAGAATCTCTTTCCGAAATGCTTATTAAAGCTTGGGCACTATCTGATCTACGGTATGGCGTATGCCAAGCTGACGATCATGTGCTAAAGAATTGCTTAGTGTTCAGGCGATCCCTCAGAGGTTCCATATTTCGTGCATATGAAGAGCACTGGCAGCCACTGACGGCACTTCACGAAAATATTATTCTTTATGTGTCAAATCTGCATACCGTACGTACACAATCTGAGAATGCTTCTGGCCTCGCGATGAGTAACGCAAGGAGGGCTTACCTTGTGGTATTGTGCTGATACGAAAAAGAACAGTACGTTCACAATTTGTGCTGCCACCAGGTCGTGCAAAAACTCGATATGTTTGCCCAAAGCACCAGCTCTTCCTTAACGATTCTCCATTTGTACGGTGCATTGGTGATCCAATGTGCTAATGCCTCAGGCAAATATACTGTGTTTTTGCACGACCTGGTGCTGCTGGAAAGCATCTCGCTGGTACAACTACTTCATCGGAATCTAAAAGCCTTCAGCCATGATAACTAAAATCGCAGCTCGCAGGTTCGTGACGATGGAGTACCATGAGAAGATTCTATACCTGTCTAAACGGCCATGAAGTTCAGATAGCTGCTCAGCATTGAACTGGGAAAGTCGCTTGCTGGATCGCTGAACCCCGCTTGCCTACCAGTATCATGGTTGAGTCGAACAATCTTGACTTCATGATTCTTGCTCTCTTCCATGTTGTTTTCGCATCTCCATCAGTATATCCGAGGGGTTGCAGCGATAGAATGCACGATTGGTGGTTCTCATCGTCGAGTGTCGCGTATGGCAGATTGAGAGTGACAAAACCCTGCAAATTGAGTGTCAGCTGCGGCGAATCGCTCACGTGGTTGGCAGGACAACCGTGCTTCCAACAACAACAACACCATCACAATTACACGACACATCGCATGACCTTGACGAACACAAACACATCCAGGTTGCAGGAACAATGAGCCTTGGTTTTAAATCTACCGGACGGCGTTCATGGTAGGTCGTGCTGATCTGGCTTTCTTAACCTGCGCAGATTTCGTGCATTGAGCATTTTTTGGCCCAGCGAAACCAGACCTGGTTAGCTGGTCCATCCCACACTACAATTTTGAAATTCCTTCCCGTGACCGTGCAGAATCACTTACTCGGCTGACAGCTGCGTGATCTTTCGTGAATGTCACCATCTCTCCAGTATCTTGGACCATGGAACGTCGCAAATATCGTATCAGCAAGATATCTCTGGATGACAGGAAGTCCTTCTGGCAGCCCGACGAAGGGTCCACGCTCAACGAGATACTACAACAAGAGCGTCATGCATGGCTAACAGCATCTTCGGAGCAGCCTCGAGAGGAAGGGACAGCCGCACAGAAGCTACGTTCGCCTACCTCACCAAGTTATGGGCTTGAACCTCGTGAAGAGATGGAGTGGGAGAATACTCCTAGCAAGCAACGCAATACATCAGACACCACAATATTACCTATGATGGATCCAGAAGACTACTCTTCGTCTCGCCAGCAACCCAAGACACCACGAATGATCATCCGGAAATCGTTCTTTAAAGAGGGTAGCATGAATGAGGGATCGAGAGCTACAGCATCTACCTGGGATGAGCCGCCACTCCTTTCGCGACAGACGTCCTCCAATCCTCTTGATACTTCGAGCCTATTAGACGAGTCGACGCCAAGAACAGCAGCTAGTGGAAGACCTAGCATAAGCTCGTCGATCGATGTCAACGAATTCAAACCTCTGCCCGTGCCACCATCTACCCTCAAGAAGACTATCAAACGCTTTGGTCAGAAGCTGAAGCACTCCCACTCGGATGTCGATCAGGCGACAGTTAGAAACACCACACATGCTGCAAAATCACCAAGGAAAGGTCTTCGCAAATCTGTGTCATCATGGAAGATCTTCAATAACCCTGAGTCGGAATACGATGATACACCGGTCAAGGAGGAAGAAGAATCAAGAAGGTCCAAGAACAATCACATAGCGAAGACTCTGCGCTTCCACAATCGCGACAAGGTTCAGAAGAAGCAACATGATCAGCAGCAGAAATCGGTATTGGATGATCGTAAGCGAAAGGCAGAAATTGCATATGCAGAACAGTTTGGTACTGCCCGCAACAAGCAAGAGAACGATGAAGCTAGACAAGAAACGCAATTCTACATTTACGAATCAGCCACTGTGCGTCGTCAAGATCCATCCTCCAATCAATCCTCCCAGAAGTCGTCCGCAGCGCAACAGGCTCAGGAAAGACGAGAATTGCTAGCTCAACAGACAGTTGAAGCTTTAATGTCTACCATGGCACCCTCTTCAAATGTCCCTGACGCATCTTCGAGACATAGTCGCAGCACGTCTGTAGATTCGGTCGGAAGCTTTGAAAGTGACGCCGATCGCACCAAGCGCACATCACGAAGCAAGCTTGAGAAAGAAAACCAACAGCTGCGAGCGATGTTACGGAATCAAGAACGAAATCACCTACAAAGAAGTCGCAGCCACTCGCGAGACAGGTCTACAACCTCAAACTGGCAGATACACACAGACGAGAAAGAAAAGGACACTCCAGCACTAGCTTCCACGAAAGTCCACAACACCCGCCAGCATTCGTCGCAGTCTGCAGCCCCCTCTACAGTGCGTGCTATCGCTGGAGAGTCCTCCCCCGTACCACCAATTCCACCTTTACCAATTAGATCAGATTCTCGACGAAAGTTATTACCAACTGATGGAAACCAGTCCCGAACCCCAGAACCTGCGAAAATCAAACGGTACACTCAAAGTCGCCGGAACAGCAGAGCTATCGAGCTTCCTAGACCACTGTCGATAGTAATTGAAGGAGCCGAAAGCGAAGGTGAAGGACAAGATAGTACAGCAGCCTGCAAAAGTACCAAAACTCGTACGCCTGTAGGAGGATCACCACAAAAGTCAAGACAGTCTTACGACGGAGCTGACGATAGCAAAGAGAATGATGTGCATGCGCAGGCCACGAGCGAAAAGGAGAAATGGGATTGGCCGGAAGATGTCTTTTGAATATATTGCATGGAGTTGGAGGAGTATTTGAACTTCTTATCTGGGAGATTAATGAACTTGACAATAACGATGATAATACCTGATTGTCATGACAACGACAAGCTCACAATGAGATACGAACCTGTATTGATGGTTAGTTTGAAGGGTTGCATAATGGACTTTTTGCTTGCTGGGGCTGTACAGAAAGCTTAGGCAGCCTCACCCTCTAACAAAGGCTTTAGTCCAATTCTTCCTAGCCGATAGCTAATTTAAAAAAGTTTGAGTATCGTGGTCCATGCTCAGGACTGGGCACAAGAATCAGTGACGACGAATCTGCCTCTTTCTTAGGTGTGTTTCTTTCTCGAGTGGTGTAGCTGAACGTTACTGAGCCGCGAATGGTGATTGTCTGCGTAGAACTCATCGACGGTATAACCAAAACCGATAGGCCGGACTAAGCCCTGAAACCGGTAGTTTTATTTAAGAGAGTCGAGTAGAGTCCACATGATATAGGATCTAGGCACGCCCTCATCAAGAAAGGTACCGGGTACGCTGGTGAGGGCATTCACCCACTTTTTCGCCCTGGCGGAAGCCCAGAAGACTGTTTTCAGCATTGCCGGCCTTGGCACTTGGCTGAATCGATATCGCAGGAGAAGAGTTGCCGGCTGGATCGTGCATATCATTCCTAAAAGCGGGTTGTCGGATATGTTTGACCATCACCACCCCAGTTCCGCTCCCCTAAAGTCGAATCGACTCTTAGCAATAACAATATTTACTGCTTCCGAACGTTAACTCCAAAACACAAGCCGCTCATTCCACATACTGAAACGTTAACGCAAACACAAAGCGTGGCTTTCTGAGTTATTTGACACGTGGACCTTTGTCCAACGAGTTGAAAACATCTTATCACTTGCAACCACGTGTGCTTCCACAAAGAGATTTTACTATATAGTAGCTTAGATCTACAACTCGATTACCTTAGCAAAAGTTCAAAACACCGCGACCATGTACGGCCCATCTCTTTTCGCCAGCCTTGTCTCTATTTTCGCCCTCCTCCTCACCTCTGTCACCGCCACTGAGGGAGATGACCTCGCCCAAAAAATATGCAGCACTTACCATAGACCTGGCAAATTATATTGCGTACGCTAACCCTACTCTTCCTTTATCAACTAAGACCAAGAGAATTAACCCTTTTCCTTATAGGTAACAACCCTCTCCTACGTAATCTGCATAGACGGCACCACCGAACTCGAACAAGCCACCGACCTAGGCTACTGGTGCAAAGCAACAGGCCCATACTCAGTCGACGGCAACAATGAAGTCCTGCCGACGCACAACCTGGACATGTGGGCGTTGCCGTACATGAGACCGGGCATTAACCTGGAGGACGAGGAGCAGGATAGTAATGGTACACGAAGTGAGCAACAGCGGCGGCGGCAGAAGGTGGTTGGAACGAGGTTTGATGGGATGAACGCTGACCACGCGAGTGAGTTGTAGATCTGTGAGACGACGTTTTTGAAATGAATGGAGCAAAGCAAAGCGGAGTAAGGCATGATTTAAAATTGACGAGTAAACCAGGCAATTAATAAGGCGCATCACAAGTATTTAATACGAAGCGGCTATTTGGAGTTGGATCGACTGAACATACGGGAACTCAGCTATAGTACATACAACACAGTAATCGATCTTTTGAGATTGGCGACACGAGCTAGCATGTCATGTACATCTAGGCCTTCTATCTTTCCCTCTAATTCTATGCTTTACTTTCAAACTCTTTAGGTTGCCCACTCACTGTGCACTATACCCACCATCAACAACAACCCCTTCCCCAGTAACCCAAGCTGCATCCTCGCTCGCCAACGCCACAGCCAGCCTCGCGACATCTTCCGCTCGTCCCCATTGACCCCACGGCGTCGTGCTTATCATCTCCGCGTTCGTCTTTTCATTACCCCAGTTTCCTGATGTCATTGCTGTTTTGAGAAAACTATCGCAAGTTGAGTCAGTATCAGTTATTGTCACACGAGCAGAGCGGGTGGAGTGGGTAACGGTGGCGAACGTACCCAGGACATAAAGCGTTGACATTGATTTTATACCTCGCATAGTCTAGAGCCAACTGCTTGGTCAAGTTGAGTACTCCGCCTTTCGATGCACAATACGCGGCAGTGCCATCCGGTAATGCTATTGTGCTGAGCATGCTGCTGACGTTGATGATGGTACCGCGACGTGCGAGAGGGTGCTCAGAGAGGTCTGTGGTGGATGAAGTGGAACCGGAGCCTGGTGGTGGTGAAGAAGAGGTAGATGCTGAAGGAAGTGGTATTGCTGTTTGATTAATCATCTGTCGCAGGGAGTACTTGTTGGTCAGGAACGTCCCACGAAGATTCACGTTTCTGAAATGTGAGAATTAGTGGTCCACTGACGCTACAGATAGTTGGGATCTCGAGGCAAAGCATTATCGAGCACACTTACAGAACACGGTCCCAATCCTCTTCTTTCAGGTCATGGACAAAAGGAGATCCTGAAGTGCTGCCGAGGCCAGCGTTATTGACTAGTCTGTATCGCGAAGCAGTGTCAGTCGTTCCGTACACGCCAAGACCAGGAGATTTCTGGCTGGCAAGTCGTACTGATGGTTGGGAGAATTTCAGCAGACCAGGCTTGCACAGACGACAAGCACGAATTCGATCCTCACAGCCATACACTTACACGTCCAGTCTACCACCGTGCCTCACAGCAGCTTCTACCATTTCCTTTACCTCTTGGGTATTGTTCACATTGGCCTTGACAAAGACCGCCTTAGCTTTGCCATACATCCGGTTGATAACTTCATGAGTCGGCACCGAGTCTTGCTCGACGCCTTCATGTCGTGGTTCGGACTGTAAATCTGCACAAACGACTAGCTTAGTGCCGTGGGATGCATATTGTAGTGCAATGGCTCGGCCAAGACCCGAAGATGATCCCGTGACAATGGCAACACGATCGTGTAGACGTGGTGGATGATGTGTTGAGAATGTTTGAGGTTGAGACAAATCCGAATTACATCTGGTTCTTGTTGAAGAAAAGCAACGTGTTGTGGTAATACATGATTGTACCTGTCCCAGCTTGAACGTCTTGCAATACCTGGGCAATTGCTGAGGTTGCTGGAGTATCGTCCGAAAGAATAAGGAAGACATAATGTAGAATTAATCAACAAAACATGGAATGAAACAGTAAATGGAAGCATGAAATAAAGTTATCAGGCACTGAAGACCTCAAGTTCAAAAATTGTCTAGTTCGATGCAGTGCGTAGTCGGGCCGCTAGTGTCTTTTGCAATCTCCATTTCGCTGCATCATCATGCCGAGGTGAGCACCCATATCTCATAATCGTTTCGAAATCGAGCAGCTTTGGTGCCTTGATCAGATATTGCGGAAGACAAGCGATGCTTAAAGAGCTGAATGCAGCCTCGACTCAAATGCTCATGGACAGAAATTGGTCAATGCGCACCTGAACTTGCCCTCTGCACATGCAACCCTTTCGGATATTCTTGCTACTCACAGGCTCATTAGTTTCCAATGGATGTGCTCCGATTCTGTTTGCAGCTTTCAGTACTCAAGCCTGTAGGCTATATTCATAAACAACCTCTGCTGACTCCAGAAAGTGGCGATGTTCAGACACTTAGGACACATTCACACACAGTGTCAACATGGTCGTCACAAACCAAGAATTCTGGCTTGTTCTCTGGCACAATTGCGTTATCATGCGCAAGGAGTGGAAGCTTCGACGACTGTTCTTTGAGTTCTGTGCAATGACTGGTGAGCCAGTTCTCGCCATAGATATCGAGATATCGTTTCCCAAAATGAGCAATATTTTCCGTCAGGTTTGGGATGTACTGGAAGGACTGACGCTGGTAGGTGCTTGCAATATCAGCCTTTGCAAGTATCGCAGGCACACCAGGATCTTTCTCAGAATATTTAGTTGTGTGGTCTTGACCTTGGAGACGATGCACCGAAACCGTGCGCTCGACGTTATGGCTATTGCCATCATCTTTTAGTGCAATACCACTATCCTTCCTCTGTGTGGTGTTTGCATCTCCATGAAGAGCTGCGTTCCAGGTGATTTTTGTTTTGTTCTTGAAAATCTTTCTCCACATCTCCATCACGAACTCAAACGTGCTGTGCCGTGGGACTAGATCCTCGGTTTGCACACTACGATGCCTGCCCATGCGTTTAGTGTAGTGGCAGACGAGACGATACTCCTTTCCTGAATCATTTGTTCCCTTAGGTCTCGCATCGGAGGACGTGGGATGTAGTGGGGATGGTGGCTCTGTGAATGGTAGGGAGGACGTGGACGGCAGGTAGGTCTTGAAGGATGTGTGCGACTCCGTGGTGGAGTCAGGTGTCATGGCACATGGAGACTCAAGTTCAGGCATTGGAATCTGAAAGGACTCATAGAGCTGTAAAGAGTAAGCTACTGGTTGTTCGAGATAGACACGAAGTCCTGCGCTGCCTTCGGGTGTGCTGCAGGGTCTGAGGCCTGGCTCATATGACACGATGGGGCAGGTTGAAAAAGGAACGTGCTGTTCCCATTGCTCAAATACTGATTGCTGAGAACATCCTGCGTCTGATTTCTGAGGACTAGTTGCCCTTGTTGATGTGTGGAAGCCGCTGCAGAAATCACTACTACCACTGCTTTCGCTTGTGCGACTGCTGCCGCCCATCTCAAGATAACGGACTGTGGTATTGTCGTTGATCGTAAAACGTGCGAGATGATTTGTAGCATCGTCCTCGATCGCTGATGTACAGCAATACGAGGAACAGCTAATGTCGCCAGGAGCAGTATCATAATGCTGAAAGAACTAGCATTGTCCCGCCTCAGCAACGAGCTTAGATGGAGGCAAGGTCCGAAAAAGGGCAACGGCAGGAATACGAAAAAAGAAAGAAAGAGGCCCCTTACCTTCATGTTATATTTCTCCTTGATATTGTGCACGATATCGTCTCGGACCAAGGTGACCATGTACAGAAAGCCATTGTTGTCAACGTAAGGTCGGTAGCCGCCTGAAATCGTCAGTGAAAAGCGCAAAAGAGAGTAGTAAGGACGTACTCAGAGCCATGTCTCTTTCGCACTCCAACAACTTTTTGTCATACTTCAGTCCTGATCCCAGGAATCAGCACAGTTAAGTCTGCTTGTCAACTTTGAGAAGACATACCACACTCGATAATCTCCTGTGCTTTCTTGACCTTGGCCTCTATGGTTGAGCTAGATGGCTTGTCACCTTCAACTTGTGACAGCTTGCTTGCTTCTTTAGCTGCAGCTCGCTCCATTCGTGCTTTGTGACGCCGTGCGTCCTTTCGTTTGTCCCAAACTTTTTTGGCATGTGCGACGTCCCATGTGTATTGTTGATTGACTTCGTCCAGCGGCTTCTTCTTGTTGAACGACAGACTATCACTCAACCACTTGAACTTGATCAAGAAGACTGTTCTTCGTCGACGAATTTCAGTGACTGAAAGCGGCCAGTTTGTTAACTGTGACTTACTTCGAGGACAATCTGTTGTTACTTACCTTGTGCGTCATCGCTATGCCATATTGCTCGTGGAAGAATGAAGTGTGTCACGTCGTCTGTTATCTCGGATGTGACTTTGCCTCCAGCGTGCTCAACCCACCTTCTGATATCGTCTTTCTTTTGAGGTGCCAGGTCTCTGTGGAAAGCAATGACAGTTTTCTTGAAGCTGCGAATGGCGCTCATTGTGAAGCGTTGCAGAAGGAGTTCGAAATAGAGTCTACTATGTGGATGTGACTGCAATCAGTAGACGACTTGCAACGTCAGTTGTGGACGAAACAGTTGCAGAACGATTATTGTTGAAGAAGAATAGAAACGATCACGCAACTCGATGGTCTTGCTAATGGATGTCTTTAAGAAGGCTGAACGAAGGTAGTTATACCTTAATTCTGTCGAGGCAAGTTCGTGAATGAACTTGAGGTGAGAAAAGTCAGAAGAGCCTCGACAGGCCGGCGTCACCCTGGTGTACTACGGTTGCAGGCACACGTGCAAAGTACGGCATTTTGCACGACAAAGACTCCTCGAATGTGGTTAGTCAAATCAAGCAGCTCGAGCCTGTTCTGAGCAATGTAGCTGCTTGACTCTGACTCAATTCCGTGGATTTGATGGTTCCTCGACATCGTCCAGAAGCTTGTCGTTGACGCAGAAGTGATGATTCGAGCTCAATTCTTAGCTGCTTTCACAAAAGCAGCGATTTTCGACAGATCCTGCTTGCCATCAGTTTCTACACCACTGCTCGTGTCGACAGCGATGATGTTGCAACGGTAAGGGCCCAGTTTCTGAAGAACATTTTCGACATTCCCTGCGCTGAGCCCCCCAGCGAGCATTGCCTTAACGCTTGGATCCTTCTCGAACAGCAATCGAAGAGAGACGCTATCAAGCTGTTGCCCCGAACCACCAGCACCAGCGTCAAGTAGTGAGATAGCCTGATAACCCCTCGCACTGAAGCCAGCTTCGCCTGGTGAGAATCTTCGAATGACGGGAACTGGTATACTCCTCGTCCATTCTAATGGTTCGGTACCATGCAATTGAACCATATCAAGGTCGAACCTGTGTACCTCTTCGATAATTGTTTCAAGGCTTTGGTTTAAGTACACGCCTACAAGCTTGACTCGATTTGACTGTGCATTTGATCTTGATCTGTACTCAAAGTAGTCTTCAGCGCCAACATGAGCAGCCGGCACTTCTTGCTTCTGTACCTTCGGTGTGGTCTTCACGACTTCAGCAATTTCGTGGACGATATGGTCTTGAACGAATCTTGATCTCGTAGGCACTCTGATAATGCCAATGTAATCAGCACCCGCGTCTATCGCGGCTTTGGCCGCTTCTGGGGATCTCGTTCCGCAGATTTTCACAGATAATGGCTGCTTAGTAGTTGTCTTCGGCACTTTCGGCTCCCCAAGCAAATGGGAAATGAAGGCGATAGTATCAGTTGGGCGCATGAGAGCCTCGCCAACCAGCACACCTTCGACGCCCTCCTTCCTATAGGCCTCGACATCTTGAGGCCCAGAGATGCCACTCAGTGCACAAACAATGGTCTCCTTTGGCACGATATCCAGCAACCTGCTTGTGGTACCAAGATCGACCTCGAAGTTGGTCAGATCACGGTTGTTTACGCCAATAGCCTTGGAGCCTAGCTCGACAGCGATTTTCATCTCTTCTGCTGTGTTGACCTCTACCAGTGGCTCCATACCTAGACTCTGAGAGTATTTGTACAATCTTGTTAAGGTTGGTACATCCAGCATCTTGACAATGAGCAGGACCGTATCTGCACCAGCCAGTCGAGCCTCGAGGATCTGGTATTCTTCAAAAATGAATTCCTTGCGCAGCACGGCGGGTCGATTTGGCATGCTTTCCAATGCTTGCCGGACATATCTCATGTCATCGAGACTGCCTTTAAACCAGTCAGGTTCAGTGAGTACAGAAATCACTGAAGCACCTGCCTGAGCATACTTGCGGGCCTGTGCTGGTGCACATGCATCTATCTGAATAATACCCTTAGAAGGAGAAGCTCGCTTGATTTCAGCGAGCAATGATATAGGATACTCAGATTGGCGTAGTCGATCGGTAAAGGAAATCTGTGGTGGAGCAAGACCCAGGTCATATGCGGCCTGTAAATCCTCTGGCCTCTGCGATGGGATAGCCTTCTGTGCAGCAACAACATCTCTTCTCCTAGCATAGATCTGCTCCAATATGTTTGTCTTCTTCTTCTTCGATGTGCCATTGGTCACGCCATTTGGACGATGAGAATTCATTTCGTGTTTCCAGGTCCCACCAGTCATACGCAAGAAATTTCGTAGCATGGTCCGGCCATTCTCTGTCAAGATGCTCTCAGGATGAAATTGTACGCCCTCCATCACGTATTCTTTGTGACGAACGCCCATAATGACGCCCTTTCCGCCATCGGGACCAGCAGCAATCCAGCTTGAAACCTCTAGACATTCTGGCAAAGTGGGATGTGTACCAGCAAGCGAGTGATAACGTGTAACCTCAACGTCTTGAGGAACATCAGCATATACACCCCCACCATCATGCCGTAAAGGAGAAGTCTTGCCATGCAAGATCTCACCAGTGACGTCGACCTTGCCGCCAAATGCCGATATTATACATTGCTGGCCCATGCATACGCCAAAGATAGGAATCTTCCCAGCGAAGTATTTAATAGCATCCTTGCTCACTCCCGAGTCTGTGTCTGGGTGACCTGGTCCTGGAGATACCACCAGCTGTGTTGGTTTCTTTCCTATCAGGTCCTCTAGGGAGATCTTATCATTCCTGTATACCGTAACAGTGGCTCCTTCCAATATGAGATATTGGTACACATTCCACGTGAAGGAGTCATAATTGTCGATGAGGACGAGATTCGCAGCAGTATCAAGTTTTGAGGCAGGAGGGGTGTCGACGCGGGAGTGGTCGACTAGATCCAGAGCAGGCATGACGAGCGTTCGTATATAGTGACACCTGCGTATTCTTGGTGAGAATGAGCATGCATTGACCGGCATCTGGGTACCGCGTACCTTCCGCTTGCTCCGCTGAAATTTGTTGCAGCCTGAGGCACTAACTACGTTCGACGCGTCTCTGCGAAAGTCGCGCCTGCACCATGGCCATTGCAGCGGGCAGCTAGACATCTGGTACCTGGTAGAGGTTACTTACAGCTCCTGTCACTCAATCTGGATCCCCATCAGTCTAGTGATGGCGCCGAACGGCAGCCTGGATCTGCCGGATCTGTCCAGACTGTTTGCAGGAGAGGAGCATATATTGTGAGTTGAACTACAAGAAATTTGGCTGTTGAAGAAGCGCTAATCGTGGCTAGGTCATGGTATAATGTGCCGATACATACTTGGACGGATAGGAGTCCGAACGAGCAGGACACGACACTATGGAGAGACGTACTGAGTAACGAGCATGTCCAGGTACAGATCCGCCAGGATTACCCTTCATTTCAGACCAAGACACCTGTTGGCGCAAAGCGTTTGGACACTGCTACAGCAGCTATCAATGTCGCTCCTTCTTCAGACAAACACTACGATATTCCTCAGATCAAGGCAGATGCATCATGGATCTCTCAAGAGTTGGCAGTTAACGAGGTACAAGCTCTGAGAGTTGTTCTTCTTGAGTGGCAGAATCGGCCTCGATTGCACTTACGCGCTGGATATTCGAGTGCCGAAATTGCTAGTCTGAAGGACGTCTATGGATCACAATTGGGTTTCGATGCTCGCTTCGAAACGTCAATCCTTGCACCTAGAGATGAGGAGGACTTCGCGACTGATTCGGCTCGGCGCCGGAGGCAGGTCTTCGTTCACTTTCAGGAATGTATAGGTCTGAGTCGAAGCTGGCTGGCCTTGCGGAATCAAGAAATCGCAAACCAGCTGCGTTTCGACGAGTCTCAAGTACCAAGAATTACTGAATCCAGTATCCAACACTCTATGAACACCTTAGTAAAGCAGATTCAGCAAGCCGCTGAAGGTCCCAAATGGTCTGTACTTGACGATGACACAAACTCGATCTGGTCCGTAGGTCAGCTCTTTCATGCTCAATATCTAATGCAGGTTGTCATCTGGGGCCTTCGACACCTCTCTTCCTGCCCGGCTGAGTCTGTCCAGCAGTGGTTCAGGACTCTGGCAGACTACGAATTTCTTCGCAGGATGGAACCTGGTCCACTGCTGTCGCCAGCCGAACTCCAAGAATTACACTCCCTCGTCTCCCTGACTACGTTGGCATTAATAGATCCGACTAACAGCGCGGCCCAGCTTGACTTAGGCACTCAACAGCACTGGATGCGGAGTTTTGATGTTGTCTTTGAGGTTCACCAAATCCTACTGAACGCTCTCGATCAGGGTTGTCTACAAGCCATGCCTGCTGCTTTTGCTTGGGCTCTGCTATTGCAACGAGTGCAAAATCGTGCCGAAGAGGCGAAAAATAGACGAGACAGTCCGCTCCTTACTAGGTCTGCCGAAAGTAGGAGTTTTGATGCTGCCACTGGTAGACGGACTTCAATGGCAAGCTCCGTTGAGGAGAGCCTATACGAGCAGATCAGAGACGCTGTGAGAGCTGCTACGCCTGACCTCGATCCGGCTGCGTTTTTGCTTCAAAATACTATATACAATCCTGGAGTCGCACACGCACTGCTGTCCATGGCCCAAGCTTTGCCATTGACCCTGTTGCCAATGGTGCAGCAGGCCAAACTCATGTTCTTGCAGGAACTAATTGTCATAGCAGTCACGGAATTGCCAGATGAAGAAGCATATAGCGAGAACATCCTCGAGCTGCAGTTTACCGTTCTTGAGCCGCCTCAGTCGATACACTCGCATGATTTTGAGTATATTGATACGTGTGGTCTGTTTCTACAATCGGAAATCCTAGACGCCAGGCTTTTCGAACTGGCGGCAGCTCGATTTCCCTACGAAGCCTTGCCATTTCTGCAATTGTGCCGACAGCTAGCACGTGCTGAAGTCTTCCACGAAGGCAACCAATATATAACCTGTCGCCTAAGGTCGTTGCACTCCTTCACCACCGTCGCTAGTGGGCCCTTCAGTAACTACCATACTATTCGCGAGGATGAGAACTCCAATCTGGTTGCCTTGAATGAGAGCACTTATGCTTTTCCTGGAGAAACTTCGTCTCTCATTACTCAGGATGCCGATACCCAGGGAAGAATGATTATCGAAGCAGACACTGAAGGGATCGTCGTATCGGGCGACGAATCGAGAGTCGTCAAGTGGATACATGAATACTCAGGACTTTCAGTGATTGGGGAGTGGCTCGAGCTTCATTGCAATGGCCTACTACACCAAGTCCTGGCAACTCGTGAAGACCCCACACGTGTAGCAGCAGAAATGATTCTTTTGCTTGCGAACCTTTTGAGCACAACTTGGTCAGGAAACAAAGACCAAGCTCATCGGGATACTGCAGTCGATGTCATCATTAACGAAGCGAGTGCTCACGTTACTCTTCGGAGGAATGTTGTGGACCTAATCCTCGATATCCTCGAGCAAGAGCTACAAGGTTACAGACGACGACCTTCAGGCAAAAACGATGCGTGTGTGCTCGCAGCAGCATTGACTTTCGCACGTGCATTTCTGCTGGTCAAGCCCGCAAAGTTTTGGCCTGCTTTTGCGAAGACGAGCGTGGTCAATGCTCATCGTGGAAGCAGTTTACTCTATCTGGTCATGTCCGGTATCGAGTCAGCGTCACGCGATGCCTCCATTACACTTGTTGCGTCCCGCCTCTACCGAGACATAGTCACTGCTGCAATGCAGAAAGTCCCAGATTCTAGTGTCGCACATCAATGGCGTGGGAGACCTGAATCCAAGACTCTAAACAACACAGAGAAGACATTCGAAATGGTCTTGTCAAGCATGACACAGAATATGCTCGAGGTTTTCGAGTCCATGTCGCAATGGAAACATCTCCATCAGTTACGATATTCCCAAATTGTTGTCAACTTATCACATAGCTTCGACAATTTGATAAAATTCAGATATGGTATTGGGACTACTTCGTCGGCTCTCACGACTTGTTTCGACTCTGCCGCCAGTTTGATATTGACTCGTCTCCGTCCAGAAGCTGCTGGGGATGCGAAATCAGGTCCAGTCCTATTGCATTTGATGGACATACTTGACATGCATGAATCATTAGGCACAGACTCGATCGGTAGTGTTCACCAGGATATGCTTCTGCTATTATCACAAACACTGATGAATGTGGCACGGACTCGACAACTCCCGACATCTGGGCTAGAACTGTGCTTGTTTGATCTTGCGCCTGTTTTTGTCCGCGTCCTCGATGCATTGACCAGCGATCAGATCTCAACACAAATCCTTGGGTCGCTGCTTGTCGCGGTACCGCACGTGAAGCCGGTATCACTATTAGGTCACCTCGGGTCAGAGTCATCCATCGACTCCGTCAACATTCTCCTCACAGGGCTGTCTTCCTCAAGACAATGCAATCGTGCAGCATTCTGGAGATTGTTCGACATGCTCATCAGCAGGAATCAGCAATGGCTGGCGGTGGTACTTCTGACTGGTTCGAAGCCCGACAAGGACCGGAAAATACCATCCAAAGACGTGAGTGTCTATCGTGGTAGGCTGATCATCGAGAGGGCTTTGGACGTCCTGATCGGGATTGACCTCAGTCCCAACGCGATGAACGATCACAACTTGATCATGGCAGTTCTGAAGTTCATGATCACTGCACAGCAAAACTGGTCGTGGGCATTGTCTTCGCTCCGCACCCGTCAAGAAGTGTTCGCCCATCTTGTTCGATATGTCTCGCAAACTCCCGATCGAAAGCACACAAAGGCAGATGCCCTTCGATGGCAGATCATAGCACTAGTCACAGATCTATCGTCAGTACATTTGCAGTATGCCAAGTCAGTACGAGATCTCGGCTTAATGAAGGTCTTCATTCCTCTTGTCAACTGGCTCACGACAAACGGCATCGAAGTCTCAAGCTATAATGCTTCACTTCATACCAATCTACGCAGAAACTTCCAAACAAAGTTCCATTTCGATCTAGAAGATCTCAAGAGCAACCGATTACACCTCTCAGAAGACGATGAATATTTTGATCTCAGTGCTGCCGATCTCATTTTGGCAGGCAATTCAGCGTGGAAACCGCAAGGGAGCAGATCCAGAAGTGCAGATCAATCTTACCGAGCCGAGTTAGAGAGAGCTAATGACAACTTACGCACAGTGGAAGCCGAACTTGTCGTGCTTCATAGCTTTCAAAGATTCTGTATCGAGCATGCTGCGTTCTTTGTGCAAGACGCGAACATCCAAAAGACCATGGCTCATGTCATTCAACGCTGTCTGATGGCGAATACCACTAAATACCCAGCAGAACAGCTCTTCGACAGCCTTGTCCAGACACGATGCGAAATGGCTCTGGCCCTCATTCAACAACTAGTGGGGAAGAAGGTACACGGATCAGACTACCGAGAGCTCCTGAAACCAGCATGGGAGAGCGCAGTCTACACGGCCACGAATTATGAACAAGCTCTTGCAAACGACGATCTACAATGCTGGCGGACTAGCCTCTCGATTGTGCTGTTGACCTTACAGTTTCACATCGGCACAGGTTGGAAACCTCTCGCGAGCCAATCTCACACAAGCGCGGACTTACTCAAGCACGTCAACAGCGTTATGCCACAGATCGTTGAGCTAGTCACCGTGGTCGTTGGGAAAGGTTTGGCAACCATTGTGTCGACATTGCAGGAACAGAAGCAAGCAGAAATGCAACAACAGCAGATAGTCAAGACTGATATCGGGATCAAGGATCTCGCACTCGTTCTCAACATCTTCGAAACTGTTCTGCGTTTGTCGCGCCTGCCGGACGTTGTGTCGCAACTCACAGAACGATTAATTGCGACCGGTACGACACAATCCGCCTTGAAGTTGTACATGTGGTCACATCTGCTCGCTGGCTCAGAGACAGACAACGATCCAGTTCATGCACTCTACGCAGTGCGTCTGCTCGCGTCGCTAAGTGCTTTGCCTATGGTAGCGGAGGAGATGGCAATCGAAGGCATACTTAGCAGTATTTTGACGGCTCGCGTGACGCAGGTATTGCAACAAGTGCCCGGAGCTGCCGGTAGCCTTGACCAGAGACAACACTGTCGCATACTATACACCATCTGGGCTGAAGGCATATTACCGTTAGCGCTCAACCTGTTGCATGCAGTTGGAGGACCAATAGCGGCTGAGATTGCCACATTCTTGAACACTTTCCCAGAACAACTCAAGCGGGCGAGCACAAGCCTGCGACCACGAGCAGGTGACTTCATCACTCTGTCCAACACTAAGGAGGTAATGACATTGGCATTGTTGTCCTTTATTCTGGAGGACTATCGCAATGCAGGCGCATCCGCCGCAGTCGATCCCTCCACAATTTTGCCTATTACAGAATTCGACAAACACAAGAAAGCATTACTGAGCGATGTCCGGGAACATGTCGAGCTGGACAAGAATGTATTGAAGAGTAAAATTGTGCCAACGAATGAGAAGGAGCTGGCGTGGCACGTGGATGGCACCCTCACTGAAAAGATTCAGGTCGAGTTACAGGCGGCCATGATGTGTCTGAAGGATATCGATAATGATGAGACAGACACTGCAACAACAGAAGAGCCGGACAACGTTTCTGGAGCCTTTGGCAGGTTATAAGAGTGTCGAATTGCAAAAATGTAGCGTACATGGCGACTGGAGGTATACCACTTTAGCATGATGTGCATGCGTGTGCTCGGCGTCTGGGACACAGGACGACTGCATTAGATGGTCGCACAATGAATGAGAATAGCCACGAGTTTGTTGTGGTACACTGGAGATACCCATTTCAGAGGCACTGGTAGAACTTGAGACAATCTGAACATTTTTGTTGTATGAAATTGTGTACAACGCATCGTACATTTCTGCATCGGATCATGGGTATCATTGCCGTCTCGATGCATTTGATGCCAAACCAATCCAACCCGTATGCGCCGTCGCTATGCCTTTCGAAGAACAAAACATCATCAGAGATAATCCTTCTTCCTCCCAGTCCTCGTAAACTGCGTAAGCGCCCACTCAACCTCACCACCACTATCCTTCTCCAGCGTCCCGCCCTTGATCTCAAAACACCTCATCGTCATCCTCGGCCCAACCTCCGCGAGTTCCACGTCCCTATACCCCGTCTGCACAAAGACATGATGCCTTACTTCAATGCTATCCTCGATATTTCTGAATGTAACGACCCGGTTCCCGACCTTATGCGGGCCGTCTCGTGGCGGGAAGAGGTGTTTTAGGATCTGTACTACACGCTTTCCTAGCTTTGTCGTGAAGCCTTCGAAGACGAGATGGGGATAGGATTCTGAGACGGTTCCGCGCGAGGCGTTGGGGATATCGGCGCGCAGGACGACGTTGTGGAGGCTGAATTTTGCGGTTGGGCCGTGTGGGAGGTGGCTTATTGTCATGGCGGTGGGTGTTCCCCTGTGTTCATGTAATAAGATAATATCCGTCAGAGCGGCGGCTTTCGCACTGCTGAGGAGATTGGGCAGAATTGTGTTTCCTCTGTTTAGGCGTATTGCTGTGGGGAGGACGAGACGGATTTCTTTTGAGAAGGCGGCGAGTCGTGTGCTGGGCGAGCGGGAGGTGGTTACGAGGGGTCGTGGGTCTGCGAGGCCGGAGAGCATGCTGTATTCGTCGTCGAGGCTGGCTTGGGCTTCGGCTGTCTCGGCATCGAGGGATTCGTCGTATTTATAGTCTTTGCGGAGGGATTTGTCGTTTGCGATAGTGGGATCGAGTGGTTTGCCTGTGGCTAGGGACTTTTTCATAAGGTTGCGCTTTTCGGCGATGCTGGCGTCGCGAAGTTGGATGGCACGGCGGTAGAGGTAGTCGCGCCGTTCGCGGGCTTGTCGGCGGATCATCTTGGCTGTGAGAAGGGGGGCAGTTCGTGGTGAGGGAGGTATCGATCTCTTGTGTTCGAAATGTATGTGAAGCAGACGATCGAAAAAATATTTGTGCCTGAGGCAGAAAGGTCTATGTGGAGGACGTGCCAGATCGCGGGCCGTTCCTGGTTGCGTGGAGCTCTTGAGACACTACTGCGGAATCGTCCTCGGCTTTACCAAGTTGAAGAGTACTGCGAGGACTCTGTAGTCCTAACTTGATCAGCATCTTGCTGTGATACAGCCTCGAGATCTTTGTGAGGAAACTTGACGATGCAACGTTTGTGATTCAAGCAAGTGGATGGGAGCAATTTCGTAAGAGACAATGGGCGGAACACATTATGCAAGGAGCACAGGCCAACACAGAGGGAGGTACAAGTACTGAAACGGATACTAGCATTACTCACCAGTGACATCCGATTGCGCTCGCCAGTCGATAGAGGTAGGCAAACACGTTCAAGGTCTCTTTAGTCCCACATTCGCTCAACCACACAATGTGAACCATGTCGCACTTTTACACTGTCACGACGCTGCCCAAGCGGTATATCTCTTTACTCTGTCTTGCTGCGTTCGCTCTCTTCCTGTTCTACTCAGGCCACGCCTATTTCTCGGTTCCCTTGCGACCCCTCGCGCCTTCGCAGCCCTACGAACGACCTCAACAAGCTCACGACGGTCGCTTCCACTGGGCAGCCAGGATTCAACATTTCCCTCTCAGACATCTTACACCATTGCCATCTGGCTCGCCGAAGAAATTACCTAATGTGCAACACAAGTTTGGAGCAGAATCAGCTGCGGCACGAGCGCAAAGGCTAGAGCGGCGAAGCCAAGTCAAGGATGCTTTCCAAAGATGCTGGAGATCATACGAGGAGAAAGCCTGGCTGTACGACGAGCTGTCACCCATCACGGGCGGTGGTCGAAACACTTTCGGTGGCTGGGCAGCTAGCTTGGTGGACGCTCTCGATACTTTGTGGATAATGGATATGAAAGACGATTTCAACGAAGCAGTTGCCGCAACCAGAGAGATCGACTTCAGCATCTCTACTGATCAAACGATCAATATTTTCGAGACTACTATCCGCTACCTGGGTGGCTTCCTGAGCGCATACGACCTGAGTGGTGATACTCGCCTCCTCGATCGAGCAATTGACGTGGGTGACATGCTACTAGTGGCATTTGATACACCTAACCACTTCCCAATCACAAGGTGGGATTGGGAAGCCGCCTCTCGAGGCCAGCGGCAAGAGACACCAGATAGTCAACTCGTCTCCGAACTCGGTTCTCTTACACTAGAGTTCACCAGATTGAGCCAGCTTACTGGTGATCAGAGGTTCTATGATGCTATTCACAGGATCACCACCTTGTTCGACAGTCAACAGTTGAAGACGAAATTACCTGGCCTCTGGCCAGTCGTTGTAAACCCCAAGGACCTGGACCTCACCAGCGATACAGGTTTTACTTTTGGTGGCATGAGTGATAGCCTGTACGAATACTTTCCTAAAGAATATGCTCTGCTTGGTGGTCTGCAGCCTGTCTATCAGAAGCTCTACGAACAATCGATGTCCTCAGCAACTGAAGCTCTCTTTTTCCGACCCATGACACCCAACGAGGACGACATTCTGATTGGTGGTGATGCTAGAGCCAGTGACGATGGCAAATCGTATACGTCCGAATCTAGAGGTCAACATCTTGGTTGCTTTGCTGGTGGCATGCTTGGTCTTGGTGGCCGATTATTCCAGAACGAGCATCACGTCACACTTGCACGCAAGTTGACTGACGGCTGTATCTGGGCATATCGAGCCATGGACCAAGGAATAATGCCAGAGATTGCACATTTCGTGGCATGTGAATCCAAGACTCATTGCCCATGGGACGAATCGAAGTGGCTGGCAGAAGTTTCGGCGAGGCTGGATGACTCTGGGAAGAGCGTCAATATCAACGAAGTGATCAAATCCAAGAACCTACCCAAAGGCTATACTAGTATCGACGACCGCCGCTACATCCTCCGGCCCGAAGCAGTCGAAAGCGTCTTCATACTGTACCGGATCACTGGCGACGAGAAGTATCGCGATGCGGCATGGGATATGTTCACGACGATCAACGACTTGACCAAGACAGAATTTGCTAATGCGGCAATAACTGACATAACAGTACATAAACTGCAATTACCGCCGAAAGAAGACAGGATGGAGAGCTTCTTCTTCGCGGAGACATTGAAGTATTTCTATCTGATATTCAGTGAGCCGGAGCTTGTGAGTCTTGATGAGTTTGTGCTCAATACTGAGGCACATCCGCTTCGGCGTCCTGTATAGATGTCCAGGGAAGAGCTCGATTTACTATTAGCTTGGTAGATTGTGATAGTTCCAAATATTCGAATTCACAACCTAATACCACTTAGTGCGTAATCTCACCTCAGGTATTCAAGTTCCTCACACGAGTAATCCAGAAGTGAAGTCCGAGTTCAAGCTCAAATTGCTATTGCGAACAACCACAGGCATTTATAGAAGTGTTACCAATCAAGTGGCCGCAGATTCAGCACCATGGTCGGACGTGTACAGCACAAAGCTGCTCCTGCCACTCAGGCACAACACTTGCCGGAAAATAGCCGGGTAGTAGTCTCCGCACCTAACCATTGCCTGTCTGAATTTCGAGCGTACCGTTCTCTAATCCTCAATTCGCACCAATTCCTCCAAGTTGAGGCATATTGAGAGTGTCGACATCTTTTGTTCCTTTGTGTGCTTTAATTTGGGGCGTCTACTGGTGCGCGTAGCCAGTTTTTCGTGTCAAGATCCGGGTGTGGCTTGGACGCCTAGGCCTGTGTCGAAGCGGGAAATAGTGGAAGAGTTGTGATTGAATCTCGACCATTGAGCCTGTAATCTTGACTTGACTTAACACTTCAGTACCCTAACGAGAGAGACGAGCAAGATGGAGGCCTTTAACACCATGGGCAACCATATGGTTTCAAATTCAGCCTCTGCGATCAATGCTACAGACGATGCCTCTACCCTTGATGCAGATGAGAGTGTTCTTAGTCTGGCCAAAGGTCCTCGCAGAAGACATCACGACGACGAATCAGCTGATGGCGAGGAGGACGACCTAGAGAGCCTGACCAGCGCAGCGCAAGCCCAAAAGAAAGAGGAGAAACAGGAAGAGGAAGAGGAAAAGGAATTGCCTCCACATGCTTGCGCGTAGGTAAACTGATCGCAAGGAACGCACGTGGCTAACATTACTCTAGATATTGCGGCATACACAATCCCGCGAGTGTAGTGAGGTGTCTATCCTGCAGCAAATGGTTCTGCAGCGCCAGAGGCAACACCTCTTCTTCCCATATTGTCAACCACCTCGTTCGAGCACGACACAAGGAAGTTCAGCTTCATCCTAGCAGTTCCTTGGGAGATACTGTACTCGAGTGCTACAACTGTGGTACCAAGAACGTGTTCCTTCTCGGCTTCATACCCGCCAAATCAGACACTGTTGTAGTTCTGCTGTGCCGTCAGCCTTGCGCCGCCATGCCTTCCTCCAAAGATATGAACTGGGACACTTCAAGGTGGCAGCCACTTATCGAAGATCGATCTTTCCTCTCATGGCTTGTGGCTCAGCCAACTGACCAGGAACAACTACGTGGACGACATCTATCCCCGCAGATGATTGCTAAACTAGAAGAGTTGTGGAAAGAAAACGCAGCTGCGACTGTGACGGACCTGGAGAAAGCTGCTAACATCGACGACGAGCCTGCTCCTGTCCTGCTGCGGTATGATGATGCATACCAATACCAGAACGTGTTCGGCCCTCTGGTCAAGATTGAGGCGGATTACGACAAGAAGTTGAAAGAGTCGCAGTCACAAGATGGCCTGATCGTAAGGTGGGATCTTGGTCTGAACAACAAGCACTTGGCTAGTTTTGTCCTGCCCAAGCTGGAATTGGGCGATGTCAAGCTAGCCGTTGGTGACGAGATGCGCATAAAGTACACTGGCGAGCTAAGATCAAACTGGGAGGGCGTTGGCTATGTCATCAAAATTCCTAACAATCAATCTGACGAAGTCACGATAGAACTGCGCGCCAAGGGTGATCATAAGTCTGTACCAACCGAATGCACCCACAACTTCACTGCAGACTATGTATGGAAAGCCACCTCATTCGATCGAATGCAACTTGCCATGAAGACCTTCGCGATAGACGAGATGTCTGTCTCTGGCTACATTTTCCACCGACTGCTTGGACACGAAGTGGCTGCGGCACCTATGAAGACTCAATTACCTAAGAAGTTCAGTGTTCTAGGTCTGCCGGAGCTTAACGGTTCACAAATCAATGCCGTCAAATCAGTCTTGCAAAAGCCATTGAGCCTGATTCAGGGTCCTCCTGGTACTGGCAAAACTGTCACTTCTGCTACCATTATCTACCACTTGTCGAAGATCAATGGTGGCCAGGTTCTAGTTTGTGCTCCCTCCAACGTGGCAGTCGACCAGTTATGCGAGCGCATTCACAAAACAGGTCTAAAGACTGTGAGGGTGACTGCCAAATCCAGAGAAGACGTTGAGTCACCAGTCGGCTTCTTGTCACTGCACGAGCAGGTCAGAATGAACGACAGCAACGTCGAGCTTGCCAAGCTCTACCAATTGAAGGCCGAACTTGGTGAACTATCCAGCCAGGATGAAAAGAAGTTCAAAGCTCTCACTCGAGCTGCGGAAAGAGAGATCTTGACGAACGCGGATGTCATCTGCTGCACTTGCGTAGGTGCTGGTGATCCTCGACTTGCCAAGTTTAAGTTCAGAACTGTACTTATCGACGAATCGACACAATCAGCAGAACCCGAGTGTATGATCCCACTCGTGCTAGGTTGCAAGCAGGTTGTACTTGTTGGAGATCATCAACAACTTGGCCCCGTCATCATGAACAAGAAAGCGGCAAAGGCTGGACTGAACCAGTCGCTGTTTGAACGACTTGTCATTCTAGGATGTGCACCCATCCGACTGAATGTGCAGTATCGAATGCACCCCTGCCTCTCAGAATTTCCTTCCAACATGTTCTATGAAGGATCCCTACAAAATGGTGTCACTATGCAACAGCGACTCCGAAAGGACGTTGACTTCCCATGGCCAGTCCAAGACAACCCAATGATGTTCTGGGCCAATCTCGGCAACGAAGAGATCTCAGCCTCTGGCACATCTTACCTCAATCGAACAGAGGCTGCGAATGTCGAAAAGCTAGTGACACGATTCTTCAAGGCAGGTGTTAAGCCCGAAGATATTGGTATCATCACTCCTTACGAGGGTCAAAGAAGCTATGTGGTTAGCTCGATGCAAGCATCTGGTACATACAAAAAGGAACAATACAAGGAAATTGAAGTCGCTTCGGTCGACGCTTTCCAGGGTAGAGAGAAGGATTACATTATCTTGACTTGTGTCCGTTCCAACGATCACCAAGGTATCGGTTTCTTGTCGGACCCACGACGTCTCAATGTCGCGTTGACTCGTGCCAAGTACGGTCTGGTTATTGTCGGAAATCCAAAAGTCCTCTCCAAGCATCCTCTATGGCATTACTTGCTCTTGCACTTCAAGGAGCGCAACTGTCTCGTTGAAGGACCACTTTCGAACCTCCAAATCTCTCTGCACCAATTCAGCCGACCCAAGCAAACTTACAGAGGGCCTCAACGATACCAGATGGCTTACCAGCACGCCTCTCACATGGCTAGTGGTATGATGAATGGCAATGCTAGAAATGGTCACCGCAACCAGAATGCTCCTCATGAAGGCTCGATCGTCGGTTACATCCCAGATGACGTCTCGTCTATTCACTCTTCAGCGATGGGTGGTGTTGGCGTTCCAACTGGATACCCACCTATGTTTCAAGGCTTCACTCCCGACAATTGGCCTGGTCTAAACAATCCAGCAGGTGGTAGACGGGGTCAAAATGGCATCAGTAAAGGCAAAAACAATATGCCTCCTTCAGTGGCTGGAGAAAGTACTGTCGCCACAGAAAGCGACATTACAGCTAGCACTGTTGGTGGTGTTAACCTCGACAACTTGTCTATTTCTGGGCCAAATAAGACAGCAAGCTACAATCAGTCTGATAGGCTGAAGCGATATGTTGAGGGTGCACCACCTGATCGACCTGGCTATGCACGAGGCAAGAACACTGTGACACAGGATGAGGATGCCAGAAGTGTGTCAACTGCTTTTGCTTCTCAAGTTGGTGGTGGCTACGACTGATGAGGCGATACGGAGCAGCATTGTTTGGCTCTGTCGGAGCAAACTCTTGTTGCATGGTAACAAAGCAACCATCATTGACCCTCACGGTCGAACTCATCAAGACTACATCGCTCACTATCACGTGGACAAGTCAAACCTCAATGAGTGATCAGATGTATGCTAATTCTTGCATCATGTACGGTATTCTGAGCCAGTGTCGCATAGCAGACGTCGTAAACCTGTTGAGATCGTTCAGCCATATGCAGCAGCGACCTAGTCAAGTTATGGACAACACCACGAGCGACGCATTTGGCAACTCATGGAGTTTCTACCGCCACGGAATGGGCAAACATCCCAAGAGGAGGGCTTTGAGGCGAGCACGACCATTTAGGCGGAGATCATGGCGAAGAAGTGCCACCACGAATCAGCTTCTCGACGCGTCATTCAAGTTGTGGTGGCAGCATATTTCAATTCAAGATTGACTATCTCGAGTCGTTAAGGTCCTGGGTCGCACGATCTTGGCAATATCGAAATACAGATCATCAACATATTTTACAAAGTGAGTAGGAAGTGGAAAGAACGAGGTGAGCGGATGCTTGCGACGCAGAGGATGGGTGGGAATCGGAGAAGAACCGCACAGTCACTCGTTTAATCTCGTGCAGCAGTCGGAAGGAATGGCACAACATGCTCTTTCCAGAGAATTGGTAGCTCTCCTGCAGATTTCAGCTGAAAACAAAAGCAGCCAACCACATCTGCAGTTGAGCGACTCAGAGTTTCGACACCGAATTTAGCTTCGCGTTCTACATCTGTCTTCAGTATCGTTTGACCCTGCCCTGTACCTCACTATCCTGCTTTTCCCTGCATGCATGGTCCCCTACCAACCAATTGCTTCGTCCAATCCTCGTGTCAATTGCATGTTGAAAAAGTGTACTGCGAAACGGTCGAAGAGCTGAGCAACACTTGCCCGGCTCGTCGGAAACAATCCATCTCATACGAGCACACTCGAGTCAACGAAAACGCTCACCAATCAGAGATAGATCGCATAATGATCCAGGCTCGTGTAGTGTCCCCTGTGGAGTAGAAATATCATCTTGACTTTTGCACACTTGGATCTCAGTGCCACGTGCCGAAGCTTGTTTGAGCTTGCCGAGCTTGTCGAGCTTGGTTTGCCGTGATGTTTGACTTCCAGCGATTTCAGAGATACGGACTGAAAACGTTCACAGGGAAAGGCCATGCAGGTCCAGATCTCTTCAGCTGTGAGTCTGCGTCCTATCACATTGTAGGTGATTGAGACACTTGGCCGAAGTGAGCTTCGTGTTGCCTGTTATGCTCAAGCTACAGATGCGCATCTGATAACGTGCTTTTCTTCGCGTGAGAGATCGCCCGCGGCTGAAGATGGATTACGAACACTGGGATGGATACTGGTGTGCAGAAAGTGTTTAAAGTCCAGCCTTCTGCTGCATGGCTGATCACCTCTCTCTCCAACTTACTACACCGACCTAGCTCCATTGAGTAATGCAGCACAACACCATCAAAATGGCTGCCACCTATTCAGAAGAGAAGCAATATCCCGACGAGGAGAAGAAGATCTCCATCGTGGTCGATGGTGTCGACTCAGATGGCGAGTCGATCGACACGATCACCGCCCTCGTTCAGAAAGATCACACCCATGAGATCAAGCTCCGAACAATGTCATGGCAAAAAGCGGCATGGCTTCTGGCTGGAGACCAAGTCTGTCTTGCCATCATGGCTCAGACATGGTCTCTGTCGGTGCTTGGCTGGGTTCCAGGTATAATCACGATGGTTGTCGCCGGCATCATGTTCTACATTACCTCGATGACGATGCATAAATTCATTATGAAGAACCCTCAGATCATGGATATTTGCGATTTTGGCTACTATGTCTTTGGCAAAAGTCGAGTTGCGTATCACTTCACGGCCTTCATGTTGTTGGCGAACAATATCCTCCTTATTGGCTTCCATGTGCTCACTGGAGCGAAGATCATCAACACACTTTCTGACCACTCGATGTGCACGGTCGTTTTCTCGGTTATTGTGACATTGATGGGTATTATTATGTCACTACCGAGGACTTTGAAGCATGTCTCGTTCATGTCCATGTTTTCAGGTTAGTGCCCAGCCTCCCTCACTTTTATGTTTCATGCTAATATTCCGCAGCCTTCTTCATGACTCTTGCTATTCTTCTCTTCCTTATCTTCGCTGGTAAGGAGGCGGCTCCTGGTTATGGATACAACGGCGACTACCCCACTGCTGGTGAGGTGAAGACGTATGCCTTCCCACCCAGAGGCACTACTTGGGTCGCATGCATGAACGCAGTCCTGAATATCACCTTCCTCTGGGTACCTCAAATCCTGTTCCCGACCTTTATCTCTGAGATGGAGCGACCACAGGACTTCCCGAAATCCCTCGCTGTCTTGGCTGGTATCTCAGCGTTCTTGTTCATCGTTCCACCTGCGATTGGCTTCAGATATCTTGGTCAATACGCAACAGCACCAGCCTTCGGCAGTCTTGGAGTCCTCGCATACAAGAAGGCATCGTTCGCTTTCGTTGTCGTACCAACACTGGTCATTGGTGTAATCTATGCCAACGTCAGCGCAAAATTTGTCTACTTCAGAATCATGGGCAAGTCACGACACGCTCACAGCAACACAATCGTTGGCTGGGGTGTTTGGGCAGCTGTCATGATTGTCATCTGGCTCGTGGCTTTTATCTTCGCTGAGATCATTCCAAGTATGGGCGATTTTCTCAGTCTGCTTGGTGCGGCGTTCGACTCGTTCTTCGGCTTCATCTTCTTTGCTGTGGCATATTGGCAGCTGTACAAGGGCAATCTATTCAATGGTGCAGGCAGGTCTGCAATGACGGTGTTTCACATTATCGTCATGTTCTCTGGCCTCTTCTTGCTTGGTCCTGGGCTTTATGCCGCGGTGGAAGCAATCATCGCCGACTATTCCGGCGCAACTCGACCAGCTTTCAGCTGCAAGAATTTGTCCATCTAGTATGATATCAGTCCGAATGCAAATTGTGTGGTTTCTTTTTCGTGAATATTTTCATTGTCGTTGGACGTGTTTCATACACTATTAGCTTTCAACTCCTTCTCCTACTCTCCGTGATTACCGGTAGAAGGAGAGCGTCTCTCAGACCTCTTCCACACCAGGTGGCTGTCGTATGTGGGTCGTGATTTCTTGGTTCCCTTTTCAGCTCGCTTATCGAAAATGGCAAGTACTGCTTTCAAAGCCTCAAGTACTGCACAGCAGGCGCATATACCTCATCGGTACGAACCGGAACTACATAGGACCTACTCCTACTTCAGGCAGCCCTCCTGCCATCAGAGCCTAGGCATGTAAGATATGAACGATCATCATTCTGACATTGCCCTGAGCTGGACAAGATGAGAAGCCAGATGCGTTCAAAGGTATCAGCCTCGAATGTGCCTTGCCATCAACATCACAGGCGAGTTCAGCTAGCCATTGGCAAGGTGGAAATTGTTCGGTTGAGAATGGGGAAGCGCTATTGACTTAAGCTGTTCCAGAGAGGCATAGTGTCGGTATGAGTGGAATTGTCTAGCATTGCTGGTATCAAGATCTCCTGAGCATAAATCACCGGCAATAACTTTCAATCGTGCCAAATCGATGCTTCCGCCTCCTTTTGATGGCTTCCATTCAAAGCCCT
Organism: Lithohypha guttulata; assembly: GCF_036872675.1. Lineage (NCBI taxonomy): Eukaryota > Fungi > Ascomycota > Eurotiomycetes > Chaetothyriales > Trichomeriaceae > Lithohypha > Lithohypha guttulata. The sequence goes on along the minus strand of NW_027042752.1, from coordinate 1,534,737 downwards.
GACCTCAGCTCACGCCACGACCACGTTGTATGCTCTGCGATACGAGATCGCCGTCTAGATGTACCAGTACTTCGCTCACAGAATATATCAGCGCTGATTTGGCCAGCCCGGAGCCTTCTAGTTACTGATCTATCGCCAGTAATGGTCTAGCTCGAAGCCGTGAGGATGTTTCCTCTGGATCGCAACCAAGTACAGGCGAACTCTACCCGATCGTTGGCAGCGAGATGTCGTTTCCCACCAGTATGTCCCGGAAGCGAGGAGGCTCCAACAATATTGAAGCACATGTACACAAAGGATATGGCGGACGTCTGAATATGCACTGATGTATTTAATTTACTACCCGGACGCACGTGTCTCACGTGGCGCTACTCCTGAGGAGGGAGCATATACTATAACAACGATGTACCGCAACTGAGGCTCTTTCGTTCTTGGTCAGTTGCTAAGTCGTTCTTCGTTGTTACTTACCACAGTCGCTCTTCAGCAAAAATGCCGTCCTCATCACTCTTTCTGAGGTCGAGCGCTACCCTCGTTTCTGTTTTGTCTCTGCTTTCCTCATCTACTGCTGCTCCTCTAGAATCAAGAACCGACAAGGTCTACAACCTCGACACTGATTTCTTCTCTGGTAATTTCTTTGACAATTTCAACTTCTTCGCCGATGCAGATCCTACTCACGGCTTCGTCACCTATGTCGACCGAAACACAGCTTCAACCTACGGCTCGAAAAACAATGGAGTCAATCTTATTGATGGTGGCAGTGGTGGTGCTGCATACATGAACGTGGACACGACCAACACATTCGATAACACCAAGGGCTACTGGCTCGTCAATGGAGTTGGTAGAACCAGCGTACGAATCGAGAGCTCAAAGTCGTGGACACATGGACTTATCATCGCTGATATTACACATATGCCGTTTGCTTGTGGAGGTGTGTCAAACGTGTTCTGGCACAATATCAACGCTAACGGGAAATAGCTTGGCCTGCATTCTGGACTCTAGGAAGTAATACTTGGCCTGGAAACGGAGAGATGGACATTATCGAAGGCTGGAACGACCAGGTGACCAACTTTGTTGCTGGCCACACCAACAACACCTGCAACGTTCCTCAAAGCTCCGCCTTCTCAGGCACCTCCTCTCCTACAGCCTGCAACTACCAAGATGGCTTCCCCAACTATGTTGGATGCAAGATTACCGACAGCGACCAGAAGAGTTTCGGCAAAGGTTTCAATGACAACCGTGGTGGTGTATATGCCATGGAGTGGACCAGCGATGCTATTTCCGTTTACTTCTTTCCCCGAGGCAGCATCCCGAGCAACGTCTATGCTAGCCACCCAGATCCAAGTAGCTGGGGTGTCAAGCCTGTTGCTAAGATCGGTGGAAGTGATTGCAACGTTGACCTTAACTTCAAGGAGCATCGCCTTGTCTTTGACACCACTTTCTGCGGTATGTCCTTGAAATGGTTAATGCTTATAAGATCTGACTTCTTTAGGCGACGCTGCCGGACCAAACTTCGGAACCTGTGCTGCTTCCAATGGTCTCACCATCGGTAATGGCGGATTCTCTGATGCTAACAGTGCCTGCGCTTCCTACGTTGCAAAGAACCCATCTGCTTTCCAGAACGCTTTCTGGGAGATTAATGCTTTGAAGGTCTTCAAGCTGGGATCTCCTCAGACAACTACCACAACCACGACTACTACCACAACTACCAGCACTACATCGTCTTCGACTAGCTCGACTACGACTACAACTACGAGTGGTGGAAATGGTAACGTTACAACCAGTACGTCAACCTCGTCCACAACCACGACTACAACTTCGTCGCACTTCTTCCACAACGGTACCACCACTACCACCACCACTGCATCTGTTCCAGTCACCACCACCACCACCACCACCAGCAGTTTCCCTGTGACTACGTCAACCACGAGCAGCACAAGTACGACCTCGACAAGCACCAGCAGCCGGGGAGGAAACGGAACCACTACCTCTACTAATGGAGGTTGGGGCGACTGGTCATCGTCCACTACAAGCTCATCTACCACTAGCACTTCGGCTGATCCAGCCTGGGGCAACTGGGGATCAAGCACCACGAGCTCTCGCTCTAGCTCTACACCAATCACCAGCACAAGGAAGACCACAAGCTCATGCTCCACACCACCTGTAACATCAACAACCAGCTGCACTACATACCACCTTGAGATTCCAGGCTACCCGATCACATCTGCATGCTCAACTGTTACCGTTACTCCAACACCTATTTGCAATGCTAACAACAACTCTCCGACCTGGACTGTGAGTTTCTTTTCTATGTGTGATTACATCAGCTAACATTTCTCAGGCCTGGGACCCTAGCGATTCAACTAGCTGCACTACAACTGTTACATCCACCTACACTCCAACTTCTACCTATGGAGTTGACGATCAGTGGACTGCATGGCCCACTACGACGCGCAAGAGCAACGGCAACAGCGGTGACAATGGTGGCAACGATAAGACAACCACAATCACCACCATAACAAGCTCTTCCTGCATCACCCCCGCCCCCAGCACCAGCACCAGCTGCACAACATACCACGTCGAAATCCCAGGATACCCAATCACCTCGTCCTGCTCAGCTCTCCTCGTCTCGGGAACGCCAGTCTGCTCAAGGACCATCTTGACCTCTACCGTCGTCATCACCAGCACAATCTCCAGCTCCTCCAAGACCACCAAGACACCAGACGCCTCCACAATCAAGACGCCCGACGCATCCGTATCAAGTGTCAGCTGGACCGCCTGGGACCCTTCGTCGCCTGCCGCCTCTTCTTCTCCCAGTAAGACACCCGCCGCTGTCAGCAGTACTCCTGCTGCTGCTAGCAGCACCCCTGTAGCAGCTGTTACGGGCGCTCCTGACTGGAATACCTGGAACAACAATGCTACGACTAGCAAGTCGCCTATTGCTACGTTTACGGGCGCGGCGGAGAAGATGAGCTTGAATAAGGTTGGTGTTGTGTTTGGTGCTTTTGTTGCGGGTGTGATGGTCTTGTAGATACATAGTTATGTACAAATGTAATGTCGAGCGTTTAGCTACGCAGTCAGGTAGCGCTTCGTGAGGATTTGTAATGCTATACATACCTGTCGCCTTCATCTTTGTGTATCTTCGATCAAGGCCATAATTCCGCCACTGAGACAATTCAACAATGCATACATCTGTCACAACTTGAGAAACGATAATGCCAAGTAAGTTGTTGAAATTACTATAGTCAGTGAAACACCAAGATGCATTGTGAAATTTCAGCTATGCAAATTTGAGCAATTTGATTCCTGCTTCTCAATGGCTTTGTTTCTTTCAGCCAACTACAGTAATATAGTAGTGTGTCAGCACATTTAGACTGAATATCTGTTTGTGTGTGATGATTTATCATCTGCCCTCCCATCCTCCTATGAACGATCGGTTTCCCGATCAAACGTCGATACTATCCACAACAAGACCCTTCTTCCACTCATACTGCATCTTGTCACTGATGTGCTGCGCAGACTCGAAGCTCACAAGAGCCGAGACAAGGTACATGGCCGCGTCAATTCCGCAAGTGGAGCCAGCGGCAGTCACGACTCGCATACCGCCCAGTCTCATCGTGCTTCGTCGGACAATACTCTCTCTTCGTGCATTGGACATCTTTCGTGCCTCGCTGCCTTTTCGGACTGGTCCGCCTATGCTTCCTTTGCGAGCAGGGTTCTTACGGAAGACATACGGGTTGTCTTCGAGGTTGTCGCCGAGGTCGAAACGGCCTTGGTTGACGACGTATCGTTCACCTTCGACGACTTCTGTACGAGTATCGAGGTCTTTCTGGGCTGATTCCTGTGCGAGGATCTCGAGGTTGATGTAGTTTGATGGGTGGGTGGTTGCACTTAGGCCCTGTAGAATGCCTTCGGCGGCCAGGAAGAGAGATCCGGTGTCTACGGAGAGGATGGTGCGTTCCTTCTGAGCGTTGTGTTCTTGGAGATCGGCGAATGCTCTGATGAGGCCGAGTGGTTCTTCCTTGTTCTTGGTGACGTGTTCCCAATTTCCGCCGGAGACGACGAGGACGTCGAAGTCTTTCAGTTGCTTGTAGGCGTCTTTGTAGGTCATGTGGGAACGGAAGGAGGTGCCGCTGGCGGACATCACATTCTCGCCTGGACCGACGAATTCGCAGTCGAAGGCTTTGTCTTCTAGGAGATATGTTAGCTTAACTTTTAGCTGAAGGGATAGGAATGGTACGCACCATTATCGTTGACATCGTTCAGAGCCATGCCGAGGACTTCAAGAGGGCCAACAAAGTCCAGGGCGTTCATGTTGTTGTGGAGAGTGAAGAGGACCCTGATGGGTTCTGCATCTGCGCCCTCTTCACGAATTGCACTCATTGTGTCGGTATTGGAAGGTTACTGCTTGTATTCTTTGAAGAAGCTATTTTGACTGTAGGAAGTTGTTCGTGTCAGTCGTAGATAGCTTGTAGCTTTGTTTTCGAACTCCTTGACTACGAAGGAAGGGCACGCGAGTGCGTAATGCGGGGTTTCACCAGTAGCGGTTTGCGGGGACCAATAGACTGCGGGTTTAGGCTTTGTGCCCTGAATCAGAGGCAGGAACGAGAAATGGTGCAACAACGTGACTTTGCGATTACTGAAACGCTTCGGTCGCTCCTTCCGCGAGCTGATTGTGGAAACCGTCCCGTCTCGCCTTGAAGACATCCTGGGAGGACTGAGCATATCAGACATGATATCGTGGCCGTTTGGAATCTTTGGGTGCAGGAGAACATCTTCGAAAACGTGTTCAAACTCTTCTTGATAATCCCGAAGGATTGTGGAATTGCAAGTACCAGAACGCATATCTGTACACGCTGACTTTACTTCGTACGGGTAACGGAGTCTTGGGATGCATGTTTCAACTCTCATGTGTGATCAACACAACCACAATTTTATACCTAGGTGAGACTGCATCCTCAGCAACGGGCGCTACTGCGCCAGCACAAGGCATCCTTCTTGATGTTTTAGCTTCTCACGCGCGATCTCATTAAATCTCGCCACAAATGCAACACGGGTTGCCATGATCTGTCCAGGCTCTATCGCCGGTTTGCTTGCACAATGCAGAAGGACCAGAATTGAAAGTCAATTAGCCGAGTTCCCCATTGGTTGTTGATATCAAGGTTAGTGGACGACGTTCTTCTCCGCCAGTCTGGCCAAACTCTATTCATCCTCCCTGTTGCTCCTTATCAGACGTCTCTCTCAGTTTTAGACTGGAGATGTGCTCTTCGATGTGCGACCTCGTTCCTCAGCTCCGCGTCGCGTGGTCGCTTGGGGTGACGATATATATTCGAAAGGCCAAACGGCGTGACTGATCCGTAGCTCACATTGTGCCCCCTTAAGCCCCATGTCCAGCAAGCATGACAGAGATTCATCGCAATACACAGACATTCCCACCTGGGTACGTCTGGGCACCGGGCACAGTCGCACTCAAAGATCGCGATGTCAGCAAAGTCAACCTCTTCCCTATTCCATCATCTGACCCAGACGACCCTCTCAACTGGTCATCATTCCGCAAGTTTCTCAACTTTGGTATTGTTTGCTCCTACATTCTCTGGACGTTTGTGCAACTCGACATCGGGTATACGGCATGGGGACCAATGCTGGAGGAGATCAATACTTCGGTCTACGTATTGAATGCCTCGGCTGCAGGTAACTATGCTGGCCTTGCTGTAGGCTGCATCTTCTTCATGCCATTCGTGCACAAGTATGGCAGACGGCCCCTGTACCTCTTCAGTTCTGCTGTACAGCTCGCGGGTTGTATCTGGCAGGCAAAGGTCGTTGACAATAGTGGTATCATTGGTGCCAATATCTTGACAGGTCTCGGAGGTGCTATCTGTGAGACGGTGGTCCAGATCACCATCGCGGACATCTTCTTCGTACATCAACATGCTACAATGAACGGCTGGTACCTCTTACTTACCTCGATTGGCGCGTTTCTTGGTCCTGTAGCGTCAGGCTATGTTGCGGAAGGGCAGGGGTGGCGTTGGATGTGGTGGTGGTGTGTCATTTTCCTTTCGATTCAGCTTTTTGTCTCAATTTTCTTCTATGAAGAGTCGAAGTACGTACCGCAGTCTAGAGAAATACCGGGGAACCAGAGCAATCACATCTTTTCAGATCAGAAGGTGGCAGTGTCAAATTTCACGAGCCTCGAACCAGTGCAGCGAGGTAACGTCACAGAAGTGCATATCGATCCAACAATCAAGAGGAAGAGCTATTTGCAGCGTATGGCTATGGTCACAAAAACAGACGCCCCAATCTTCAGACACATCTACCAACCTTTTATCATACTCTTTACATTCCCAGCCGTAACTTATACAGCAGTTACCTTTGGCTGTGTGCTCGCCTGTTTTGCCATCTTGGTTACGGTGCAAGCAATTTATCTGATCGAGCCGCCGTACAATTTCGGACCTGATGGTGTGGGACTAATGCAACTGCCACCATTCATAGGGGCTTTCATTGGATTTTTTGTAGGAGGCTGGCTGAATGACAAGAGCATAATGTGGCTTTCGAAGCGCAATCAGGGAATCTACGAACCTGAACAGAGAATGTGGATGGCAATTCCAGCCAGTGTGACCATTCCGGTTGGTCTCCTGATGTTTGGAATCGGGATTGCGAATGTGAGTGCTCCACGACTGAATTGTCGTGCTTGATGCTAATCTTCTCAAGGGTGCACACTGGATCGTGCTTGCTGTTGGTGCTGCCATCTTTGGATTTGGATTCCTAGTTTGTCTTGACATTGCTCTAGCCTACTGTACTGATTGTTACCAAGATGTGAGCACACCTACCTTTCTTTCATTCGGAACGATGCTAATCTGTGTCAGATCATTGGCGATGCCTTGGTCGGAGTCGTGTTCACGCGCAATGCTGTTTCGGTCGTGATCCTCTTCGTGCTAGAGGACTGGCTCGAAGGCATGGGTGTCAGGAACCTACACATTTTGCTTGCATGTCTAATGTGGGCGATCTTGATGATACCTTTAGCATTGCTGAAATTTGGCAAAAGGTGGCGCTTGTGGACTCATGGTAGATACAAGGCAATGGCGTTGAGACAGCCCACATTCAGGACCTTTTAATGATCTGGGTGTGGTGCCCAAACGTCCACAATTGGATAGCGGAACTTTCTGTCGGTCATTGTGGTCGAGGAGGATGCGAAGACAGCGGTCTCTAGAAGAGTGAGTGCATGCTTACGAGAGGGATGACGTACGATTGCAGAAGCAGGGTCGCATTTGTATGAAAAAGAAGACAACATCTATCTACATTCACAGTTGTCCGAGAAATGTGCAGTAATTACCATTTTAGAAAAGCCGAGGTTCAACTGCTCCTCACGACTTGAAGAAATATACACAACTACTCTAACTGATGCTGGAACTCTATAACTTCAGAACGCTCTCACGTGGCTCTTTGGACACGCGCCTGTCGCCTCATTGAGAAGGCGTGACGCGGTTCTCGTTATTCCTATCACCGCCCTGGTGTTCTATCGTCCTTGCCCTTGTTCGCAAGTTCGTTGCAGCACTAATTCGAGATCAAGTCGGACAAAACAAAACATGTCCATATTTGATTCGACGCCCGCTTGGCATTGCAGAGAGATCGGTGAGAGCGAGGGCTTGGAGAGTCCGCACGTTGATAAGGACGGTCCCTGCCACTTTGCTAGCTCAGAAGAATCTTGTAGTGTTGGATGCACGGTCCTCCAGCGTGGCAAGCAGTGCAAGCTAGCCATGGCATAACTGATATGCACATTATGCTATTCGCGCTCATTGAAGATCACGGCAGTGGCCAAGATGCTCGCTTCCAGGAATCCCTTGACGTCTGATCCTTCGCTTCCACAAGCGACTGTCCGCGTTGTAACTGGACTAGAGTCGTGAGTGTAGGAACAGAGATGGCACACCCGGATAATTCCACATCAAGCAATCGTAGACCGTGGCAAGAAGGTTTGCCGACTCGTTCCTGCATCCGTCTGCACAACAGTCTACACTTTCTTTTTTGGGCGTGGTTGCCGACTCATGATGCCAATACTCATGCCGTTGGCTCATACCGGGTGCAAGCTAGGTAGGTCTTCGCACATGGTGTTTCCTACTGAGGACAACCAACATTGCTTGTAATGGTCGTGAATGGTCGTGAATGTCCGTACCCTCGTTTAGCACAAACGAGATCAGCAGAGTTTTGTATCGGAGATATATTGACTAGCTTCTTACTTCATGACCAGGTTGTCTTCGAAGACCACGATGCTGCATGATGGCTGGCAATCTATCTATGATTCTTCCCGAGCCGCAACGGGTACCAGGCTCTCTTGGTGACCTCATATTTGGTCGCAATGCATTCTGGTTCTCTTCTTCGTCGCTCACATCCCTTCGACAACCACCCCAAGTCCATCAACGTTAGCCTTTGGGTGAGAGAGTCAAATAACGCCTCAACTCAGTCATGAAGTTCATGATCGCATACACCGTGGCTTTGCTGTCGTATAGCAGCCTATCCAGTGCCTTAAGACATGAGAAAAGACAAAACTCCAATGCCACGAATGCCTCGCCAAAGATCATAATAGACAACGACTGGGGAGCTCCCGATTTCTACCTCATCCTGATGGCTCTAGCTTTAGACTACGAGGTTCTTGGGCTCACGAGCAATTCTGCCAATACCTGGGCACTTCAGTCAAGCTTGCATGCACTACGCGGACTTGAGCTAGGAAACCTCACATCTTGCATCCCAGTCTACAAAGGTGCAGATTATCCTCTTCTCAACACACCTTCACTGTTTCAGTCGTGGCAGTATATCCACGGCGCGTTGCCCTGGCAGGGTGTCTTCGCACCCGAGAACCTCACAGCACAGGCGGCAGGATTCGATCCAACCTCCGGAGATCCCAATACTATCAATCCTGTGGCATTTGTTGGCGGCACCGTGCCAGACCAGTCTCTGTTAGCTGGCTACCAAGCAGCAATATTCATGATTGAAAGTGTTCGGAAATATCCCAGTCAAGTCTCCATATACTCAGCAGGCGCTCTCACCAACATTGCGCTCGCTATTCGTCTCGACCCGACATTCGCGCAGAACGCAAAGGAACTGGTCGTGATGGGCGGCTACATCGACACAACCCTTCTCCAGGCCACAGGCGACTTCCTCCAAGCCGACATCAATTCAGACATCAACCTCAAGATCGACCCTGAAAGTTCCAAGATCGCCCTAACAGCCGACTGGAGGAACGTCACGCTCGTAAGCGCAGCCGCAAACAATGTGTTCATCAACGCAACAGACTACGCTGAGATTAGTTCCGTCAACAATACATACACGCAAGCTTTTGTCTCGAAATACTTCCCGGTTCTTCCGGCATGGGACGCAACTGCCATGGCTGTTCTTTTGGACCGCGAAAACGTCCTGACGAACTCGACGGAATTCTTTGTCGACGTTGATGTGGCGTGGTTCTCACCTTATTATGGTGAGATCAGAGCGTATCAGCAGATCCTGGCGCCCATGGGTCAGCAGTTGAGAAATGTGTCGTATGCGTTTAGTGTTGATGAGGATAGGGTGAAGAGCATGATGAAGCAGGCTATGATGCAGCCGCGGACATGTGCGGATGTATGAGTTACGTGGCTTGATAGAATGGTTGCAGTACGTACTGCGATATTATGAAGATATCCTATCACATCTTAGATTTCGCCTTCGTGTCCATCCAAGCAAAACTCATGTTTTTGTCATTTCCGGGCTCAATAATCACATTCACCACCGTTACTCTTCCCTCAGCATACCCTTCCCTAGTCGCACTCTCAAGCTCCTGCTCCGTCCTCACAAAGATACCTCTCCCTCCCACCATTGTCGCAAGCTGTTCATACCTCGCTTCATGCATCAGACTCGAACTCTTCAATCTATCACGCGATTTCGACGACCCACTCCCATTGAGTAAACGCTGCTGCTTCGCTTCCCAACCGGCTTTATCAGCCGTGTCGCCACTGTAGATTCCCGAATTGTTCATACAGAAGACCAGAACATCCATCTCGTGGCGGTGCATGGTTTCGATCTCCATGGCTGCGAAGCCGAGAGCACTGTCTCCTTCGAGAGCGACGAGTTTCTTGGTTTTGCGGGGGAGATTGTAGGCCGACCAGGCGGCGATGCAGTAGGCGAGGCCAACGCCCATGGTTGCGTAGGTACCGGCGTCGAGTTTTTGGCGTGGGTGATCGAGAGGGAAGATGGAGCGGGAGATGTCCATGGTTTGGGAGCCTTCGCCTATGTAGACTACGTCGCCGTTCTCGGGGCCGGAGATGGAATGGAGTGTTTGTTTGATGATGTGGAATGCTCTTTCGAAGGTTAGGGGTTTACCAGGTTGGGTGGGCGAGCTTGCCAGTTTGTGAGCTGCTGTCTCGTTCTTGGAAGCACTGTTGGAGAGTTTCTGGGCGAAAGTCGAGTTTGAGGTTGAGGCATGAATTGAAGAGCTGGGAAAAGCTTTCCAACCAGCAAGACTAGTGGTCAATTGTTCCACGACTAGACCAATGTCGCCGAATATGCTCAGCGCTGGTTCGCCAATACTATTACTCCTTCCTAGCTCTTCTGGTGAAATATCGACTTGTATGATCTTGACATCCTTCCTATACTTCGGCGCGGCTGCATGGTGTAGGATCCAGTTTAGGCGTGCTCCAAGTAAGAGAACCACGTCTGCCTCGCGTAGAGCTACAGAGCGCGCAGATGAGGTGTTCAGAGGATGAGAATCTGGGACCACGCCTTTTCCCATGGGTGTCGGTAGAAATGGCAGATGGGAACCATTTATTAAGGCTCGAATAGGCTGTTCGGCCTGAGCATAAGCTGCACCCTTTCCAATAATCACAAGAGGTGCTGTAGCGGATTTGAGCAGTTTTGTGGCTGCAGCAACCACTTCAAAACTTGCTATAGGTTTCGATAATGCAGATACTGGTGGTCTTGAGATACTTTTGGTAGATTTGACAGGAGTCATGATGAAGTCGGTCGGCAGGTCGACAAAGGTTGGGCCAGGTCGTCCATACCAACAAATCCTGTAAGCATCGTGTATAGCGGAGGTAATTGCATCAGCAGTATTTGTATGTGGCCTGATAGCTCTTTTGGTATGGGGCGTCAGCAAAGTGATCGCATCCATCTCTTGAAAGCCACCCTTCGTCCACAAACTGGTCTCACTCGATCCACCCACGAAGAGTGTTGGCCAAGCATTTGCAGAAGCGTTTGCGATCTTGCCATCTTGTTAGCTGATATTAGGTCTAGGTAGATGAGCTCATACACCAGCCATGCCATGGATCACACCTGGTCCTCCTACTAGCAGGCAGACACCAGGTTTGCCCGTGAGAAAGCCATATGCCGTTGCAGCATAGCTCGCTGCTTGCTCGTTTCGGAAGCCTATGAAGCGTATTCCTAAATCGATTGCTTGCTCAGCGATATCTGTGACGGGTAAGCCGACGAGGCCAAAGATAATGTTAACATCCAGCTGCTGAAGAGCTTGTGCTATTACTGTTGCTCCAATTGGATTTGACATTTTCAACGGTGGTCGACCGTGTCAAGCAGACATTCACAGTCTGCCTGACTCAAACGCGACAACATCGTGGCAAGTATTGGTAATTTCATCTTGGACAGGATTGTCAAGCTGCGGAGAAGGGTAAGAATATGCAGTTGGAAATGAGAAAGACCGAGGTTCTGGTTGCCAGCTGGAAGAGGAGGTTACGTCCGGGGAGCTGCAACTACTCGAGTATGCATTCAAGTTCACTTTCACGAAGCACTTCGCTATACCCCGACCGCGAACACACAATTGTATGATGTTACAATGAGCTAGAATATCTCTACTCGTGAGAGACCGAAAGATATCGTGTAACTATACTGTTCTCTAGCATGAACAAGGCCGAAATTTAGACCTTCCCGACCATCAAGGACATATACTTCACGCATTCGAAATCTTTGACGTGCACGATGGCAAGTGCAGCATCGTCACTGACAAGTGCGGGAGGTAACGACCGCTTCAACAAGGAAGCTGCAGCATGGGATTCTAATCCTTTCGTCCACCAGATGAGCTCTGAAGCTTGGAAAGCTCTCCAGAAATACGTGCCGGCCTTACAGTCACATCCAAAGGATCTTGATGTACTCGAGATTGGTTGTGGAACAGGCCTTCTGAGTTTCCTGGTCGCTCCTGCAGTTCATGAGGTTGTCGCTGTGGACGCTGCTGAAGGTATGATAGATGTCCTGAAGACCAAGATTGATAAATCCCAGACGAAGAACATCACTCCAGTTGCAGTCCTACTCGAAGATCCAGACGATCCGAGTCTACCACCAGCCGACAGCAACGTCCCTAGTGGACCACGCAAGCGCTTCGATCTGATCACATCCCACCTAGTGCTTCACCACATTCCAGAACTAGAGCCGGTACTGAAGACCATGCTTGGCTGCCTGAAACCCGGCGGTATGATTGCTCTGACAGACTTTGAGGACTTCGGACCTGAAGCCAAGCGCTTCCATCCACAGAACAAGATGGGTGGTGTCGAGCGCCATGGTATCAATGCAAAATGGATTTCCAGTCTTATGACCCAAGTCGGCTTCCATGATGTCGATGTCAAGGTCGCCTGGGAACACAAGAAAAAGGTTGAAAGGTGGCCGGGAGAATTTTCACCCGAGAAACCTATCGGACCCGATCAAGGAGAGCTGATGAATTTCTCTTATGTCCTCTGCATGGGCTCGAAGCCTGCCTGAACACCCAATCTGCGATGCTGCTGCGGCGCTGGAGACGAAGCATTATGTCTGTATGAGCTATTATACATTCGAGATCTATCACGAGGAACGAACACTGTGCATAGTCCCTTTTTGATATGCAAACAATTGCATTCCTCTCAATGGAGGCAAATTATCCTGTCAATGGCAACCAACATGACTCATATCTGGGAACCTCTCAGCTCATCACCCAATCACCTCGTCACCATCTTCCGGAACATATAATCCGTCAGTGAAACAAAAGTACAGACAATACACATCTTCAACACGGCTTGGCCCATAGCCGCCCAACTTTCTGTACGACTCGGACTATCGTTCCTCACGGCAACTTCTTCCGTAAACAGTGCTTCCATGCTCATACCGAAGCTCTCAAGACTCGAAGCACTCTCCTTCACACCAAGGCGGCGGCGCTCCTTTTTCCGAAGCGTGCGTACCCTCTTTGCCTCTCGAGAGAAGTCGTGTTCTGTCTGTGGTAAGAACACTGCTTCTGAACCATCCAAGCCTAGCATCATGAGCTCATCGTGAGTGGCAGGTCCAACAAGATGGCTTGGAATCAGGGGTGCCTCCGTTTGTTCTAACGTGTCCAAACTGTTCCTCCAGCATCCATCAAAGGTGCTATACTCAGTCGTTATCCATCTGGTATAATGTACAAAGTTTTCACATGGCCAATAGAAATGCCGACCAAGGTCCATATCAAGATCGTCATAACCCAGTTCCATGAAGTCTCGGCAGTGTTTGTCGGACACGGGCCTGGTGAAGCCGTAAAGTAACCTTCCAACACTCCCCTTTGTCAAAATGCCATGTAAGCAGTGGATTATTGGCGAGTCTGGATCGAGGTTGAAGACATCGCTCAGAATTTGCTTGTCTGCAACTGCAGCAAGCTTGCACAGATCAAAAAACTTGATTAGATTCCATCTGGAAAGACTTGGTGTCTGCTCGTCTGGCACAGACAGATGGGCATTGGTCCCAAGCAGAATCGTGGAGATCGCATCCACGGCACTATCATAATGCGTTTGGTCTTCTTCAGACGACTGAGGACGCCTAGTTTTCAGGAGATACACAACCGTCAGGAATCGTTGTTCGAAGCTGTGTCGCATGATTTGGTGTGCCACTCTCACCTCTGGTAACACCTCCTGAGCAAAGAGCTCATGCGAGCAGTAGTATGCAGCCCAATCTCCATTTAGACTAAAATGAGCTCGAAACAACCTCTGAGCAGACAGGTGCCTGACTGCATCGTCGAATATATCGTGCTGTTCGAGTCTCGAACCCAGGCACGCCATGAATGCTGGCTCCTTCATCACAAATGACCAAAGTCCTGGCAAGTCCAACATCACACGCTTTACCTGATGCTGGACAACAGAGCACATGCAATAGTCTGCAAGCTGGTATAGAGTGGTAAGAAAGCAGACGTTCGCTACAATGTTACCTGGATGCCGAAATCGAACCTCGAAGCCATAGATGATGTGGAAAAATGCTTGCCAGATCTTTTCCCAATACTCTAAAGCCTGTTCATGTCCTGAAACGCTGCTACCTCCTGGTGGACCGTGGCAGAGCTCGGGCAGAAACGTCTCGTATGTACGCAAGAATGGGATGTAGGTGTCGTCGACTCCCTCAAACACCAAGGAATCGCTGGTCGAAGCATCGTTGTGCCAACCCTTTTGCAACGCATAGCGGCCTGAAGAACTCTCTTGCTCCTCATGGGCACAAAACTGCTTCCGTGCTGGTAAAGGAAAAGTGCTCGCCTGTATGCCCATGTGTCTCACCAGCACGTCATGCATCTGTGTCGTATTCGTGGCATTCTTCCAATCACAAACAACCTCCTTCAGGAAAGTGGAATCTCCTTCGGGCGTCCATGCATCTCGATCAACTTGTGCCGACAGAAGGACGTCTTCGCTACCACCCGGTAGCTCATATCCTGTGTCTACCTGAGTCTGTTGGTGCTTCAGTATACCCATTGATAGTGCAGTGTCGAAGAACATGTCGAGGTTGTACACTTTGCGCGGCTCTTCACCAACCCGGACACTGTCATGCTTCTGCCATTGCTCTGAAAGCAGTGGTCGGAAGTACTTCGAGGCTTCGCCTAGGATGTGGCTGTGAAGCAGAAAGCAGGCGGACGGTCTGTCCGAAATGCGAACAACGACGTCGCCGTCTTTGAATTTCAGGTCTGTGCTTGTTCGAAACGACATGTTGGGTGTGGAAGGTTACTCAGTCCAAATTGGATGACTTTGGTGCAAAGCAAGATTGCAGAGAGAGAACAAGAAAGTGAAAGGACATCAGCTCAGCATAGTGACGATACTGCTACGTTTATATCACATAGATCATAGTGGCATGGCTGCGGATTGTCCCACCATGCACTCTTTTGGATAACGACGAGCTATCAGACGTTGTGGATGGTGAGCCAGACTTGTCAAGACTGTATTTCATGGTTGATAGAGCTAATAGACCGCAGGCAGACACCTCTGTCTGTGGTTCGGAGTGCTATCTTGCTCAGGAAGAGTCTTAGCGCGAAAGGGACCTGTGGCACTAACCGCTGAGTCTTCTCTACGCCCTCTGCTTTCATAAGGTGAGCTGTGGCTATATTCAAACAGTAAAACGAGCGAGTTTCCGACACTCGACATCTCATCAAAGACAGTATACCGTCGAAGAAATAGCTGCCTGTCCTGGAGACCCTGCGTGCTCCTTTTTCGAGTGCCTCGAGCTTCATGTTTCCGACTCCAAATGCACTCACTCAAACAGAGTACCGATACGTCAAGCATGCATGTCGCAGAAATGTTTTGGCAGATACGTACAGATCACTGGAGATAGCATTATCTGAAGATTGGAGCTGGAGATCTGAATCTCGACTCGCTGGTAACTATTCCCATGCTTAAGTGTACGCGTTTCGAATGTCTAGGGGGCAGCATAGGCCTGTTCAGGTGCTACTCTGAGGGACGATGACGTCTATCGAACCTAATATTCGGGCGACGCTCTATCTAAAACCGCTCCTCAAGCTGCTGACATGACCCGAAGTCAGGTACAGACATGCTTGTCGCTTCTATCATGTAATTATCAGAGGCTGAATTGACTTCAATATAGAGGTTCTGAACTCGATTGCCCTTTCATTCCGCGACATTGATATAAGGATCAATGCCCGATCTTTACGGTGTGATTGTTTCAATGCGAACCAAATCCAGCCCAGACACCGATGCGTTAGAGCACGACTCTTCACACCATCCACGCAGAGGGAAATGCAGAGCGAGTAGAATAATAATGCTGCACCAGAAGTACGACTCGTGAGATATATCCAGCTATAGATACCAAGGTTCGTACTCGATTACCATTTTACAAGCATGGTGTTCTTCGGTGAACCATAGGGACTTCCGCGATCATCTTCCTGTCAGTTTTCCGAACCACTTAAAACACGTGTAGCAATGTAGCCGAAGCGGAAGGAACGAGCGTTCCTGACATGGTAAGCAGCTACCCCACCTTCCACCACTACCATGCTCGCCTAGCTACACGGTTGACATCTAGCATTTTGACTGGTCCTGGAACGTCTTCTACATCTGATAACACCAGCAGCTAAACCATGCCGCTACCACCACAAGCAACATTCTGGGACAAGCTAAAGTTCTTCACATTGATACCTCGTGTCATCGCCGCAGGACTATCCAGACTGATCCTCCGTCCATTCAGCAGAGGTCTCCTTCCAGATTCACTCTTCAAAGACATTGCATTCTCAGCCGTTCGAACAAACTTAGCACTAATCAGTACAGCTCAAGAACAATGGCTCAACAAGACGACCGAAGGTGCTTATCTCGAATTTATGAAGTCAAAGAGCTTGAAGCCCGATACTGATGTGCTCAATGTCGGGCTGAAGATTCACTGGCTTGGAAGCAAGAATGCTAAGAAGACCATGCTGTACTTCCATGGTGGTGGATATGTTCTCGCTATGAGTCCTGGTCATTTACAGTTTTTGGCCGACATACAGAGGGATGTTGGTGATGTTGGAATCGCTATTGTGGAATATACACTTGCGCCTATGGGTCAGTATCCTGTGCAGTTGAGGCAGGCGGCTGAGTCGTTGGACTGGTTGTTGACTAAGCAGGGGAAGAGGCCTGGCGAGGTAAGTGCTTACCTACAGTATTGAAAGGCCATTGTGCTGATACAGCCAGATCATCCTCGCCGGCGACTCTGCTGGAGCTAACTTGGCACTTGCCCTGATCTCGCACATGCTACATCCTCATCCTACCGTGATCAACAAGCCTGAGCTCAGCGAGCCTCTCGCTAGTGCTATACTGATCTCTCCATGGGTCAACTTCGCCAACACCGACCCCAGTATCCGCCAGAATGTGATGTCCGACTTCATCAGCGAGCCTTCGCTCGAACGATGGTCAAAGCTGTTCCTTGGTAAGCACATATATCATCCCTATTCACACTTAGACCCTAATGTGTCGCAGGTTCAAGTCAAATCGACAACTACAACACACCCTCCCAAGCAGACAGCACCTGGTTCAAAGGCATCGATGAAAAGGTCAAGGACATCTTGATCTGGGGAGGTGGCGGTGAGGTACTCATTGATTCCATCGAGTTGATTGCACAGACACTTAAAGCGGCACATCGTCAGACGGAGTATGTTGTTGAACCGGGTAAGAGTCACGAGGACTTTATCGTCTTGAAACTCCTTGGGTATAGCGAGAAGGCTGAAGGGACACAACTTATTGAGAATTGGATCAAGGCGAGGCTATGATGTGAACGATGGTGCTATCTATAAAGGTGTTTGGAACATTGGACTGATCTGATTTGGGAGTCTTTGGCAGTTATTGGATTTCCATTCATGCACTGAATCAATGGAAAGCACTACCATATACTTCTGTGGTCAGCCACACCTCCACCGGCGTCACAAAATCGCTCATGTCTGTAGCAGTAACACTTCTCTACCCCATTGAATCCAAAATGTAAATCGAACGTCATCATCCCCATCCGTTTAGTCCTAAAGTTTCCTCTTCTGCCTGCGACACAATTAGTAAAGTAACACGTATGCGCGACACCACTTACCGAGCAATGTGCTTCTCCATCTGTTCATCTGTAAGACTGAGGAGGAAGCCGTGCTTGAGACCTAGGTCAAGGAGTGTTTGCACACTTGCCATTCTAGCATTGATCTTCGGATTTTGTGGTTGAACTTCTTGAGGCAAGTAACGATGTGCAGGAGGTAGCCATGTTTTTTCAACGTCACTAGGAGGTGATACCAAAATATTCCAATTGTGCAGTGTGGTGAAATGATCTCCAGTGTCTCGATTAATAGCGTAGTGATGATGGTTGGTGAATCTGGAATGAACGGCTGATGCAGCGTCACGTTCAGAAGTCTGCTGCTGGTATTTCAATCAGCAGCAAGTGGAGCTTTTAGTCGTTGGCAATTACGATGTTGACACCAATCCTGCAAATCATGAGTACGCGAGCCTGACAAATAATAATCAGGCCTGCAACGGTGCCAGCCATCTGGTCCATGATTTGAAGCGTCTAGTCGTTCGCAGACCCTTCATCGCGTGTTCGTAATCTTCGGTGCTCATATGACTCTGCGTGACCCTGTTGTATGTGTTAGTTTAGATGTTGTTCCAAGTCAGTGGTATGACTGTATTCAATCAGTTTGGCTTGTGTTTGCTTACCATTCCCATGCGATGAAGATGAAGCTGAGCACCATCATGGTGCATCCCATGATTGTGCCTGTTAGCCAGTACGGTTTGGCCTGCTGAGGTAGTGGAGTAAGGACATTGTTGAGGTTAATATAGCCACCGCCTATGCCGTAGTTTGAGCATTTGCAATGACAAGTATTATAGATGCCTAAGGCCTGAGCGAAAATTATGTACATCAGCCAGGCAAGATTAGTGAGCTCACAGACACGCAGAATCCATTTTCCATAAAAGCGGGTACGCTTATAGAACTTCGTATCATGCTTGTGGTGAGGTGTAATCGCCCAAATGAACATCTCGATGATGCCCTGGCCGGTACAGAAGATTCCGAATTGCATATAACCAAGAGCACGACAGCCGAGACCGACGGTAGGTGTAAAGTAGGCAATTGTAAATGCTGCCAGAAGTGACATCCAGATTGAAACGAAAGAGGCAACAATCTGCCAGAACTCTCTCAGATCCCAGGAGTGAATCCGGTCTTTTGCATCCCACCGCTTGGTCGCGATTAATTTCTGACGGACATCAGCTCCGTATGACCAACCTCGGCGCGCGTCGAGAATGCCATCTTTCTTTAGTCCTCGTATGACCGGATATGCTACACCATAGTGCCAGAGGTGCCGTCCTTGACCAGCAAACATATAGAAGAATTTCGCGTCATCGAGAGCTAGGGAAGAGATGGAGTCAATCCAACGGAGGTCGGCCGTGTCACATTCGTCACTGTCGAACCAGTTGACGATCTCGTTATCGACAATAGTATCGTCTTGTGAAGACCTCGCACGTATAGCTTCTGTGAAAGTCGCAGTCTTGATTGGTGAACCACTGACGACCGAATTGAAAGAGGTAACTCGAGCTGGCGCACTGAAAGCCTGGTGAATGTCTCGATGTCGTCCGGCGTCCCTCAGTAATGCTTCACGGATCAGACCAAGGAATATATTCAGCTGTCTTTGGGTAGCTTCTGGAAGAGCAGGGTTGCGGTCGACAACGGTAGAAAGCATCAGAACACTGAACCATATCATGGCTAAGCCTAGTGCCAGATTTTGAGCATTAGCATTGTCTCCAAGGAAGCCAAAAGACTGCTGAATGCTGATGACTAGGCCGAAAATGAACCACAACTGAGCAAGGAAGCATTGAACGGTGCCTCTCTTTCTAGCTTCTCTTGTATCTCTAGCGAGTGCCTGCCTTACTTCTTCGATGCTCCCACCAGCACTCAGTGGTAGGCGCAGCTGTTGACTGAACAGTGCCACCTTTAAAAGTTTCTCTGCTGCTGCGCCATTAAAATGCAGGTTGATCGTGAACTGATTCATGACACTGAGAAGGAAGAATGCGTCCCGATAACTGGCGAAGTCGCTGCGCTGTTTGACATCTTTTTCGTTGCCGATCTCAGCTTTGGGGATATCGTTACGACGAGTGGCCTTGTCAAGGAATGCTGCGCAATTGGCCGAAGACCGCATGTTCCACAAGATCTGTACCACGATGATTAGCGGTGTTTGCGGTTACAGCAGGCACTTCCACACATATGTCAGACTAGCCATAGGTCCGCCAACCCATCTGGAGATTGCCCAAAAAGTACCCATAGCATCGTTGCTGTCAAAAGGCGCTTGCAGGAGCAAGCCGGTGAATGGCAAAACCCAGGTATTGATAGTGTTTGCGGAATCTGGCCAGTCGTACAAGTCACTTCCTGTGCCCCGAAGAGCTTCGCATCCTGTTCGATTAAGCAAGTAGTGGTATGCATCAGGAGGAGCACCAGGCATGCGATAACCGTAAGCTTCCTGCAGTGTAGCATTACTTAGGAATTCGGTTGCGAGCCTTTCGAAAGTCCAGGCCATACTGAGAGCTACAGATGGACAGGCAGCAGATCACAAAGGTGAGGGCAAAAAGTTGTCAAGGTTCACAGAGTAGCCCGCGAGCAGAGAAGAGAGACGACAAGGTCTTGCATTGCCCGCCTTTTGCGATAGTCTAGGACCACAATTGAAAGAGAACATGCATGCATCGTGCAACTCGTGCATGCTGGGGACATATGGTAGGCGGAACAACCTGTGATCTTGTTGCTTGTATAGCAGGAGAGAATGCAAGAGGACGGATGTGGGCTTCCAGGACGAACAGCGATGGACGATGCATGGCGTCTTCGCCGACTTCGCCAATCAGCGAGAGCAGCAAGCAGATGAACGGTGAATAGAACATGATATCGGCAGAAGGCGGTATTGGACTTTGTAAACCTTTGACGTGAAAGATATGAGATCGTCTTGACTGATTCGGCAATCGTGTGTGGAGATATACTGCTGTTTGACCAGTTAGCTTGTGGTTCGTTGGCACAAAGTCAGTGAAGACTTGCAGAAGCGCAACGCACTGTGCCGATCCTCCCCAAGTAAGTATAGTGCTAGAGACCACGAAAAGATCTCTGCAGACACGCATGACCTCTTTTGTCTTGGGTCTTGACGGAGGGGCGCCAGCGTATACGATGATAACATCGCAACACGGAAGAAGAGGTCAACGACTCTTTCGGGGCTTCACTTGAGGGATAACTATGGGTTTGGAGCCAGAGAAGTCTGTTGAGCGAAGATCGGAACTGAGTGGAGGAATTAAACAGGTCAGTATGGTGATTTGCATCATGACGAGTTTATGAATGGATTGGCAAGAGCTGGTCGTGAGAGTGACAGCTCGTGAATACAGTGATCTCTATTCGAGTACGACACACAGCAGGCGCGACGCGAACCGAGCCGCGACTGCCGTGGCGCGCACTAGCGAGCCAAGATCATGTAGATCCGATAGACAGCAGTGACACCACATTGACTCCATCCTCATTGTGAGGTATGTTTGAGAAGCATGAGAGACACTCTAGCGCTGAGTTCAATTCTTGTCATTTGCGCAAAGAAGGTCCTTGGGCCGAATGCTCGTTCATACTGAAATGACCGACGCTTGCGGACTCCAAACCGGACCTGTTTCATCAGCAACCTCAGACGCGTTTGGCCTCAAATATGGTCCGCGAAACGCCATGAATACACTCCCACCACCAAGGCCGTTTCCTTCTGTCATTAGCCTCTGCTCTATCTAGCAACTACGACGCGCGATGGTCCATATCTGCTACTGTCACAGTCTGAGGAGGACCAGTTTAGAACAGTTTGCAACAGCCACAATCCAGCATAGTAACGTTGAATGTGTGAGGGCAAATGCAGAAAGTGAAGCTTCTGAGCACTGTCTGCCATGTAGGTTATGACTTTTGACCTTGAACTCTGCTCTGTGAATTTATCTGTTCTCATAACATTCTGCTTCAACGTGTGTAACATTCCTTACGACTTTCCTTACATGTCACTCCTTCAATTATCTGCTGAGCTAGTTCTCGCATTCAAGTCTTCGACTTCCATCGTGATACTTCTGTTTTCGACACTAAACTGACAACGAAATGTATTTCTTCAGAACCTCGACATTCGTCCTTCTTTCATCCTGCCTGGCGCAGGTTCTTGCGCATCCAGGAGACAACAGACCGGATAGAGACAGATCGGGCGACGACAATAATGGGTTCGGTAACAATGGCGACCGACAACGGAACAGAGACGAGGTCGAGAGTGGTAGAGAAGGCCCTGGCAACGGGAATGGTAACAGTCTGGGTCTTGGGAATGGAAGAAGCGAAGCCGAAGCGTCTGTTTCAACAGTCACGGTGACAACCCAGGTCGCTGCCGCTGCTGCAGCCAGTGTCACGCCACTGACAGTCATGACTGCAGGTATTTCCCACTTCATAGCTGCGAAATGCTGACTGAAGGATAGATTACTGTAACAGCGCCTTGCACTGCCGCAGCTGTCGCGTCAACAACTCTTTCGTCTGCAAGCACTCCCAGTGCAATCTCTACAGCAGTGATCGCGGCTCCAGGAGAGACAGTGAGCACTGTGCGGAAGTTCGTCACGCTGGCAGCCGATATCAAGCCTGGTTTGTCCTCGCTTCCCATCGCGGTTGCGAGTGCACTCGGTGCTAGTCTCAGTGCCGTAGCAAGTGCAAGTGATACGAGTGCTGCTAAGGTTTCGACGGTTTCAGCACCGGCTGCCTTTGCTGGACTAACTTTCACGACGAAAGGACTCATATTGGCAGGGAGGACCAGTGTGCCGATTGCTGATGCATTGCCAAAATCTGCGTAGGCGCAGGTTGTGGATAGAGAAGGAGGTAGATATCGTGTTTCTGACCAATTCAGCTCTTTTTCTTCGTAGCTAGAGCTTCATGTTGAATAGGAAAGCCGTTCTTACTTTTCTCAACCTGTTTCCCTAAAGCTTGCTTACTGTGGTTGCCAGAGGCTCGATCGAGGCGCGCCTTCTTAGCTTCTCGCTTCATCGCTCGTTTAGACAGCGGTTTTCCATCTTCGACAGGATGCATGTCAGGCCCTTCTTCGCCCAACGAAGCCTGAGAGGCTTTCCTTTTCGATTTTTCGTTCTTGTCTGGATTTTCCGGAATCACAGTGACGTGCTTGAGTTCGCCCACTGCCTCTGAGGATATCCTACTCTTTTCGGCAGCACCTCTCTCAGTCATTTCAGTCAAACCTGATGGTTGAGTAGTAATGTCTTGCGTGCCGTTGTTGACTATATCCACCACGCCACGGAAGCTATGTCTCTTCATCTGAGCCAACCTGACAACCCTGCCGGACTCTTCACTCACAGCCTCTTTCCCTCGTTCATTGCTTAAACCCCACACGACTGCTAAGTTGACCACGTCATGCGGCCCTCTTATACCGAGCGCATTGCGTGCCTCACTGCTCAAGACTATGCCGCGACCTCGAGTGGCACGAATCAGACTCGCAGCGCCACTAATTAAATTTCGTCGTGCATCGTTGCTACCAGTAATACCTGGTGAGTAACAAATTTCGAACCTGATACCACGCTGTAGTGCCGATGCGACGGTCTTGAATTTGATCGGAAAGGGAAGGCGCGACGTGAGGTCAAGCGAGACCAGGTCGCAGTCGAGGGACGAGCAGCATAGCTGCAAAGCCTTGTCGGTTGTGGGACGAAGAGCCAGTAGATCGTAAGTCGACACGAGACTCTGGATGCGATGGTTTTGAGAGGTATCGGAGATGGTCAAGGTTAGGCGGGTAAGCACGGTCAAACCTGGAGGAGCCTCTAGACGAGTAGTCGATATGTCTGGAAGTTGTGCTGGAAGTTTAGAAGGAACATGAACAGCTAGAGCAGCCGTGGTATAGCCTAATTCCAGAAGGAAAGCGAGGACATTGGAAAGATTGGGGTCATTCTCTGCATAAGCTACGTTCAAGTCATAGAAAGGCATGATCGTGATGGCAAGAGCGACCGAAACATTGTAGGCTACCGGCTGCCAGGCAAGGTGAGCTTCTGAAAAGGCCAGTCCAGGATGCTGGATGTATGAAAGACTCGCAATAAATAGTCTTGGATCTAATGCGCAGGAACAAATGCTTCACTCGGAATCTTTATCCACTAGTTTGCTAGTTCAGGCATCAAGGCCTCCTCGGGCCGGCCGTACAGATTGCGATTGCGTACCGGTGGCAGGCACGACACAACAGGCTTGCGATCGTGCATGTGCTTGCCCGAACAAACTGTGAACGTCTCGCGGTTTGTTATGAAACCAGCCACTCTTTTCGTCTGTATCTCTTAGCAATCACTCCTCTGACCCTCCTGTTCGAATTGGCAGCATCAACCAAAATCCAGTTCATGAGTCAGCCCCACTTCCACAGCTATGGCGCGTGTCTACGCCGATGTCAACGCGCAGATGCCCCGTTCCTACTGGGACTATGACAGTGTTGTGATCTCCTGGGGTGTATTGGAAAACTACGAAATTGTGAAGAAGATTGGTCGTGGGAAATACAGTGAGGTTTTCGAGGGAATTAATGTCGCAAACTACCAGAAATGCGTCATCAAAGTACTCAAGCCAGTAAAAAAGAAGAAAATAAAGAGAGAGATCAAAATCTTGCAGAATTTGTCAGGTGGTCCGAATATTGTCGCGTTGCTGGATGTGGTCAGAGACAGTCAGTCAAAAACACCGAGTCTGATATTCGAGAATGTCAACAACACAGACTTCCGCACGCTATACCCTCGCTTTGTGGACTACGATGTGCGATACTACATCTTTGAGTTGCTGAAAGCACTCGACTTCTGCCACAGCAAGGGCATTATGCATAGAGATGTCAAACCTCATAACGTTATGATCGACCATGAAAAGCGGAAGGTAAAGTATTCATTAATGAAGTGAAAGAGCATTTGCTAATACAAACAGCTCCGCTTGATTGATTGGGGTCTGGCAGAATTCTACCACGCCGGCACTGAATACAACGTGAGAGTCGCATCGCGATATTTCAAAGGCCCAGAGCTGCTAGTAGACTACCAGGAATACGACTACTCACTGGACATGTGGTCACTAGGGGCCATGTTTGCTTCCATGATCTTCCGCAAAGAGCCCTTCTTCCATGGAAACAGCAACTCAGATCAGCTTGTAAAGATTGCCAAAGTACTTGGCACGGACGACCTCTTCGAATATCTCGACAAATATGACATCGAGCTTGACCAGCAATACGACGACATACTTAGCAGGTTTCCCAAAAAGAGCTGGCAAAGCTTTGTCAACAACGATAATCAACGGTTTGTCAGCGCGGAAGCCATTGACTTTCTGGACAAATTGTTGAAATATGACCATCAGGTATGCCGTCTTCTTCTTTGCTTTCGACGCAACAGCTAATCTGGCACAGGAGCGACTCACCGCACAGGAAGCCATGGCTCATCCTTACTTCGTCCCAGTCAGGAACAGTGCTGCGCAACAGAACCACGCTGGATGAAGTAGCCTTCTACATTCTCGAACCAAAAAAACTCAACTCCACCTTTCAACTGCCGCGAAGTTCGTGAAAAGAAGAGATCATGCACATGAAACGGAAAGATATGAATCTCAAACTCGACACGAGCTGCTAAAAGCTTTTCTTTCTTCATGGTGAAACTTGGCGTATGACAGGATCTCGTGTCAGACACGGACGGCGTGGAGAGATAGATGGAGGTCAGCATGATGTGGAGTCTTAGGAAGCGATGTGAAGGTAAATGCGATTCACGATTGAATGAACAGTGGATGAAACTCTCAGCTGGTCGTGGGCATGATTAATAGTAGCTGCAGCCTCGTGTTTGCGGCCAAATCTCAGCCTCGTTTAACTAGATAACAACAGCAAAGTTGAGCGGGCATCCACGCGAGCACAAGACCAAATAAACCATGACTCGAAATCTCATGCATGACTCCCCTCCTTCGTTCTCTCTACCCACTTCGAGGCGTGTTCAAAAGATCATTGCCAAAGCATAGACTATACACTAACAAGATGGCCTTGAATGCTGCTTCGCACAACCCCAGTAAGATGATTGCGCTTGCACACTTTCTCAATCACGACTGACTCCCTCTAGCTGCGTCGCCTACTGGCAGCCCTTCTGGTCCACCACCACCTGTGGACGACTCCTTGAATAGTGCTGTGCAGGATGTAGCCAAAAAAGATGCTACGGGCCAGAATGAAGGCGGCAAGGACAAGGTGGGCAATAACGACGGTCAGACCGTAGTGGGTGAATCTGGCAAGGAAAAGACTGCCAAAGAAAGTACGTCCGACAACTACCATGTAGCGAACCATTGATGGGTGTGGGCTATGTACTTCAATCATAGAGACCAATCCATGCTATGCGCGCTCTTGCTGCCATTCCTGATCGAGTTTGACTCTGACATGTTACGCTGTAGTTGAGAAGGAACGCAAGAAGGCCGAAAAGCTTGCTAAGTTCAACGAGAAGAAGGCCAAACAACAATCTGCCACTCCTGCTGCCGCCGCGAAACCGAAAGAGAAGCCCAAGAAGACCTCTAACGTCGATGCCTACGAACCACAGAAAATAGAAGCTGATCGATATGAATGGTGGGAAAGCAGAGGCTACTTCAAGCCGCAGTTCACAAAAGATGGGAAGATAAAACCAGAGGGAAAGTTCGTGATACCAATACCACCGCCAAATGTGACAGGTTCATTACACATGGGTCATGCTTTGACGAACTCGTTACAAGATACTATGATCAGACATGCTCGCATGCGCGGCAAGACTACTTTATACGTACCAGGTACAGACCATGCTGGTATTGCAACTCAAGCAGTCGTCGAGAAGAAACTTTACAAGGAAGAGAAGAAAACCCGCCATGATCTGGGTAGAGAAGAGCTTCTCAAGCTGATATGGAAGTGGAAGGACAAGTACCATGCCAATATTACCTCACAACTGAAGAGAATGGGTGGCTCGATGGATTGGTCAAGAGAGGCTTTCACCATGGATGACACAAGGGCTGCTGCTGTCAAGAAGACCTTCGTGCAGCTGTTCGACGAGGGTATAATCTACAGGGACAACCGTCTGGTCAACTGGAGTTCGGCTCTGAGCACTACGCTTTCCAATCTGGAAGTGGACAACCAAGAATTGACAGGGCGGAAGAAGCTCAAGGTCCCGAACTACGACAAATTGATCGACTTTGGTCTCTTGACCTACTTCAAATACCCTATCAGCAAAGATCCAGCGACCGACAAGGCAGCCAAGGACAACAACTACCAAGGTTACCAATTCATTGAGGTTGCCACAACACGTCCGGAAACCATGCTTGGTGATACCGCTGTAGCTGTGCACCCCACCGATGAGAGATACAAGGATCTTGTGGGCAAATTGGCCATACATCCTTTCATTCCTGGTCGAAAAGTGCTTATCATTGCCGATGAAGAAGTCGAAAAGGACTTTGGTACTGGTGCCGTAAAGATTACACCCGCCCACGACGCGAACGACTTTGCAAAAGGCAAACGACACAACCTGGAATTTATCAACATATTTACTGATGATGGTTTAGTCAATGAGAATGGGGGCCCATTTGCTGGACACAAGCGATTCGATGTTCGATATGGTGTGATCGAAGGTCTAACCAAGCTAAACCTATACGTCAAGCAGGAGGACAATCCGATGACGATACCCATCTGCTCCAGAAGTGGCGATGTCGTGGAGCCCGTACTGAAACCACAATGGTGGATGAGAATGAAAGAGCTTGGTCAGGCAGCCGAGGATGCCGTCACAAGTGGTCAGATCAAGATCCGTCCCGAGAGTGAGTCCAGGCGGTTCAATCAGTGGATGCAGGGCATTACAGATTGGTGTCTGTCTCGTCAGTTGTGGTGGGGCCATCGCTGTCCAGCCTATCTCGTGCAGGTAGAAGGAGAAACGCCGGACGACTCTGTGGGTGATAGCTGGGTATGTGGCGAGACAGAGCAAGAGGCACAAGAGAAGGCTGCAGCGAAATTCCCAGGCAAAAAGTTCACCCTGAGACAGGACGAAGACGTACTGGACACGTGGTTTTCTTCCGGTCTTTGGCCCTTTTCGATATTAGGCTGGCCTGGCGAGACGCAAGAAATGCGAGAACTATATCCGACGTCGATACTGGAAACTGGTTGGGACATCCTTTTCTTCTGGGTGGCGCGAATGGTGATGCTTGGACTCAAGATGACTGGCAAAGTGCCGTTCACAGAGGTCTACTGTCATTCTCTGGTTCGAGATTCGGAAGGCAGGAAGATGTCCAAATCACTCGGCAACGTTGTGGATCCAGTAGATATCATTCGTGGTATCACCCTACAAGGCTTGAACGACACGCTATTGCAAGGAAACCTTCCCGAAGCTGAGATCGAAAAAGCTAAGTCATATCAGAAGAAGGCATTTCCCAAAGGCATAGAGGAGTGCGGCGCTGATGCTCTGAGATTTACGTTGGTCAACTACACAACAGGTGGTGGCGATATTGCCTTCGACATTCGCGAGATTGAGGCAAAGCGACGATTCTGCAACAAGATCTACCAAGCCACAAACTTTGTGCTTGGAAAGTTAGGTGACGACTTCCAGCCTGCTGCCAGTCCACTCGACAGCAAGCCACTATCTCTGGCTGAGAAATGGATCTTACACAGATTCAACGAGGCCGCAAGAGACGTAAACGCTGCTATCGAGAACCGTGACTTCTCCATATCAGCAGGAACGCTCTACCAATACTGGCTGACCCAGCTTTGCGACACATTCATCGAAAACTCCAAATTCCTACTACAAGACGACGCAGACACCAAAACTCAAGAATCTGCCAAACAAACACTCTACACAGCCCTCGAAGGAGGTCTCCGCCTCATGCACCCCCTCATGCCCTTCCTAACAGAACACCTATGGCAAAAACTCCCCCGCCGCCAAGGTGATAACACCGAAGCCCTCATCATCGCCCAATACCCCCTCTACCAAGACCAACTCAGCGCCCCGGCCGAAGCCGAACAATATGAACTAATCATGGACGTCGCCAAAGGCATCCGCTCCATCCTTTCCCAATACGAATTTAAAGAACCTGGCGACCTCATCATCGAAACAAAATCCACCAAAGCAAACAAGAACCTTTCCAGCGAGACTACGTCCCTCAAGTCCCTGGGCGGGAAATACTGCAACTCCATCTCCGTGCAAGCTTCTCAAACAGGATCTACCTCTATCCCACCTGGCTGTGCCGTGGAATCCATCAATGCCGATGTCGCGGTATATCTCAAAGTAGCGGGACGAATCAACATCGACACCGAAGTCGAGAAGATCAACAAGAAGCTTGAGGGTGCGGACGCAAGAAAGAAAAAGAGCCAGGCGATCATGGCGGGACCGGGATGGAACAAGGCGAGCAATGATACGCAGGAGAAGGAGAAGGAGAAGTTGCAGGATGCGGAGGGAGAGTTGATGAGGCTTGAGGCTGCACTGAAGGATATGGAGAGGTTGAAGTTGGAGGGGTAGAGTGTGAAAAGTGTAGGCGGTTTCGTTAAGTCAGTGTTCTCACTGTAAGTGCATGTCTGGCCTGGCCTTAGATAGATTGCGTCGCGTCTCAGAGTTGAGACCTCTCTCGTGATGCGTAATCAATTCGTGCTGTAAACCACTTCTGCAGTCTGTGTTTTCATTTCGCACAATGTGGATACAGTGGCAGTAGCGACATCCCAATGTAAACAGACATACAAAGAATCCGAGGTCGGAATACGGACTATACCCGAGTTCCGTCGAAGATACTAGATTGATCGTTGAGAATAGTAGATGAGTGCTAGCCAATTTAATCCAAACACGACAGCGACGCGTGCGGGAGCTTTGTACGTGTCGTGGAGCTCGCTCAGCGCAGTCGACTGGATGGTCGTCCTGGAGCTTGAATAGTGCGAGCACATGGCCCCTCACTGCAGACCAGATCATTCAGAGAAGAGATGTTTAAAACTGCTACGTACCTATTCTAGCTAACTGGATTTTCTCCCGTGACACGATTTTTGTATCGCTATCGCAACTGCTTTGAGCTGTTTCTGGAAAGACTCACTGGCTGATGCTCACGAGCCACAACTTTCGCTCTTGTCTATAGTTTGGGGGTGACTTTTCTCTCCTCAAGCACTCGAATATGCTTCCTTCCTCTCACGCTGCCTTCTACTTGCATTGTCGACGATCCAGCCCTCACACCACAGTAATGCGATAATGGCTCCCGCGCCACATATTGCGGCAAAACACCAGCCCATAATGCCCCAGCCGTTTCCTTGACGCATGATACCTGCGATGTTTGACCCTACCAGTTCCCCAATACCCCACGAAGTGTTGAAGAGTACATATGATTGAGCCAGTGCCCCGGTCTTACCCATTGAGCCTGGACTCTTTCTCTCCTTTTCGTTCGCGACGCATGAGAAGTCTGCCATGGTGGCTGCCAGAGAGAGTGAAGCACCCAAGCCAATGAAGAAGAGAAGAGAACACAGGGCAACCTGCAAGTACTGTCAGCATTGGCTAGGAGAATGAAAGACAGACGTACCACTTGTGCCACTGACTTGTGATTGACCAGTCTTAAGCATGCGTATGGTGCGACACAAAGCAAGAGGCCAGTGAAGACTGGAAAACGTGTACCTGTAGGGGTCAGTAGGAGTATCGGTGAGGCACGTGCATCGAAAGGCTGCGTTGCACTCCAGCCACACCCCGAGAGTTGAGATTGAACTTACCATACTTGTCAGCCAGTCGTCCCCAAAGCGGCTGAAGGACGGTGGGAACTGCCAGCGCCAGAAACAGAAGTCCACTCCCAAGTGGTGTCCATGCAAAGATTTCTTCCGCGAAGAGAGGCAAGGTCACATCGAAGCTAGCAAGGATCATAGCAGTGACAATGTTTGCCAGACAGGTTGCTTGCAGTCGACGAGACTTGATGAGGATCCACAGCGGAGACTTCGATATTCGTCTCTTGATTGACCTGCCAGAACTCAGGAGAGAAGACGTCGACCACCGATCACCAGATGGCTGCGATGCGGATAAGGTGCTTTCCTTTGACGTAGTCGGATGCAGGTCGTCCCCAAGCGGTATCGAGAACACACCTGTTTCGATCTTCCTAGAGCGTGTGGTTGGCACTTTCTTGACCTCAGGCTTTTCCACAACCTGAACTTGGGACACAAGCTCTGAGTCACTAGAACCATTTCTCTGACCCCGTTGCTTCACATCTTTTTCTTCGATGAGCAGAGGCAGCAAGACCAATTGTAACCCGATCAGACCGAAGCCAAGACCGAATACAGCATAATACCCAGCTTTTTCATAGATGATACCACCAAGGACTGGTCCCAGGGCGACAGCCGCAGAATAGGGAGCTGAGGCGTAGCCTAACATCTGACCAACTCTGTTTGATTCGGCTGTGTCTGCCACAAGCGCTAGGCCTATGCACCAGACCACGCCTGCGCAGCCGCCTTGGAGAAACCTGCCAAGCACGAGGAGAGCCATGTGTCTGGCAAAACACTGCATGGCATGTGCACCCAGAAGTACCACAGTACTCCAGACAAGGAGTCTCTTTCGTTTTGCGATCCGGTCAGATATGTACCCGAATATTGGAGAGCTGACCATCAGTCCAGCAGCTTCGATTCCGAAGAGCCAATCGACCCAGTTCTGAACATCCTCAGGTTTGACGCCGAACCGGTCGCGTAAGGCTGTTGGATAGACAGGGCTGACCACAGCATAGAGCCATGATTCCTGAACAAGTTAGCAGAATCCACGATACAAGAGCCTTACATACATTGAAAACTGCAACCCCTACAGCGACGACAACAAACCAGGCAGAAGAACGAGCTTCCAGGAGCCATGGGGTTGACATGCAATGCAGGCACCTGTTCAGCCATCGACCGAACGCCATGCTGAGGTGTAGTTGTCTGTCTTGAACTGTTCTGAACAATAACACGGATTCCTAAAGGTTCGACGATTCTAATGGTCTTATCATAACCTTGAAATTGGAATTACTCAAAGGTCTCGTACTCTCGGCTAAGGTTAAGTAGTCCTTTCTTATAATCGCCATTCGCTGTGCTGGTCGGGCTGACTGTGACATTCGGCAAGGGTCACTGTATGATATTTATTGTTGTGGTGGCTGACAAAATATGGATAGAAGACGTACGTTGAAGTGGGAAGAGGGTTGCGACAGGAAATCCTTATGTGGTGAAGACACGTATGAAAGTTAAGATGAAAGCTGAACGGAAGAAAGAGAGTGGTTGCTTTCACGCCAAACGAACGTGCGTGGCTTGAGGACCTGGCAGAATGGTTGTGTGGTGTACTAGAAAGACTTTGTCTCGATGGTGTGATGGAGTCGAGGCTGGTGCCGCGCCAGCTGTTTGTGAGGACCTGGCTGAAAGTTGATCTCTTGTAATCCGAGACTCGAAACGTTGATATCTGGTTGAACGAATGGTGTTGTCAATGCAACGTAAAACATGTGGCTTTGAGGAACAAGTGACCAAAGAAGGAGGTGCATCATCGTAGTGTTGGGACTCCAGAACGGTCTTTCCCGTCTGAAGTAGGAGATTGCACCTGCCGAATTGGATGAAAAACTCGCAGTGAAGGAACAAAGCATCTTAGCAAATATAAGTGAAAGTCCTCCAAAGTGTGTTAAATACAGTATGAATTTACCCCATTACTGCAGATTGTGCGTCAAGCCCTGCCCAGCGTAGGCCTGCTGCATGGGAGTTCTTTGCTCTCGATATATATACTACCTGGTCGTGAACGCGATCGAAAGCTTTACACGACGTTTGTCGTGTTCAGGACTTTGTCTCACCAAAAGTCCGAGCTCCCATCGTGAATTGCGTGCACTCATTGCGTCGTCTTGATTGAACGATCAATCAGACTCAAGAAAACCCAAACGCTCGTCGAAGCCTGTGGTCGGCCCACGTTTGAAAGTCTGCTACACGTAGACCATAATTGCCATGCGCGTTTGGCCGTAGTCGAACAGGCGAAGAAGACCATGAGAGGATGCTGTCGTACCACAACTTGTTTGAGGGGAGCGATGACAGTAGAAACTGAATCCCTGTGCTACATGTCAAAATCACGATCGAAATTTCCTCATCCAGTTCAGCTGAAAATTCTCGCATCTGATGTCTACAAACAGAAATCAGAGAAGACACACCAGCATAAGAAGCTCAGAATCTAATTCTTGCCGGTGTTGTTGCAAAAGTTGTTAACCCTAAAGATCGCAGATGAGGCTAAGGATGATATTCAGGCAACACTGCAACACTGCAACACTGCAGCACTCCTCCCAATCCTGCTCCTAATGCCATACCCACCAAGACCTAGCTTTAACAAGTCATCATCTACTCCTTGGATGATGGGCCTCCTCTGCCATGATAGCTTCCCCTGACTAGCACGACGACACGGCGCTTCTTATGCTGTTGCCTGTTCTGCAACGATTACTTAAACACGACGTTCCTTCGTCTCAGCTGTCCTTCTGCTTGTTCGTTAACTCGTTGTCTTGTCACAATAACCATCATGGCTACTTCTGGTAGTGTCTTCTCGCAAACTCTCCAGGACATCACAAATGCGAAGCTCGAGGAATTATCCAAGAAGCGTAATTCATTTGAGCAGCAGAAGGCCACCACAATTGCAGACTCCCACGATCACGATGATCCGGTTGATATGCTTACTGCTGTAACTGATGGGGTTATGCGTTGCTTCTCTATTACGACCGATCAGCATGGCAAGATTGTGAGAGGTAGCAGCAAGAATGCAAAACTGGAGACGGACCTGCGTAACCTCAGGCGTTTTCTTGATCAAGCTCGTTTTGACCCTTCCATCTCGCCTAGCATCATGCGGAAGTGGAAGCAAACGCTGATTAGTCATCTCGATGTACAATCTTTGAAGTACCAATATGCTGACCTATATGGGAAGCTCACTGTCGAGTGGCTGATGTCGTCCACTTCAGAGGACAAAAAGACAAGTCTGGACGAAGCGGAAGCTTCTGAACGATATGAAGAGATACCTGTTAGAGCAAAGTTTGAAGCCAAACAAAATTGGGAGAAAAGTGTTTTTGAAGAGGCTAAGGTTGATCAATCAGCGATTGGAAATCTCCTCGAAACAGTCTTCGGAAGCAAAGAAGCACAGAAAGCTTTGCAACAATTACGTTCCAGCGTAAGAAGTATAGAGTCTTCTATGTCCGCTGCTCAAAATTTCAACACCCATACTCTCAGAAGAACAATTAAGGGCCTCCTTGCCTCAGATCTGCTCAACAATGAGAAAAAGCAAGTCCTTCGAGATTTTTCATCCAACGAGGTCATTCTGGCAGAAGTGGCGGATGTGCTAAACATGCGCATGACAGCGTTAGAGTCGTGGTCATGGGGTCCAGAAGTCGCAGTAGAAGCACGCCGTCAGCTTAATGGTAGCTACAATATCTACATGCACGAGGATGTACTCCAGGCTATTCTTCTACAATATCTTGGTGTAGAATGGTCAGTTGGTATCAAGGATGCCTTAATGGCCTTTCAGGATAACAAGGAGGTCTGGCACGATAGCTCTCGTGAGGTAACACCGCTCGACGAGCAACAACGAGAGTGGTATCTGTCATCTACTCATGGTGGTAAGACTGTACAGCAGATCAGACAGCTTTCATACCGTGCTGGCTATTTTGTTTCGCAGCTCCCTGCCAATGTTACACAAGATCGGGAAGTAGAAGAAGGCGACGAGGAGGCCGATTTTGTAAGCTTTGAAAGGCAAAGGAAGAAAAAGCTGGTCAGAAGGTCAGCTCCAATGGGCTCGGTGGCTGCTTTCCAAGCACCAGCTGTACAGCTAGCCAGGAAGAGTACACGAACAAGTCAAATAGAGTCTTTTGAAGAGGCACGGGAGGAAGAAGACGACGAAGATATGGGCTACGGACTGTTCGGTGACAACGCCCCAATCGACCTAGGACCCTACAAACCCAAGAACCCTATGGACGCTAAGCAGAGGCTGCTCCACCTGCTATCCACGGAGATATTGCTTAAGACCCATCTTGATGGTGAAATAACCTGTTTTCGATCTCAGTACCACTCGTGGCATTCTCGCATGCCTCATGCTACGATCAATGCAGTTTTGGCTTTCTTCGGCGTGTCCAAGAAGTGGCTAGACTTCTTCAAGACCTTCTTGCAAGCGCCCTTGAAATTCCTGGGCGAAGACGAAGTACCTCGACCACGCAGGCGAGGTACTCCTGGAGCCCATGTCCTGAGCGAGTTCTTCGGAGAGCTAATTCTATTCTCTCTCGACTACCTTGTCAACCAGCAGACCGGCGGGGAACTGCTTTGGCGCATGCACGATGATTTTTGGTTCTGGTCATCCTCACACGACACCTGCGTTCGAGCGTGGAACATCATTCAGCAATTCAACAAGGTCATGGGTATCAATATTGACGAGTCGAAATCCGCAGCCGTGCGGATACAGCGCAAAAACGGATCGATTCAACCTGGCCCTCTTGACAGCGTACTTCCCAAGGGTGAGATACGCTGGGGCATGCTATATCTCAACGACAAGACCGGAAAGTTCACTATTGATGAAGAGATGGTCGACGAACATATCGACGTATTGCGCCGCCAACTTGCAGACAAAGAAAAGAGCATCTTCTCCTGGGTACAAGCTTATTCGACTTATGCTTCTGTTTTCTTTACGTCTAATTTTGGCAGACCAGCGAATTGTTTTGGACGCGGGCATCTTGACTCCATGCTTGACATGCACCAACGCATTCAACGAACCCTTTTCAAAAAGCCGGGTAGTCAGGACGTGCACAGTGTGATTGATTGGTTGAAGAGGCAGATTGAGCACCGCTTTGACGTCAAGGACATTCCCGATGGTTATTTCTTCTTTCCTGGCAGCCTTGGAGGACTCGAAGTCAAAAGTCCCTTTGTTGGCCTTCTACAACTTCGTGATTCGATTACAAAGGATCCGAGTGCATTGATGCAAGTCTTCAGAGAGGCAGAGCGAGATAAGTATGAGAATGCAAAGAAGCGATATCTCGATAGGCGGCCGTGGCAGTACTCGGCCTTTGGTCAAGAATACAGACCAGATAACCCGCAGCAATTCATGTCGTTCGATGATTTTGCCAAGTTCCGAGAAGAGTTGAATTATGGCTACACGAACCAGCTCGTCGAGATCTACGAGACTCTTCTGAGACGACCCCAGGAGGAACCCGTGGAGCATGTCAACAGTACAGACATCCAGGAAGCCCTGAACAGAATACAGTCCAGGTCGGGTCAGTCGCAGGATCTGACAACTTGGTATAACATGGATCCATACTGGAAGTGGATCACTATGCTGTACGGCCCCGAAATATTGCAGGTATTCAAGACGTTCACGATCGTAGATGCAGGCCTGCTCCCAATGGGTATGCTTAGCCTGCTCAGAGTTGGAAGTATAAGTTGGCAGGAGTAATGGCACATAGTGTCCGTAGAGAGAGAATTCTCAGGTCGATTGGACGAACACCTAGCAGGATTGGTAGGCTACGCCGTATAGTACTCTTCAGCGCCGGCACCGTCACGTGAACTAACCACCATTCCACGAAGATTCGCCTATAACTGCTATCACTGTACCCCACAACTAGCTCCTCATAAGCCATAAGCAAGGTCTCGATACTCAAGCGCACAGCGAATGAGCCATCATAAAACAACCATCTAAACAGCATGGCAAACACCTCTACAACCAACAAAGCTCCAGCAGTCTCCACAACACAACTCGACCACATCGTCCTCCTCCTCTCACCCTCTGAATTCCAAAGCTTGCCCTCCTGGCTCTCAAATAACTTCGCCATCTTCGAAGGCGGCACCCACACCCAAGGAACCTCCCAAAACAAGCTCATAATCTTCAAAGACGGCACTTACCTCGAACTCTTCAGCTGGATCGACCCACAGCCCGATGGCGTCGAGCCATACGCAGATTTCCCCGGCTGGGCGAATCAGCCCGAGAACCATGTTATTGACTGGGCGTTGACGGGGGATGGTGCGCAGAGTAAGTATGAGGATGTTGTTGAGTGTTTGAGGAGGATTGATGCGGATGGTGGGGAGGCAGGTGTGACGTATGATGAGCCGAAGTCAGGTGGGAGGAGGCGGAAAGATGGGGAGGAGTTGAGATGGGTTACTACGCGGCCGAGAAGTACGCGTGACCATGAAGGAGACGGCTCACGACGTCCTAAAGTGCCGTTCTTCTGCCATGATGTGTCGCCGCGTGTATTGAGGGTGCCGTATACGGAAGGTGCGGTGGCTGGCAGGTCTGGTATTGTCAATCACCCTTGTGGAGCTGTCGGTATTGCTGGAATCACAATTGAGGTACCACAGGATGATATCAACGTCTTGGCGAAACTATATGGCGCTTTACTTGGGACTGAGGCTGTCACCTCGGCTGAGGGCGACGGAGCTACTTACGATTTCAAGCTAGCGACGCCAGAGCAGGCGAGGAAGCTGGATGTTACAGATCAGCAGGGATCAGGGTCCTTAGCTGAACCTTGCGTGGTTCGGTTGCAAGCTGTTGAGACAGAGACCCCTGTTCCAGCTGGTGGATTACAGAAATTAGTACTTCGGAAAGAGGACAAGACCGAAGGACAACAACAAGAACGGCTCAGTCCGGAGGGATTTGGCACGCCCATCTATCTGTGCTGAAGAGCTAATGCCATGCGCTCTCGGTGCAGCGTCGGAGGAAGCAGCTCGTAAGCGCAACACCTTCACCACTCACAAATCCACCGCAAACTTCTGCCTCAACCTCTCCCCATACCAGTAAAACAGCAAAGGAGCCGGCGTCAAGATCGCTGCAAGAAACCCAAACAACGACAAACCCCAACCATACCCCAGCTTATCAATGAGCATCGGCACAAACAATGGCACAATCCCACCAACCATACTCCTCAGAAACGCGCCAGCAGCAAGCGCGCTGGCCGCCATACTCTCAAACGCATCGATGTAGTAGTTCTGCACCGTGTTGAATATACTCACCTGACTTGCTCCGAACAGCAGCATCGCGCTCAGGGAGACAGGCCAAGGTTTTTGGTATTCAACGGTCCATCCGAACCAGAAGAGACTAACCGGTAAACATATGGCGCCGATGTTGGCAAGTGGAAGGCGGTATTCGGGCTTGCCCTTACCGTTGTTGCGGGTTTTGGCGAGGTTGTTGTAGATTCTGTCGATAAAGGGGACGATGATGCAGGCTGTGAGGATGAAGCCGGTTGCTGGGCCAAGGTAGGAGAGGGCGACTTCGGTTGTGTCGAAACCGTAGAGGTCTGACCATATAGAGGAGAAGTTTGTGTAAAGGCTGTACATGGTTGAGAAGATCTGCAGGGTTCAGAGGAGTTAGGATGTTGTGCTGTCTAGGCAGAGTCGGAGCTCTTTACATACCAAAGCTTGATAAGTACTCATTGTCAGGACAACAGGTTGTTGGAAAAGGATCTTGCAGGCTCGAGTCGAGTTCTAAGTTCGTCAGCATGGAAAGGACAGGACTAGACAACCAGATAATGTAGTATGGCGGAAAGGTTGACTTACACCACTGATCTTCTGGAACAGACCCATGTCGCTTACCCCTTTGATCTTGTACTTCTTGCCTTCATTCTCTTTCTCTAGTCTCTCCTTCTTCTGCTGCAACACGATGGTGCTGCGAGTCTCGTATAGTAAGAAATAGCATATCACCGTCACGATGCCAGAAATGATGAGTTGAATCCAGAATAGCCATCTCCAGTGGAGGTCTGCTAGTATCAGTCCACCGAACAATGGGCCAAGAGTTGGACCTAGAAGTGGTCTTCTCAACTATTAGCTAATAACATACATGGGGTATGAAGCAGATCATGATGGTTTGGCGCTCCTTCACATGACAACATACCCAAGTAAATAAAACCCTAACACTGTAGCCCGCTCATGCGTCTGGAACAAGTCGGAAACAGTCCCTCCACCATTCGCTACGCTGACAGACCCGAACAGCCCCGATAATGTTCTGAACACGATGAACGACGCGATGTTGGGTGCTAGAGCTGATGGTATTTGCATGAGTGTAAAGAGCGTCAGATTGATCAAGAACACTGGACGTCTCCCGAAAGTCTCCGACATTGGCGCGAAGAACAGAGGACCGATTCCAAGCATACAGACAAATCCTGTCTGTGCTCCTATCACCGCCTGGTTTGACGTGCCGAACGCCGAAGAAATGGTGTCGATTCCTGGTGCGAAAATTGAGGATGACATCGGACATATCAGGCCGATAATGAAGATCAGAAAGACTTGAAGGTAACGTATAGAGTTGGGCCAGTAGTGAGGGTCCTCGTCGTCCTCTGTCTCAAAGTCAACAGTTTCGACGTCTGCTTCGTCGCCTGAATCTGCTTGGGCTGAGGAATGGCCAGCATCGTTGTTGTCGGATCCAGCATTTGGCCTTCCATTCTTGAGCAGCTGTGTGCGCTCGTCTGTTTGCTGTTGAGGCATACTCGACGCTTCTCCAGGGTGTAGGAACGACCAGGACAATAGTGAAGCTGTTGTTCGACCTCGTTTCGAGCTTGCATGTAGCCTGTCGACCACATCCTGGGCACAAGACTCGGGCAGTAGTCTTGACCTTCGTGGTTGCCCATCTGTATGGTGACGACACCTGGAAGTAGCACAAAACTTAAACACAAATAGGCTTGACGATGCTTTGCAGCAGCTTGGAATCGCTGCTTGTGGTGGCCCACACGAATGATTTACAGCCGGCAACTTCTTCCTATTGATCTCCTTGAGCCAATTGAAGCCAAGTTTGTGGTCAAAAGCTAAAGAGCTATATGGCACTTGACCACCGTGAGAAACTGATTTCCTCACTTTGCATTGTGATTAGCATCGAAGCTTCTATGCACATTGTTGATATCCTATAACGATGCACTCTTGTGAGCAAACGAGCTTTTGTCGGATGTTGACTTCGTCGACACAGTGAACTCATAATTGTACGCACTGTATTCGATCTGGTTGTTTCCAACAGGATTACATCTGTAGATCTTTCTCTGAGCATGGCAGCAAGTTTATTCCGAAGTCAGCGCTCCGCAAAGGAAACATGCACCAATCTCTTTTTTTTGGTCTCATGGCTAAGCGCATTCATTTCTCGCCTTCGTTATTGGACACTCCCTGCAAATGAGTCTAATTGACAACACTCAGCATCTCCATATTCACATTCGGTCCTGTGAAAGTACCCCTATTCCCTCCTGGTAGCCACCAAGCCAGGACTATGAACAACCCCGTCCCTGCCATAACGACGCTCACATAATTCATGCTCTGGACTGTTACAGGTAGGAAAATTGGGAAGCAGAACAGGACTGCATAAAGTGCTACCCAAAGTGTTGAGAACAAGTTGCAAAAGGGGCCGAAAAAGCTGCCTAGATCGAAGTGGCGAGATGGCAAGACCGAGGAACGACCGCGGCAGAGGACGATGAATTGAGGAATCGCGTAGGTGATGTTGAGCGAGAGAATGGCAGTAGCGATAAAACTGTTGAAGGCGGTGGTCGATCCGATGTAGATGAGGCCGTAGAGTATGCAGAAGACGGCTGTGAGGATTGTGGCGTTGACAGGAACCTTTAAAGTGGGATGTGTTCTGGCGAACACATGCGAAAACGGTAGCCCATTGTCCCTTGCGAACGCCCATAGGAGTCGGCCAGAAGTCACCACCAAGCCGATGGTGGCACCGAAATACACGAATAAGATCCAGAATGTGAGGACGAACGCACCAGCCTTGTTGTTCAATGCCTGGCTGTACACTTCCATTATCGGCAGGTAAGAGAGGGACACAGTTTCGAGGTCGTGAGTTGAGAACAGGAGGGCGACAGTAAAGGGTAAGGTCGTGGCGATTCCGATCACGATAGTTCCCCACATAGCACGCGGTACATTGCGGCCAGGATTAGGAAGCTCTTCGCTGATGTGAGTTGCTGAGTCTGTACATAAGAAACCATACATCGCTTGACCTACTGCGAGCAGGAAAGCAGTGCCGTCGTTCCAGCCTGTCTGATTCACCCAGTCTGTGAACACAATCGAGGCCGACTGCTTGGTGTCGCTGGCCACCAGTATGGCAACGAACGAAACGACGAAACCCAGGACGGAAGCCCAGAAGAAGACGATCTCTCCCTTGGGAATAAGCCGTGGTAGTAGGATGACGATCGAGGAGCACGCAATGATGAAACCTGTATAGACAAGCCACACCTGCCACTGTATCCACGCATATTCTGGGTTGTATAGAGTCGCGAGGTTGACACATATCTGTGCGCAGAACAGATTCGCACTTGCTGTAGTAAAGAGCCATGCAAAGGAGCTGAGCCAACCTGTAGCAAAAGCAATGCTTGCTCTGTACCTTTTCGGCGCGACCATGAACGCGAAATGATACTGCCCTCCACTAGAAGGGAATGCTGAAGCTAATTCTGCTAGGCCGGCTGTAATGAAGAAGGAGGCAATACATGCCACAATAGGTGCCCAGAAGACGGCCGGTCCGCCGCCAGCAAACAGAGGCGTAACGAATGTCGCAGCATAGCCGACCCAGCTGTTTGTCTAGATCTAGAGTCAGTGACAAAACATCGTCAAATGTTATGACGCACAATGCTGAAGGCTAGAGCAAGAGTTGCGAAGGCGCTGAATTGTCTGGGGAGTACGCCGACATGGCCTTGAGCTCTGAGTTGTATTTCATCAACAGACAGAGCTCCTTCGTTGAGCTCAGGGACAGTTTGAGTTACGTTCGAGTTGTCTTTTGTAGCCATGTTGGGTCGCGGCGATGCAAGAATGAACGGTTAGCAGTTCGCAATCAGATGAGTTCCATTGTCACATCTCCTCGTATTGACGAACCCGCAAGCTTGGCAACATACTCTCTCGAACGCTTGGAGGACGTTTAGATATGGCCAAAAGAGGCAATCGTAGGTAGGAAGAGGAAAAGGGCGAGATTGAGCCCTGGACATGCCCGCCGATTAGGAACCACTTGCTTATCTCTTCTCCACCTGATAACGTCCAGCATTGTTGGCTTGAGATAGAAAGTCACACGATTTGCAGCAGATATAGATGAAACATGCTGTGTGGTTCACCAAGAGTAGACTCAATAGTACCACAGCGACACTGGTCTCTATCTCGTCATAACAGTAAACAATACAAATGTTGAAATAATCGAGAACAGTCGTGTACGATCCCAAGTGGTCGACTCGATAGATTCTCCTGTAACGCCGTATCATCATCGTATCAGGCCATCTTCCAGCCTCGTATAGCGTAATCTTCGTGTCCGTATGCCTCGTTCACTCCCGATAGCGAATGTTGTTATATGGCCCAAAAGCACCGCCAACACCCAAGATTGCAAGATCAATCGCTCTTTAACATGCTGTCAACCAGATCACCCAGAGGACCCCAGAAGTCTTTACCGCCACCTTTTTCTAGGCCGAATTCATCCACAAACAGGACGTAGTGCTTGAAGCTAGTGTTCAGGTGTGGCTCGAGACCGAGATGGACGATGACTGGATAGTGGTGGCAGTATATGTGTGCATAGACTCTGTACAGTCGCTTGAACATCTGTTTGATAGTCGATTGGAAATGCTTAGGGAATGGAGCGCCAATTCTGGAGGGAAAGATTGATTCGTTGTCGATGAGTGATTGTGTCCATGTCATGAGGTGCTCGATGTACTCGGGGGCTGACATCTTGGTGGGCTTTGGAT